>NC_072436.2:10012500-10675000 GCF_028878055.3 Symphalangus syndactylus
GTGGGGGGAGGGTCCGGCATAGCTCAGCCAGAGGGTGGACTCAGCCAACGAACGAGGCTGGTGGTTGGCATCTCATGCTCCCTCCGGCTCCTGCCCTCCTCTCTGCTGCTCCCCTTCTCCTAAGGATGGGAGTCTATAGTTCAGAGGACTTCAGGCTGCTGTTGGAGCCCTACGGGTTCCAGGTATGCGGGGCCAGGTGCACCGAGATGGGAAGGCCCGGGGCTGCCCTCAGCTCCTCCACCCGCAGCTGCAGACAGGCAGCAGGGCTTTCTTCCATTTGGCTGGCCTGCCCTTTCCTATCTGAGGAAAGCCTTCCCAGCAAGCCTGGTCCTCAGATGCTGTGGAAAGGACTACTGCTGCCCAGCAACCCCCAGCCTAGCTGGGTCCTGCACAAAAGGGACCCGGAACTGAAGGATTCGGCTTACACAAGGTCAAGGCCCCCGCCATGGGCCAACCCTCCCTCTGTTCTGCTCACACCCTGTAGCCTCAAGCTGGGCAGTGCCTTCCCGCGGGGTGACCTGGCGCAGATGGAACAGAGCGTGGGGCGCCTGCGCTCCATGCACTCCAAGATGCTGATGAACATCGAGAAGGTGCAGATCCACTTTGGGGGCTCCGCCAAGGCCAGCAGCCAGATAATCCGCGAGCTGCTGCACACCCAGTGCCTGGGCTCCCCCTGCTACAAACGGTACAGGAGAGGCGGGCAAGGCCATGGGAGCAGGCACCCAGCAACCAGGCTTGGCTTCTGCCCATGCACAGCTGTGCAAACGCCTTGCCCCACTGCTGGGGGAGAAAAGGGTGTGTGTGTGTGTGTGTGTGTGAGAAAAAGTGTGGGCGAGGGGTGTTAGTGTGTGTGTAATGTGTGGAAGCCGTGTGTCTGGGTGTGTCAATGTGTGTAACGGTGTGTGTATGAGTGCGTGTGTGTATGAGTGTGGGGGTGAGTGTGTGAGTGTGGGTATGTGCATGTATGAGTACGTGTGTGTATATGTGTGTGCATGTGGATGAGTATGTGTGTGAGTACGTGTGTATCTTCGTGTGTATGTATGTGCATAAGTACATGTGTGTGTGCGTGTATGTGTGTGTGACTGTGTGTATGAGTATGTGTGTGAGTGTGTGCACGCCTGCCCATGTGCACAGTCACTGGGGTGGCTCGGCCTCACGGCTGCTCTGCCCCCGCCCGCCTGTTCCTGGCCCCTGCTGCTCTACCTCCCAGCAGCCCCTGAAGAGAAGCTGCTCCACTTCCCTCTGGTCAGCCCCATGGTGGGTGAGTCCCAGGTCACATCCCTGGTGGTCTGCTCCCAATGACTCCATCCTGTCTTCATCACAGGGTGACAGACACGGCTGATTACACCTACTCAACTGTGCCCCGGCACTGCGGGGGCAGCCACACCCTCACCCACCCCTACCACCGCAGCCGCCCGCAGCACCTACCCCGAGGCCTGTATCCCACTGAAGAGATCCAGATTGCCATGAAGGTCAGGGCCCTGCCTGGAGCCACCAGGGAGGGAGGCCCTGACACAGCTCCAGATTCCTGAGTCATTCTCTAAAGCCACCAGAAATCAGCCAGCCCTCTGCCTTGAAGCAATTCCTTAATCAGACCCAGTCAAAGCCTCAGGTTCTTACCCTTTTCTGGGAAGAAAGATTCATCCCGGCCACCTGCCTGTCCAGCAGCATTCCAGCCTCCCACCATGGCCCAGATACCACTTCACCTCCCTCCACCTTCTCGCTCCACCCTAGTGTCTCCGAGAGCCCCCCAGGAGGGTTCTGAGACCACAGTGCTCTGTGCCTCAGGCCTGTGTAGAGGGGCCGGGGGAGGGCTGTGGCTGCCACAATGGTGATGGTTATCTGTCCACTTCTACAGTGTGATGAGGTGGACATCTTGGGCCTGGATGGCCACATTTACAAGGGACGGATGGACACAAGGCTGCCGGGCATCCTCCACAAAGACAGTGAGTGGAGTCCAGAGGCCCCCAGGCACCTCACTTGGGTCCCACAGGGCGTGCATCCATTGTGGGGCCTGGCACTTTTATGGGCCACTGGACCCTGGGTGTCTTCTTTCTCCATTCCCCTCACTCCAAATGTTCAGGTTTCTCGAGAAGCCACCAGGTAAGTGTTCACAGGTGGAGGACAGCTGTCCAGCCTCAGCCATCAGCTAGGATGCGGTGGCCCCGTGTTTTCTTGCCACCCTCCATCCCGGCTGCACTGCTGGGCTCTCCTGTCTTGGCCTCTGTCCGTGGCATCATCAGGGCCTCCTCCTCCTTCAAAACTCAGCACAGTACCCTCTGCTGAGCCCCACCGCTTCAGCCCCCGAATGCCCGCCTCCCGTGGCAACGCCCGAAGCCTGTGCTTTGTCACTTCCCATCATGCATTTAGCTGTGTATGCGCCTTTCTAGATGCCTCCCTTCCTGCCCTGGAAACCCCAGGTCAGAACTCACCCCACACCTGGCACAGGGCTGACGCGCGCAGGTCCTCAGGGACTCTGTGCGAGTGGGTGGGTTGGGTGGGTGGCCACGAGAATGAATGAAGACCGCTTCTCTGGGGCATAGCCACAAATTCAGAATGACGAGGACCTCACGCAGCTGAGGCCGGCCATGACCAGCCCTGCGGCCCTCTCCCCACCCCCAGGGGTTCCCACAGAGCTCTCACCGCTGCCTCGGCACTGACCCTTCCTTCCTGCCCCCCATCAGGCTCAGGGACCTCAAAGTGCAAGTCCCAGCAGCCCAGGCCCCACGAGCACAGGCTGCCATCCCTCGGTGGCAATGGTCAGCTGCCCTCTCGGCCACAGATCACCCAGATGTCGGCTGGCAACACCTCAGGTAGCTTCCCTCTGGGTGGGGCGTCCTGCCAGGCCTCCCCGCTGGCCCTGCCGGCCCCCTTTCCTGCTCATGTAGGGCCTTTATCTCCCTGGAGAGGGGAGGGCCTGGGAGCCGAAGGAGGGGATGGGTGTGGAAAAGAGAAACCCCGAGTGACTGAGTGATTTGTGCCCCTTCTGGGAGGTGGGTAGGTGCCGTTACTGTCCCATTCCACAGAAGATGAAATAGGGCAGGGTCACCACCCACATCTCTGGCTCCAGGTCCATGCCCTTGCCCTGCTCACGTGCACTGACTATCGTGGAACTCGTGCGCCTGGGCTCTGCATGGTGGCTGCTGGGCACAGGCCATGCCCGGGTCCCCAAGAGGCCCCTGACCCTGTCATGGAGGAACCTTTCTCTGCCCCCCGGCCCGGAAGATCCCTTGGGTCCTTGATCTCCGCAGGAGCTAAGTTGGGCCTGAAGGTCAGGAGGGTTTGGGGCCATACAAGGCCCTGCAGCCAGGAGGCTGGATCACTGCCAAGTGACCCTGGGCAAGGTCACTCTCGACAAGGGCTCTCCCCTCTCGACAAGGGCTCTCCCCTCTCCAGACCTCAGTTTCCTCATCTGTCATCAAGGGGGTGCTGGGTTAGTGCTGCTTAGTCAGGCCCCCCCGAGAATCTAATAAAAGCTGCCGACCTTCCTCCTATAAAACAATTATGCACCCACATTCCTTGTGAACCCCTGCGGGAGGTTCAGGGACCCCCCCACCAAAGCCTCCACCCTCCCCTGCCCCTTGGCTGGATGCGCTTCAGCATCACTCCAGCCCTCAGTGAGGACCCGTGGCTGAGGGAGGAGGAAATCACAACAGAAAAGTGGCTGCGGTGGTCATGGCTCCTCGCCATTATCCAGGGCCCCCCACAGGCCAGGTAGTTTAGGAGCTTTACACGGATGAACCACTTTTAATCCACATAGCAGCAGTTAGAGGTAGGGACCATCGTTAGCACCACTTACAGCTGAGAAAACTGAGGCACAGAGAGGTGAAGGTCCTTGCTCTAGGTCACACAGCCAGGAAGTGGCAGAACTGGAGTTCAAAGCCAAGCCCTCTGGCCCAGAGGCTGTGCTGGGAATGACAGGTCTCAGTGGTGGACAGTGAGCACATGACTGTCACCCTGGCTCCCAGAACTCTGTTTTCTTGGGAATACTTAGCTCCCTTCTCCCAGTGTCTACTCTAAGGGCACTGAAAATGCTCTGGAAGCAGGAGAGAGGGACTGGTAGTCTCAGGAAGATTCCTGTGCCTGTCGGTGTGGATGTCGTCTCGTGTCTGTATTAACAGGAAACTACCAAAGGGGCAGCTCTTGGCTCCTGCAGAAGGACGTGTTTGCTTACTTTTCATTCACAAAGATCATGAAGGGGCTTCATGACTGCTTAGGAGCTCAGATGGGTCTGCACCGTGCCCCCCGGCCCCAGCAGCTCCCCTCCAGCCTGTGTCAGCCCAGCCCGGCGAACAGAACTGCTGTCAACCTCCCTGGGCATTGGGCAGGCTGGGGTGACCCCTGGTGGGCTTGGGGAATGTGTTGAGCAAGCTTAGCCCCCCTGTCTTGCAGTTTCTTCATGTCAACAGAAAGACAGACCTTCCTCCGAGGGCCATCTCTCCCAGCCCAACACAGCCCACCCGCCCAGCTCCGCCGCTGTGGCAAACACCGGGCTGGAGAGGCACATGGACATGCTTCCTGGGGAGGGGCTCGAGGAGCCCACGCGGGGGCCGAAGTCCAGCACTGCTCAGTGAGCGGAGGTGTAAATAAACGTTCAGGAGGAAGTTTAGGTGCGGCGAATCTTCTCTGACAGTCCTGGCTCAGGAAGATGCAGGGAGAGGGAAGTACCCGCTGCTTGCCAGGCAGCCCCCCACGTGCCTTCAGACCACCCCCAGGCCCGCCCACTCGGTAGACCTTCTGATGGACAGTGGGTCTAGTTTGTAGCCTGAAAGTGAGTCCTCAGCTTCCATTCTCCAAGGGCACCGGGGCTTCGGGAGGGCTGGACACTGCACTGGGGACAGGGAGACTCCTGGCCCCGGGACCAGCTGGGCGGGCGCTCACCCCACCAGCTCTCTCCTGGCCTCAGCTAGATCTGGGGTGCTCTGCCTTCTGGCTCTAGACCCGCCTTCTAGCCTGGGGGGCTGGGGCCCGTGCTGTCAGTGTCCAGCACTCTGGGGGTGATGGTGGCAGCTGCCTGCTGTGCTCTTGCTGCTGGCTCAGGGTGGTTCCTGACCCCTGGCGTGGGATTCCGGGGAAGCAGTGCCAGTGGCTGGAGGTGAACCCCTGCAGCCAGCAGGGCAGGTTTCTGTTTGCTGCCCGCCTCTACTCTCCCTTGAGTGGGCTGCTGCAGAGACAGCCGGGGCCTGAAGGCTCAGACCAGGGGCTGCTGTGGCTGTGACCCAGTTTCCCCATTCCCCTCCTAGAAAAAGACATCCAGGCGGTGGGTGGAGAGGTGGTGCGAGCCTGGCACTTGTCGCTTGTGATTTGCTTCCCTCTGCCCTAGCCCCGACACCTGCAGGCAAGGGACTCGCTAAAGGTCTTGGAAGGCGAGGGGACAGAGGAGTGCAGGTGGGACTGAGCTCGGGCCGGTGCAGCAACTGCTGGAGACGAGCCCCCATCACTGCTGCAACCCACTTGAAGCTCCTGGGACCAAGGAGACCCCTGACCTCCTGAGTTGGGCTCCAGCCAGATTCTAGGGGTGCCCCAGTAGATGAGAGTGGCCCCCCCACCCTGAGGTTTATAAAGCCTTGAGGTCACCAAAGCCTTTCTGCCTCAGAGGCTCCCTCCTCAGAGAAAAGGAAGTGCTCAGAGTTGACAAAGGGGCTCCCCCCACCCCCAGTTCCCATCTCCCCAGCATGGGAAAGGGAGGTCTGGGGCAAGAGGCCCGCTTTGGGGTGTGAGGAGACAGTATCACACAGGAAAGGAAAATGTGGCGAGAAACAGCCCAGAAACAGGCTTCTGGCTCCTGACCCCGGCGTGGGCAAAGCGGGGCAGGCTTGGCTGGGTCGGGTGGCCGCTCCCTCCCGGCCTGCTCTGCGGAGACCCAGGGAGTCTTCATGTGATGATGTCACGCTCAGAGCTGCATAGAAGAGAGGAGCTGCTCAGACAGCGGAGCCCCGGGCGGGCACCCCTGGGCCCCAGCCCCTTTCTCCCCGGGCAGGAGGCAGAGGCAGGGCCGCTCCTCCCCGGCTCCAGCTGGGCTTCTGTTACTCTCGGGCCCCACCCTGGCTGTGAAATGTCAGAAGGTCGGCTCAGTTTCCCGGGTCTAGAAGCCAAATTCACCAGCTTGGCAGGGAGGCGCAGCCCAGCCCTCCTCACCCAGGCCTTCCCCACGCCCACAGAAGGTCCCAGAGCGACATTCCCTAAGCCAGCCAGGCCAACCCCCGACCATTCCTGCACCTGGGCATGGCCCACACCTGGGTGGACCCCGGCTCAGGCCCAGGAGGCCTGGGGACGTCACATCCTAACCACCCACGTGCTGAGAGGGGCTGCCCCTTCCAGCCTGGGAAAGCACAGGTGGGCAGGGGCGGGGGAGGGGGAGGAGTCTCAGGGGTTTCCAACCAGGAAACAAAACTGAAAGGACGAACCCAGCTTCCAAGCACGTCCGTGTCACACGCAGAAGTGGAGGGGCAGCGGGACCCACCGTTCCGCTCCACTGGAGGAGGGGCTGCCCCACCGCGTTGAGGGGCCCGAGGAGGCAGGATGCGGTGGGTGCCGGGCCCGGCCCCTCTCGACTCACTTCACTTCCGGCCTGAACCTCCAGTACCTTTGTCCTGCCTGTGTTCCAGCAGGACTTGGGCCCCGTAGACCCCAGCAGAGGGCAAGGTGGGAGGACTGGACAGGAAGGGGCTGCCCGGACAGTGTGTGGTGGCGAAGGGCAGGGCTGGAGGAGGAATCCCAGCCACGCCGCCATCACCCCCATCAGCCAGGTAGACAGGCTCCCCACGCAGCTGACCTCCCACGCAGCAGGACCACCTGAGGACGAGCTGCTGGGTCAGGAACTGGTAGCCTCACCCCATGCTGACGCCTGCAGGGCTTCGGGGAAGGGGGAATGGAAGCAGGCCCCTCTGGGGACCCGCCAGCCTTAATTGAACTTTGGCCCACTCCACGGGCCATGACCCAAAGGGGACATACTGCCCTGGGAAGCTGAGGGGAGGAATATCGGAGATGAGCTCAGCTGGAAGATGCCTCCTGGGAGGGCCTGGGGAGCCAGCTAGAAGGAAGCTCTCCCCACCGCAGATAGAAATGGCTTCCAGCTCTTCTCACTAGGGCTCTGTGGGTGGGGGCTACACCGATGGGGCCAAGAAGGGAAGGTCACAGAAACTCAGGACGGGCCCTGGCCCCTCCCCCCTCCCCCCACCAACCTGGACCGTGCTGTCAGAGCCCCTGGTGTGACCATCCCACAGCAAAAAACATCCAGACCAGCCCAGTGGCAAGGGACCTCCACCACCCCTCTTCCGAGGAGATCGCTTCTCCCACCAACGGAAATAAAAGCACCGCAAACCAGGGAAGTTAGAAAAGTCTCTTTTTAAGTTTTTAAATTAAAATTTCACCCTGGTGAGATGGGATTCTGATTCGGGAACTAAACCCAAAGGCAGGCTCTCCACTTTGGACCTGGACACGCAGCGGGAGGGGCAGGGCGCCCAGGGCAGTCAAGTCCCCTGCTGGGCAGAGCCTGGCCTTTGACCGAACTCAGCTCCTCAGTGCCACATCGGCCCTGCACATTCAGCAGGTGACAGGGGTGACAAGAGCTATGGGGCCACAACCAGCAACCAGAGGTGGGGAAGAGGCCATGGGGAGAGCCCCGATACCAAGAGGGCCTTCCACAACTTTGGCCTCAGGCCCTCCAGGGACCTGCAGCCGCTATGTGGCTGCCTGGTGACTGCAGGGGAGGTGTCCTCTTCCAGATTCCAGAAGGCATGGCTGTTAAAGGAGGCAGCTGACAGACGCCTTGTGCCTCCAACGTCACCCCATCGGCTCTGCAGCATGGCGGCCCCAGCCCCGAGCACCCCAGGTGTGCCAGGCCCATTCTCACGCACATTAGTTATATTTATATATTCATATATATTATAGTTATATATTAAAAACAGAGGAAAAACTTGCCTGAAAAACTCCTGAAGGACCCAAGTGGCCCAGGAAGTTTACTATCCCCCTCACCCACAAAAATTCTTTTATAAAATCTTCCAGTGCGATCTTCGGGAAACCCCCTGCCCTCCCCGGCTCCCCCCTCCCTGGCCCTCCTGTGTCCCCACAACCCTGGGCTGCCCCCAGCTCCAGCCCAGCGCCCGGCGGCATCCAGTCTCATCTCTGGCCGTCCATGGCCGCCATGGCTTTCTGCTGGGCGCCCCCCTGCTGTGCTCCTGGGGGCCACGTGGGCTGTGGGCGGTGGAGGTGGTGGAAGGTGGTGGGGGAGGAGGGCGGGATCCAGGGCACCTGGTGGCTGGGCGGGGACGAGGCCCAGAAGGGGCTGAAGTTTGCAGGTGGGGAGCAGGCTGCGGCTGTCATGGGGCTGTTGCTGCTCTGCAGGCCCTCGGAGGCGCGGAGCTTGGAGAACATGGCCAGCGCATCGGGGAAGTTGGGCGGCGTGGCAGGGGTGTTGCTGGGAGTACACATCTGCGGGGAGAGAACACGGGTGTGGGGAGGCTGCCTCGGGGGTCCCCGAGCCACTGGATGGGGCTTACCCAGGTCAGCCGCTCCTTTACTCCCATTTTTCAGCTTCATTCATTTTCGCACAAGCAGCTTCCACAGGACAAAAGCGCCCTCTCCCCGAGCCAATACAAACAGAAAACAAAGACAAAACCCAATAACCTTATAAAAACCAACAGGGTTTCATGAGGCCTGGAAATGACACCCCGAGGAGCATTCAAAGTAAATGGTTAATTGCACCCGGGAGCTAAGGTGTCAGATTAAAGTGAGAGAGCAAGGGGGCAGCCCAGGACACCACTGTTCCGCGCCTTCCCCGGGCAGGGAGACCAGCTGGCTGCCCCACCAGCCATCCTCAGATGCTCCCAGGCTGCTAGGCAAGGGAGATCGGCCAGCGGGGAGGCTTCTCCCTCCTGTGCCAACCCTGGAAAAGTTAAACCACCTTGGTGGATGGGTTCACACCACACTAAGGGTGACAGCCACCAGGACTTGAAGGCTTTGTCTCCCTTAACAATGACACTTAGTGGCTTCAATTATCCTCTCTCTCTGACAAATGAGGAAACTGAGGCCCAGAAGTCAAGTCCCTTGCCAGAAAATGCTCTCACAGCAGAGGGCAAGTTGAGAAGACGGACCTCCCCGCTCCCAAGTCTGCAGGCCCAAGCTCTTAACATCTACTGGGCCACGCTGCACAGAGAGTCAAGAGTCCCTTTATATCTGGGCCCCCCTGAGGACACAAACCAGGGATTTCAATGTCCTGTGTGTCTGTAGCCTCAGGCCGCACACACAGCTGCCCTTGGCTGCAGTTTCTCAGTCTGTCCAGCCCTTCAGTCCTCTCCCTGGGGGTAGCTACAGTCCCCCATCTGCTGCCTTCTGCCACTACCCTGGGGGCAGGGGCTAGGAGTGCCATCCAGGAGCACCTCGTCAGCAGCGTGGGCAAGAGGCAACACAGAGAACAAGACCACACAAAACTGGCTCAAAGCCGCTTTCTCCCTTTCCCAGGAAGCCACAGGAGTCCTTCTTTGAATTTCTCCTAATTTTAGCAACACCGGCCCCTCCCCCAGGCACAGGAGTTGGGGGAACGAGACTTGAGGGCTCTTCGCCTTGAAAGAGGGAGCTTTGGCAGGGCGCAGTGGCTCACGTCTGTAATCCCAGCACTTTGGGAGGCCGAGGCGGGTGGATCACCTGAGGTTAGGAGTTCGAGACCAGCCTGACCAACATGGTGAAACCCTGTCTCTATTAAAAAATACAAAAATTAGCTGGGTGTGGTGATGGGTGTCTGTAATCCCAGCTATTTGGGAGGTTGAGGCAGGAGAATCACTTGAACCCGGGAGGTGGAGGTTGTAGTGAGCCGAGATCATGTCACTGCACTCCAGCCTGGGTGGCAGAGCAAAACTCCGTCTCAAAAAAAAAAAAAAAAAGAGGGAGCTTTCACAGCTAGAAACCGGAGGTTGTGTGGAGGGGTGTAAGATACATGGAAGGGGGACACTAGCACACCCTGTCCATTGAGCCCCACACCATGTCAGCACCCAGGGCACCAAGGGAGCTCTGACCCTTGCTTTTCTAGGGGTCCTCAGGGGAGGCCGAAGGACTCAATGCAGAGGCCTGGCCCCACCCAGACCTTTCCCCTCCTCCCTCCACTACTCCCTGCCCCCCCACCCTCTGGGGATGACTTCTCGGCAGCAGGAAACAATGAATGAAGGGTGGGGGTGGAGGCCAATTGCATCACAGCATCGTGACCGACTTCCCCAGTTCCCCGAGCCAGCCAGTGAGGCCTGTCTCCTCAAACAGCCACCAGAGAACAGCAGGGATGATGGCTGGCAGGCCTGTGACGGCCTGCCTGTGTGAGCTTGGGCAAGTTCCTGAACCTCTCTGGAGCTTCTCTCTGCTTTTGTAAAACCAGGGTTTTGAACCAGATGCGCCCCTTCGGCCAGTTCTCAAGAAAATCCATTGTCCCCTGTACCCACCTTGTCCTCCCACTTCAAGTCTGTGGTGCCTTTCTCCACTTCCAACTGGGAAACCCTCCTTATCAACTGGGAAGCTTCCAACTATGGGAATCTACAGTAATGTACGGGACAACTATTTATCAGTTACTCATGACTTCTGGTTGTGCCATTTTGCTGTTACTGGTCTCTATTGTTTTGTTTTTTGTTTTTAATCTTTTTCCTTTGACTTACTTTGTCTAAAAGAAATTGCCAGGCCAGGCGCAGTGGCTCACGCCTGTAATCCCTGAACTTTGGGAGGCTGAGGCAGGTGGACCACCTGAGGTTGGGAGTTCGAGACCAGCCTGATCAACATGGAGAAACCCCGTCTCTACTAAAAATACAAAATTAGCCAGGTGTGGTGGCACGTGCCTGTAATCCCAGCTACTTGGGAGGCTGAGGCAGGAGAATCGCTTGAACCCGGGAGGTGAAGGTTGCGGTGAGCCAAGATCATACCATTGCACTCCGCCTAGGCAATAAGAGTGAAATTCTGTCTCAATTAAAAAAAAGAAAAAGAAGAAGAAGAAAAGAAATTGCCAGCTGGGTGCAGTGGCTCATACCTATAATCCTAGCACTTTGGGAGGCTGAGGCGGGAGGATAGCTTGAGGCCAGGAGTTCGAGACCAGCCTGGGCCATATAGAGACTCCCCCTGCCCTGGCCTTTCTCAAAAATAAAATTAGAAAAAAAAAAAAAAAAAAAAAAAGAAACCACAAACTTTTCGAGCAGGGATGGTGTCCCCCACTGCGCTGCTAAGGCACTCAGACTTGGGCACTGATGGACACACTGGTTATGTGTGTTACAAAACCTGCTGCCTTCCTTGAGGGAAGCTTCAAAAGAGACTTACCATCTCCTTGGGATTTGCAGAGAAGGGGCAATAGGAACTAAACAGGATGACAGACCAGCTCTTCCTGGGGAGCCTCCCTGTTCTCAGCCCCTCAGAATGGCTGTAGTATCTGGAAGTCCTGAGCTTTTTGGGATGGCCCCAGCTGGTGGGAGGAAATCTCAAGGATCCTCTGACAGGAGGTGGCAGGGAGCTTCAAGGCCCAAGCACAGGCGGGCGCTGGCCATTTCTCACGGTCAAGTGCAGGGGACGGTGTCTCCTGGAGATGAAACCCTCTTGGGTTTCTAAGAGCCCTGTGGCCAGCACCATGCTCCCATCATACTCAAATGCCATTTTTACTTGATTTACATACAGCATCAGCCATTCTGAGAAAAACTAGTTAAAAAGGTCAAGACAGACCCCTCTACTTGTCCTCTGTGACTAGATGAAAACAGAGAGCCAAAGGCAAGGGCACCAAGTGTTAAAAATTCCAAAAATGCACCTAGAATCCACAACAGCTCTCCTGGGGAACAACGTTTTAAGATCCCTATCGCTGAGCCCTGCCCCTCCTCCCCCAGCAGGGCTAATAGGTAACTAGGGGGGTAGGGTAGAGAAGGGATGTCCTGAGCCTCAAGAAAGCAGAGTACCCCATGGGCAGGAGGGCAAAGGCTCGGGCCTGGGCCAGAATGAAAAAGAAAGCAAATCCAGACCCCGGACCACTTCTCTGTGTGCTGGGCTGGTGGAGCTCAACACAGAGATTAAAGACACATTCCTGGCCTTATCCTGGGTCAAAATCTGTGTGTCCTCCTGGCTTGGGGGATGTATGTCCTTCCAACTTCCCAGTCCCCTTGGGCTTCGGAAGGTTGAACAGATCTTTGTGGGTAGAGCCCGGCTTCCTGAGCCAGGGTGGATTCATGCCTTTCCTGTTCCCTGTAGCGCTGGATGTGTGTGTGTGTGTGTGGAGGGGGAGGGCGGAAACCACTCAACAGCACGAGGGGGTCCCCATAAACACAAGCACCCCCGGCGCCCTCCCTGGGCCCTTCGCGCGGGCTTCCCAGTGCCCTAGACGTCCGGGCGTCACCCGAGCCCCCTCCCCATCCCCTGGCTCTGGGGTCCCCCAGCTCCTGAGCCCCACGCCAGGCCCCCGGCCCTCTCCCCCTCCCCCCTCCCCCCAACTTTGGCGCCCCTTCCCCCCAGGGACCAGTGCCGGGCAGCAGTCCCGAGGCCAAGCAGCAGCAGCCCGGGAGGCGGGCCTCAAAGTTGGAGGCGCCAGCGCCGGCCCGGGAGCCGCTCTTTCCTGGAAGACATTTTGGCTCTTTGTTTACATTCGCGGCGCGGCGCTCCCCGGCAACATGGCTGTCACCGCCGCGCTGACAGCGGCCCCGGCCCGCGCCCCTGCCCGCCGCCGCTTACCATCTGGTGGTGGTGGTGGCTGTTGGGAATGTTGGTTTCTTGGAAGAACGTGCTCAGCGCGGTCTGCGGACAAACAGGGCAGTGACACGGCGGGCCAGGCGGAGGCAGGAAACGCAGCGGCCGGGCCCCCCACCAGCTCTCCCCGCCTCTGCGCCTGGCCCGCGGCCCCCGACCCTCGGCTGCCCCACGTGCAGGGGGAGCTGGTCCCGGCCCCAGCCCCGGTCCCGCGTATAAGACCCGCTCGCGGGCGCCGATCGCCTTCCGGGCCGACGACGGGAGCGCTCCCCGCCCCCGCCCCCGCCGCCGCCCGGCGTCCCCGACCCCCGCGGCCCGGCCCCGCGGCGGCCAGGCTCGCACCTCGAACTGCCAGTGGGCCGCCTGCAGCAGCTGCTTCGCCTGGTCGGCCGCGCAGCCCGCGGCCAGCACGAACTGGTTGATCATGACCTGGTGCCGCAGCTCGTCCATGTTCACCGACATGGCGCGGCGCGGGGCCCGGCGGCTCCGGCCAGACGCAGACGCGGGGCTGCGCGGGCGCGGGAGGCCGGCCGCCCGGGGCTCCGGGGCTCGCGCTCACCGCTGCCGCCGCCGCTCCGCCGCCGCCCGCCCGGCGAATGTTGTGGTTCGGCTCCCGCGGCCCGGCCGACACCACAAACAACAGCGCGGGGAGGGGCTGGGCCGGCCCAACGTTCGGGGACCGCCGCTGATTGGCCGGGGCGCCGCTCCGCCAGCGCCCGGCTCCCGTAAGGACGTTCGATTCGAATCCTGCGGCCTGCGGGGCCCTCACTGTTTCTCTTTTCGCCCGGCCGCGCCCATTGGCGGAGCTCGGCGCCGTGGGGCTCCCCAGCATTGGCCAGCCGCTGTGTTTTGGCTCATCCGGCCTCGTGGTTGGTCACGGCAGGGCGTTCGGGGCGGGGCCGCGCGCTCTGATTGGCCTCTGGTGGTCCTGTTTGAACTCAACTTGAAAACCCGGAGTGCCTGCTGATTGGCCGAGGGCCCTCTGTTTGCTGTTGTAGGCTTGGGGGTGGTGCGCCAAGTTCATTCATTACTTCATTGAAACAGAACATGCTCAGCTGGAAAAGCAAGACAGAGTGGCTTTGACTCATTTCCTCTGAAAGATGTGGTCATCTCGAGAAACAGAATGATCAAAATAGAAAACAGAGCCTTTGCAGCTGCTCAAGTCTCAAAAGCATGTAATTTTTAAAAATAACTTTCAAGCAGTCCAATTAAAAATAATCTTTTACTGAAATATAACGTACATTAGGAAAGTGCGATGTCGCAGGTACAGCTCCCAGACTTTTCACCGAGTGAACACCCAGATCAATTAACAGAACGTTACTTGCACCCTAAGAACCCGCGTCCTGCCCTCTTCTAATCACTACCCACTGCAAGGATCGAGCAGTATTTTCTTAGTTTTTAGACCAAAGACTTTGCTCCCTGAAGGTGGAAGCCAAGATTTAGATACAATAAATATGACATGCAAGGAAATATGCAAGGAAAAAAGTGAGACTTTCTCAGCGACCAATATGCCAAGTCAAGAATTTTTTCTTGTTAAATCGGTTGACTTAACTGAAGCTTTAATTTCTTTTTTTTTTCTCTTGCTTGTCACGAAAGCTAAGATGAAGATTTAATTTCTACCATCTTTTAAAAAAACAATGGGTGGCCGTAGGGGTGGAGTCTGGGGTTGGGATGGCTTACACCTATAATCCCAGCACTTTGGGAGGCCGAGACAGGAGGATAACTTGAGGCCAGGAGTTCAACACCAGCTTGGGCAACATAGCACAGACTCCATCTCTACCAAATAAAAACAAACAATAACAAACAGTGAGTGTTTCTACAGAGATACTGTTTCTCAGTCGTAGCCCTTTAAAGCCCAAAATTTGGTGGTTGTTGTTGTTAGATAGGGCTAGAGTGACATGATCATGGCTCACCGTAACCTCGAGCAATCCTCTTGCCTCAGCCTCTTGAGTAGCTGGGACTACAGGCACACACCACCATGCCTGACTAATTTTTGAATTTTTAGTAGAGATGAGATCTCACTATGTTGCCCAGGCTGGTCTTGAACTCCTGGACTAAAGTGATCCTCCTGCCTCAGCCTCCCAAAGCACAGGGATTACAGGTGTGAGCCACCATGCCTGGCCCCAAATTTGTTTGTATGTGCTGAGCTTCCATCTTCTGGATTAGGGTTTGATCTTCAGGGCTGTGTTTGAGAATTGTGGGGGTAGGAAAAGAACTAGGAGTTAAAGCAGATTGGGGAAGGGGCAGAAGAGATTGGGAAGATAAAATATTGTTAGGGATTCACTGTTAGAGTTTCTGTTTCAGGATAACTTTGTGAGTTTTTTATCTGAACTACTAATTACAGACTGTATTTTAACCAGTTAAACGTCTGCAGAACAGAAGGAGGCTTATAATAAGAAAGCACGTCGTGGTTCTATCTTGACTTTGCCTAAATTGGATTTAACTCCCTATCTAAGAAAACCTGACAATATGTATTTTTAAAGTTTACAAACAAGAACATTACAATTAATGTTAATGTTTCTGTACTGATGAAAAACAAATTCAGGTACTACAATGAGCTCATTCCATTTGGTTCGTTTTTTGTTTATTTGTTTGTTTTGAAGGAGTAGGAGTCAGCTTTTTCCTGGGAATTGCCCTGAAGTACACGTGGGCTGGGACCTGGCGTGTGGCTGGAGAGTCCAGTACAGCTTGCGGCCTTCCGGTCCAGTAATTGCAAGGTGAAAACAAAAGTGAGCAGCCGGCAGCATACATTGCCAGGGAGCTCAGGCCGAAGCAGCCCAGAAGGAAGTACTGTCACTGGGGGGCTCCAGGTTTTCACAAGTACATGCGGGTGTCAAACGTGTCAGGGCTGTGAGTAGGAGGGTCTACCCTGGGGAGGGACATTTCTGGCAGTAGTGGAATGTCCCCTATGAGCCCGTAGGTCTTAATTCAGAAGTAAGTTCCCAAGGAAAGCAAGAGTCCAAAATTGCCAAACCTGTTATTTCCTGGATATCAAGGCAGTTTATCCAGTTTATGTAATGTTTAACAATTGCAGGGCCCAGCTGTGGGCACCTGGGCGAGGCATGGAGGGCAAGGCCCCCAAGCTAGAGAGACTCAGGTTCTAGTTATCTTCTGTGGGCCTAAGGTCACTCAGGAAGAGGGAAGGAGAGCAACAGAGCCCGTGATTTGTGGTCCTGAGACATGGAAGTGCTTAATCCATATTTTGGCTTCTGAGAATCCGGTTGGAGATGAATAGCTGGGAAACCTAGGACTGCCCCACTCCTGGGAGAATGAATGAGGTCATGTTTGTAGAGGGCTTTGAGCTGATGGGAGGAAAGCAACTTCCTAAATGCAAGGTATTATTAACTGAAGGTACTATTATTTTTATCTGAGAGGACAATGTATGGTAGGTAAAACAGAGCAATAAAAATATGCCATGGGCTGGGTGCGGTGGCCAACGCCTGTAATCCCAGCACTTTGGGAGGCCAAGGCGGGTGGATCACGAGGTCAGGAGATCGAGACCATCCTGGCTAACACGGTGAAACCTCATCTCTGCTAAAAATACAAAAAATTAGCCAGGCATGGTGGCAGGTGCCTGCAGTCCCAGCTACTCGGGAGGCTGAGGCAGGAGAATGGCATGAACCTGGGAGGCGGAGCTTGCAGTGAGTGGATTTTGTGCTACTGCACTCCAGTCTGGGCGACACAGCGAGACTCCATCTCAAAAAAAAAAAAAAAAGGCTTGAATCACAAATAAAACATGGTATCCTCAGAAAGAAAATTCTTGTTACATCAGTGGTCTGGGCTCCAGCACAAGCGGTGAGGCAGCAACCAAGAAGAGAAACAATCTTAGCAGTATTTCCTCCGTTCTCGGATAACAAGGTTGTTGTGAATGCAAGTCATTGAATGAGTCCTGAAACAGGCACACAATAGCCGGACCATAACAAGCAACTGCCAGTTACCAAGCACTTCCTGTGAGCCAGGCAGCTCTCTAAGACTTGAATGTCTATTAACTCATTTCAATCCTCCCCCAAATCCAGAATCTCATTTCACAGGTAGGGCCGCTGAGGGACGGTGGAGGGGAAGAGTGTCCAGCGGTGGAGTGAGGCAGTGGTTAGCTCACCCATGCTACCTCCCTTCCTGCTGCAGCTGTCACTTCTGTGGGACTCTCAAAGGGCCCCTTCCCCAAAAGATCTATAGAGGGCACTAAGAGTTCCACTGGAGATGCTTGAAATGAGTGAACCCTCCTCGCCTCCGTGGGGATGAGAAAAGGACACCAGCTCTCTTGGGTACTGGGTTTGGGGGAAGGGTAGAGAACTGGCATTCCCAACCTCCATCTCTGCAGTGCATTAAATTCTTGTTCTGGCCAGGCGCAGTGGCTCACACCTGTAATCCTAGCACCTTGGGAAGTCGAGGTGGGCGGATCACTTGAGGTCAGGAGTTCAAGACCAGCCTGGCCTACATGGTGAAACCACCATCTCTACTAAAAAAAAAAATACAAAAATTAGCCGGGCATGGTGGTGCGTGCCTGCAATGTGTAATCCCAGCTACTCGGGAGGCTGAGGCACAAGAATTGCTTGAACCCCGTAGGTGGAGGTTGCAGTGGACCGATATGGCACCACTGCACTCCAGTCTGGGCGACAGAGTGAGACTCTGTCTCAAAAATAATGACAATAAAAAATAAAAATAAATTCTTGTTCCTTTCTTCCTCCTTTCCACCTCTTAGTTCCCTAAATCCAAACAGATCCAACAAAGCTGAAAGATGGAACTTGAGGGCTCTCAGAACTCCCAATAGGCCCAAGGCTCAGAGAGGGCACAAAATCCACTCAAGGTCATGAACACTCCCTTTTCCCTGCTGACTGATGGTCGCACTGGGATTCCATTCAGGTTTGGTTGATCCAAAAGCTCATTTCCTTCCTCCTTCGCTTCCTTTCCTTTCCTTTCGTTCTTTCTTTTTTCCATCCTCTAATTTTTATTTCTTGCTTCCCTATTGTTTCTTCGAGATGCCAGGACAAAACGACAAGGTGGCCAGGAGAAGCAGAAAGGTGTCGAGAAGAGAAGGAGAATGGGAAAGGGCCAATAAGAAGAGAATGAGAACAAGCAGCGCCAAGGCAGCTGGGCAAGGCTGGACTCACACACTCCCTGAAGGCTTGGGTCCAGGAGGCACTGGTGGTACGATGGTTTTCTTCTCCTTCTGTGGATTTCCAACGCTATTGCTAGCCGTTGTTTGTTTAACACAGCCTATTTTTTGCTGCTATTTTTCATTGCAAATTTATGCTTTGTTTTTCTTTTTTTGGAGACAACTTCTCACTCTATCACCCAGGCTGGAGTGCAGTGGTACGACTTCGGCTACTACAACCTCTGCCTCCTGGGTTCAAGCGGTTCTCGTGCCTCAGCCTCCCTAGTAGCTGGAACTGCAGGCATGCGCTGCCACACCCGGCTAATTTTTGTATTTTCAGTAGAGACAAGGTTTTTCCGGCTAATTTTTGTATTTTCAGTAGAGACAAGGTTTTGCCATGTTTTCCAGGCTGGTCTCGAACTACTGGCCTCAAGCGATCTGACTGCCTTGGCTTCCGAAAGTGCTGGGATTACAGGTATGCACCGCCACGCCCAGCCAGTTTGTTTGTTTTTTTTTTGAGACACGGTCTTGCTCTGTTGCCCAGGCTAGAGTGCAGTAGCTCACTGCAGAAACCCTCAACTCCCCTGGGCTCAAGCAATCCTCCAGCCCAGCCCCCTCAGAAGCTAGGTCTACAAGCATACAACACTACACCTGGCTGATTTTTATTTTTATTTTTTTTTTGCCCCGGCTTGTCTTGAACTCCTGGCCTCAAGCGATCCTCCCACCTTGACCTCACAAAGTGCTGGGATTACAGGCATGAGCCACTGTGCCTGGCCATTTTTTTTCCTTCTATTCTTTTGCCTCAAAGAGGAAGGAGACTGTGCAGAAGGGCTGCTTCTACTCCAGGCACATCCCAGTCTTCCTGGATGATGAGAACAGCTCTGTCTATTGGGAACACACTAAGAGCCCAGCTCTATGCTAAATTCTTTATTTGGATTTTACATCATTTAATGATTTTTTTTCTTTTTTGAGACAAGGTCTCGCTGTGTTGCCCAGGCTGGTCTTAAACTCCTGGGCTCAAGCAGTCCACCGGCCTCGGCCTCCTCAAGTGGTAGATGCCTGGCCTGGGTTACATCATTTAATACTCACAACTACCCAGTTAGGTGGGAGTCTGCATATCCCCAGTTAATAAATGGGAAAATGAAGGTCAGGGTGGCTAAGTGATTTGCCCAACATCGCTCGCTAGCTCAGGGAGCTGAGATTTGAGCCCAGATACTTGGTGTCTGCTTCCAGAGCTGGCTCTCTTAATTATCACATTTGACTTTTTAAGCCCTGTCCGCCCCCTGGAATCCCCCTTAGCTCTCCCTCAATGATACTGAAAAGATACAAAAGCTTATCTGTGCTGTTGGAAGCAGCAGGAAGGTGAAAGCCAATTCCCCAGTGATGAATTCATTGCTGGCTTATGCCAGATTACATTTTTCGCCAAATGTCACATGTCCCACAAGGGACAAAGGCCGCACCACTCCCAGCACAGTTAATGGCATTTCCTAAAAGCAGCACTCGGACTGGTGAGTACTTTCTGTCCTGTACCTGCCAGCCCAGTGATAAGGTGGCCCTACCTCTGCTTGCTAGGTGTGTCTAATGGTAGGTGAGTCCCTGGCAATCTTTTTTTTTTTTTCTTTTTTTGAGACACTTCCTCTGTCACCCAGGCTGGAATGCAGTGGTGCGATCTCGGCTCACTGCAAGCTCCACCTCCCGCATTCAAGCGATTCTCCTGCCTCAGCCTCGCCTCCTGAGTAGCTGGGATTACAGGCGCCCACCACCATGCCTGGCTAATTTTTGTATTTTTAGTAGAGGCAGGGTTTCACCATGTTGGCCAGGCTGGTTTCTAACTCCTGACCTTAGGTGATTTGCCCACCTTGGCCTCCCAACGTGCTGGGATTACAGGCATGAGCCACCATGCCCAGCGCTGGCAATCTTTTCAAAGAGACACTTGGCTGGACACAGGAGGTTGCCTCTCTGCTAAGGAAAAGATAAGAAGTAAAAGCTTTCTAAGGAGGGTCCTCCTTCTCAGGGGTCCTTAGTTATCTGCTTAGACTCAGGACTCCCAGCCACTTTCTCTGGGGAGGACAGAAATGGATGGGCCTGGAGCTAGGCCACTATAGCTTCATGTCCAAAACACAAGAGGCCTATTGTTGCAGCAGGCACTGACTTCAGATACGAGGCAGCTTTCCCACCTGGCCCACCCTTTTTTTTTTTTGAGTGTCTCAATGTCATTCCAGCTGGAGTGCAGTGGTGCAATGTAGCTCACTGCAGCCTTGATCTCCTGGGTCAAGTGATCCTTCTGCCTTAGCTTCCTGGGCAGCTGGGACTACGAACATGTACCAGTGCCCCAGGAGGCCCCTAGCTGCCCAGGTCTCAGCCCCATCTCCGTGGGTGCGCCCTGCAGGATGGTGGGTGGGAAGCAGATGTAGAGGTAGCAGTTTTAAATATGTAAATATTGATCTACTGTAATTGAAAGTAAATACTTTCTAAATTGATAAATCAAGAAATAGCAGTATCATCATTTTACTCAGTATAATCATTTTAATCAAGTGGACAGATCACTTGAGCCCAGGAGTTCAATACCAGCCTGGACAACATAGTGGGACCCTGTCTTTACTACAAAATAAAAAATTTTAAGTTGGGGCCGAGTGCAGTAGCTCATGCCTGTAATCCCAGCACTTTGGGAGGCTGAGGTGGGCGGATCACCTGTGGTCAGGAGTTCGAGACCAGCGTGGCTAACATGGTGAAAGCCTGTATCTACTTAAAATTAGCCGGGCGTGGTGGCAGGCACCTGTAATCTCAGCTACTTTGGAGGCTGAGGCAGGAGAATTGCTTGAACCTGGGAGACGGAGGTTGCAGTGAGCCGAGATAGCGCCACTGCACTCCGGCCTGGGCAACAGAGCACGATTCAGTCTCAAAAAAAAAAAAAAAAATTCGTATAGCTGTGTTCCAATAAAAAAAATTTTTTTTCTGAGACAGGGTCTCAATCTGTCACCCAGGCTGAAGTGCAGTGGCTCCTTCTTACCTCACTGCAGCCTTGACCTCCCAGGCTCAAGCCATCCTCTTGCCTCAGCTTCCTGAGTACCTGGGACCACAGGGGAGCACCAGCATGCCTGGGTAATTTTCAACAAAACTTTATCTACAAAAACAGGCAGCAGCCTCGGGGCTACAGTTTGCCAACTCACAGCTAGGAGAGAGGATGGAAGATTCCCCATTTGGGTCATGATATTACTGCCCCGAGGGAAGATTTTCTTGAGTCACTGCAGCTGCCTTTGTATGGGTGAGAAGGAAAACCGTCTGTTACCTCAGTATGGCTGAGCCTTACCTGATGAATCTGAGGCGTCTCTGGGCCAACCTGACAGCATGTGCCGCTTTTCATGGATGAAGGATATGACCCCCACCCCGTCTC
Source organism: Symphalangus syndactylus (assembly GCF_028878055.3). NCBI lineage: Eukaryota > Metazoa > Chordata > Mammalia > Primates > Hylobatidae > Symphalangus > Symphalangus syndactylus. Next base: position 10,033,680 of record NC_072436.2, read on the forward strand.
CTTCCCTGCCCAGAGCACGTTCATTCCAGCCGTTGCCCGTCCAAGCTTAGCATCTCCCCAGGCCCCACCGGCTCCCGACAGATGCCCTGAATGGGCGTGGCTATGAACTTGCTTTGGTTTGCACTGCTCTCTCTTCCAAAAATTCCCTTTCTTCTCCTTCGTGTTTATCCAAATCCTTCCCAGGTTCAATTTGCCCTGCTCTAAGGAGCCTTCTTGGATTATCTCCTTCTGACCTATGGTTGCTCGTTTGGATCAGAGTTGCTATCTGCGGTCACAGAAAAGAGAAAAGGAGCCAGGCTGTGCTTGGAGGAATCTACCTTGGTAAGAGAACTCCACTGAGCTCACCCACCAGAAGTTAGGGAGAGGGACTGGGTCACAGATGCAGTGGAATCAATGTGCCAACCCACAATGCATTGCTCGGGGATACACACATATAGGATTAAATGACGATGAAAAGCAAGGGACCGATTAATGCGAATCGGAGGATGCTGAGTCTCTGGTGAAGGAGGATATGCATCTGGGAAAGGTCATTCAAGAGGCTTCAAAGGTCTGGGACTTCTTAAATTCTGTGTCGGGTACACAGGTGATTGTTTATTATTCTTTAAATTGTGCATATTTCAGTTTAGCCAACATGGCAAAACCCCGTCTCTACTAAAAATACAAAAATTAGGTTTGGTGGCATGCGCCTGTAATTCCAGCTACTCGGGAGGCTGAGGCTTGAGAATTGCTTGAACCTGAGAGGCACGAGGCTGCAGTGAGCTGAGATCTCCACAGCACTCCAACTTGGGTGACAGAGCGAGATTCTGTTGTGTTTTGTTTTGTTTTTCTGAGATGGAGTTTCGCTGCTGTTGCCCAGGCTGGAGTGCAATGGTGCGATCTCGGCTCACTGCACCCTCCACCTCCCAGGTTCAAGTGATTCTCCTGCCTCAGCCTCCCAAGTAGCTGGGATTACAGGCATTAGCCACCAGGCCCAGCTAATTTTTGTATTTTTAGTAGGGACAGGGTTTCACCATGTTGATCAGGCTGGTCTTGAACTCCAGACCTCAGGTGATCCACCTGCCTCGGCCTCCCAAAGTGCTGAGATTACAGGCGTGAGCCACCGTACCTGGCCTCTGTCTTTCTTTTTTTTTAATTGTGCATGTAAATTATAAACACACTTTGGGTGTATGATTGTTTTTTCTCGAATTCAAAAATAAAACGCAGAGCTGGGCATCGTGGCTCACATCCATGGTCCCAGCACTTTGGGAGGCTGAGGCGAGTAGGCGGGTGGATTGCTTGAGCCCAGAAGTTTGAGACCAGCCTGGGCAAAAAAGCAAGAACCCGTTTGTACAAAATATGAAAAATTAGCCGAATGTAGTTCATGCTTCTCAAGAGGACCTCAGATACTCTTCCACAGTGTAGAGAAAAATACTCTGTCCGTGGTCAAGGCCTGCCAGCTATTATGTGTGCCTGCTAGTGTGCTGACAGTCGTATTGTGTGTGTGTGTTAATGCACTAATGGTCAGTCTACCTACTGTGTGCCTGCTAGTGCACCGTCATTACACCTATTGCGTGTAATGCCTTGTGATGGCACATTCCAAAGAGGGAAGGGTCTGACAACCACTGTGAGGCTGCCAGGGAACCCACAAGTTCCCCCAAGTCCTCATCCTCCTCTGAAGATGTCTCCAGGCTCACCGTTTCCCAGCCACTGGTGAAATCCTCAATACAGCCCCCTTCACAGCCCACGCAGTCTCTCCGCCGCTCCCCTCGTGTGTGACCCTGGGGCGAACCTCTCCTCCTTTGGAACCTTGATCTCCCGGTTTATCTCCCAAATTAATATTTTTTTTATTTGAGTAGCTGCAATATACAAACCATAAAGCCATAACGATATCCTCTCTGGCACTTTGCACCACATGGAACATGCCAGGAGACAATGAGAGGACTGGAGAGCTGAGCATCGGCAATTAAACGCTTAGCCTGGGAGCACAGCACACGCTGCATAAAGACATTTCTGGCCGGGCGCAGTGGCTCACGCTTGTCATCCCAGCACTTTGGGAGGCCGAGGCGTGCGGATCACGAGGTCAGGAGATCGAGACCACGGTGAGACCCCGCCTCTACTAAAAATACAAAAAATTAGCCGGGCGTGGTGGCGGGCGCCTGTAGTCCCAGCTACTCGGAGAGGCTGAGGCAGGAGAATGGCGTGGACCCAGGAGGCGGAGCTTGCAGTGAGCCGAGATCACGCCACTGCACTCCAGCCTGGGTGACAGAGTGAGACTCCATCTCAAAAAAAAAAAGAAGACATTTCTGTCAATGATGGGCTGCGTCTGTGAAGGTGGGCCCACTCCATTAGAATGCCGTATTTCTACTGTATCTTTTCTATGTTTATTTATTTATTTTTAATTTTTTTTTTTGAGACGGAGTCTTATTCTGTCCCTCAGGCTAGAGTGCAATGGCCTGATCTCAGCTCACTGCAACCTCCACCTCCCAGGTTCAAGCGATTCTCCTGCCTCAGCCTCCTGAGTAGCTGGGATTACAGGCACCTGCCACCATGCCTGGCTAATTTTTGTATTTTTAGTAGAGACAGGGTTTCACCATGTTGGCCAGGCTGGTCTCAAACTCCTGACCTCAAGTCATCTGCCCGCCTTGGCCTCCCAAAGTGCTTTTCTATGTTTAGATGCACAAATACTTAACCACTGTGTTACAATTCCCTACAGTATTTAGTACCTGGGAGCAATAGCTATGCCGCATGGCCTAGGTGTGTGGTAGGCTCGGCCATTTAGGTGTGTGTAAGTAAGTACACTCTAGGACGTTCACACAACGACAGAACCGCCTAATGACGCATTTCTCGGAGTGTAGACAGGTCTTTAAGCAACACATGACTGCAATACACCTTTGTTCATGGTTCACTGGCCCGAAGAATCATATGGCCTCTTCTAATTTGAAGCAGGCAGCAAAAGAGAGCCTCTGCATACCCGAAAGTAGAGGACGGGGGTCAGGTGAATGTTAGCGCCTCATTGCCTCCACAGGCAGCCAGGCTGTGAGTCAAAGAGGATGAACCTATTTTCACTTGGTTGTCTTTAAATCCCAGAGTCTGGCTGGGCGCGGTGGCTCGCGCCTGTAATCTCAGCACTTTGGGAGGCTGAGGTGGGCGGATCATTTGAGGTCAGGCGTTTGAGGCCAGTCTGACCAATATGGTGAAACCCCGTCTCTGCTAAAACTACAAAATTAGCCAGGCATGGTGGTGCATGCCTGTAGTCCCAGCTACTTGGGAGGCTGAAGCAGGAGAATCGCTTGAACTCGGGAGGCAGAGATTGCAGTGAGCTGAGATTGCACCAGCCTGGCAACAAGAGCGAGACTGCGTCTCAAGGAAAAAAAAAAAAAAATCTCAGAGTCACAGAGGAAATTTAAATGGACTAGGACTCAGCAGAAGGGAGAGAAATGTTAAAAGAAGCCAGAGTTTCTGATGAGATCATGCTTGAGGATTTAGAAATTGTCAGGAACTCAGGAAGCCCAGGTATAGTGAAAAAAAAAAAAGTGAAAGAGAGAGAAAATAAAAAAGAGAGAGCAAGAAACAAGTGCTGGGAAGAGAAGAGTTTGTTTACCATAAAGCCCCTTCCCCTTCTCCTTCAGAAACACAGCACCTCCAGAGTGAATGAGAAACGAATGCTATTTCTGACCCCAACAGCCCAAGCCACACAAATCATTCTTTGGGCCAGGCATGAGGTGCTGTTAATAAAACACGGAGCCAGTGTTCTGCATGAAGAGGAAGGAAGTATTTACTGAACACTAGAGCACTGGGTTGTACACAACCGAATTGGGAAACCACCAGAATATGCCTCATCAACAACATCCGTGCCGCACTCTCCCGTGCCCAACATGCCCTGGGGCCTGGGAACAGTCAGAGAAAATCTTGTGTCCTGCCTTTGGGAGCTTCCAGATCAGAGCTGACCCACTGACCACACTGTGTACAGAGTCCAGTCATCAGAAGGGATTGAGCAAGTAAACAGGGTGTCCATCCAGCCCTGAAGGCAGGCAGCTGCCTACGCACAGGCTTCATGGCAGCGTTTGCAGGAGGGCAGGTTACTCATCTGCTAGAACTCTTAGAGGGAAGCTTAAGGCCAAAAAGGACTTCCATAGATAAGAGTTCCCCAGAGCCTGTTGAGGAAGGCAGGGAGATTGATAATACAGAGGGAAGTGAGGAGGAAAAGGAAGAAAGATTAAACCTGGAGAGAGGCACGGTGAAGGTGGAGGTGGTGGTGTCACAATGATGGAGACGTCCCCATGCATTGCCCTTTGTCACTGGCACCACCCCGGGAGAATCGCTCTGCTAGCTTGGTGGGCAGTAGGGCTGGCACCCAGGCAGGCTTTCCCCACAGAGGCTGGTGAGATGGATGATCCATGGGTAAAATGTAGGGCTTTGAACCTGGAAGAACCTGGGGCCAGTTCCTGCTCCCTGTGCCTACCTGAGTTCCAGTTTCCTCATCTGGGAAGTGGGACCAATAATACTTATCTCTTAGGGTTGTTTTGAAGATTAAATGAGGCTCAGGTGGGAGGATTGCTTGAGCCCAGGAGGTCAAGACTGCAGTGAACTGTGATCACACCACCGCACTCCAGCTCGGGTGACAATGCATTCCAAAGTGCTTGGACAGAGTCATTGCTCAAAAATGACTATTCCTGGCTGGGCTCGGTGGTTCACACCTATAATCCCAGCACTTTGAGAGGCCAAGGTGGGTGGATCACCTGAGGTCAGGAGTTCAAGACCAGCCTTGCCAACATGGTGAAACCCTGTCTCTACTAAAAATACAAAAATTAGCTGGGCGGGGCAGCATCCACCTGTAATCTCAGCTATTCAGGAGGCTGAGGCAGGAGAATCGCTTGAATCTGGGAGGCAGTGGTTGCAGTGAGCCGAGATTGCGCCACTGCACATCAGCCTGGGCTACAGAGGGAGACTCCGTCTCAAAACAACAACACCGACAACAACAACAACAAAATAGTCATTCATTTAATGAGCACTTTCTATATGGGAAGCAATGTGCCCAGCCCTTCTGGGGGATTAGAAGAAACCTAAGACCAGGGATATGCTGGTAAACTGGCTCTGGAGAATGGCAGGAAGCCGTGATTCACAGCATCTGATGATTTCTGTGTTGTAAATACTCCCATTATGCTACCAACAATTTAACAACTGGCTGGCAAAATTCCTGAACTATGAGCCCTGGAGAGCTGGCCCCAACTCAGTGAACTTGAACATTCTCTCTAGTTAGCAAATGGCACTTAAGTGAGAAGTTAACAATGGCAGAAGGCCGTGCACGGTGGCTCACACCTGTAATTCCAGCACTTTGGGAGGCTGAGGCAGGAGGATCACTTGAGCCCAGGAGTTCAAGACCAACCTGGGCAACATAGCGAGACCCTATCTCTTAAAAAAAATAGCCGGGTGTGGTGGCGCACTTTACTCCCAGCTACTCAGGAGGCTGAGGTGGGAGAATCGCTTGAGCACAGGAGGTCGAGGCTGCTGTGGGCCGCGTTCATGCCACTGTATTCCAGCCTGGGTGACAGAGCAAGACCCTATCTCAAAACAAAAAACCAAACCCCCCAAAACAATGGCAGACAAACTCTGACCCACAAATACACACACCCGCAAATACACACACCATACACATTCACAGATGGCTAATCCAGACAGCAGGGGCAAGAGGGCCGACTAGGGGCCCTGCTTTCTTCTAGTGCAGTGACTTGGTGGCAGTACTTTGTTAAGAAGGAGCAGGGCTAGGCTAGCTTTTTCTCTGGCCCTTTAGCAGCCACCACACACGTGATAGGGGAGACATGTTCCTGGCATTTTGAGTTTCAATGAACACAGAAAAGTGATGGCTCAGGAAATCGAAACCCCTGGGCTCTGCCTCCACCTGGTGTGGGAAGTGCGTGGACCTCGGTTTCATCCTGGGCAGACTCTCAAATACATATCCTGACTTGGAAATCCAGAAACTCTTGAGTTAAAAATTACTATTATTATTATTATTTGAGACAGAGTCTCGCTCTGTCGCCCAGGCTGGAGTGCAGTGGCGCAATCTCAGCTCACTGCAAGCTCCGCCGCCCGGGTTCACGCCATTCTCCTGCCTCAGCCTCCCAAGTAGCTGGGACTACAGGCGCCCGCCACCACACCCGGCTAATTTTTTTGTATTTTTAGTGGAGACGGGGTTTCACCATGTTGGCCAGGATGGTCTCGATCTCCTGACCTCGTGATCCTCTTGCCTCAGCCTCCCAAAGTGCTGGGATTATAGGCGTGAGCCACAGTGCCCAGCCTTAAAAATTATTTTTTTGGAAGCTAATCTCTTTGTTAAAAAAAGGGATTTTTGTTTGTTTGTTTTTGCTTTTGAGATGGAGTCTCGCTCTGTCACCCAGGCTGGAGTGCAGTGGTGTGATCTCGGCTCACTGCAACCTCTGCCTCCCAGGTTCATGCAATTCTCCTGCCTCAGCCTCTCGAGTAGCTGGGATTACAGGCACCCACCACCACATGCAGCTAATTTTTGTATTTTTAGTAGAAAAGGGGTTTCACCATGTTGGCCAGGCTGGTCTTGAACTCCTGGCCTCAAGTGATCTGCTCGCCTCGGCCTCCCAAAGTGCTGGGATTACAGGCATGAGCCATCATGCCCAGCCAGCTTTTTTTTTTTTTTTAATTAAAAAAGTTAGCATTAATTGAGCACCTGCTGTATGTCAGGAACTGTGTGAGGGCTGCACATGCTTTGGCTAACTTAATGTTCAAACAGCTCTTAGATGTTCTCATGGATGAAGCATAAATGAACTCAGAGAAGTCAAAGAACTTTCCCAGATACGCAGACAATAATGGAAGACCTGGGTTTTGAACCTTGCTCTGTTTGACTCTAGAGCTTTATGAAGTTGATCCTTCAAGTCCATGGGTTCCATATCCATGGATCCAATCAACCATGGATCAAAAATATTAGAAAAGAGTCTGGGCGTGGTGGCTCATATCTGTAATCCCAGCACTTTGGGAGGCCAAGGTGGGCGGATCACCTGAGGTCAGGAGTTTGACACCAGCCTGGCCAACATAGTGAAACCCCATCTCTACCAAAAATACAAAAATTAGCCAGGCGTGGTGGCACATGTCTATAATCCCAGCTACTCAGGAGGCTGAGGCAGGAGAATCGCTTGAACCTGGGAGGTGGAGGTTGCAGTGAGCCAAGATCAGGCCAGTGCACTCTAGCCTGGGTGACAGAGAGAGACTCCATCTTAAAAAAAAAAAATAGATAAGATAACAGGATATGGCTAACAATGTAATAAATATATACCTCATGGTGCATAAAAAAGATCTAAGGCTTCCAATAGCTTACTGTGAGAACCATAACGGTAAGTGGTATTTCTGTTTATTACTTTGTCAAGATCAACACGCAGTCTTTGAAATACCCTAATAGGATAGTAGTTATCACATAAATAAACAAGCAATTAGCTCAGAAATAAATGTGTCATTGTAAACAAATTGCTTGTCTGTAGTGGACTTTGGCTGGCACTCAGACTTTAGCTGGACACACTATTAGCATGCATATGGCACTTCTAACCTACTTGCTAAGAATCTGATCTTCTAACCCTCAGTGGCCTCTCATTTCTCTTTTCTCAGCAGCCCTTTGGTTCCTGTGCCTGGGAGGAGTTAGGTGACTGGTTGATCAGTTCAGTTCTGCAGCCCTGACCTCAGCTCCAGTTTCAGAGGAGCAGAGGGAGGGTGAAGGGAGTCTCCAGCTGAGAGGAGCTCAGTGGTTTTCTGATTCTGACTTGACCACGGTTACAGACGACTTTCCTGTGAGTGCGGCTGATTGCATGCTCACACTGATATTGCAACAGCTGAACACGTGTGTGCACTTGCGTTGAGCTTCAGAGCTCAACCTCAAGTTGGCTTGTCCTCTTATGCCAGCTGTAGGACATGGCTCACCAAGGAGAGAGAGAGAGAAAACCAGCGTAGCACCAGCTTCCCATATCAAGACCCAGTGCACAGGGAGCCAGGGATCCCTGGGTTCTGAGCCATGGCTACCACTTGTATGGTCTTGGGCAAGCCTCTTAGCCTGTAGAGGCTGCAGCTGCCTCATCTGTCAGGGGAGGGGCTGCACTTTTAAGATTCCTTCCAAATCTGACCATCTAGCCAGGACAGGCATTTTCAAGAAACCCTGTTTGTTATTTTCTTCTTTTGATCTAAGTAACCACAGTTGAGTATTTGTTTTGTTAAGGAAAGGTTTGGGGCTGTCACCACGCTGCCTCTTCTACATTCTACCTTCTCTAGGTAGCAAGAGGCAGATGCTGGGCTTTGTGCCTGTTTGATCTGGTCTGTTTCTCCAAGAAGGGCAGCTGGGGTCGATACTGGGCTGAAATGTTCTTTTTTGTTTTTTTCGAGACAGGGTCTTGCTCTGTCACCCAGGCTGGAGTGCAGTGGTGCAGTCCAGCTCCTGGAATCCTCTTGCCTCAGCCTCTTGAGTAGCTGGGACTACTAATTTTGCACAGCTAATTTTTTTTTTTCCCCAAGATGGAGTCTTGCTCTGTTACCCAGGCTGGAGTGCAGTGGCGCCATCTCTGCTCACTGCAACCTCCACCTCCCGGATTCAAGCAATTCTTTTGCCTCAACCTCCTGAGTAGCTGGGATTACAGGTGTGCACCATCACGCCGGCTAATTTTTGAATTTGTAGTAGAGACAGGGTTTCACCGTGTTGGGCAGGCTGGTCTTGAGCTACTGAACCTCGTGATCCACCCGCGTCACCCTCCCAGTGCTGGGATTACAGGCACGAGCCACTGCGCCCGGCCTGCACAGCTAATTTTTAAATATTTTTTTGTAAAGATAGGATCTCACTATGTTGCCCAGGCTGGTGTCGAACTCCTGGGCTCAGGCAATCCTCCCACCTCAGCCTCCCAAAGCACTGGGATTACAGATGTGAGCTACCAGGCCTGCCCTGCCGCGCTGAAATGTTGGCCTTACATTCTTTTTTTTTTTTGAGATGGAGTCTCCCTCTGTGGCCCCAGGCTGGAGTACAGTGGCACAATCTGGGCTCACTTCAATCTCCACCTCCCTGGTTCAAGCGATTCTCCTGCCTCGGCCTCCCGAGTAGCTGGGATTACAGGCGTGTGCCACCATGCCTGGCTAATTTTTGTATTTTTAGTAGAGACGGGGTTTCACCATGTTGGCCAAGATGGTCTCAAACTCCTGACCTCATGTGATCCATCCGCCTCGGCCTCCCAAAGTGCTGGGATTACAGGCATGGGCCACTGCACGCGGCTCACACGTTCTTTTTATACCAACTTTAGGATGCAGAATGTGTAGTCCCAGGTGGAGAGAGCTCAAAGCCAAAAGAAGAGCAGGACCAACAGGAAGAGAATGAAGGCAGAAGTGAACATGTAGAACCAAGCTTACAGGGTCTGGTATTTGATAGAAACAACAAAAAATAGAACAGACTCTCCCAATTTCTTCAAACTAGTCTGTAAACATAAATAGAGTCTTGGGCCCCTCATTTCTCCAATGCCAGATGCCTGCGCAGCAGGGCTGGAACCAGAGTGAGGCAGGTGAGGCACTTGCATGGCACTGAGAGTGAGAACTTTTTTTTTTGAGACAGTGTCCGGCTCTGTCGCCAGGCTAGAGTGCAGTGGCACGATCTTGGCTCACTGCAACCTCCGCCTCCTGGGTTCAAGTGATTCTCCTGCCTCAGCCTCCCGAGTAGCTGGGACTACAGGTGTGCGCCACCATGCCAGGCTAATTTTTGTATTTTTAGTAAAGATGGGGTTTCACCACGTTGGCCAGGATAGTCTTGATCTCTTGACCTTGTGATCTGCCTGTCTCGGCCTCCCAAAGTGCTGGGATTACAGGCGTGAGCCACTGTGCCCGGCTGAGAATGAGAACTTCTTAAAGTTGACATTCTGGGTGCCCCACTCGCTTCCCTTTATCCCCACCACGTTGGGCAGTGTAAACATCATCTTTCATTTTAGTCTTAACTTGAAAAATAGATTAATAGGCTACAAACTAGACTGGAGTCTGCATCCATTTGAACAACTCTTCTTTATTGGCAGCCCAGAGTGGAGGATGAAATTAACAATGAGGAATTCACACTCAGCAAAAAGCAAAATATGAAAGCCTGATTGCAGATTTCCTAATGGACAAGATTATTTTCCTCTACAGAGAGCCTTAGGTTGCCAGAGGAACCGTCTGCAGGGCCCCAAAACATTTAGGATCAGACTATTCTGTCGACGTTAGCCTAGCCCACTGATCTGGAGCAGGATGTGACATTCTCTGCTGGTGGTTTTGGCTTCAATCCACCGAAGCCACATGTCGAGGACTAAAAGAAGGATCGGGCCCATGTGTGGCTGATTGGGCTCTATCTTCTGGAGAGAGCTGGTACTCATTAAGAACAGCCAAGATTCTCATCTTCCTGTCCCAGAGTCAGGGACCTTTCTTAGCTCTTTCAGGTCACCTGAGATACTGGTTTGCCTCCCAAACCCTGCTGCCTCCGGAATGCTGTACTGCAGGGCTGTGTCTGTCAGTTTCCACCTGCAGGCTCCCTCACTCCTTCCTGCGCTAAGCTAATTGTTGCCTGTGTTACAAGGGTGGAAATGGCACATCTGGGCTGAAACCAGGAAAGCAACATGAACAAAATGAAAAGTCCAAAGGGACAAGCTCACCTAAAAGTTACTTGTCCCCGTACTTCCCCCACCCTTCTCCTTTCTCCCTTAGACCCAAGTTACAGAAGAAGAGCTTGAATGTGATAAAAATACTTGGCTTTGCCCCTTGCCTTCCAGGGATGTTTAGAGAAAACCCCTGAGACCCTTGGATGTTGTGTTGTCTGCTAGGATTCTCCCAAGGGCTGCATCCACAGTGTGGAAATGGATAAGGTGCTGCAAGGCTATTTCCACAAAGCACGTGTGGGATTTGCATGTGATTTCCCTATGCACACTGTGCAACCCCTCCCCAGACCATTTTTCAAGTTAAAAACATTTTTATGGCTCTCTTGATGCAGTCACTTCTGGATTTTTTCCTCCTATCCGACCTGCCTTCTCCCTCGGGCACTCTCCCTGGCCCAGATCTTTGGCGAGGGAGCCAAGTGGAGCCAGGGGAAGAACCACAGAGGAATGCAGGACCCAGCTCCTCTAGAGTCGGCTGCTCTGAGGGTCTAGCTGCTTATCTCGCCTTTGCCCGGGGCACTGGCTGAGATTCTATTTCCAAAATTGTTCACACTAGGTGATTACACGGTAGACTGTGGGACTGTAGCTCAATTAATTCACAAAAAGTCTCTTTGATCTAGAAGTTTCCAGACTGCCTTCTATCCCTTTCTCTTCTGCCTCTGGTCAACATTCTTTTAAAAATGAGTCTTGGCTGGGTGTGGTGGCTCACGCCTGTAATAGCACCACTTTGGGAGACCAAGGCGAGCAGATCACCTGTGGTCAGGAGTTGGAGACCAGCCTGGCCAACATGGCGAAACTCTGTCTCTACTAAAAATACAAAAATTAGCCGGGCGTGGTGGCGGGCGCCTGTAGTCCCAGCTACTCAGGATGCTGAGGCAGGAGAATCACTTGAACCCGGAAGGTGGAGGTTGCAGTGAGCCGAGATCACACCATTGCACTCCAACCTAGGCGGCAGAGTGAGGCTCTGTCTCAAAAACAAAACAAAACAAAACAAAAGAGTCTTGATTCACTTATTACATCTTTGCAATAACCACTGGAGACTGGGCTATTTCCAGAGGAGGAAACAGAGACAGTTTCTAAGGGCTTAGTTCAAAGTTACATAGCTGCTTAGGGGTTTGATTTGTCCAACTCAAAGTCTAGTGCTCTTTCTGTGCCTCATTCTCTTCGACTGTAAAATCGGGGTGTAAATAGCATGTATTTGATAGGGTTGTTGGGAGGATTGAATGCTTTAATACGTGTGAAGTGTTTAAAACAGCCTGGCACATACAGTGTTCCATAAATATCCACTAATTTTATTGTGCTATGCCTTGTTTTTCTTTACCATTCTAAGCATTGGACTCATGACTCCTTGGGAGGAGGAACCAACTTCTAGGCTTGGGGAGTATTATTCAAGATGGAGAAGCTGGCTTCCCAGCGTCAGGCCAAGGTGGGACCAGAACAGACACCCCATAAGCAACAGGACTGGGCTGCTTGACTGAGCCACATCCCTGCCTGGCCCTGGCTAAGCAGAAGAAACTCTCAGACATGGATAAACCCACAAAGGGAAAGGATGTCCAGTTTACAAAATGCTGAGGGCAGGAAGAACCAAGGCTTCTGAATAGAGCCGAGGAGCATAAGGCAACATTTTACTCTGTGATGTGTCGAAGGCCTTGTGTTTTGAGGTGGTTCTAGATTCTTCATTACTTGCATTTTACCTTTACCCAGCAGTTACAAGGTAGACCCTGTGTGTGCTGAAAGGAGTATGGAGGAGGACACCAGTTCCCTCCCACAGGGATGACTGAAAGCCTTGGAGTAGTTAGGACCAGGGACTCTGCCAGAGAGCTCTGGTGCTTGGGAGAAGCTGCCTGGGCAGGGACTTGCCCTGTAACCCAAGCCTTCCTTAGCAGCAGCCAATATAAATGATAGGGATGGGTTCCCACCATCCTGGGGACCCTGGAGGAAACCAAGGCAATTAGCATCAGGTCTGTTGGCTGCTGCTGAAAAGACGGCAATGAAAAATACAAAATGTGCCAGGCGCGGTGGCTCACGCCTGTAATCCCAGCGCTTTGCGGAGCGGAGGTCATGAATTGGAGACCAGTCTGGCCAGCATGGTGAAACCCCATCTCTACTAAAAGTACAAAAATTAGCCGGGTGTGGTGGCACATGCCCGTAGTCTCAGCTACTTGGGAGGCTGAGGCAGGAGAATCCCTTGAACCCAGGAGGCGGAGGTTGCAGTGAGCTGAGATCGCGCCACTGCACTCCACCCTGGGCGACAGAGGGAGACTCCGTCTCAAAACACACAAAAAACAAAAACAAAATATAACCAGGAAAGACCTGGACTCCGTAAAATAGCTTTACAAAGCTAATCAAGGGAACCAGACACCCCAAACTGTACTTCGAACACTGTTGAAAAGTTGTTAAAGTCATGTTCTAGCAGTTGAAATTTTTGCTGATCAGTCCACTCTCTCAGGAAAAAAACCACCAGACCCACAAAGAAAATAGAAGGTTTAAAACACAAATGTCTGTAATTAAGCAATGGAATGACGTCTTCTGCCGGCCCAAGCTTCCCACTGTTGCGCGTGTTTTTATCAAGAGGAGCCCCCGGTTCTGCCTGGCCCGGTTCGCTTTCGCCTGCGTTGACTGTCTTGGCACTCAGGCCTTTCCAAAGTTTCCAGGGTCCCGTTTCCAAGATACAGACAGAGGCTGAATGTCTTGATCTTATCCTCAGTCGATGTTCTCCTAACTTTAGGGCTACAAGGAGCCTTAAACAGCAGGTATAGACTTGGGAGCGCTTTGAATAGACGCACGTCGGAGGCGGCATCTTCCCAGCCGGTCACCAGCATTAACATGGGGCAGGAGAGATGCGAATACATCGTGGGACCCCTCTCCTTGCCCCCCTGCATGAGGTTTCCGACGACCTCCGCCGGCAGACGCTGAGGGGCGGGGCTGGGAAGGCTTCCTCCAGGCGCGGGAGCTGCGGAGCGGGGGCCGCCCGCTTTGGGACGCCCGGGACAATGGCGAGCGAGCTCCCGACCAGGCCTCGCGGACCGCGGGAGGGGGCGGCTCCCTGCGCGGTAATCCGAGCCGGGATAAACAGGCGCGGAGCGGCGACGCGTCCCTGCCCGGCGCAGCGCTCGCTTCCTGGGGTCCCCGCTCCGGCCGGTCCCGCCCCGCCCCGCCGCGAGCCCCCAGCCGCGCCCCCGCCCCCGTCGCGAGTCCCCGCCCCCTCCCCCGCCCCCGTCGCGAGTCCCCGCCCCCTCCCCCGCCCCCGCCGCGAGACCCTGGGCTGCGTCCACGGGCGCCGAGTCCAGCCGCGGCTCCCCGCGCGAGGCACGCGCCGCCGGCTCCTGCTGCAGTCCCGCGCTCATTGGCTGCTCCGGCGCGGGCGCTCCCGCCCCGCCTCGCCATTGGCTGGGGCCGCCGCGGTCCCCGCGCGGAGCCGCCGCTGACATCACGGGGCCTGAGGCGGCGGCGGCGCCCCCGGCCCAGCCCCGCAGCCCCCTCGGCAGAGGCGCTGCCGCGGTGCCCGGCGGAGGATGGTGCGCGGCGCGCCGGGGGCTCCCCGCCGCCAGAGCCGCAGCGCCACAGCGGAGCCGGCCGCGGCGGGCAGTCGGCCCCCGCACCGGGCGCGAGGCGGGCGGCCGCGGTGAAGCGCGGAGGGCGGCGCGGGCACTGGGGCCGGGCCGGGGCTGCAGCCGCAGCGGCCATGGGGGCCCTGACGAGCCGGCAGCACGCGGGCGTGGAGGAGGTGGACATCCCGTCTAATTCCGTGTACCGCTACCCGCCCAAGTCCGGTGAGGGCGGGCGGGCGCCGCAGCCGCGAGGAGGGAGAGGGGCAGGGGCAGGGGTCCGGGGCGGGACGGCCTGAGGGGGCCCCGCGGGTCTTCGGGGACCCAGTGGTTGCGGCCGCTCCGAAACGGTCTTCGAGCGTGGGAGGTCTTCGAGAAGGCCAAGGTCTCCCCCGCCCCGGGCGAATTAGCCCACGGGGCGTCCTGCGGGGTCTGGCAGGGTCACCGAGGGCACCGAGCCTCTCCACGGGAGGACGGGAGCGGCCTCCATTGTAATCGGTCCCGTGACGGGGACGCGTGCCCGCAGGGACTGAGGCTCCTGGGGAGCGGGGCTGCGGCGGCGTCGCAGGCGAGGTCGGCGCCCCGCACGGACCCGGCTGGCCCGGCCCACAGCCTGTTTGCCTCGCGGGGTCCGAGGGCAGCGGGGGAGGCGACCTCGGCATCCAAACAGGCACTTGCGCCAGGTGCTATCCCTGCGCTGCCGTCTCCTGGCCTCTGGAAAGGTTAGAATTAGGTTTCTCCTGGAAAAGCTTCCATTGCCTGCTGGAGGATGGAAGCCAAACAGGCATTTGCAGTGCTGGTGCTTTTGCAGAGGCTGTCAGAAGCGGGGGGGAAAAAGTAACAGCAATGTTTGGGAATCTGAGTATCAGGGTCACTCGGATTGCCCCTTTGCTAGCGTAGTGGCAAGCCTGGGTTTTGGAGTGGGACCAGCTCTGGGACAGGGCAGAGGTATTGGAAACGTATAGAAGTATGTGTGTTATTAGAATCATCCCTTCACTTAAATGTCTCCAGCCTCTGGGTTGTGGTATCAGCATTGGAGGTGGAGGAGGATTTTGACAGCAAAGCAGAGAATCACAAGAAGGTAGTTCAGTTACGTGAGCACCGGCCAGTGTGAATTGCATGATCTAGCCGTTGTTTACTTTTAATTGCAAGTAGTTTTACTTTAATTAATTACTTTTAATTTTACTCAAGACTTCTGGGGATGAATGGCTGCCACATTCTGTCTGCTTAGGACCTGATGGAGATTTTGGTGTTCTCAGAATGAGGTGTGAGAATTGGAGCAGAGCCTCGTCTCTTTTTGGTAGAATAGAGACATACTAATGAGATGAGCTGGTTTCTCAGCAGTGTGTCCAGTGTCTGCCAGGTGAAAGCAGGGGCCAGACGATGAACCTGCCCGCATCCCTGCAGAGTGTCTGCCGGAGCTGTGTTTCTCACTGCTTTTGTGCCAAGGAATGAATCCTTGCAAAGATGAATATGAGGAAGAATTGTTTTAGAAAGGTCTAAGATAAAGCTGTGGGTCATTAGTATTTTAATAAAGCTCTGACTGATTTTTTTTTTTTTTTTTTGAGACGGAGTCTCGCTCTGTCACCCAGGCTGGAGTGCAGTGGCACGATCTCAGCTCACTGCAAGCTCCGCCTCCCAGGTTCACACCATCCTCCTGCCTCAGCCTCCCGAGTAGCTGGGACTACAGGCGCCCGCCACCATGCCCGGCTAATTTTTTGTATTTTAGTAGAGACGGGGTTTCACCGTGTTAGCCAGGATGGTCTCGATCTCCTGACCTCGTGAACCGCCCGCCTCGGCTTCCCAAAGTGCTGGGATTACAGGCGTGAGCCACCGCGCCCAGCAGCTCTGACTGATTATGACTACGTAAAATCATGCTAAACAAGGCATAGATTTTGTTTTTTAATAGACAAAAATATTCTTAGGGCGGCACGAGGAAATCTTTTTAAAATAGACAAAAATATGCAGCAGTATTTGTGGGCACTGTTTTTCTTAAGCCACATGGCTTTTATTGATCAAAATATGGAGCATACTTTGCTGAGCTTGGAATTTTCAACAGTGTTTGCTGCCTCAGAAAAGTATTTACCGCTCTTTCACATGCGGGACTTAACATGGGTAAACCTCTGGAAGGCTGTTACCCGAAGCATATTTGTACAAGTATGAATCTTGGGTGATGATAATAAAAAGACAATAGACCAAACCAAAACTTTTGTTAATTAGCACACTCAATACTGTGTCTTAAATAATCCTCTCCACTCTACCAGTCTTTTAAAAGTTTAACTGTAAAACTGTAATTCATGTTAAATCAGAAGTTATACTTAGAGAAGTCTTTACAGCAAGTGGACCAAATTATTTATGTTGAAGCTAAAACATAGAAAATAGAATCAGAACATACTGTCTCTGTCAGCAAACCTTTGTGTATTTGAAACCTTACGTGAGCTTGCATATATGTTTTAGATAGAGGCATCGCCTTTCTTCTGATCTTTGAATTGACCTGGCTTTTTGTGGGATTACGGTGTTAGTCCTGAAAGGAACCGTTGACAGAGTTTGGCTATGACCACCATGCCTACCTAGTGTTTAATCTTTTTTTTTTTTTTTTGAGTCGGCATCTCTCTCTGTCACGCCCAGGCTGGAATGAAGTGGTGCGATATTGGCTCACTGCAACCTCTGCCTCTAGGGTTCGAGCAATTCCCCTGCCTCTGTCTCCCAAGTAGCTGGGATTACAGGTGTTCGCCACCACACCCGGCTAATCGTTTGTGTTTTTAGTAGAGATGGGGTTTCACCATATTGGCCAGGCAGGTCTTGAACTCCTGACCTCTCAGGTGATCTGCCTGCCTCGGCCTCCCAAAGTGCTGGGATTACAGGCGTGAGCTACCACACCCAGGCAAGTTTTTTGTAGAGACAGTGTCTCACTATGTTGCCCAGGCTGGTCTTGAACTCCTGGTCTCAAGCAATCCTCCCGCCTTGGCCTCCCATTCATTTCACTGATAAGAAAATGGAGGACCAGAGAAATAAATTGGTATGGCCAGAGTCTCTCAGCTAGTTAGTGTTCTTCATACTATACTGTCTACCTCTACCTCTCAAGGAATTGGGTTTTGAACTTGTACTCAAAAAACAAGACTTAAAACAATCATTCCATGATTGTGGAATGAAGGCTATTTTGTGTCATAATTGAAGTCCCTGTAGAGGAATCAGCCTGGGTTGATTTTGAGAAGTCTCCTTATCCTTATCCTGAGTACTAATAGTGGAACAAAGCAAGTAGCAGAGTCAGCTTTCTCCAGATGACATACCTTGTAGTTTGAGTGTTAAGTTGACACCACGATCTGGTTCGCTGGAAAGCGGCTAGAACTGCACTGCCTGTAGAACAGGTGTTTCGGAAAGAAACACCATCATCTGTCCTTGTAATGATGGTCACAGTGTCCAGCGGAAATTGCTTTTTTCTTAGTACTTTTAATGGAACTTCTTAGTTTTGTATGCACATTGAAATAGAAACATTTAAATCCTATCAAGAATGGCTGATTTCAAGTTGAGACTTGGGTTTGTAGCTTTTTTCTATCCTTAAATAGAGATAGATAGAAATAAATAGCCTAAATTATTTAGAATTATTTATTTTTGAATAGGTAATATAGTCACATGGTTCAAACTTTAAAAGAGGGAAAACGCCGTACAGTGAAATCCTTGTTCTCGCCGCTGTTGTCCATCCACCTGGTTCTCCTTCCTCCCTCTAAACCTCCCATCCCATGTAACCACTTTTGGTTTCTTTGGAATTCTTTTAGAGTTTCTTGTGTAAATGCAAGCATAGCATGCTGTTAGACTGTTCTACACCTGGCTCTGTTTGCTTTCAGAGATATTGGAGATCTTTTTATATTGTCTCATATTTGATAAGTTTCTTTGTGCTTTTTAACAACTATATAGTATTCCTCTGTATGCATATGCCATCTTTTTTTTTATGTAGTCTCCTATTGATAAACATCTCTGAGTTGTTTTTTCAGTATCTTACTATTGCAAACAATGCAACAGTGAATAATGTTATGCATTAGGTGATTTTTAGATTTATTAATAATTGTGTGAATATTAATCATTTAAGTAATAGAAAGTATGGTGGGAGTTTCTGTATAGCATTTCTACATTAGCATAGAAAGCAATTTAGAGCACGATTCTACTATATTTGGATGTACTTTTGTAATTTTTGAGTTCGAGGTCATACGTGCTTCTCTAAGATCTTTGCATCTTTAAAAGCCCAAGATCATTTGTTTAGCAAAGAAAGGTATGGCTTTGCGGAGATGGTTGCTTTTATGAAAGTTCATCTTTTGACAGAAGTATCCACATTGATAAAAGTCCACATTGATACAAGCCTGTTTTCTCTATCCAGGAAGAAATAGGCATAATATAAAGACAATTTAATTTATGTAAATCAGTACCTCATAAATCTAGTTTGTTTCCCTCCACATATTTGGGCAAGTTGGAAAATAGGAATAATTTGTTTTGCCGAAGTCTTTAAGAAGTAAACCTACTACAGAAATTCAGAATGGTAATCAGAGTCCTGACCAGCTAGCTTGGTTAAACCCGGGTTTTTGCTTTTAAGGCCTTCAACTGACTAGACGAGGCCCACCCACATAATCAAGGATAATCTCCTTTACTTAAAGTCAACTGATTGTAGATTTTAAAAAATTAAATAATTTATTTTTAGAGACGGGGTCTCAGTCTGGCACCCAGGCTGGAGTGCAGTGGTGTTATCAAAGCTCACTGCAACCTCAAAGTCCTGGACTCAAGCGATTCTCCTGCCTCAGCCTCCTCAGTAGCTGGGATTACAGGCACACACCACCATGCCTGGCTAATGTTTAAAGTTTTTGTGGAGACAGTATCTCACTGTGTTGCCCAGGCTGGTCTTGAACTCCTGGTCTCAAGCAGTCCTCCCACCTCGGGGTCCCAAAGCACTGGATTACAGGAGTGATCTACTGCACCCAGCCGTAGATGTATCACATCTGTCTACATCATCATTCTCCAAATTTTTGTTATTTTAGAGTACACATATTCTTGTCAAATGGGTCTTTCCTATTGCAAGAACAGTTTTTAAAGGCATGGATAATAAGTCTTTGTCGAATAACTATAAAAGTTTTTATATAAGTTTCTCCTAGCTTTAGGAGTATCAATTTAATATTAGATTTGAAACCATACACTTAAAAATATGCAATTTACGGCTGGGCGCGATGGCTCACGCCTGTAATCCCAGCACTTTGGGAGGCCGAGGCGGGCGGATCACGATGTCAGGAGATCAAGACCATCCTGGCTAACATGGTGAAACCCCGTCTCTACTAAAAATACAAAAAATTAGCCAGGCATGGTGACGGGAGCCTGTAGTCCCAGCTACTCAGGAGACTGAGGCAGGAGAATGATGTGAACCCGGGAGGCAGAGCTTGCAGTGAGCTGAGATCGCGCCACTGCACTCCAGCCTGGGCGACAGAGCGAGACTCCGTCTCAAAAAAAAGAAGTAACTTATTACAAAATAAGGAATTATTTGGTTGGCACTATTTGACACTTTAAAATATCCAGAACAATTTTGAAAAAGAACAAAGTTGGAGGACTATCACTACCCTATTTTAAAAGTTACTATGCATATAATTACTATAATGCCACAGTAATCAAGATAGTGTGGTATTGGCACAACGAAGAGCATATAGATCAGTGGAACAGAGTTATGAACCAGAAATCCTTACATTTATTGTCAGTTGATTTTGACAAAAGTACCGAGACAATTCAATGGGGAAAGGATAGTGGTTTCGACAAATGATGCTGGGACGAGCAAAAAAGAAAATGAACTCAGACCTATTCTTTACATCACCAAAATTAACTCAAAATGGATTATAGAGTTAAAAGAGAACCCAGAGAATGGGAGAAAATATTTATAAATCATAGGTATGACAAGAATTTGTATCTAGAATATATAAGGTACTCATATGCTCAATAATAAAAAGACAACCCAATTAAAAATGGTCACAGCACTTGAGTAGACATTTCTCCAAAAAAAGATATACAGTGGACAATAAGCACCTGAAGAGATGATCATTATTAACTTTCAAGGAAATACAAATCAAAACTATAATTAGATACCACTTCACACCCACTAGGATGGCTATAATTTTAAAAAATGATAATGGTGAGTACTGGTAAGGATATGGAGAGAGCAAAACCCTCATACCCTGCCAGTGTGAATGTAAAGTGGGGCAGCCACTTTGGAAAACGGTTTGACAGTTTCTCAGATGGTTAGTTACTAGATGACTCAGCAGTTCTACTCCTAGGTATACGCTCAAGAAAAATGAAGAAAATACATTCACATAAAAACTTGCACATGAATTACTCATAATAGCTAAAAGGTGGAAATAACCCAAATGTTCATCAACCGATGAATAGAACTACTGATAAATAAAATATAGTAAGTCTGCACAATAGAATATTATTTGGCAATAAAAAGGAATGAAGATTTGATATGTGCTACAACCTGGATGAACCTTGAAAATGTTATACTCAGTGAAATAAGCCAGGTGCAAAAGGCCATCTACTGAATAATCTCATTTATAAGAAATGCCCAGAAGAGGCAAATCCACGGAGACAGAAAGTAGATTAGTGGCAGTGGCGCAGTGGCTGTGCCTGCGGCTGCCAGAGGCTAGGGAGAGGGAGAAATGAGCTGTGACTGCTAATGGATTTCTTTTTGGGATAATGGCAGTGTTCTAAAATTAGATAGTGGTGAATAGTTGTATAACACGGTCAATATACTAAAAACCATTGGATTGTACACACTAAATAGGTGAATTCTGTGGTATATAAATTGTATCTCCACAAAGCCATTTTCAAAATGGGGCCAGGTATGGCGGCTCATGCCTGTAATCCCAGCACTTTGGGAGGCCGAGGCTGAAGGATGGCTTGAGCCCAGGAGTTCAAGACCAGCCTGGGCAACAGAATGAGACCCTGTCTCTACAAAAAATTTTTTAAAAAATTACCTGGGCATGGTGGCATGATATCAGCTACTCGGGAGGCTGAGGCAGAAGGATTGCTTTGCCTAGGAGTTCAAGGCTGCAGTGAGCTATGATTGTGCCACTGCGCTTCAGCCTGGGTGACAGATTGAGACCCTGTCACTAATAAAAGAAAAAAAATGGATCATAGACCTAAATGCAAAAACGATGAAACCCTTAGAAGAAGTCATAGGAGAAAAATGTTATTTGATTTGGATTGGGCAAAGAGTTCTTAGATGTGACACCAAAAGCAAAATCCATACAAGTAAAAAATAATAATAAATTGGATTTATTCGAAATTAGAAACATTACCACCTCAAAAGACAGTAAAAAGTTGAGAAGACAAGCTACTTTCTGAAAGAAAATATTTGCAAATCACATAAAGGATGTGTATCAATATTAAGAACTCTTATAACTCAATATTATGGAGACAAACCACCCAATTAAAAAATGTGCAAGAGGCCGGGCACGGTGGCTCACGCCTGTAATCCCAGCACTTTGGAAGGCTGAGGCAGGCGGATCATGAGGTCAGGAGATAGAGACCATCCTGGCTAACATGGTGAAACCCTATCTCTACTAAAAATACAAAAAATTAGCTGGGCGTGGTGGCCGGTGCCTGTAGTTACAGCTACTCGGGAGGCTGAGACAGGTGAATCACTTGAACTTGGGAGGCAGAGGTTGCAGTGAGCGGAGACTGGGCCACTGCACTCCATCCTGGGCGACAGAGCAAGACTGTGTCTCAAAAAAAAAAAAAAAAATGTGCAAGATTTGAATAGATATTTCACCGAAAAAGTTGTAGGAATGGCTGATGAACACATGGAAAGATGCTCAACATCAGCAGCCATTAGGGAAATATAATTAAAACTGCAATGAGATACCATTTCACACCTATTAGAATTAGGATAACTAAAATAGAAAAGGCAGACAATGTCAAATGTTGAGAATGCAGAGAAATTGGAATCTTTATGAAGTGCCGTGGGAAATGTAAAATAGTACAGCTAGTTTGGAAAGTTGGGCAGTGTCTTAAACAGTGGAACATAAATTTGCCTTATGATTCAGCAGTTCCACTCCTATGAATCTGTCCAAAAAATTGAAAACATATGTACACTCAAAGACATGGATGCAGATGTTCATAGCAGCATTGCTCATAATAGCCAAGAAACTGGAAATCATCCAAGTGTACATCAGCTGGTGAATGGATAAACAAAATCCATTGTTTATATCATGGTACAGTCATATAATGAAACACTGCTCAGCAGTTTAGTTTTTTGTTTGTTTCTTTGTTTTTGTTTTAGAGACAGGGTCTTGCTCTAGTGCTCAGGCTGGAGTGCAGTGGTGCGATCATAGCTCCCTGCAGCATCGACCACCTGGGCTCAGGCACTCCTCCAGCCTCAGCCTCCCAAGTAGCTGGGACTACAGGCACATGCCACCACTCCTAGCTAATTTTTTAAATTTATGTTTTGTAAAGATGGGGTCCCACTCTGTTGCCCAGGCTGGTCTTGAACTCCTAGTCTTGAGCCATCCTTCGGCCTCGGCCTCCCAAAGTGCAGGAATTATAGGCATGAGACAACACGCCTGGCCATATTCAGCAATTTAAAGGGATGAACTACTGATACATGCTTTACAACATGATTTAACTTCAAAAACATTATGCTAAGGGAAAGAAACCAGATGCAAGGCTATATATCGTATGAGTTTGTTTATATGAAATGGCTAGAAGAAGCACATTTATAGAGATAGAAAGCAGAATAGTGTTTGCCTAAGGCTGATAATAAGAGTAGGAATTAATTGTAAATGGGCATGATGGAACATTTTGGGGTGATGGAAATGTTTTCAGCTGGATTGTGATGATGGTTGCCGAAATCATTGAATTGTTCAATGGATGAATTTTATGCCATATTTATTATACTTCAATAAAGCTCTTAAAAATAACAGCACAGAGGGGTTTGTGCCTTTTGGATAAAATAAAGACGAGAGCTTGATAACTGAAAGGGTGGGGTTCTTAGTAGCAAAAGGCATTGAAGGTAGACTTTTTTTTTTCTTTTTAAATAAATGGAGATGGGGTTTCACTATGTTACCCAGGCTGATCTTGTACTCCTGGGCTCAAGAAATCCTTCCACTTTGGGACGCCAAGGCCAGAAGATCACCTGAGGTTAGGAGTTTGAGACCAGCCCAGTCAACGTGGTGAGATCTCATCTCTACAAAAAATTTTAAAAATAACCAGGCATGGTGGTGGGCACCCGTAGTCCCAGCTACTCAGAAGGCAGAAACAAGAGGATTGCCTCAGCCCAGGAGGTCAAGGCTACAGTGAGTTATGATCTGGTCACTGCACTCTAGCCTGGGTGACAGAGCGAGACCCTAACTTTAAAAAAGAAAAAAAAAAGGTTAAATCTTTTAATCTAGGAAGAGTCTCTCTCTCTCTTTCTCTCTCTCTCTCTCTTTTTTTTTTTTTTTTTTTTAAGATGGAGTCTTGTTCTTTTGCCCAGTCTGGAGTGCCATAGTGTGATCCCGGCTCACTGCAACCTCCGTTTCCTGGGTTCAAGCAATTCTCCTGCCCCAGCCTCCCGAGTAGCTGGGATTACAGGCACCTGCTACCATTCTTAGCTAATTTTTATATTTTTAGTAGAGATGGGGTTTCACCATGTTGATAAGGCTGGTCTCGAACTCCTGACCTTGTGATCCACCCAGCCTCCCAAAATGCTGGGATTATAGGTGTGAGCCACCATGCCCGGCTGAATATCTCTTTTTAAGAAATATGAGTGATTTGGAGGAGAGACTGGAAGCAGAGAGATTTGGTAGGAAACTCTTAGAAGATAACCCACTGTAATTGAACTTGGAAAGGGCTAAGGTCTTGACCCAGGATGCTTTGCACAGAGCACATGTTCAGTGTTTTTGTTTCTTTGATGACTGACGTTTTTAGCCTGGGTGACCAGAGAAGTGAGATACCATTGACAGAAATTGGAATTCTGGAGCAGAAACTGCTTTTGAAGTGAGTCCTAAATGTCGGCTGGTTGCTTTACTTTGCCTCAAGATCCGGGGAAATTAGACAGAAACCCACTCATTTCCCAAAACCACAGAATAGAGGATTTTAATGCCCCCTCGAAGGTTTCTGTGGATTGCCAAGGGACTCACATTACGATCATTTTGACTCCCGCGATCCAGTTTGCTGTCTTTCCCCACTGCAGATGTGACATCAGTCCATTCTTCAGTTTCTCCAAAAAATTCCATTCACATGATATATTCTCAATATAGATTTGACTAATGATTTGTGGGGAATGATGAGTTGGGGTGTACATTATAGAAATGCAAACAACTCCAGAGGAATCGTAAGCATAGTTACCCTAAACTTTACTTTAGAGTTTTACTGACTCTTTAAGTTCTCCAACCCTAGCCTTTCTTGGTCCTAATGTCTCCTTCCTCTTATCTTTCCTTCTTTCTTTTTGACTCTTCACTCTTATGTCTTAGAAGAAAAACAAATTACAAGCAGTTTAGGTTCCATCAAGGAGCTACAGACGCACCCATACATACCCTTAGTGTGCCGCTCTCCATTCTAAGTAGCTCATTAAGGTGCATCCTCCAAAAAGATAGTGCCTTCCCTAAGAGGAGTTCTGGTGCCAGCTCTTCAGATAAAGTCCTCTTGATTCCTCCTCCTTCCAGAAGAAAAGGTTATTGAGTTTGAGGCAAAGATGGGCTATCTGGATGCAAAGATATGGCAGGTGATTGAAGATTTGGACTGAAATGCTGAAGATCTGAGACAAAGGTTTGGGAGTTGAGTATGGGAAGGGAGAAGCCAAAATTTATCAGTTGCCCACTGGGCTTAACCAGCTTCTATACACATGTGATCTTACTTGATCCCAACAATAATCTGTTGAAAGAAGTATTATTGTCTCTATTTTACAAATAAACCAAAGCTCAAAAAGTTTAAATAATTTGTCCTAGGTCACAAAGCTGATAGACAGCAGCATCAGGATAAAATCCAGCTCTCTCATAAGTCAAAACCTTTGCTTCGATTCTGTGAAGAGGAGAGAAAGTGTGAAGGAAGAGGAGAGGCCTGAACCCTTAAGATATGTCCATCTTTATGGTGAAAAGTGAAACAAGTGAGAGGCAGAAGAGACACAAACTATCCAGGGTTTTGAGGAAAGAAAGCCTCAGAAATGAGTGTTGAATTCTGCAGAGGTAAATGAAGTGTGAGACAAGACTTGGTTTGGTTGGTGTTCCAGAGAACAGTTTTAGTAGAGGGGTGGAAACTATTGTAAAGACTTGAGGAATTACTGGACATGTGGTGTGAAGGGACAGGATGAATCGATGGACGGGTGAGTGGGTGGGTGGGTGGGTGAGTGAATGGGTTTTTTTTTGTATTATTATTATTATTATTTTGAAATGGAGTCTCACTCTGTCGCCCAGGCTGGAGTCCAATGGCGCAGTCTCAGCTCACTGCAACCTCTGCCTCCCAGGTTCAGGTGATTCTCTGCCTGCCTCAGCCTCCCGAGTAGCTGGGATTACAGATGCCCACCACCACGCCTGGCTAAGTTTGTGTTTTAGTAGAGAGGAAGTTTCACCATGTTGGCCAGGCTGGTCTCGAACTCCTGACCTCAGGTGATTCACCTGCCTCAGCCTCCCAAAGTGCTGGGATTACAGGTGTGAGCCACTGTGCCCGGCCCGAGTGACTGGTTAGTAAGCCATGGCAGATGGAACTTTTCTGGTGTTTGTTATTTGAGTTGGGGAGACCAGTATATGCTTGTAGGATGAGGTAAGTAAGAAGCCAGTGGAGAGAGAGGAACGCAAGTGTTTAACAAGAAGGATGGTTACAGATGTGATCTCAGGTGAGGTAGAGGCAGTTGGGAATGAGAACTCAGGTGAAGAAGTTAACCTTGGAAAGGAGGAATGCCTCCTTGAGACTGGAAGAAAGTATGGATAGAAATATGGGAAGTTGTTAGGTGTTGAAACTTTTGTAATGCGTAAGGGTTTTGAGAGAACGCCACAAGGAAGAAGGGTACAGGGTTGGGGTTGGGACTTGAGAATGTGAGAAGGGTTTAGATGCATTGATGTGTGCCTTTCTCTAAGTGCTGTGAAGCTACTGTTGTTCAGACTATGTTGTACTGGTTCAGAATAGAAGAGTTCAGATCTAAGTATATTTAGCATGATAAGCATAGAAGTTAAATTAGTGGGGGAAATGGAATATTCAATAAATTTTTTTTTATTTCTTTTTAGAAAAAAACCCCACAAAGTCTACATCTATGAATTCCATTTGTAAAAAACAGGAAGCAACATAAACTGTAAAAAGAATGTTTATCAGTAGGGAAACAGTTACTTAAATCTGGACATTCAATGGGAATACAGTATAACGGTTAAGAGCACAGGTTCTGGAATAAATATAGCTAGATTTGGGGACCTGACACTACCTCTTTTTTTTTTTTTGAGATGGAATTTCGCTCTTGTTGCCCAGGCTGGGGTGCAATGGTGCGATCTTGGCTCACCGCAACCTCTGCCTCCCGGGTTCAAGCGATTCCCCTGCCTCAGCCTCCTGAGTAGCTGGGACTACAGGCATGCGCCACCATGCCCGGCTAATTTTGTATTTTTAGTAGAGACAGGGTTTCTCCGTGTTGGTCAGGCTGGTCTCAAACTCTTGACCTCAGATGATCCGCCCACCTCAGCCTCCCAAAGTGCTGGGATTACAGGCGTGAGCCACCACGCCAGGCCGCTACCTCTTACTATCTGTGTGACCTTGGGCAAATTATTTAACCTCTGTGCATTAGTTTCCTCTTCTATAAAATGAAAAGAAAACAGCAACATCTTCAAAGGGTTGTGAAGAATAACCTGTGTAGTACTTGATAGTACAGTGCTGGTATAGAGTCAGTCCTCTGAAGAGGTTATAGGCCAGGCGCAGTGACTCATGCCTGTAATCCCAGCAGTTTGGGAGGCCGAGGCGGGTGAATCACCTGAGGTCAGGAGTTCAAGACCAGCCTGGCCAACATGGTAAAACCCTGTCTCTACTAAAAATACAAAAATTAGCTGAGTGTGGTGGCAGGTGCCTGTAGTCCCAGATACTTGGAAGGCTGAGGCAGGAAAATCTTCTTGAACCCAGGAAGCAGAGGTTGCAGTGAGCCAAGATCGCGTCATTCATTGCACTCCAGCCTGGGCGACAAGAGTGAGACTCCGTCTCAAGAAAAAAAAAAAAAAAGAGGATATTAATATTATTTGGCCACTAAAAACAATGAGGTCATGCCATAAATACAGACATAGAAAGATGCCTACAGTATATTAGGTGAAAGCAACTTGCAGATCAATATGTGCAATAGTCCATTCAATTAAAAAAATAATAGAACAAAACAGAAGACCTGGATATATTTGTATATGTATAAAAAAATCTGGAAGGCCACACCCAATTGTGAATAGCAGAGTTACTTCTTATGGAGCAGGGTTAAATTTTAAATTACTAACTTCTATATACTAATTTTTTTGGCAAAGGACATGTATTGTATATTTTTTTTTCTTTTTGTGGAGATGGAGTCTTGCTATGTTGCCCAGGCTGGTCTTGAACTCCTGGGCTCAAGTGATCCTCCCACCTCAGCCTCCCAAAGTGCTGGGATTACAGTTGTGAGCCATTGCACCTAACATGTAATTTTTTGTTTTTATTTTTATATTTTTGAGATGGAGTCTCGCTCTGTTGCCTAGGCTGGAGTGCAGTGGTGTGATCTTGGCTCACTGCAGCCTCCGCCTCCCAGGTTCAAGCGATTCTTTTGCCTCAGCCTTGCAAGTAGCTGGGATCACAGATGCCCGCCACCATACCCTGCTAATTTTTGTATTTTTGGTAGAGACAGGGTTTCACCATGTTGGCCAGGCTGGTCTCGAACTCCTGACCTCAAGTGATCCGCCTGCCTTGGCCTCCCAAAGTGCTGAGATTACAGGCATGAGCCACCACGCCCGGCCCTAATTTTTTTAATAAATAAAAATATGCTCTAGGGCAAGTTTGTACAACCCGCGCCCCACAGGCTGGGCTACATGTGGCCCAGGATGGCTTTGAATGCAGCCCAACACAAATTAGTAAACTTTCTTAAAACATGATGAGTTTTTTTGCATTTCTTTTCTTTTTTTTTTTTTAAGTTTATCAGCTATCATTAGTGTTAGTGTATTTTATGTGTGGCATAAGACCATTCTTCTTTTTCCAGTGTGGCCAAGGGAAGCCAAAAGATTAGGCACCCTTGCTCTAGGGGGAAAACCTAAAAATGAAGAACAAAAGCAGCACTGTAGCATTATAGAATTGAGCTGAATATTTAGAGGTTTTTGCAATTTTCTAATTTTCTTCTTATTTTTGTACTCTAAAGCTTATTGTTATTGAAATGTCATGTAGATGAAGATTTTTTCAAATATATGAAAATTTACTAGGATCCCCATAGAATTGTAGAAGAATGGAAAATGGGTTTAATTGTCCTTTATTATATATTGTTATAATTAATAGTGGTTTGGTAACAAATGTCACAGTATCTCATTGAGGCAGACATAATTTAGAGAACCCATTGCTCAATATTTAATTTCACTATGGTGGTAGGAATATGCCCCCAAAACTTAAATTCAAAATGATTAGGCAAATTATTTAATACAATGAATTTTAAATGAGATTTTTCTTTTTTGTTCACATTATAAGGAACCAATAGTTGATTTTCCTTTGTTGAAGTCAATTTGCTGATTTTGGGCTCTCACTTCAAAAATTGCCATTGATAGGGTAGGGCTCCCTCAGTGTAATACAAGTTCCCTTTGCATTGCCCTGAGTTCTTGTAGAGCCAGAAAGTGGTGATAGTGACTAAGATAAAGTCAGATGTTAAGGAGTAGTGTCTGGAGCTGCTCTGGCCAGTGTGGGCCTTGCCCTGTGTTATTATACTTATTTCTTTCTGATGGTGCTCTGCAAAGTTGTACATGAATTGTGTATGTGTTGAAAACACTACATGTTCTAACATTGTTTACCGAGATTCAGAGTTATTTTGCTTTTGTTTCCAAAAATATAAAGGTGGGCAGTGCAGTCTATTTGTTTTTTTGTTTTATTATATTCCATATTTTATTCTGAACAGGGAGGCTGTACGTTGAACTTAGTGGTTCTTCCACTAGATATGTAAAACACAATATTTAAAGTTGATGTGGAAAACAAAATGTTTTTGAGACCAAGGGGTTTGATTTACAATTCCTGTTTGTCAGAAAGAAAAAAATTTGGGTTTTATATGGTTAAGCATTTTATCATCAATTCATTATCCCTCTTTCTTTTTTCCTATTACAGTACAGGAAAAGGAAAAGTCAGGTATTCTTTATATTGTAAAGAACCTTGGCCGAGCATGGTGGCCCATGCCTGTAATCCCAGCACTTTGGGAGAGCGAGGCAGGTGGATCACCTGAGGTCAGGAGTTTGAGACCAGCCTGGCCAACATGGTGAAACCCCGTCTCTACTAAAAATACAAAAATTAGCCAGGTGTGGTGGCACACGCCTGTAATCCCAGCTACTTGCAAGGCTGAGGCAGAAGAATCACTTTAACGTGGGAGGCAGATGTTGCAGTGAGCAGAGATTGGACCACTGCACTCCAGCCTGGGTGACAGAGTGAGACTGTGTCTCAAAAAAAAAAAAGTCTGGGTGCGGTGGCTCACGCCTGTAATCCCAGCACTTTGGGAGGCCAAGGCGGGCGGATCACGAGGTCAGGAGATCGAAACCACCCTGGCTAAGATGGTGAAACCCCGTTTCTACTAAAAACACAAAAAATTAGCCGGGCGTGGTGGCAGGCGCCTGTAGTCCCAGCTACTCGGAAGGCTGGGGCTGGAGAATGATGTGAACCCAGGAGGCGGAGCTTGCGGTAGTGAGCCTAGATGGTGCCTCTGCACTCCAACCTGGGCGACAGAGCAAGATTCTGTCTCAAAAAAAAAAAAAAGAACCTTAAACATTTGGCTCGTCTTCCACATATGTATGAAATAATAAACATTACATTTACACACACACACACAGTTGTTTGTTTTCATTTCTCTCACACACATGCTATTCTTTGCCACTGTCAGATGGAGAGACAGGTGCAGGGTTGAGATGTGGAGTTAGCCAGACCTTCAGTTCAAACCTTGCATCTCTCGGTCTCTGCTGTTTCTTAACTGTGGGATGTTGTGCGAGTCACTGAACTCTTCTAATCCTTAGTTTCCTCAGCTGAAAAATGGGCATAAGAGAATATCTTACAGATGAAAATCAGGGATAATTTTGGTAAAGTTCTGTATCTTGCTTACAATACATGCTTGGAAGTTAAAATAAAAATTCAAATGACAGCATTACAACCTGACTGTGCCAAATTCTTCCTCCCCATATGATTTTTTAAAATTGAGGTGAAGTTCACATAACATAAAATTATCTTAAAGTGAACAACTCAGTGGCATTTTGAACATTCACAATGTTGCACAATCCACTACCTCTATTCTAGAACTTTTTTTTTTTTTTTTTGAGATGGGATCTTGCTCTGTCACCCAGGCTGGAGTGCAGTGACACGATCCTCAGCTCACTGCAACTTCTGCCTCCCAAGTTCAAGCTGTTCTTGTGCCTCAGCCTCCCAAGTAGCTGGGATTACAGGCATGCACCACTACACCCAGCTAATTTTTGTATTTTTAGTAGACGGGGTTGCTTCATGTTGGCCAGGCTGGTCTTGAACTCCTGACCTTAAGTGATCCACCCGCCTCAGCCTCCCAAAAGGTGTGAGCCACTGCGCCCGGCCTCTAGAACATTTTTATCACCTCAAAATAAAACCAATTAAGCAATTTGTCCCCACTCTCCCCTGCCCCCATCCCCTGGCAATCACCCAGTCTACTCTCTCTGTGGATTTACCTGTCTGGATATTTCATATACATGGAATCATACTACAGTATGTGACCTTTTGTGTTTGGCTTCTTTCTCTCAGCATACTGTTTTGGAGGTTCATTCATGTTGTAGCATGTATCAGAACTTCACTTCTTTTTATGGCTGAGTAATACTCCGTTGTAAAAGTGTATGTTGGACACATTATATATCACATTGTGTTTACCCATTCATCTGTTGTTTGACATTTGTTTCCACCTTTTGATTATTATAAATAGTACTTCTGTGAACCCATATGATTTGAACATCTATTATTTCCTTGTATTTTATTTCTCATAGTTATTTTAGAAGAACCAATGAAGGAGCATGAACAATAGCTGGGACCAAGAAAGTCTTGGTTTTTGTTGATCGTATACGGTAAAATATGTGGAAATTAAAGCGTTTAATAAAATAAAGTCTGTACTTTGGATTTTCTGTTGCCATACTTTCCCCCCTTACAATATATTCATTGAGGAAACCTGGTCATTTTTCTTATTAAGGTTTTCTGCAGCCTGAGTTTTGCCAGTTGCCTCCGTGAACTCTCATTAATCATGTTCTGTTTTATTCCCTATAAGCTGATGGTTGGGTTCAGCAGCTCGATCAAGTTCATTTTTTTTAAAGCTTTAAAATTTGAAGCTACTTACTTTGGTAAGACTACTCTGTTGCGTTTTCTGTCACTAGCATGTATCTGGTTGTCTCTTTTGTGGGGGAGAGGTTTGGTAATGGATGATTTATTAATTTATTAAGACTTACATTCTAATCCTATCATTCCTTCTTTGTTCATTAGCTAGAATATTTCTGTAAAGAGAAACTTTCCCTCATCTACCTTTTCTTTTTGGCTTGAAATAGGGTCTCTGTTGCCCAGGCTGGAGTGCAGTGGTGCAAACACGGTTCACTGCAGCCTTGACCTACTGAGTTCAAGTAATTCTCCCACCTCAGGCTCCTGAATAGCTGGGACCAAGGCCCTTGCCACCAAGCCGGCTAATTTTTTTTTTTGAGACAGAGTCTCACTTTATTGCCCAGGTTGGAGTACAATGGCGCGATCTTGGCTCACTGCAACCTCTGCCTCCCCAGTTCAAGTGATTCTCCTATTTCAGCCTCCTGAGTAGCTGGGATTACAGGCGCACACCACCACGCCCGGCTAATTTTTGTATTTTTAGTAGAGCAGGATTTCATCGTGTTGGCCAGGCTGGTCTCAAACTTCTGACCTCGTGATCCACCCACCTCGGCCTCCCAAAGTGTTGGGATTACAGGCGTGAGCCACCGTGCCGGCCCAGCTAACTAAAAAAAAAAAAAAAAAATTTGTAGAGAAAGTGTCTTGCCATGTTGCCTCGGCTGGTCTCAAACTTCTGGGCTCAAGGCCTTCCCAAGTGCTGGGATTACAGGTGTGAGCCGTGGCACCCGGCCTCCCCTCATCTATTAATTATTCATTCACCCAGAGGTACAGTTCGTATAGGAAAGGCAAGATAAATGCTTGAGGCTTTCCCTTTAATTGCCAGTTTCCAAAATAATGAATTGGTTTACTAGCATCCTTCAATGGTAACCTTTTTTTTTTTTAAGATATTATGAACTCATTGACTTCGACTTATTTTATTCCTTGTCCTTATTATGCTGATGAAGCTTAATATAGTCCATCTTTGCTCTGCGGGAACCTCTTTAAGTCAGCTCTTGAGTCCCTTGGATATGACCCTAGTAGGTTTAGAGAGCGTCCTTGTTATCTGGTATGACAAGATGTTCTAGTCCCATCTTGTGTATTCCCTGCCACAGACTTGGAATGTGGCCTCCAAAGAGCCCTTGTTCCTGTTAGTGGGAAATGACTTTTGGAGACTACCGGCTGGGTGCTAGAGGCACCCCCTCCTACTTTGTTGG
Organism: Symphalangus syndactylus; assembly: GCF_028878055.3. Taxonomy (NCBI): domain Eukaryota; kingdom Metazoa; phylum Chordata; class Mammalia; order Primates; family Hylobatidae; genus Symphalangus; species Symphalangus syndactylus. Next base: position 10,066,590 of record NC_072436.2, read on the forward strand.
TCTTTGTTTGTAGGCCTTTTGAGTGGCCCAAGCTAGGAAACATTGTTTGTAAAGATAAAATACATATCATGCATTCTTATTGATATTTCTAATACAAATTCAGGACTATATGGTTTTTGTTTGACCTTGGCTTTCTTTAACTTTCTCTCTGATTCTCAATACACTAGGTATGATAAAATTGAAATATCACATAATTACTCATCTGCTTAATGCCACATTCTCAGAAGAAAATACTGCCACCAATAATAGGATTACTGTAAACTGTTTGAGATATCTTTTTTACAGTTTTCTTTCCTATTGAGATGTACAGTTAAATTACAATCTCTTAAAGTTCTTGGGAATAGTTTCTCTTTCTGTAGTTATTCCACTACACACACACTTAGGTTCATTTGTTTCACTTTACTTTTGATTTTTAGGGATTGCTTTACAGAAATTTTAATTTTGTAATTATGCAAAATATTTACATGGTTCCAGTGGTAGATACATAAAACGATGTGTATTCAAAGAAACCTACCTTCTGTCTGGTCCCTTCTACTTCATTCCCTCCCTCCTCCTATAGATAATCGCTTTAAAATTATTATGATTTATCCTTACATTGCTTGTTTTAAAAATATTAATTGATATGTATATGTCTTCATAGCCACTCTTCCTTACATGCATGGTAGCATAATATAAATTAAGCCTATTTATATTTATTGATATGATTGATATGTTTGGCTTAAGGCTGGCCATTTTATATCTATATGTATATAAATAGATATAAACATTTACAGTCTTTCGCTATGTAGTCTGTTTTGTTTGCTCTTTTTTTTAAGATGTATTTTTTGGATTTAGGAAGGTTTGTATTTTTCTCTAATGGTTACCCTTATTTAATCTTTATATACTACTGTTAGGTTGTTATTATTATTATTACTTTTGTCTGTTAGTTTCCTACTGTGAATAATATGGATATAACCAGTAACGTCTTCACTCACCTCTCCTCTTTACTCCAGCATTTGAAGTATCTCCTTTGACTCTCACTTACACCTAAAGTTTGTCAGCAAACATATTCTGCTTTTTCTCTGCTATCCATCCCCCTTCTTTATTTTTTGAGAGCTGTACTGTATTTTCTTTCTTTCTGTTTTTTTTTTTTTTTTTTTTTTTTTTTGAGATGGAGTCTTGCTCTGTCACCCAGGCTGGAGTGCTGTGGTGTGATCTTGGCTCACTGCAGCCTCCACTTCCCGGGTTCAAGTGATTCTCCTATCTCAGCCTCCTGAGTAGCTGGGACTACAGGCACATGCCATCACTCCTGGCTAATTTTTGTATTTTTAGTAGAGACGAGGTTTCACCATGGTGGACAGGCTGGTCTCAAACTCCTGACCTCAGTTGATCTGCCCACCTTGGCCTCCCAAAGTGCTGGGATTACAGGTGTGAGCCACCACACCCGGCCTGTTTTTCCTTTATTGAGACAGAGTCTCACTCCGTTGCCCAGGCTGGAGTCCAGTGGTGTGATCATAGCTCACTCCTGCCTTGACCTCCAGCAACCCTCCCACCTTAGCTTCCCGAGTATCTAGGACCACAAGCACATGCCACCATGCCTGGCTAACTTGTTAATTCTTTTATTGTAGAGATGAGGTCTTGCTATGTTGCCCAGGCTGGTCTTGAACTTCTAGGCTCAAGCAATCCTCCTGCCTTGGCCTCCCAAAGTACTGGGATTGCAGGCGTGAGCCACTGGGCTTGGCCTGGAAACTTATTCCTTAGTAGACTCCTCAGATGAGCTCAGGGGCTTTTCTTTCTTTGACTACCTTAGAATGTTACTCCCTCATCTTCTGACATAAAGTGTTTCTGTTGAAAAGTCTGATGACACCGATTTTCTTCCCCTCTAGAATTTTGACTTTTTGCCTGGATGCCTTTCTTTCTTTAAAGGTCAGTCGTTTTACTGAACTTGTCTTAGTGTTGATCATTCTGGCTCATACCTTTTTTTTTTTTTCTTGATATTTATATGTTTATTATTGTGGCAAAAAAACACACAACATTAAATTTAATCATAGTAACCATTTTTAAGCATACAGTTCATTAGTGTTACATATATTCACACTGTTTTGCAACAGATGTCTAGAACTTTTTTAGTCTATAAAACTAAAACTATGTACTTGTTAAACATTAATTTCCCCTTTCTCTTTCCCACTCATACCTTACGGTTTATGTATAATCTTGGAGATATGTGTATGATGTGACTTCTTAAAGCCTGCAAAGATTTCTGAATATGAGTTTTAAGAAATTATAGCTCACTAATAATGGAACACTTGAAGTTTATCTACTAGTGACATATGTTTTTTTCCCGTTAGCAAATAGGCAATGGTGTATTTTAGTTGAGTTCTGCAGTTTATCTGTGAGTGACATGTTTTTCCTAGTAACAAATAGGCAAAGAAGTACTTTAGTAGAGTTCTTTTCCCCCACCACTTCTGATTTTGAAGCACAGTTCATTGTGTTAAGAAGTAAAAATATGCATAAGTTGTCTAGAAGTCATCTTGTTTGGGGACTGTTGATGTGTTTGGTGTTGGTGATCTGATGATCTAGTAGCTATACATAGCTGTGCACCAATTTGTCCCTCTAGAAAGACTGAGCAAATAGAAAGCTTTATTCAGTCTGAAAAGGGCTGATTTGCTTTTCTCACTTGTCTAAATGAAAGCAAGCTGCTAGAGGGGTTCATTTCAAAGAAAGGAAAAAGCAAATTTTTGGTTGTAAAACAAAATACAAATAAATAAATTTATTTTTCCTTTTAACAGATGAGGATGGCTGGGCTCGGTGGCTCACACCTGTAATCCCAACACTTTGGGAGGCTGAAGCAGGCAGATCTCTTGACCCAGGAGTTTGAGACCTGTCTGGCCAACATGGTGAAACCCTATCTCTACAGAAAAACAAAAACAAATAAAAAATAGAAGCAGGTTTGGGGAGCTCTTTTTAATTCATACAATCTTGCATATTTTATGCATCTTCCCCTTAATAACCAAAAGTTTAGAAATTAATATTGCCAAAGAATTATTAATTGAGTGATTGAACAGGTGTTCAAGCTAATTTTAAGTAAAAGTAAGAACAATTTTGCCAACTATGTAATTTTGAGAAAATCATTCCCAGTTATAAGTATACAGCTTATACAGCTTTTGTGGGTTTTGTTTGTTTGTTTTTTGAGACAGGGTCTTGCTCTTTTACCCAGGCTGGAATGTAATGGCGCAATCATGGCTCGCTGCAGGCCTGACCTCCTGGGCTCAAGTGATCCTTCCACCTCAGCCTACTGAGTAGCTGGGACCACAGGCTTGGGCCATCATACCTGGCTAATTTTTTAATTTTTTGTAGAGACGAGGGTCTAATGGTAATATATTGTGAACATTTTTAATGTCAGTAGATACAGATTTACAACACCACTTTGAATGGCGTCATAATACTCTACTGACTGAATATACCATAGTATTATTATTATTATTATTATTATTATTATTATTATTATTTTTAAATATACAGAGACAGAGTCTCACCATGTTGCCTAGGCTGGTCTTGAGCTCCTGGGCTCAAGTGATCCTTGGCCTCCCAAAGTGCTAGGATTACAGGTGTGAGCCACCATGCCCAGACTATTCTTGATTTTAATGCAAGGCAAAACTACAATTAGCTCTACACATCTTTTGTGGTCATTTCTTTTCTTTTAATATTATGGCATAAAAGGGCATTTCTAATCGAAAGCTGTTGCCTGCTTTAACTCTTTAGCCCCCAAATCATTGGTGGTCCTCTCTCGCTAGGTTCAATCACGGCCACCTCTAAGCCAATCATCCGTGGATTTTTACTGCCCCAGATCCCTCCCCTGAGCTCTCACAGGTACTAGAAATTCAGTGGTCCCACACTGAGGTCAACCTAGACAATTCCAGACATCAAACTCTCTTCTCCCCCTTTCTTTATTCATGATTTGGGCAAGCCATCCATCTGTGTAACATCTTTAACTTTTCCAATTTTACCTAATATATGATAAATGTATAATTCCTGATGCATAGAAAATATATCTTACTAAAGTTCATCAGGAAATGACTTAAATTATTTGAGATTGCTGCTTCTACTTAAGGCAACTAGGTACCTCCCCTCTCCATAAATTATGCACTTGGAAAATAGGGCTAGCAGGTGCTGGACATAAATAATTGATAATTAAGCTTTCCTAAATGATGAATTCCACTGCTGTATCACTGTATCAGATGGCTGCCCTTTGTCTTTTTAAGTTTTGATGGGTGACTTTCAGGAGTTCCTCAGTGATTGCTTTGATTTGGGCTGCATTATTACTCTCAAAGAATGTTTTCCTGCTTGTTTAATTCAATAGGTGCCTCACTTTGTGGTGAGTGATTTTATCCACATTGTTTTGTTTAATAGATATTTCTAGACTAAAGCTCCTTTGTAGAAAGTTTTAAAAGTGAATGTTTGGTTCAGTTTTTGCTAGAATTTTCTTCTCTGTCTTCCTTCCTATGGCTTCTCCACAGGCTCAAAGTACTGAATCTCATTTTTTTCTTCTTTTTTTTTTTTTTAGTTTGCTATAAATCTTTTTTTCCTTTTTTCTTTTCTTTTCTTTTCTTTCTTTCTTTCTTTTTTTTTTTTTCTTAGGGTCTCACTCTGTCACCCAGGCTGGAGTGCAGTGGCAATCATAGCTCGCTGCAACCTTGAACTCCTAAACTCAAGTGTCCCTTCTGCCTCAGCCTTCTGAGTAGCTAGAACTACAGACATATGCTACCATGCCCAACTAATTTTTGTATTTTTATTTTTTGTTTTGTTTTGTTTTTAGTAGAGACAAGGTCTTGCTAAGCTTGCTAAGTTGCCCAAGCTGGTCTCGAGCTCCTGGCCTAAAGCAATCCTCCTGCATCAGCCATCCAGAGTTTTAGGATTACAGGAAGACCCATCACACCCTGCCTGCTACAGATCTTCAACAAATATTGCAACTGATTTAGGGAGTTTGTGTATATCCTCACTGTATTATACACAAACCTTTTGCCACTTAATAAGTTCCTTGTGTTAATTTCAGAAATGGGGTATATGAGATTGTTGATAACGGTATATTATGGGATGTGTCCTTTACTTTGGACAGCTTACCTTCATGGGAGAATTAGATAATGGAAATTAGAGGTAAGAGTCATTCGTTTAATCATCAGACTTAAAATGTATTCCCAGATGCAATTTTCAGCATAACCTAAGCCTCTTTTGGTGACTTCTCAGTTCCATCATATCCTGTCACAGTTCCTTGGTTTTTCCAGATGAGGCTGATGGGAATTTTGGCCCCTGACTGCTGATTTCATTTGGTTATTATATTGTACTGAAAATATTTCTGCCTCCTGGTTGATTAAGAAGGGGCAAAGGGGCCCTGCCATGACTGATGTCCCAGCAGTTCTGGCCGTTAGCACTGTTAATGAATTTGAGGTGGAGAGAGTATGTGTGTAGCCTTCTTTCATAGCATTAAATTGTCCCCTTATTTTACACCATAGCCTGTGTAGTAATTGGTAGAGTAAGCCAGGGATAGCTGTATTATTTAAATTCATATTTTCCTGTGAAACAATAATGTTTTACAGCAAGTTAAAGTGTGAAGAACCTTCATCATAGAAGGTTATGGAGGTATCGCAGTAGTGGTGGGTGGGTACTGAGACTTCTGTGTGTAGGTATAAGCTGGCTTATGAAAATCTAGGCAAATAGGCTGGGCGCGGTGGCTCACGCTTGTAATCCCAGCACTTTGGGAGGCCGAGGTGGGCGGATCACGAGGTCAGGAGATCGAGACCATGGTGAAACCCCGTCTCTACTAAAAATACAAAAAATTAGCCGGGCGTGGTGGTGGGTGCCTGTAGTCCCAGCTACTCGGAGAGGCTGAGGCAGGAGAATGGCGGGAACCCGGGAGGCGGAGCTTGCAGTGAGCCGAGATTGCACCACTGCACTCCAGCCTGGGTGACAGAGCGAGACTCCGTCTCAAAAAAAAAAAAAAAAAGAAAATCTAGGCAAATAAATGTATGTATCTGCAGATATAGGAAAAAAACTCAGTTTCTCCTATACACTCACAACACAAGCAGCGCAGAAAACTTCTGTGACCTCTGGTCAGCAGAATATGTGGGGATTCTCTCCACCAGCAACCACTCAGTTCTGCAGAGGACACCAGCTGGGTGTCCTCCCATTCATTTCACTTCTGATACTACTTGAAGATAGTGTCCGATCCCACAGGTTGAGGGTGCAATCTCACAAGACTGCTCCCCACTTCTGATGCCCATCGCAAGCCCCAGGTGGTTTTACCTGTGCTTCTGACTAACCAACCAGAAAGCAGGGTTCCCATAACCCCCTCCTTGGGTTTGATTAACTTGCTAGAGAGACTCACAGAGCTAGAGAAACACATTTACGAGTTTAGTATCAAGGATATTACAAAGGATACAGAGAGAGATACATAGGGCGAGGTTATGTGAGAAGGGGCACAGAGCTGCTATGCCGTCTCTGGGCACGTTACCCTCCAGAAACCTCTAAGTATTCCCCTGTTTGGAAGCTCTCCGAACCCAGTCCTTTGGATATTTATGGAAGCTTCATTACATAGCATGGTTGATTACATCATTGGACACTGATGATCAACTTAACTTTCAGCCCCTCTCCCTTCCTCAGTGGTTACGGGATGGGCTGAAAGTCCCAACCCTCTAATCCTGCCTTTTCTTTCCAGTGACCAGCCACCATCCTGAGGCTACCTAGGGGCTGCCAGGCACTGGTTAATTCGTTAGCATATGTAAAGACAAAAAAAAAAGGCATCACTTTGGATATTCCAAGGATTTTTTTTTTTTTTTTTTTGAGATGGAGTCTCGCTCTGTCACCTAGGCTGGAGTGTAGTGGCGTGATCTTGGCTTACTGCAACCTCTGCCTCCCGGGTTCGAGAGATTCTCCTGCCTCAGCCTCCCAAGTACCTGAGACTGCAGGCACATGCCACCATGCCTGGCTAATTTTTGTATTTTTAATAGAGACGGGGTTTCACCATGTTGGCCAGGCTGCTCTCTAACTCCTGACCTCAAGTAATCCGCCCTCCTCGGCCTCCCAAAGTGCTGGGATTACAGGCATGAGCCACCATGCCGGCCTGGATATTCCAAGGATTTTAAGAGTTGCATTCCAGGAAATAGGGTTGAAGACCAAACATATATTTTACAATATCACAGTGTATGTATATGATGATACTTGTAGCTGAGATTCTTCAATACGTGGAATAACTACTTCAAGTTTAAAGGCAAAAGTCAGGAACCAAAAAATATATATTATCATTAATGTGCATTGTAGGACCTTTTGGTCTTTTGGCTGGAGGTATTTTAAACAGATCATTAGAAGAATTCAATTAAGAATGTTAAAAGGAAAACAGTGATTTATTCTATGTTTGGTATCTGGGGTTTTCCCTGCTATGATTTTACTTATTTTGTGCCATTGTCCCAAATCAGGAAAAGAAAACACTCTTGGGATTAGAAATTGCTCTAATTATTCATTCAGAGGGTTAACTTTTTTGTTTTTGTTTTTTTGAAATGGAGTCTCACTCTGTCACCCAGACTGGAGTGCGGTGGTAGGATCTTGGCTCACCGCAACCTCTGCTTCCCGGGTTCAAGCGATTCTCCTGCCTCAGCTTCCTGAGTAGCTGGGACTACAGGCATGTGCCACCACACCTGGCTAATTTTTACATTTTTAGTAGAGACAGGGTTTTTCCATGTTGGCCAGGCTGGTCTCGAACTCCTGATCTCAGGTGATCTGTCTGCCTCAGCCTCCCAAAGTGCTGGGATTACAGGTGTGAGCCACCACGCACGGCCCAAAAGGTTAACTTTTTTTTTTTTTTTTTAAGGTTAACATTTTTAAAATCCGCTTTTTATTTTTTTTACTAGATTTAGGTTGACTGTTTTCTGCTTGTTTGATTTTTTTTCTGTTTGTTCCTCTCTAGGAAGCTATTTTGCCAGCCACTTCATTATGGGAGGAGAGAAGTTTGACTCAACTCATCCTGAAGGTTACCTGTTTGGAGAGAACAGCGATCTGAACTTTCTGGGGAACAGACCAGTTGCGGTATGGCTGTAATCAGTTTACTCTCACTTGGAGCTTAAGTGGCCAATTCAAAAAGTGTAACAAAAATAAGTTTGCAGTTGCTTGTTCAGCAGTTCGTAGCTTGGTCTGAGTTGAGAGAGATGCACTAGAAGACAAACTGCAGCCTCCTTGGTTGTATGGGGTCTCTTGTTGCTAGAGGACTGGAAGAGCTCCTGGAGTCTTGTGAGGGAGAGGATGAGTCTCACAAATTAAGCTTTCTTGAGGATCCGGATCTCTCCCTAAATGCCACCTCTTCAGGCAACCCTCTTCCAAGAGCTTTTGTTTTTTCTTCATAGCACTTAACACCAACCTTTTATTGATTTGTCTCTTTCTCTGCTTATTGTCTACCTCCTCCTTTAGAACGTAAGTTTCATAAGGCAAGGACTGTTTTTATTGTAGTATCCCAAACCTAGAACAAAGCCTGGCACGTAATGTTAAGCCCTTAATAAATGATTGTGGAATGAATGACTGAAAATTTTTCTCTTGATATGTGAGTTGATATGAGAATACATTTCTCTCAGTTGTTCCTTCTCATAAATTTCTATTGAGCACCTTCTCTGCATCATGCAGGAGGCTTTGTAATAATAGCTGCCAGGTGGCTGTTGAGTGGCTACTGTGTGCTAGGAAGGTCCTAGAGACCCCTGTTCCATATGAAGACCACTTGACATAGGACTTATCACTCTATTTTATAAGCGAGAGAACTGAGGTGTTTGGAGAGATGAATAATGACAGAAGCTAGGAAGTGCACACTATGTTCTAAGCACTGTTCTAAGGGTTTTATATACATTTTTCTCAAAGTCATGTAACTAGGTTTGCCTGGTCACAGATCAGTAATCTTTCCAGTGCTCCCCACTGCCTTGAAATATTCTGCCAGTTTGGTGGAGCAGACAAAACACAGAAACAGGAAATGTTTAATTAACAATAAAGATCAGAAATGATTGAATTTGGTGGGAATTGAGAGTGGGAGAAGACAATGGCAAGGACAGGTTGCTTCAGTGTTGTGCTGGGAAGAGGTGCAGGGAGTTGAACTGGCCTTTGAAGAATGGTGTGTTGGATGAGGCCTTTCCAGGAGTAGAGCACAGCACGGGCCTAAGAGCATTCAAGTTGTTGAATTGGCAAACATTTACTGAGCAACTACTGTGTGTCAGGTACCGTGATTGGCGCTGTGGATACAGAGCTGAAATGAGCATGGCTTGTTCTTCCCTGGAACAAATAAGGAAACCAGTCTGGCCCGATTGGAAAGGTGGGCCGGGCACGTTGGCTAACACCTGTAATCCCAGCACTTTGGGAGGCCAAGGTGGACAGATCACCTGAGGTGGGAGCACGAGACCAAACTGGCCAACATGGTGAAACCCCATCTCTACTAAAAACACAAAAATTAGCCCGGGGTGGTGGCACACCCCTGTAATCCCAGCTGCTCCAGAGACTGAAGCAGGAGAATCGCTTGAACCCGGGAAGTGGAGGTTGCAGTGAGCTGAGGTTGCCCCACTGCGCTGCAGCCTAGGGGCTACAGTTAGACTGTGTTTCAAAAAAAAAAAAAGAAAGGTAGATGGCGGCTATGTTACCTTGATAGGTTTTTTACTCTCTCCTGTGGACCGTGAGGAATATTTAAGACTTGTAGGTAGGTGAGTGACCTGGAGAAATTGCTTTTTTAGGAAGATTGATCTGATGATGGTCTTCCATCTTGACCTTTAGCATAAAAATAATTATTTTGTTGGTTTTCATTGTTCTCTTCCTTTCTTTTTTTTTTTTGAGACGGAGTCTCGCTCTGTCGCCCAGGCTGGAGTACAGTGGCACGATCTCGGCTCACTGCAAGCTCCGCCTCCAGGGTTCACACCATTCTCCCGCCTCAGCCTCCCGAGTAGCTGGGACTACAGGCGCCCGCCACCACACCCAGCTAATTTTTTTGTATTTTTAGTAGAGACGGGGTTTCACCGTGTTATCCAAGATGCTCTCAATCTCCTGACCTCGTGATCCGCCCACCTTGGCCTCCCAAAGTGCTGGGATTACAGGTGTGAGCCACCACGCCCAGCCTGTTCTCTTCCTTTCTATCTAGGGTGACCCCTCTGCTAATTTTTTGTCCAGTAGTACACTTTTCAAAATGCCAAATCTTGTCTGCTTCAAATTAAGTTATGTCAACTAATACTTATCAAATGTCTACTCTTTGATTTTGTTACTACTGTCTTGGTAATTAGAGTAGAAAGATCTTTCTTTTTTTCTGATAGAGCCAGATAAAAATATTTCCTCACTCACAGGGAGTCAGCTTGTGCTTTGAAAGTAGCCCTTTCTGCTGGTCACGGTGACTCATGCCTGTAATCCCAGCACTCTGGGAGGCCGAGGCGGGTGGATCACAAGGTCAAGAGATCAAGACCATCCTGACCAATGTGGTGAAACCCCATCTCTACTAAAAATACAAAAATTAGCTGGGCGTGGTGGTATGCGCCTGTAGTCCCAGCTACTCGGGGGGCTGAGGCAGGAGAATTGCTTGAACCCAGGAGGCGGAGGTTGCAGTGAGCTGAGATCGCTCCACTGCACTCCAGCCTGGGCGACAGAGTGAGACTCCGTCTCAAAAAAAAAACAAAAACAAAAATGAAAGTAGCCGTTTCTTCTATTAATAACATGGACTTGATGTTTGCGTCTGTTTCTGTCTTTTTCCTTTCATCTGATGTAAAGATAGTTTATATATTTAAAAAAATTTTGGCCTTTTCAGTCCATAAAGATGATATAAAAATAAGTAAATATAAAAATAAGTAAATCAGGGATGTCCAATCTTTTGGGTTCCCTGGGCCACATTGGAGAAGAAGAATTGTCACATTGGGCCACACACAAAATACACTAGCAGTAACAATAGCTGATGAGCTAAAAAAGAAAAAAGAAACCGCAAAAAAATCTTACAATGTTTTAAGAAAGTTTACGAGTTTCTGTTGGGCCACATTAAAAGCCGTCTACCCTTGGGCCACAGGTTGGACAAGCTTGAAGTAAATGCTGCTTTAGGTTCAACTTGAAGTTTATGCTGGCTGGCAGACTTTTCCCAAGCCTATGCCGACCTATAAATGACTGAGCTCTTCCTGAAATGCTAAGTAGCAGCCTTGACCTTAAAGTTGAGGCTTTTTCCCAAAGAAGATCAAGCTGGGCACAGTGGCATGTGCCTGTGGTCCCAGTTACTCAGGAGGCTGAGGCTGAGATGGGAGGATCACCTGAGCCCAGGAGAATTCGAGTCCAGTTTGAGCAACACAGCAAGACCCCCATCTTAATCAATCAATCAATCAATCAGTGCCACTTTAAAAAAAAAAAAGAACATCAACGTTGGAGTTTTTGTTGTTGCTTTTATGTAGTAATCATTAAGTATGCTTAATGTTACACAAAGCAAATGATTTTTTTTTTTTTTGAGACAGAGTCTCACTCTGTCACCCAAGCTGGAGTGCAGCAGCAAGATCTTGGCTCACTGCAACCACAGTCTCCCAGGCTCAAGTGATTCTCCTGTGTCAGCCTCCTGAGTAGCTGGGATTACAGGCGCCTGGCACCACACCTGGCTAATTTTTGTATTTTTTTGGTAGAGATGGGGTTTCACCATGTTGGACAGGTTGGTCTTGAACTCCTGACCTCAGGTGATCCGCCCATCTCGGCCTCAAAGTGCTAGGATTACGGGTGTGAGCCACCATGCTGGCAAATGTTTTTAAAAGACATAATTTTATATTAGGAAAGGAAATCAGAGTAACTTCATACAGCTACATAAAAATGTAGTATAGAGAATAAATGCAGCGTGTTTCTCTTTTTCTTTTCCCCACAGGTTATTTGATAATAATAATGGCTGACATTTGAACACCTAGTTTCTGCCAGGGCTGATTGTTCTAAGCTTTTCATCTGTGTTATCTCATTTTGTCCTCACATCATAATGAGAAAGGTCCTCATTCAACAGGTGAAGAACATGTGGCACAGAGAGTTTAAAGACTGCATAGCCTGTAAGGGATCAGGATCGGAACCTAGCAGTCTGGCTCCAGAGCCTGAACCACTCTGCCATTTTTGCTAATTAGGCCGGGTGTACTCAGAAACTCTGCCCACATCCTGTTGGTGAGTCCATTGTGTAGATCTTCAAGTGCAATTTCTGAAATATTGGTATCTGAAAGTGGAATGAGGCCAGCACAGTGGCTTACGCCTGTAGTCCCAGCTGCTCAGGAGGCCGAGGCCCGTGGATCTCTTGAGCCTAGAAATTGAAAACCAGCCTGGGCAACATAGCAAGATGCTCATCTCTACAAAATATAAAATTAAAAAAAAATAGCCAGGCATGGTGGTGCATGCCTCTAGTCCCAGCTACTCAGGAGACTGAGGTGGGAGGATCGCTTGAGCCCAGGATGCCAAGGCTTCAGTGAGCTATGATCACTGCAGCCTGGGCAACAGAGCAAGAACCTGTCTCAATAAATAAATAAATAAAAGTAGACGAGTGGCAGTGGTATGTTCTCTTGGAGCGCCTCTTCAGAGTTCATATTCCATGTGTAATTCCATCTGCTGAGCTGGCCTCTGGGTTTTGCCATTACTGCACAACATGCTTCTTTAGGGGAAGGCCCAGAGATTGAAGATTGACGTGTAGCTTGAGTTCTAAACAGCTGACTTCCATTCTCTAGCAAAAGATCTTGGGTGTCAGCACATGAGTGTTAGGTTACAGGGGAGCAGGAAAGAGAACAACCTTTTACAGCCATCCAGCGGCATGCAGCAAGAGCGGCTCCTCTTTGCAGAGAGAATGAATATGGGCAGTGAAATATGTTAAAATTAATTGTTATATTAAGGTGTAAATGCCATAGACTTCCTGGCTTCTGGGATATCCTGTCATTTCTGAATGAGCAGACTAAAAAGTGTATCATTTGACTGAGCTGTACTTCGCACCACAGGTGTACCACTTAGGATAATGCATCAAAGCCAATTTTTTTTTCCCTAGAGATAGAGTCTTACTCTGTCACCCAGGCTGGAGTGCAGTGCCGTGATCATAGCTCACTGCAGCCTCAAACTCCTGGGCTCAAATGATCTGCCTGTCTCAGTCTCCTGAGTAGCTGGGAATAAAGGTGCATGCTACTACACTGGGCTAATTTTTAAAATTTTTTTGTAGAGACAGGGTCTTGCTTTATTGCCCAGGCTGATCTCAGTCTCCTAGATTCAAGCAGTCCTCCTGCCTCAGCCTTCCAAAGTGTTGGGATTGCAGGTGTGAGCCACCAAGCCCGGCCCAAAGCCAAGTTTATTATCAAGTCTTAAGGGTCAGATTTAAAGAAACTAGAGTGTGTGTATATACAGAAAGATGGTGGAAGAGAGTTGGAATCTAGATTTCAAGTTTTATTTATATCTTACCGTTAAACTCTTTGTAACCTTGGCAAACGTATCACTCAGGCACTCAAATTACCTACTTGTAACATGGAGATAGTTCTGACTTTAGGATAATGTAATGCTTGGAATATTTCTTGGAATTGCTGGACAAAAAGCAGCATGCAGCAATGTTAGCTATACTTGCTACCTTTCCAGTTGGTTATTTCTACAGCTACTTGTTATTCTAGGTAGAGGGATCTTCACTGTTTTGTTTGCTTGTTTGTTTTTTGAGACAAAGGTTTACTCTTGTTGCCCAGGCTGGGGTGAGCCAATTGCGGTGAGCCAATTGCAGTGAGCCGATTGCAGTGAGCTGAGATCCCGAGATCAGACCATTGCACTCCAGCCTGGGCAACAAGAGCGAACCACCATGCCCAGGTAATTTTTTGTATTTTTAGTAGAGACAGGGTTTTACCATGTTGTTCCAGGCTGGTCTCGAACTCCTGACCTCAGGCAATCCACTCACCTCGGCCTCCCAAAGTGCTAGGATTACAGGCATGAGCCACCTTGGCTGGCCTCTTCACTGGTTTTTAAATACTGTCTTAAGTATTTAAAGTAGTAAACTGGGCTTCTGAAGGTCTTTCTGCTCTGGTCCCCTATATAGAGGAACTGAGGTGTCTGTGAATCAGTTATAAAATGTTAAATAAAGACCATCCCTTCCCTTCCTAGGTGGCGGAAGAGCTGGTGTTGCTTTTCTGCTCCTTTATTGAGTTAGATCTTGTTTTGTTGGGATAATTACTGCCAAACTCTAAGTTATTAGAGGCTTAGAAATTAGTCAAGTAATGCCTTGACTCCTTCCTGCCTCTTTTTTTTTCCTTTTGAGACAAGGTCTTGCCCTGTTGCCCAAGCTGAGGTACAGTGGCACAACTACAGCTCACTGCAGCCTCGACTTCCTAGGCTTAAGTGATCCTCTCACCTCAGATCCTCCAGTAGCTGGGACTACAAGCACGCCCCACCATGCCTGGCTTTTTAAAAAAAATTTCTATAAAGAGAATGTCTCACTATATAGCCCAGGCTGGTCTCAAACTCCTTCGCTCAAGTAGTCTTCCTGCCTTGGCCTCCCAGAGTGCTGGGATTATAGCTATGAGCCACTGTGCGCCGCCTCTACCTGCCTTTTGTAGACAGGAGCTCAAACCGCTCCTCTCAGTTTATAAGGAAAGTAGTTGAGTTTTAGCCTAGTTCCTAATAGTCTGTATCCTCTTGTGTGTTCTGTAGCTGGGCCCCATTGACACAGTTTCTTCTTCCTCATGCTCCCTGCAATCAGGGCTGCATAGCTGCCATTATTATTTTTATTTATTTATTTAGAGATGGAGTCTCCCTCCGTCGCCAGGCTGGAGTGCAGTGGCACGATCTTGGCTCACTGCAACCTCTGCTTCCCAGGTTCAAGCGATTCTTCTGCTTCAGCCTCCGAAGTAGCTGGGACTACAGGTACGCACCCCCACGCTCAGCTAATTTTTGTATTTTTAGTAGAGACGGGGTTTCACCATCTTGGCCAGGATGGTCTCAATATCTTGACCCGGTGATCCACCCATCTCGGCCTCCCAAAGGGCTGAGCCACTGCGCTCAGCCGCTGACATTATTTTAAGAACTAAAATGTGCCAGGCATGGTGGCTTATCCCTATTCCCAGCACTTTGGGAGGCTGAGGCAGGAGGATCACTTGAGGCCAGAAGTTTGAGACCAGCCTGGGCAACATAGCAAAACCCTGACTCTACAAAAAAAAATTAGCCAGGGGTGGTGGTACACACCTGTATTCCTAGCTACTTGGGTGGCCGAGGCTAGAGGATTACTTGAGCCCAGGAGGTCAAATCTGCAGTGAGCCATGATTGTGCCACTGCACTCTAGCCTGGGCGACAGAGCATGACCCTGTCAAAAAAAGAAAAAGAAAGAAAGAAAAAAAAGAAAAAAGAAAAGAAAAGAGGAAGGGAGGGAGCGAGGGAGGGAGGAAAAAAGGAGGCTGGGCAAGGTGGCTCACGCCTCTAATCCCAGCACTTTGGTAGGCCGAGGCAGGTGGATCACTTGAGGTCAGGAGATCAAGACCAGCCTGGCCAAAATGGTGAAACCCTGCCTCTACTAAAAATGGAAAAATTAGCTGGGCATGGTGGGGGGTGACTGTAATCCCAGCTACTTGGGAGGCTGAGGCAGGAGAATCACTTGAACCCAGGATGCACAGGTTTCAGTGAGCCGAGATCGCACCACTATACTCCAGCCTGGGTGATAGAGTGAGACTCAGTCTCAAAAAAAAAAAAAAAAAGAAAGAAAGAAAAGAAATGAGACGCATACAGTGTACTTTTCTTCTTTCTCTAGTACAGATATACCAAAAGTTGTACTCAAATCCAGTTTCTGTGAATTGAACCCTTTTATCACATGTGTCAGGAAGAGCAAGTTATTTAAAGGAACTTGGTAGTATATCCATTTGTAACATAGAGTTTTGCACACATGGAGCTTTGTGGCAAAAAAAGAGAACATGATTCTGTTAGTCCCGGTGCTATTCATTCATTCAAGTATTTATGAGTCAGATACAGTGCTGGGAACTAGGAATGCAGAGATGAGAAGACATGACCCTTGACCTGAAGATGCTTGCTGCAGAGTGGGGCAGCTGATGTGCCCCCACTGCGAGGGACTGTGATAGGTTCTACAAGAGAGGACCAGAGTGCCCTGGAGCACAGACCAGTGGGGATGCCCTCTCTCCAGGGAAGGGGCTTCTGGGAGGTGACTCCTTTAACCTGGAGGGATAAGCAGGATTTCCTAGATAGGGAAGATGAGGAGAGGCATCTGAGGCAGAATTAATTAATAAGCAATACAAGGAAGCATAAAGATGCAGAAGTGTGCTTTTGGTGCTCAGAGTGGTGAGTAGTCAATAAGGATTGGACTGTGAGGGATGCTGGTTGGAGTTGAGGCTGGAAAGACAAATTGGGTTCATATCTGAAGAGCCATCAATATTGTATTAAGAAGTTTTTACGGGCCAGGCGCAGTGGCTCACGCCTGTAATCCCAGCACTTTGGGAGGCCGAGGCGGGCCAATCACGAGGTCAGGAGATCGAGACCATCCAGGCTAACACGGTGAAACCCCGTCTCTACTAAAAATACAAAAAATTAGCCGAGCGTGGTGGCAGGCACCTGTAGTCCTAGCTACTCAGGAGGCTGAGGCAGGAGAATGGCATGAACCCAGGAGGCAGAGCTTGCAGTGAGCCGAGATGGTACCACTGCACTCCAGCCTGGGCAACAGAGCGAGACTCTGTCTCAAAAAACAAACAAAAAAAAGAAACAAAACTTTTTACAGGCCAGGCGTGGTGGCTCACGCTCATAATCCCAGCACTTTGGGAGGCTGAGGCGGGGAGGTCACCTTAGGTCAGGAGTTTAAGACCAGCCTGGCCAACATGGTGAAACCCCGTCTCTACAAAAATACAAAAATTAGCCAGGCGTGATGGTGGGTTCCGTAATCCCAACTACTCAGGAAGCTGAGGCAGGAGAATTGCTTGAACCCAGGAGGCAGAGGTTGCAGTGAGCCAAGATCGCGCCATTGCACTCCAGCCTGGGTGACAAGAGCGAGACTCCATCTCAAAAAAAAAAAAAAGTTTTTACTTTTTCTTCTATGGCAGTAGAGGTCATAGTCATGAATGGCTTTGCCGCTGACTGACTTTGTCATATTGGTTAAGGTGCTGGCCAATCAGTGAGTCTCAGTTTCCCCATCTGTAACATTACCTTGCAGGAATATTTTAAGGACTCAAAAAATGATGGTGGGACCTGATGGCTCACTCCTGTAGTGGCAGCACTTTAGGAGGCTGAGGTGGATGGATTGCTTGAGGCCAGGAGTTTGAGACCAGCCTGGCCAACATGGTGAAACCCTGTCTCTACTAAAAATACAAAAATTAGCCGGGCATGGTGTTGCTGCTGCCTGTAATCCCAGCCGCTTGGGAGGCTGAGGCATAAGAATTGCTTGAACCCAGAAGGCAGAGGTTACAGTGAGCCGAGATCATGCCACTGCACTCCATCCTGGGCTGGACGAGACCATCTCTCAAAAGAAAAAGATAACTATTACAATCTAATTCGCATTTTAGAAAATTCTATAAATTAATTCACAGTGTAGGTAATAAATCAGAAAGACAGGAAATAAGAAGACCAGTTAGGAAGTAATTTATTTTAAGAAAAAATATATGAAATACCTGAATAGGATTAACAGCATTGCAAATAAACATGGTGCAGACTTTCTACCCTAGAACCATGGACCAATTTATAACCTTGCAGAGAAGGCCCCAGGGCTGATGATCATTGCTTTGACTTATCTGAAGCATCGATTGGCCACTTTTTGGTACTATGCCAAGGCTGAGCTGCTTCCTCCAACCCCTAGTGAGATCTCTAGAACTATTCAGAGCCTGAAAAAAAATAGTAATGCTCTAATAGCTCACGGTTAAGAAAGCTTTGCTGAATGATGTGGTGGCCACTGAGGTGTGGATGTGATTTTATGTCAGAGAGCTCATAGGCAAGTGTGGCATCATTGCCGTAATCTTTGAAGACCCATCTTTAACATCTGATTACATTTGATTTATCACTTGTATGTTCTTGGACCATGTGTGATCAGACTAAAATGTGTCTAAAAAACAGAAAATAAAATGAATACAGTGCAGATTAGAGAACTGCAGCAGTGTGAGTTGAGGCAAAGGACACTACAAGGAACAGCCTCTGTGAGAGGCCACCACTTACCCCAGATGCTGTGCATGTGTTATGTTTGGAGATTTATTTGTGCCTTGGACTTGGAGTAACTGGCCTAATAGGTCACAGCACAAGGACCTGGCACTTACTGCCCTACAGGCCTAAAGCCCACGGCGGGAACGGGTGTCTTTCTCATGCACGTGTGTGTGTGAGAGAGAGAGAGAGAGAAACTGAGATTGGGTTATTTGCCTTTTGCATGCTATCTTCTTTCCTTCTTCCTTCCTTTATAATTTTACTACAATTTTTTTTGTCCTTTAGCCTGGAAATATTGATTAAATTTTGAGCTGTGCATACCCTTTGGCCCAGCTGTTTCACCTCTCCAAATCTCTCCTACAGAAATATTTTGAAGAGTGTGAAATGATTCCTATTTACAATGTATATTATAGCATTATTTGTAGTAGTGCAAAATTAGAAAATATCTAATGGCCGTTGTAGTGGAATGGTTAAATAAATTATAATGTGCCTATGCCATGAACTGTTATTCAGCAAAAATTAGATGGATCTGTGTCCACTGAGATGGCAATATGTCCACAACCACATCACTTACTGAATAAAGGAAGTTGCAGTATATAATGTAGAGTCTGATTTCATTTCGGATAAAAATAATATATGTACATGTGTGCATTTATGTAGATATATTTATAGCCATAAAAATATACTATTACAATGCATTTAAACTGGTACAATGGCAACTCTTGGGATATATCAAGAAGGGGGGTATTCACTTCTTAATTCATATTTTCTAAAATTTTCTTTATTTTTTTTGAGAAAGAAGCTTGTTCTGTCACCCAGGCTGGAGTGCAGTGGTGCAATCATAGCTCACTGTAACCTGGAACTCCTGGACTCAAGCAATCCTCCTGCCTCAGCCTTCCTGGTAGCTGGGACTACAGATGCATGACACCATGCACAGCTAATTTAACATTTTTTCTTTTTCTTTCTTTTTTTTTTTTGTAGAGCCCAGGGTCTCACTATGTTGCCAAGGCTCTTGGGCTCAAACAATCCTCCTGCCTCGGCCTCCCAAAGTGCTGGGATTACAGGTGTGAGCCACTGTGCCCGGCTCTTCATATTCTTCTATGTTGTTTGAATTTTTTCCAGTGAACATGTTTTCATTTTTAAATGAAAAGTATTTTAATTTTGTTTAAAAATAGAGGTGGGAATACCTCTAAGTAGAGGAAGGAAATAGGCTTAGAAGAATATTTAGAAGTAGGAAAATTAAGGGAGTTCACAAAATAATGGTTTTAATTTTTTAGTGAACTACAGGAAAGGTAGGGTCTGCTCAGTGGGGTTGGGATGTGTGCCGGGAAGTGTCTGGGGGCTTGTGGAGAAAGACAGAAAACCAGAGTAAGCATGGGGAGGAGCAGAGCCAGGGAGCTCGGTCCTCTTGGTGCCAACATGCAGTAATTCACCTTTAGAAACAATTGATTCGAAATGGTATGAGATTCAGTATGGATGTGGCCTGCTTTTCAGCAACCTGACAGTAACAGAACTAAGGGATTAATATTCATACTTTTAAAATGGTTTAGGGCTTTAAAGAGTTTCACTTAAGGCATTCTTATAATACATGTCTCCCTACTTCCACGCCCTCCCCAGAGGTGGCCGCCCTGCTCATCACACATTGTTGTACAGTCTCCAGAACTCCTTTCATCTCACAAAACTGAAACTCTGTCCCCACTGGACACTGACTCCCCATTTCCCTCTCCTACCAGCCCCTGGCCTCCACCATTCTGTTTTCTGTCTCTAGGAGTTTGACTACTCTAGGTACCTCATACGAGTTGAATCATAGAATATTTGTTCTTTTGTGAGATACACTGTATATCCATTCATCCGTCAGTAGACAGACACTTGGGTTGCTCCTGCCTTTTGGCTATTGGGCTAGGGAAGAAATGCCTATTTTTTTTTTTTTTTTTTTTTTTTTTTGACGAGACGGAGTCCTGCTCTGTCGCCCAGGCTGGCGTGGAGTGGCACAATCTTGGCTCACTGCAAGCTCCGCCTCCCAGGTTCACAGCATTCTCCTGCCTCAGCCTCCGGGGTGGCTGGGACTACAGGTGCCCGCCACCACACCCGGCTAACTTTTTTTTGTGTTTTTAGTAGAGACGGGGTTTCACCATGTTAGCCAGGATGGTCTCAATCTCCTGACCTCGTGATCCGCCTGCCTCAGCCTCCCAAAGTGCTGGGATTACAGGTGTGAGCCACCACGCCCGGCCTGAAATGCCTGGTTTTATGAAATTATGTAGGCTTGTTGTAGGTTCAATTTTGAAATTTAACTTGTTTTTATGTTCTCACAAAAAACATTTTATTCAATTTATATTACTTTTCGTCCTCAATAAAGATGAGGACATTATTTAAAATGCCCCCTTCTAGGGAAAGTAGCTCCCAGTCACTTAATAAATGAATACTGAATACACAAACAAGACTATTTTGCTGTGTGTAGGTAACATCATAGTCATATTTTCAAGTACCAAGAAAGTATAACCAGATTGTAGATTTTATTCGAGTTAGTTTCAACTCTCTCATGATTCCAGAGATAACATGGAAAAAACTGGTTACTTTTATAGAGAATAGTATAGGATTGGGTTTTTTAAAAATATATAAGAGCATAAAATATGAGGCCTAACAGTATGTGGAAGGTTAACTATACTTTTGGAAAATAAGTAGCAAAAGAAAGAGAACTTTGGAAAGCTATTAATAGGTCCAAGCATTTGCTTGGCCCTATAAAGGGGATTTTTATGGGGCTTCTGTTCCAGGAGTTTCCTGCCCTGAGACCTCTGTTTTATGGAGTTGGATTTCTGTGGTAGGTGGATCTTCAGAGGGACAGGGGTCCCAGTAGCATGAGCAGGTGGCAGTGGGATGGAGACCAGTGAGCTGCATCACCAAGTGCAGTCACACTTCACATTGAGATCACCAGTGATAAAAGGGGCACTCCCAGAGAAGTTGAATCAGTGTTTATACCTATTAGTATTGATGTGGCTCTTCCTGCCAGCTGTTCTTTTTTTTTTTTTTAACTTTCTGTTTTGAATACAAAAAACAGCTGCTTTTGGCAGGGCACAGTGGCTCACATCTATAATCCCAGCACTTTGGGAGGCCAAAGTGGGAGGATCACTTGAGCCCAGGAGTTCAAGACCAGCCTGGGCAACATAGTGAGACCCTCTACAAAAAATAAAGGAAATTAGCTGTGTATGGTGGAGCGTGCCTATAGTCCCAGCTACTCAAGAGGCTGAGGTGGAAGGATCACTTGAGCCTGGGAGGTTGAGGTCACAGTGAGCTGTGAACAAGCCACTGCACTCCAGCCCAAACCAATTTGGAACATAAGTGCACTGGGAGAAGGAGGAAGAGAAAGTAGAGGAAGGAATAGTTTCTTCTTTGTTCGTGTTTTAATCTGGTCTCTGTACTAGTTGAGAAGATAGTTTTCTTAAATGATCATTACACGTTGCCAGCTTTGATCTTCTTTCCCCTCTGTTACACAAATCACTGACTGACTGGCTCACTCCTTCATTATTCCCTCAATCATTTACATTCTGTGGAATACCCATTGTCCTCCAGGCTGATGTTAGACACTAGAAATACCGATGAAATGCAGTCCCTGCCTGAAGGAGTTGTACAGCTAGGAAACATGAACACGTTGGAGGAGGGCCCATGAGCAGAGGCACAGAGACATCTAACCAACAAGCGGTCTGTGCACTGCAGATGATTCAGCACAAGCAGGTGTAGCATCCAGAGGGTGGCAGGAGACTTTGCAAGAGATAAGGCTGAGACGCCAGGCCTGGACCAAGGGGCCTGCTATGCCTCCCTGTGGGCTTCGGATTTTTGTCCTGTAGGTGTGAGGAACCACTAATGGGCTTTAAACTGGGGCTCACAGAAGACACATTTTAAAAGATCTCTCAGATGAAGTGTAGAAGGTAGATTAGAGAGTCATGAGAATGGATACAGGGTAACCAGTTGTCCAACTGAGATGTGATGGAGGTCTGACCTCAGGCCGCAGTAGGAATGAAGAGGACATTGATGCATATGGCAGAACCTATGCTGGTAACCAATGTGGGGCAGAATCTAGGGTGTGGTAATTAGAGTATGTTCAGGCCCCACCAAAGGACACAGCCAGCTAGTGGATTTTCCCACTTTATGTGGAGACCCATTCTCGTGGAGTAGACACTAAGCCTTTTGAGCTTTTCCTCTAAAGACCTCTGTGGCAGTTCTGGAATCATTTACTGTGGTCCATCATTTTTCCAAGCTCCCAAGAACCCCCCCCTCCCCCAGCACGTATCAGATCCAAGGCTCTTGCCAAGGTGTTTATTCTGTGTCATAAGAGAATGTCCCCATATCAACAGGCTCTCCCTCATCCAACTTTGTATTCCAACACCCTCAGGAACCCCTCCCACACATCCTCCAGGTCCTGCTAGTGCCTTTGTTGGCCAGGTCCCAAGCACCTCTGGCATGATAAGCCCTATCCTCTCTTTGTAGGTCCAGCAGGCCCCGGTTGAGTGATACTCAGATAATGGCCCTAATTATGGTTGGGTGGCCAGGAAGGAAGGTGGGGGCAGGTTCTCTGTAGGGTAAGCATTGTCTTTTAAGTTACTCGCCTCATTTGAGACCTCTGTGTAATCATGAGGGGTGGAGGAGCAGGTTCCTCCCATCTTCAAGGGAGAGAGAGTGGGCCATTTGCAAGCCTAGGGAATCTGGGGTTCATGTTCCTCAAATAAATATACACAGACATTCCCATCTCAAGTCTTAGAGTTCACTCCTTCCCTACCAGGGCCTGAATCTGGCACAGTAGACTAGTATAGGCTGAGAGTTCATCCTTTTTGATTCTGCCATTCTTAAAATTAGGTCTTGTGCCTGCAGGAAATGATTGTCTTTAAATGCTGCCAAAGTAGCCTGGCATGGTGGCACATCTGTAATCCCAGCACTTGGGAGGCTGAGGTGGGAAGATGGCTTGAGACAGGAGTTTGCGGCTGCAGTGAACTATGTTCACACCACCGTACTCCAAACCTGGGTGCCATATTGAGACCCTATCTCAAATAAATTAATAAATAAGTAAAAATTGCCAAAGGAAGCTTACTGACTATCATAGCTGGCTTTATTTCTTTATTTTTAGTTTTTCTTATAAAGATGGGGTCTCGGCGGGGCGCAGTGGCTCATGCTTGTAATCCCAGCACTTTGGGAGGCTGAAGTGGGTGGATCACGAGGTCAGGAGATCGAGACCATGGTGAAACCCCGTCTCTACTAAAAATACAAAAAAAAAAATTAGCCGGGCGTGGTGGCAGGCGCCTGTAGTCCCAGCTACTCGGAGAGGCCGAGGCAGGAGAATGGCGTGAACCCGGGAGGCAGAGCTTGCAGTGAGCCGAGATTGCGCCACTGCACTCCAGCCTGGGCGACAGAGTGAGACTCCATCTCAAAAAAAAAAAAAAAAAAGGCCGGGCGCGGTGGCTCAAGCCTGTAATCCCAGCACTTTGGGAGGCCGAGGCGGGCGGATCACGAGGTCAGGAGATCGAGACCATCCTGGCTAACACGGTGAAACCCCGTCTCTACTAAAAATACAAAAAATTAGCCGGGCGTGTTGGCGGGCGCCTGTAGTCCCAGCTACTCGGGAGGCTGAGGCAGGAGAATGGCGTGAACCTGGGAGGCGGAGCTTGCAGTGAGCCGAGATCGCGCCACTGCACTCTAGCCTGGGGGACAGAGAAAGACTCCGTCTCAAAAAAAAAAAAAAAAAAATGGGGTCTCGCTATTTTGCCCAGGGCAGTCTCAAACTCCTGGCCTCAAGTGATCTTCCCGCCTCAGCCTTCCAAATTTCTGGGATTACAGGCATGAGCCACCACATCTAGCCTCATAGTTGGCTTTACGTTTTTTGATTGCTACACCTGAAACTCATTTTCTCTTTTCAATGAACCAGTCCTCTTAATAACAGTCACCCAGTTTCACAGTCCTTACTGTAACTGTTTCTCCTGTACCTCCTGTACCAAAGACATCAACATAGCCTGGATGTTATACAGCCCCGTGTCTCCTATTCCCCTTCGCCACAGGGGAATGTCTACAGCATGCTGGGGACCATCCACGTTCCACCCACCTCAGTGATGGGTCCTCATTGCCATCTGGCTGGTGGGTGATCTACCCACAAATTCCATCCATAGACGTATCAACCGGTTTAGGTTGGGTTCTCTGGGAGCAAAGCCTGAGATGGAGATCTTTGTGAAAGCTATTTATTGAGGGAATGCTCTCTAGAGATGAGGAAGACAGATGGGGCAGTGGAGCAAAACCAAACATGAGTGCGGTCTTGGCCAAGACCCATTTTGGCCTGGTCCCACGGGAAAGCTTTGGAGTACAGCTTGTACCACAGAGTTGCTTCATCTCAAGGTAAAGGGGCCAGCTTTTTGTACAGCCCTGTCAATCAGTCACTGGCTGTTGGTGGCTGTCCTGGAGTGAGATAGGGAATCAGGAAGACTCTTGGATCAGGTGGCTTTGGTTCCCAGTTCTTGGAGAAGGGGTAGCTATGGCTGTTTGTAGCCAAAACTCTCCACAGCAGGGGTACAGAGACCTGGGGAGGGGGTTGGGGCAGGTTGGGATGCCAGCACATGGCTACACTCCCGTACATACTTCGGCCCTTGCTTTTTAATTTAATGGTGTATCATATTGGAGATCATTCTAGATCCATTTACCTAGGGCTGACTTGTCCTCTTTAAAAATACTTATTGATGTATAACATACACACAGAAAGATGACAAGTCATCCATGCACAGTTGATCTTCATAAAGTGAGCCCTCCGCTGTGGCCAGCATTCAGATGAAGAAGTAGCACATGGCCTGCACCCCCAGAAGCTCCCCTTCTGCTCCTTTACTGTTGTTACCTCTAGCCTAAGGTAACTGCAATCCTAACTTCTGTCCTGGTTTGAACTTTATATAAGTGGAACTGTGTTCAATTTGCTCTTTAATGTCTGGCTCCTTTCACTCAGCATCTTTGTGACATTTATTTATCTCATGGTAGCTTAGCCCAGGAGGGTCCTTGGCTTTGCTCAGGAAAGAATTTAAGAGCCAGTGGTGGAAGAAAACAGCCTTATTGAGGCGGCAGTGTTACAGCTCTGCGACTGCTCCTGCAGAGCAGGGCTACCCAAAGGCAGTGTGTTGAGAGTAGCGGCTCAGAGCAGGTTTGTAATCATATTTATACCCACTTTTAATTATGTGCGAATTAAGGGACAAATTATATAGAAATTTCAAGAAGGATAGTACCTTCCAGGTCATTGGGTCATTGCCATGGAAAGGGGTGGTAACTTGCAGGTGTCGCCATGGCAATAGTAAACTGACATGGCACACACTGACAGGTATGGGAGGTACGGGCTATCTTATGGAAAGCTGCTTCTGCCCAGTCCCTGTTTTAGCTTGTCCTCAATTTAGTCCGATGTCCGAGCCCCACCTCTGGAGTTGAGTCTCACTTCCTGAGTCAAGTCCTACATCCTACCTCAATGGCGTACAGTAACGAGAAGGAACAAACTATTCCTGTGCTGTGTACGGTTCATTTCCATTGCTGTATAGTATCTCATTGTGTGAATACACCATAATTTATCCAGTCTGTTGTTTGCAGGCATTGAGCTTTTTTGGGCATTTTGGCTATTACACATAGTGCTGCCATGAACGTTCTATTATTACATGTATTTTGTTGCGTATGTGTATGCATGCCTGTTAAGGCTATAGCTAGGAGAATTGCTGAGTCATAGAATATGCTGTAGTAGATACCGCTAACCACTTTTCAAAGTGATTATACCAATTTTTTTTTCCCACTGGCAGTGTTTAGAATTCCCAGCACCTAGTATTTTCCATCTTTTTAATCTTAGCCATTGTCGTAGGTTTGTAGAATTTATTTTCATTTTCCTGATAACCGATGAAGTTGGAGAGACAGGTGATCTCCTGGTTACATGGTGTCTGGAAAAAGATCTAGGGGTCTAAATGCTTTTCATACCAACCCCAGTTTCCTTTTTCCAGCCTTACTATACCCCACTTTTAGGAGACCCACACCTCCATTTCCTAAGCCTGTCTGGAGTTCTGTGACATGAATATGTTTCTGCCATTTGGGATTTCGGCCTTTTCTGTTCTCCTGAATCGCTTTCCACTTGTCAGTGTGTGTTTCAGCTTCCAAGTTTTTATTATAATATCCTCTCCCATTCCCTCTGCTCTTGTGTTTTTTTTTTTTTTTTTTTTTTTTTTTTTTTTTGAGACGGAGTCTCGCTCTGTCGCCCAGGCTGGAGTGCAGTGGTGCCATCTCGGCTCACTGTAAGCTCCACCTCCCGGGTTCACGCCATTCTCCTGCCTCAGCCTCCTGAGTAGCTGGGACTACAGGCGCCCGCCACCATGCCCGGCTAATTTTTTGTATTTTTAGTAGAGACGGGGTTTCACGGTGTTAGCCAGGATGGTCTCCATCTCCTGACCTCGTGATCCGCCCACCTTGGCCTCCCAAAGTGCTGGGATTACAGGTGTGAGCCACTGTGCCCAGCCTGCTCTTGTGGTTTTATATTTTTTTCTCCCTCTTTTTAAATCTCTTTACTATTGTTTTAGTAGCAATTCAGAAGAAAGCAGTTATCTAAACTGGAAGGAAACCTAATCGTGTCTGGTACTGTATTATACAATCATAGAAGAGGACATAGGCCATTTCTATAGAGACAATTTTAAATGAGTTATTTGTCTTTGGGTTTAAACTATCCACTTCACAGCCCACTAAGAAGCGTCCAGCTTTTGGGGGTCTTTCAGCAGAGCCTGCAGAGTCATCTCAGGCTGTAGTGAATCTATCACCCTTCCCACCATCAGACTGGCTTCACTATTGCTGATGTATTTGAAAGTCTCCTATGATGGCTGAGTGTGTGGTGTTCTATGCGAACTGAATGAGGCCTTTGGCTGTTTAAGCATTGTAAAGAGTGTTGTGTCATTCTGGAAAGAGCAAAACAATAGAGATAAGAGATAGATCAATGGTTGCCAGGGACTGGGGTGCATGGAGGAGTTGACTAGAGAGGGCACGAGGGAATGTGGGGGTAATGGAAATGTTCTTTATTTTGTTTGTAATGGTGGTTACACTGTTGTGTGTGTTTGTCAAAATTCACAGAACTGTACACCAAAAGGCTGAATTTTACTGTATATAAATTATACCTTGATAAACAAACAAAAAAACAGAATGTGCCTTGGAAAGAGGAGCCGAAATTGTGCCAGTGCACTCGAGCCTGGGTGACAGTGGGAGACTCCATCTCAAAAAAAAAAAAAAGAAATGCGATTGCCTTCTCTGTGGCATGGTTGCCATGTAGTCCAGGGAGTCCCTGTTTGTGGACGTGTACCACTGAGAAGTGGTAGCCATGTCCCCCGAGGCTGTCTGTGGAGGTGGAGGTGGGAGGGGTAGCAGGGCAGCATTGCTCCTGCATCAGCAGCCCTCGGCCAGGCGCTAATCTCAGATCTGAAACTATGGGTGCGGCAGCCTCACTGCAGGATGCAGGAGAGCCTGCCCAGGAGCTGTGCCTCAGACCTCTGCTTTGTTTTCTCGCTCAGCTCCTGATTGTTTTGGATCAGGCTTCAGAAGTCACGTTTGTTTGTTAGACAATCAGGGTCACAACAGACAAAAGGAGAACTTGCTTAACTCTCACGTTACCTTAGACAGTGTCTTCCATTTCCCTTGTGATCATAAACTGAGAATCTCTATGGTAGAGTCTTATAAGTGTCCGTGGGTGGGGGGGGGGTGGGGGTAGCTGTTTCCAAGAGGTTAAATTCCAGTAGAATATGGGGCAGATCTACAATAATTCTTCTGGGTCACAACCAAGTGAGATATGTCCTAATTGTATTTACTTCAAGTGCTTTGGGATTTGTAGATAACAGATACTTATCTAATTGCTTATATTTCATTTGTGCATTATTTTTCCAAGCATTCAAAATAGCATTACAGGTTCTTTAATGAAGATGTTATCACTAATGCTAATCATTAAGGATCACTAATGATAACATATATAGATATATATATTTTTGTGTGTGTGAGGCGGAGTCTTGCTCTGTCGCCCAGGCTGGAGTGCAGTGGCACGATCTTGGCTCACTGCAAGCTCCGCCTCCTGGGTTCATGCCATTCTCCTGCCTCAGCCTCCCGAGTAGCTGGGACTACAGGTGCCCACCACCACACCTGGCTTATTTTTTGTATTTTTAGTAGAGACGGGGTTTCACCGCGTTAGCCAAGATGGTCTCGATCTCCTGACCTTGTGATCCGCCCGCCTTGGCCTCCCAAAGTGCTGGGATTACAGGCGTGAGCCACTGCACCCAGCCTATTTTTTTTTTTTTTTTTTTTTTTGAGACGGAGTCTCGCTCTGTCGCCCAGGCTGGAGTGCAGTGGCGCAATCTCGGCTCACTGCAAGCTCCGCCTCCCGGGTTCACGCCATTCTCCTGCCTCAGCCTCTCCGAGTAGCTGGGACTACAGGCGCCCGCCACCATGCCCGGCTAATTTTTTTGTATTTTTAGTAGAAACAGGGTTTCATTTCACCGTGGTCTCGATCTCCTGACCTCATGATCCGCCCACCTCGGCCTTCCAAAGTGCTGGGATTACAAGTGTGAGCCACCGCGCCCGGCCGATAACATATATTTTTATAGCACTGTATGGTTTTCAAAACATTTTTATTTGATCTTAATGACCCTAGGAGATAGACAGAAGCTATAAATCTCATTTTACAGATAAGGACATTGATGCTCAGAGATGTTAAGTTATTTGCCCAAAGTCTTGTGTGTGAAGTGAGAGAAGGCTGAGTGCTGTGGCTCACGCCTGTAATCCCAGCATGTTGGGAGGCCGAGGCGGGAGGATCACTTGAGCTCTGGAGTTTGAGACCAGCCTGGGAAACAGCGAGGTCCTGTCTCTACAAAAAGTAAAAAATTAACTAGGTGTGGTGGCGTGCCGCTGCTACTCATGTGGCTGAAGTGGGAGAATCACTTGAGCCTGAGAGGTTGAGACTGCAGTGATGGCCGTCGCAGTCACCCTGGGCAACAGAATAGACGCTGTCTCAAAAAAAAAAAAAAAAAAAAAAGTGGGAGAGCTGAAACAAGAACCTGTGTCTTCTGGCTCTTGATGTCATACTTGTTTTATTAAGTCATTTCACCTTCATTTTCCAGTCTTTCATACAACTCACTGGCAGAACCAGAGGGTTTCAGCTCCTAGTCAAGCTTACTCAGTATTACTCCACAAACCCTTAATTTAAAAACACATGGTGGTCTATGTTTTTCAGTTATTTCGTGAGCATTAATTGTACCAGTCTGCCATTTAGTCTGAGGGGAAATATTCAAAATCTAAAGAGTCACCATGGGCACATGCTGTACTCTTCTGAAGATCTTGTTCGTTTATTCATTCTACAGACATCTATTTCTGCCTTCTGTGTGTGCTGGTCTAATCACTAGGGGTAACACGAAGATGATTCCTACGTGGATTTTGCCCTCAAGTTTATGATTTCATGGAGAAGATCAGACTTGGACATACATAGCTATAATACAGAGCAGGGAGTGAAAAATGCAGTATAAAAATAGTCATATAAAAGCTTGTAGAAAGGAACTTTATAATGTAAATTTTGCTGACTTGAAAAGTGCCACTAAGTGCTTGAACTTTTATTTCATTGTTTGATGCCATGTTTCTTAACCAACCAGAGTACAAAGAACTGCTGTGGTATTCAGTAGTGTAACTAAAGCATCTGTGTTGTAGGAATTTCCTCGAAATTTCTTTGAAGCATATTGAAACCAAGTGTGCACACTCTCACCTCCGTTTCCTGTTGTCATTGTGCACCCCCTCTGACGGGAAACTATACTTACTGGTTTTGCATTTCAAAGAAAAATCTGGTTAACTTTTTCAGCGTTTAAAGAGATGCATAGTGGCCTTAACTGTTAATGAAACTGTTACATAAAAGTCTGTATTGTATTGTCAAAGACTTATGAGTCAAATAGCTTAACAGTTGATTGCAAGTAAATTGTGTCCCTAAGCAGCACACTTCATTCTCTAAGATGGTCTTTCCAGGCCAATCAAATAAAATAGTAGCCCTGATTATTACAGAAATTAACCAGACACACATTTTATCTTTAAATTTAAAATTTTTTTTAGACAGGGTCTACCTCTGTCACCCAGGCTGAAGTGCAGTGGTGCAATTATAGTTCACTGTAGCTTCAACCTCCCAGGCTCAAGCAATCCTCCCACGTCAGCCTTCCTAGGAGCTGGGACTACAGGCACATACCACTATACCTGGCTAATTTTTTTTTTTTTTTTTTGAGACGGAGTCTCGCTCTGTCGCCCAGGCTGGAGTGCAGTGGTGCAATCTCGGCTCACTGCAACCTCCACCTCCGGGGTTCAAGTGATTCTCCTGCCTCAGCCTCCCGAGTAGCTGGGATTACAGGCGCCCGCCACCACGCCCAGCTAATTTTTGTATTTTTAGTAGAGACAGGGTTTTGGCCAGGCTGGTCTTGAACTCCTGACCTCATGATCCTCCTGCCTAGGCCTCCCAAAGTGCTGGGATTACAGGCGTGAGCCACCGCGCCCGGCCCTAACTTTTTTTTTTTTTTGTAGAGACGGTGTCTCACTATGTTGCCCAAACCGATCTTGAACTCCTGGGCTCCAGCGATCTCCTGCCTCAGCTTCCCAAAGTACTGGGATTATAGGCATAAGCCACCACACCCAGCCCACTTTATCTATAGAAGGCAGCACTGAACTTTAGGGTAAAGGTTGGTATAATTATAGAATAGAATGTAGTCCTTAGCCATATTTTCTACTTACTAAAATCTTAAATGCTGGTAACACGAGAGGTTTATGTCCTCTGCTAATCCATATCGTAACTTTTTTTTTTCTTTTTGTAGAAACAGTCCCACTGTGTTGCCCAGGCTGGTCTTAAACTCCTGTCCTCCCAAAGTGCCGGGATTACAGGTGTGAGCCACTGCATTCAGCTGTGGAAACTTTTTTTGTTTGTTTGTTTGTTTGTTTGTTTTCAGACAGAGTCTTGCCCTGTCGCCCAGGCTGGAGTGCAGTGGCATGATCTCGGCTCACTGCAAGCTCCGCCTCCCAGGTTTGCGCCATTCTTCTGCCTCAGCCTCCCGAGTAGCTGGGACTACAGGGCGCCCACCACCATACCCGGCTAATTTTTTGTATTTTTAGTAGAGATGGGGTTTCATCGTGGTCTCGATCTCTTGACTTTGTGATTCGCCCGTCTCGGCCTCCCAAAGTGCTGGGATTACAGGTGTGAGCCACTGCGCCCAGCCATAAACTATTTTTTTAATTCTTTTTTTTTTTTTTTTGAGATGGGGTCTCACTGTCATCCAGGCTGGATGGTGCAGTGGCACGATCATGGCTCACTGCACCTTTGACTTCCCTGGACTCAAGTGATTTCCCTGGACACTGTGCCCAGTGTAAACTATTTTTAAAAGAGAGAGTGGCCAGGCACGGTGGCTCACACCTGTAATCCCAGCACTTTGGGAGGCTGAGGCAGGCAGATCACTCAGGGCCAGGGGTTTGAGACCAGCCTGGCCAACATGGCGAAACTCCGTCTCTACTAAAAATATAAAAATTAGCTGGGTGTAGTGGCATGTGCCTGTGGACCCAGCTATTCAGGAGGCTGAGGCAAGGGAATTACTTGAACCCGGGAGGTGGAAGTCGCAGTGAGCCGAAATTGTGCCACGGCACTCCAGCCTGGTTGACAGTGAGAATCTATTTCAAAAAAAAAAAAAGAGAGAGAGAGAGCAAGCAGTTAGCCTGAGCACTTAACAGAAGTAATGGTAATAAGTATCAGTGGGTCACATCTACCCTTTACAAAGTTATTTGTCTCCACAATTCCACTGTTGTTTCCTGGCCCCACACCACCCTGTGAACACTGGGGCTGGGACTCTGCAGCTCTCTCCATTGCTTGCTACACTTGGCCACGTGCTGCCAGTGGGAGGTGCTGGAAGGTCTACAGGGCTGGAGGAGAAGGACCCACTGCTTCTTGCACCTGGCTGTTCCTATGACCACCATCCCAGCAATGCCTTTTCATCCCACCAGCTGCAGTTTGCTTCAGCCTTCAGTTGTTTTTGTTTGTTCGTGTTCTCCCCGCAACAAACCCAGAACCAGCTGGGCAGTACCCTCATCTCAGAAGTCTGAGTCCCAGCTTCGGAGGGTCCGTTCTCCAGGCTTCCAGGATCTCAGAACCCAACCTCTCCCTTTGGTTCCCTCAGCCATGGGGATGGAAACCGTTTCCTGCAGTTTCTCTCTGTCGTCTCCGTGCCTCCTTTTCGTGTTTTAGTTCTCTGATAGCCATTTAACCAGTTCCTTGTATTTAATTCTGCCCATTAAAATACCTTGTGTAGTACCTGTTTTCCTGACTAAACCATGATTAATACAACTTTTACTCTCACAAATTTTGAGGTTGCTGTTATGGAGCTCATTTCACTGATAAGGAAATTGAGGCTTAGTAGGGCAAAGCAGCTTGTCTAAAGTCACCATAATGAGCAGCACAGGAGCTGAGACCCACGCCTTTTGCTCGTAGATCCTGAGCTTTTTCCATTTCATCTCTGCGTTTCTCTTGCTCAATTAATTTTTTTAATAATTTATTCCTACGGAAGAATCACAAAGGATAATAGAGTTGCCATATAGCCTTTACCCACCTCCACCTAAGGTTAACATCTTACATAACTGCAACACATTTATCCAAACTGAAAATTAACCCAGTTACGTTACTATTTTTAAAACTAGACTTTATTAGGATTTTACCAGCTTTTCCTCTATTGTCCTTTTTTAGTTCTAGGATCTAGTCCAGGATACTTTTGGTTCTCATGTTTCCTTCATCTCCTTCAATGTGTGCTAGTTTCTCAATTTTTCCTTGTTCTTCATGACCTTGACAATTTTTAGATGTACTTGGCTAGGTATTTTGTAGAACTTCCCTTGATTTGGGTTTTTCTAATGTTTTCTTCTGAAATATCAAAAGACCAGGGTTATAGACATTGGGAAAGAAAACCACAGACGTAGTTGCATCATATCAGAGGTACATAGTATCACATGACTTATTGCTGTTGATATTAGCCCTGGTTACTTGGTCCGGATGGTACAGGTTTATCCACTGTAAATCTTCCCCTTTCCATGATGTATTCGTTAGAAGCCAGTCACTAAATCCTCTTGCTGAACTTTTGACTTCCCACTTAATTATGGAGCCATGCTTTCTTTATAGACTATTAACTAGCATAAAAGAATCTTTGTATTAATGACCAGACTGAGAATTATAAACTTAGAAGCCAAACTAACACTGTTAGGAGATACTAGCATGCATTGCTTTGGGGGGAATTATCTGTTGCATCTGTTGCACCATCTTTGCTTGCACCTTGTTTAAAGTTGGAACTTGGCTATTTTTAGTCTCAGAAAGCTTGTGGTTAATGCTAAGACATCTATTTATTCTTCAGGGACTGTAATCACCTCTGACAAGCCCTGAAAGAGGATCGGAAGCCCAGGGTCTTAATGAAGTGCAGAAAATCAGTAAAAAGAGGAAGAACCACAGAGAAGAGGTTGCTGAGAATGAGGAAATTGGAGGTGATGAAGGATGTGGCTCAAGGAGTGGAGATTTACCAGGATAGGCTGAGAAGTGATGGGTGACCACGTGGGGCAGTGGAGTGATCCCAGGTAGGGGGCCGTGGGATGCAGTACAAGAGAACATAAGTCACCTTGGAGTTGGAGCATGATAGAGAGTATGGGTGTTCACCATCTAGAACCTAAAGTTCTAGCCACTGCATTTCACTATATCCAGTCTTTAAATGAGTTTAGACTTTCATAAAAGCCAAAGAAAGTAGTTCACTTGGTTTACAGAATCTTGGCTGCCCATTGCTATTGAGGGGTGACTGAAGAATAATCAGAGCTCTCAAGACTCTTAGGAGCTTAGCAATGCAAAATGGAACAAGTGCCACCTTATTAAACTAGCTGCAGAATAGGTTTTTCCACTAGGGTTTCCACACATCTTTACATTAGTAACTCAGAAAATAAAACTATCAGGGCTGGGCGCGGTGGCTCACACTTGTAATCTCAGCATTTTGGAAGGCTAAGGCAGTCAGATCATTTGAGGTCAGGAGTTCAAGAACAGCCTGATCAACATGGTAAAACCCTATCTCTACTAAAAATTACAAAAAAAAATTAGCCAGATGTGGTGGCGAGCACCTGTAATCCCAGCTACTCGAGAAGCTGAAGCAGGAGAGTCGCTTGCTTGAACCCCGGATGTGGAGGTTGCAGTGAGCTGAGATTGCCACACTGCACTCCAGCCTGGGCGACAGAGTGAGAACCTGTCTCAGAAGATAAATAAATAAATAAATAAAATAAAATAAAACTATCAGGTATATGCTATGGATTTTTATTTTATGCTATTTTGTTCTAATTATCTAGGGCTTCTGTACCACAGGATTAGCTAAAGAAAATAAAATCCTGGCCAGGCGCCGTGGCTCATGCCTGTAATCCCAGCACTTTGGGCGGCCGAGGTGGGTGGATCACAAGGTCAGGAGTTCAAGACCAGCCTGGCCAACATGATGAAACCGCGTCTCTACTCAAAATACAAAAAATTAGTGGGGCATGGTGTCAACGCATCTGTAATCCCAGCTACTCGGGAGACTGAGGCAGGAGAATGGCTTGAACCTGGGAGGCAGAGGTTGTGGTGAGCTGAGATCACACCACTGCACTCCAGCCTGGGTGATAGAGCGAGACTCCATCTCAAGAAAAAAAAAAAGAAGAAAAAAAAATCCTATTAGAGTTATTGATTGAATAGTGGCTTTCTTCCCAGGGCTGCATCTGCAAATACATAGCCTAGCCAGGATAACCAGACCTTGCCAGGGCTTTGAATTCCATGTTTGTTTGGCTTATAAACTTAACTATTTCTATTGATAAATTTCATACTATTATTATTTTTCTCAAACCAGAGTTGAGATTTTATTTTTATATATATATTTATTTATTTATTTATTTATTTTGAGTCGGAGTCTCATTCTGTCACCCAGGCTGGAGTGCAGTGGCGTGATCTCAGCTCACTGCAACCTCTGCCTCCTGGGTTCAGGCAATTCTGCCTCAGCCTCCCAAGTAGCTGTGATTACAGATGTGTATTGTCATGCCCGGCTAATTTTCGTATTTGTAATAGAGATGGGGTTTCACCAGTTTGGCCAGGCTGGTCTCAAACTCCTGACCTCAGGTGATCTGCCCGCCTTGGCCTCCCAAAGTGCTGGGATTACAGGCGTGAGCCACTGCCCTCCGCCCAGACCTGAGATTTATAGCCTGGTAGACCTCAGAGCATATTTTCCTTCCAGGAATGTGAGAGAAGTATTGACAACTCTTGTAATTAATCTTGAATCTCACATGAGTAGTTGTTTTGTTTTTTTTGTTTTGTTTTGTTTTGTTTTTTGTTTTGAGACAGTCTCACTCTTGTTGCTCAGGCTGGAGTGCAGTGGTGTGATCTCGGCTCACTGCAACCTCTGCCTCCTCAGTTCAAGTGATTCTCCTGCCTCAGCCTCCCAAGTAGCTGGGATTACAGGCGCCCGTCACCACGCCCAACTAACTTTTTGTATTTTTAGTAGAGACGGGTTTCACCATGTTGGCCAGGCTGGTCTCAAACTCCTGACCTCAGGTGATCCACCCACCTCAGCCTCCCAAAGTGCTGGGATTACAGGCGTGAGTCACCGCACCCGGCCCATAAATAGTTTTAGAGTTGATGTTTTTTAATGGGACATGAAAGGACAGCTTGGAGTTTTTCAGCTTGAAGACCAGTTTACGGTTTCTTATTTTCTGTTTTTGAAATAGAGAGTGGGGAAGATTTTGGTCCTCTTGCCCTTAGTAATTGGCCTATCAAAAATGCCTCTGTTTTAAAATATCTGGAAAACTTAATACTTGGCATTAGAACATTCAAATACTTGCTCAGGAGGAAATATATATATGTTTTATATTTTTAAATGCCTATTTAGTCTGATACTGGTGCTTGCTTCTCTAAGCATATTCTTCACATACATACAGTGTCAAGGCATCTCAAAACCTGCTGCTTAAAAGTGTATTCTTATTTGTGAGCTGGGTTATGAGTCTCCTGACCAAATGAAATCAGGAAGTGAGGCAGTGAGGATGGGTTGCTCGTGTGAAAGGAGTAATCTCTGACCACTAGTCATTATTTACCAACTCGCTGGAGGGGAAAAGATGACTGTGTCTGCTTTATTAAAAGCACTCCTTTCTCCTTTTAACTCAACTTAAAATTAGCTGGTGTTAGGCAAAATCTTTTGCAACTAAAAAAAATTCATCTTCTGGAAGGTAGTTTTATTTTAGAAGCACAACATGATTGGGTAGAAGGTTTTAGCCTGCTGGGAAGGGAGGCTTCCTATCTGTGGGGGCCTGGAAGTCGAGTAGGTTCGTTTGTCATCTAAGCAGTTCACATAGCCATGTAGGTGTGTTTAATGACAGAGTGGTACTGAGCATGTTGCCCGGTCTCAGTATTCTCAAACAATGAGTCAAGACCTAAAACATAAGGAGAGATATAGAATGGATCTGTGATGGTCACTACCAAGATCTATGCAATTTTATGATGTGTTCTTCACTCTGTGGTAGGTTTTTCGTACTCTTATCACCTGTTAGGGTGAACAGAGAGAATTGCTTAAATGGCAATTGCTTAATTAAATATTTTGGAAAAGGTCAGCATTAGGTGGGAGGTCATATAGCCATGACATTGGTCTTGTGTACTTCCAGCCAAGAGACCTAGCCAGAGGAGTTGGAAGATTATAAATGGAGTGCTTTCTTGGATTGATTTCTTTGATAGCCAAATCTGAATACAAAGCATTTTTGTGTGCAAGGTCATCTTGTGACACTCTCTTGCTATCTCCCTCATATCTTTGATTTGAGTAGAAAGAATGTCTTGTATCTTGTCAGCTTTGTGATTACCATTCATTCTAAGCTGGTGATTGGCTCCCCATGAGGATTGTTTGGAAAATTAGTGAAAAGAGGTTTACTGCAGTTAATATAGGTCATTGTTGTTCTGATCTACAGCAGGCACATCAGTCTGTCTCAGGGATGAATCTGGCTAAATTTAAGGCAAATTTGTATTCACTTCACAGCATTCAAGCAAATACGAAGCTGCTCTCCCCAACACTGATCCATCACCAGTCTAAAAATATCCACTGGTAAGCCTTGGACACGTTATCTATCTCAGAAGAAGGGAAGCAGAGAAAGCTGGGAAAATAACCAGGCATCAAATAAAAATGAAATAGAATTTAAACACAAAACCCTATAAAAGAAAGAGATTATGTAGTACCATAAATGAGTTTTCGATATGACCCCAGGTGTTGGTTTCTATAGTGATTATTATTTGATTCTTTGGCATAAATATTAAATGTCTGCTCAATATATAAAATGTGTACTTTGCTTTTTTTTTTTTTTTTTTTTTAGATGGAGTCTTGCTCTGTCGTCCAGGCTGGAATGCAGTGGTACTATCTTGGCTCACTGCAACCTCTGTCTCCCAGGTTCAAGCGATTCTCTTGCCTCAGCCTCCCAAGTAGCTAGGATTACAGGCGCGTGCCACTGTGCCTGGCTAATTTTTTGTGTTTTTAGTAGAGATGGGGTTTCACCATGCGGGCCAGGCTGGTCTCGAACTCCTGGCCTCAACCAACCCTCCCACCTCAGCCTCCCAATGTGCTGGGATTACAGGTGTGAGCCACCACTCCCAGCTTGTACTTTGCTATTTTAATTATAAATTGTCTAAAATGATTTCCTGTCTTTGGAAGCATATTTTTGGTATTTTGGGTTTTTTGTTTTTACTTAAGTAAAAAATTAATATAAAATAAATTACATAAATACATAATTTATAATTAAACAAATGAAGAAATAATTGAATGATAAAGGACAGCTCTTCCTTACAGTAGAATCCCAGCTAATAAATGTAGAAAGCTATAATTATTCTATATCCGTAAATGCTTTTTAATGTGCAAGAAATGATAGAAATTAGCCAGCTGTGATGACTTGCTTGTAGT
Organism: Symphalangus syndactylus; assembly: GCF_028878055.3. NCBI lineage: Eukaryota > Metazoa > Chordata > Mammalia > Primates > Hylobatidae > Symphalangus > Symphalangus syndactylus. Next base: position 10,104,677 of record NC_072436.2, read on the forward strand.
CCCAGCTACTCGGGAAGCTGAGGCAGGAGGATCACTTGAGCCCAGTAGTTCAAGGCTGTAGTGCACTATGGTCACAGTGAATAGCCACTGCATTCCAGCCTGGAAACATAGCAAGACCCTCCCTCTAAAAAACAAAACAAAAATAACTTTATGTGAATTTATTTTGGTATATAATTAAATATTATTAGCTGCAGAAGACCAGCAGTTTTTCTTTCAGTGGGGTCTCTAACCTACCTGCATCAGAATTGGTTGGAATGTTTATTAAAATACAGATTCCTAGTTCCTACCCCAAACTAGCTGAATCAGAATTCTAGTGACAGGGCCCTGGGATCTGCAGTTTTCAAAAATACTCTCATGTGAGGCCGGGCGTGGTGGCTCACACCTGGAATCTCAGCACTTTGGGAGGCTGAGGCGGGCTGATCACCTGAGGTCAGGAGTTCGAGACCAGTCTGATCAACATGGAGATACCCCATCTCTAAAAAAAATTTAAAAAGTTAGCCAGGCATGGTGGCGGGCGCCTGTAATCCCAGCTACTTGGGAGGCAAGGCTGAGGCAGGAGAATCGCTTGAACCCGGGAGGCGGAGGTTGCAGTGAGCCGAGATCGTGCCATTGCACTCCAGCCAGGGCAACAAGAGCAAAATTCCGTCTCAAAAACAAAAACAAAAACAAAAACTCTCATGTGATTCTTGGCCCCTCTCAAGTTTGAGAATCACTGAGTTAGAAGTTAACTGGCTAAGTAGTGGACACAGAATCAGATGCAAACTGTATTACTGCCTCCCTACATGATCATTAACAAACTTTACATACTTTCTTAGTGCCTCATCTTGAAATCTGTCATTATTTCTAGAGTTGCCCAAACCGTTAATTATTTTAATAATCCTGACCTATCTCCCAAGGAAGTATTGGTTAGGTGGACTAAAAATTATTATTTGAATAATTATGTTAATTGAAGAAAAGCCAGAATATTATGATTAACATGAAGTAGTCAGAAAAAATGCACACGCATAACCAACAGAAGGGGGCCAGGTGCAGTGGCTCGCACCGCAGCACTTTGAGAGGCTTGAGACCAGCCTAGGTAACATAATGACATCTTGTCTCCACTAGAAGTAAAAAAAATTAGGCTGGGAGCAGTGGCTCATGCCTGTAATCCCAGCACTTTGGAAGGCCGAGGCAGGTGGATCACGATGTCAGGAGTTCAAGACCAGCCTGGCCAACATGGTGAAACCCTGTCTCTCCTAAAAATACAAAAATTAGCCAGGTGTGGTGGCAGGCACCTATAATCCCAGCTACTCAATAGGCTGAGGCAGGAGAATTGCTTGAACCCGGAAGGCGGAGGTTGCAGTGAGTCAAGATTGTACCACTGCACTCCAGCCTGTGCAACAGAGCAAGACTCCATCTCAGGAAATAAAAAAAATTAGCTGGGCATGGTGGCATGCACCTGTGACCCCAGCTACTCAGGAAGCTGATGCAGGAGGATTGCTTGTGCCTAGGAAGTCTAGGTGGCAAGTGAGCCGTGATCAGGCTGCTGCACTCCAACCTGGGTGACAGAACAAGACCCTGTCTCAAAAAAATAAAAATAGGCCAGGCATGGTGGCTCAACGCCTGTAATCCTGGCACTTTGGGAGGCCGAGGCAGGCAGATCACCTGAGGTCAGGAGTTCAAGACCATCCTGGCCAACATGGTGAAACCTCGTCTCTACAAAAATTCAAAAATTAGCTGGGCGCAGTGGCTCACGCCTGTAATCCCAGCACTTTGGAAGGCCAAGGCGGGTGGATCACCAGAGATTGGGAATTCGAGGCCAGCCTGACCAACATGGAGAAACCCCGTCTCTACTAAAAATACAAAATTAGCTGGGCGTGGTGGTGCATGCCTGTAATCCCAGCTACTCAGGAGGCTGAGGCAGGAGAATTGCTTGAACCCGGCAGGTGGAGGTTGTGGTGAGTGGAGATCGCGCCATTGCACTCCAGCGTGGGCAACAAGAGCGAAAACTCCGTCTGAAAAAAAAAAAAAAATTCAAAAATTAGCCGGGCATGATGGCGGGTGTCTGTAATCCCAGCTATTTGGGAGGCTGAGAGGGGAGAATCGCTTGAACCTGGGAGACAGTTGTTGCAGTGAGCTGAGATTGTGCCACTGCGCTCTAGCCTGGGCGGCTGAGTGAGACTTCGTCTCCAAAAAAAAAAATTAATATAAACATAAAAATAGGCCAGGCACAGTGGCTCACGCTTGTAATCCCAGCATTTTGGGAGGCCGAGGCGGGTGGATCACCTGAGGTCAGAAGTTCAAGACCAGCCTGGCCAACATGGTGAAACCCCGTCTCTACTAAAAATACAAAAATTAGCTAGGCGTGGTGGCATGTACCTGTAATCCCAGCTACTTGGGAGGCTGAGGCAGGAGGATCACTTGAGCCCAGGGGTGGGGGGAGGTTACAGTGAGCTGGGATCATGCACTGCACTACTACCTGGGCAACAAGAGCGAAACCCCATCTCAAAAAATAAAAATAAAAATAAATAAAAATTATGAAATTAAAAGTAAGGAACAGAAGTATACAGTATCAATACTTTCTTTACCTGAGAATTGATGGTAATAATATAGTTTTCACTTATTTATTTTATATATATATATATGACAAGGCCTGAATCTAATAGCAAATGAAAACAAAGTGTATACTTTTAACAAAAGATTTATGTTGAAGTTAACTATTTATTTTTATGGATGGGATGAATGGATTATTGTGTTTTTTTATAGACTACTGGGAATTGCCTAATAATTTATACACAGAGTAAGATGTCCTTTCACATGTACTGTGACCATATTTTTTTACAGCAAAAATAGTACAACCGTAGGAGTAGTGTAATATTTGAAATCAGAATGGTAAAAAAAAAAAAATCTAGGACATGTGGTTGATACACACACACACACACACACACACACAGACTAAATGCGTGTGTGCCCATGTGTATGTGAATGCATGTGCACCCTTCTGGCCTGCATTTGGGCCTGGCCTGGCAATTTCGTCTTTCATCACCAGGTGGCACTTTGCTGATGTGATGTGCCCGTAAAAGGAAGCTGATGAGCACCAGGGTGAAAAAGCCAAAGAGGAGTTGCTCATGTAGCCCACAGAGCCTTCGTCGGTAAACACCTGAGGTCCACCAAAAGGGGTCTTCTGGCTGAGCCAAACTCTACTTCCATTCTGGGCTTGAGATGTTTGGGATTTAAGTTATTCTCAGATTCAGGCTTACTTCAGGACAGACACAGCAGCCCAGTCCCAGGAGGATGTTGTATCCAAGCATGCAGGGCACCAGATGCAAGCTTGACGCCCCTTTACAGATGGAACTAAGAGAGGTTTGCTTGACTCTTCAGTGTGTCCCCCAGGCCTAGTTCAGTACTCAGGACATAGTGAGAGTGCTGAATGGATGGGTAAATGTCTTTGTTTTTTGAAAATTATTTATTTATTCTTTTTTTTTTTTTTTTGAGACGGAGTCTCACTCTGTCACCCAGGCTGGAGTGCAGTGGTGTGATCTCAGCTCACTGCAACCTCTGCCTCCTGGGTTTAAGCAATTCTCTTGCCTCAGCCTCCTGAGTAACTGGGAGTACAGGCACACGCCACCACGCCCAGCTGATTTTTGTATTTTTAGTAGAGATGAGGTTTCACCATGTTGGCCAGCCTGGTCTCAAACTCTGGACCTCAGGTGATCTGCCTGTCTCGGCTTCCCAAAGTGCTGGGATTACAGATGTGAGCCACTGCGCCCGACCGTGTTTTGAAAATAATTTAGTGGAGAAGTCGCCATATTTTAGAACTATCTGGCAGTAACACATCTTTAAGCATCTTGGGTGGAAGGTAAACACTGACTGACATGTCCATTGCGGCTGTGGCTGCCGGCAGTCACCCTGCCCTCAGTGTACATTTGTATCTTCTGCAGGCACTGTTAGATCTTACAAAGATTTTGTCATACTGTGCTCCAAGAAACCTCTTCTCTAAGAAGACCTTAGATACTCCTGTTAAAGATGGAAAGGAGTGTGGTGTGTGGTATGATTTTGTACATACTGCCACCTAAGCATAGGGCGCCATCGGAGATTTTTGGCTAGCTTCTAGAACCTTCACAGAATTCAGTACTGTTTGCCATGATGGTATAACTTTCGGACTCCCCAAACTCTGCTCAGGTCCCTAGAAAACCCCTAGGATTAGAAGAGCCTGTAGATTTGCCCTACAGTAGAAGCGGTGCAGTAGAGTATGGCTTTTGGAGTCAGATGTACCCGGGTTCAAATTGTGGTTCTGCTGCTCACTATCTCTGGGACCCTGGATGATTAAGTGAATCTTTTGAGTCTCAGTTTCTTTATCTATAGAACGTCAGTTTCTTTAACTGACATTCTTCATTTTTCAGTCAGCTACTGTGTTTCTCCTGCATGTTAGGCCGTCCTCCAGCATACACACAGAACTTACAGGCTGGTGAGAGTGGCAGGCATATGGTTTCTGTCGAGAATATGAAATAAGAGCATACCTAAACTGGAGCTGGATGGCGGTGATGGCCGCACGATAATGCGAATGTGAATGTTATTTAATGCCACTGAACTGTATACTTGAATATGATTGAGATAGTAAATTTCACGTTATGTGTATTTTACCAAAATAAAAATAAAAAAGACCAGCCGTGGTGGCTTACACCTCTAATCCCCGCACTTTGGGAAGCTCAGGCGAGAAGATCACTTGAACTCAAGAGTTTGAGACTAGCCTGGGCAACATAGTAAAACCCCATCTCTACAAAAATTTAAAAATAAAGATAAAAAATAAGTAAAATGGGGGACAAAAAGAATCTATCTAAAGTACCTAGCATAATGCCTGGCACATAGTACATACTCAATTAAATATTTCCTTACGTTCTCTTTTTTCATGATTTGCCAAGCTGTAATTGCAGGTTACCCAAGTTTTACCCCATGAAAGGGGCTTTCTTTTGGCAGAGTTTTCTGGTTAGATGAATAGATTAGGGGGATCTGTGCCTTGCTTTTCTGTCGTAAAGATACTCACACATAATGTTTGGTCCGCAAATCCCTGAGCAGACCAAATTTCATTCTTTGTTCATAAGTCTTGATCTGAGGCCTGTTTTCATTATAAAAAGTGAAATAGGATTCTAGAAGCTGCATTTAGTTATCCTTCATAAGGCTGTTAAGGGTTTATTTACTCCAGAATGATACCTGAGAAACAGGAAGCCATTCTATAAATCCATGTTGAGCTTGAGGTAAGAGATCAGAAAGCTTCTCAGTCTCCCTCTGTCTGTGGACCTGGGGCATGCTGTATGCAAGACAGAAAAGGAAGCTCTTCCTGTTTCCGGATATGCCAGGATGCTTACATCAGAAAGACTTTATCTGGTCTTCCTTGTCACCATGCACTCCCTTACTCAGTAGACCTAGGGCTGAGAAAATTACCCTTTGCAAACTCTAAAAAAAACAGAAACTCTGTGGATATGAACTGAGAAAACAATCGCTAATGTTAAGTACAGTGGACTGGTGCATGAGCACTTCAGAAAAATGCTTGGCCCTGAATCTGTTCTGAGCTTCATCTTTCTTGGTCCCAAGAAGGCATTAGTTTTCTTTCCTTTCATACTTACCTGTTAGCCTATGAGTGAGATCTCTGGTTTTAGGTTGAAATACGGTACTTATTTTTTGTTTTTGAGACACAGTCTCGCTCTGTTGCCTAGGGTGGAGTGTAGTGGCATGAGCTCAGCTCACTGCAACCTCCAGCTCCCAGGTTCAAACAATTCTTCTGCCTCAGCCTCCGGAGTAGCTGGGACTACAGGCCCGTGCCACCACACCCGGCTAATTTTTGTATTTTTAGTAGAGATGGGGTTTTGCTGTGTTGGCCAGGCTGGTCTCAAAACTCCTGACCTCAAGTGATCTGCCCACCTCAACCTCCCAAAGTGCTGGGATTACAGACATGAACCACCATGCTTGGCTTCTTTTTTTTTCTTTTTGAGATGGTCTCACTCTCTCCCCCAAGCTGGAGTGCAGTGATGCTATCATAGCCCACTGAAGCCTCAGTCTCCTGGGGTCAAGTGATCCTCTTGCGTCAGCCTTCTGAGTAGCTGGGACTACAGGTGTGTGTCACCATGCTGACTAAATTCTTTATTTTTTTGTGGGGACAAAGTCTCGCCATGTTGCCCAGGCTGGTCTCAAACTCCTAAGCTCAAGCGATCCTTCTGCCTCAGCCTCCCAAAGTGCTGGAATTACAAGTGTGAGCTACTGTGCCCAGCCAGGATACGTCTTGTGTCTTAAATATAACTTAGTAATGGTGCATGTATTGAGGAGATAGTGTGGACAAACACAAACATTTATTTGATGTCTTGACTTTAGAAAGGAATGAGAAAATAAATAAATTTGTGTCTTCAGATCTTTTAATTACCAGCACTTTAATCCTTGGAAATCTCATCTCTAGATTAAAAAGCTGCATCCAGAGCATCTTGGGGAAAGATAAAGGTAGAACGTGTTCAAACCTCAACTCTGCTCCCTTTAAGACATGTTAGTTACTGGAAAAAAAAAAAAGAGAGAAAAATAACCTCTGCTCCCTAAAACTTGGGAGACTTTAGAGAATTTTTTCAACCTCTTTGCAACCACTATTTTCTTACCTGCAAAAATGGGAACAACCATGACTATTTCACAGGATTCCTCAAAGATTAAATAAGATAATATAAATAAAGAGCTCAGCATAGTGCCTGGCACATAGTATTATGTGATCTTTGGGGTGTCACTTTTCTAGCTGGAAACCTGTGGCTAGTGGTGCGTTGCACAGGTTCGCCTCAGGCACATTGGGCTTCTTCTACCCACTTGGCCTGACAGGCTGCACTCAGCTCACACTACCAGCCTATATCCCACGCCTCCAAGGGAGACTGCAAATCAGGCATGGAGCAGCAAGGGGGGTGTGAGCAAGAGTGGGGTCCGGCCACTGTCCAGCTGCTGCTGTGGGGCTGGCAGCCCCGGGTGCCAGCATAGGTGCCAGCTGTCTGCAAGGCTGTGGCTGGACCAGGTGCACTGCAGGCAGCTCTCCCGGTTGGCACCAGGGAATGTGGTGGCACCTGGAAGCTTGGAGATGCCAGGAACCACAGGGCCACAAAGAGGAAGTCACAGCCCTGGATTGGGCAGCTCCCAGGTCTGGGCTCCCCGAAGGGCCACAGCTCTTCTCTCCTCTTCGCCTGCAACATGACAAGCAAGGAGCATGTTTCAGTCCTGTTTGTGTTACAGCTCTTTTAGTCCCACCATTCCATGGGTCCAAAATTCTTGTCCTGCAACCAGGAAGAATGAGATACACAGACAAACATAGAGTGAGCAAGATGAAGAGGAGCCTTACTGAGCCTTAGAACAGCTCAGAGGATACCCACAGTGGGTAGCTCCTTTCTGCAGCCAGGGTGTCCTGACAAGTGTCCTAGCATAGAGACCCTGGAGTGGGAAGCTCTTTTCCACAGGAAGGTCATCCTGTCTTCTCTGCAGCTCTCAGCAGAGAGGAGGCCCTGGAGTGCTTAGCTCCTCTCTGCAGCTGGTCTTATGGACATCTCTGCAGCTATCAGTAGAGAGGAGGCACTGGAGTAGGTTGCTCCTCTCTGCAGCTAGTGGTCCCAACCTCTGCTCTGTTCTGGCTGAGCCTGGGCGTTTTATGGGCCTCAGAGGGGAGGAAGTGCAGGTAGACTGGTCCCTGGGCAGCCATGGACAGGCCTAGAAAAGGCAACACAAGTTCCCACTCCCGTGAGCGGGACTGGCAGCCAGGCCCCCAGCCTTCACGTCCTCCCTGAAGGCCAGCACCAAGCTGCCCTCAGCACCCCCTCGCCTCTTTCCCTTCCCTCATGCTCATCAGTGCCCAAAGTCTGGAAGGGGCGGAGGCAGCAGGGGGCTGGCTTGTCAGTGCTACCCCAAGCGTGTGCACTCCCAGCCTGGCTGCGACAGCACCTGGGCTTGGCGCCACACTGCTCTAAGATCAGAGCCAGCACCAAGAGCAGGCAGAAGCTAGGCGGCAGGAGCAGGCACTTCCAAGCCTGCTGGGGCACGGGGGTGGCAGGGCTTTTCCGTGTCTCCAAGAGCTTATGGAGGCCCCAGGTCCACAGCCCAAGGCGGGGCCACTGCCTGTTCCTGGCTTCCACCAGCTCTGTGGAGCATGCAGCCCCTGCAGCACCCCCTTGCAGCCTAGGGCAGGGGTTCCAGGTCCTCACTGGGCCGGAGCCAGCATCCAGGGCAGGGTGACATCGCCATGAGCTCCACCTGTTGCCCCGGCGCTTCACGGGCAGCCTGGGACAGAGTGGATCCTGGGCCTGGGCCTGGGCCTGGGCCAGGCCATCTGGCCAGGAGTGTCAGGCTCAGTGGTCACCCCAATGTGGGGCAGACCCGGGGGCGCAGCCCCAGACGGGCTGTGCAGAGCCTCCTCCCGAGGCACAGGAATCTGGCACCCTCAGCAGGGTGGGCACAGTGGCTGCGCCAATGGCCAGGTGCCTGAAGCGGAAGCTGCTTCCACTTCCTGCCCAAGGCCCCTGAAGTATGGCCCCAGCTCCGCGCCCTGGCCCTGGCGCTCCATGTGCAAACGGGACACTGTCCGAGGCCCAGCTGCACCTCGGGGCTCCTTTCTGCCCTACCGCGCTGCTCTTCTGCCACGCTGCTCCTCTGCTGGCGGGTAACCCGGTCAGCCCCATGGGGTGGCCTCCAGGGCGGCAAGCTGTGGAGGGGCTGTCTGTCTGCTCCCTGCGACCTCCCTGCAGCGGCCGTTGTGATGGCAGCGGCTGCTCCAGACGGCCCACCACTGTCATCAATAGTAAGCACTCAATAAATGGTAATTTTTGAAAGGAAGATAACTCACTAAGAAATTTAGAGAGTAATGGTAGGCAAAATCGATTTACAGAAGAATGGGAGACAACTCTAAGAGCAGAAAAATATTTGTTTTTCAATTTGCCTCTGATCCTACTGTCCCCTCCATCTTCTCTGTCATCTCTGAATTTGCAAATTTCATTTATCCTTTAAGATCCCAGATCAACTACCACCTCCTCCATGAAGCCTTCAGATTACCTCAGCCAGAAATGATCACTTCCTTTATTTTTGCCTTTTGTGGCAAAAAATATTAATATGTTTAATCTCTTTAATATTACAATTACTATGTCGCTGCCTTATAACGCAGCTTCCTGAAAGAGCAGGGCCTAATCTTCTTGGTTTTCAATCTCTCCTTACTCCTGGCGTGGAGTGTTGCATGTAGACTCTGATTGCATGAATGAAAGTCCAGCAAGGCACAAACTTTGGTAGGTAGCAGCCCACGAACAAGGTTCTCCTGAACAGTTTTGCCGTTGTTGTCTTGTGCGTGTATGTGTGTGTATAGGGAGAGCCTAAAGTGTAGGGGTGGATTTATTAACAATTGAGCTCATTGATACCTTTCCTTCAGAGCCAAATAGCTTATGTTTCATTGCCACAGTTATCATCAAATATATTCAAAATGGAGGATGAAGAGTGCCAGGATTTTTTTTCTTTCTTTTTATTTTTCTTCCTTTTGCGGCAGGGGGTGGCATTGGAGGAGAAAGAGTAAAGAATAAGGGAAAAGACGCATCTTTTTTTTGAAATGCAGGTAGGAGTTATGGGTAACACCCAAGTACCTGTACCAGTGAAAATGATTAACTTTGCTACTCCAGAAACAAGGTTAATCCCAAAGTCATTTATTTTGGCTTTAGAATAGACTAGCGTTTGTGTCGGATTTTCCTGCCTAATTACTTTTTGCTTAAGCTTATTTAAAAATTGTTTTAAATTCCTTTAGTATGACAGCCTAGGAAAGTTGGGGGAGGAGAAACAGGCCACAGATGGGATCTGAACTAGAATTTCAGTTTTCCCATGTCAAGGCCTCCTGATGCACTGCTTGCAGGAGGGCAAAGTTGGAGTCAGCTTTGTGGAAAACAGTTTGGCAAAATAATTTTTAAAGTCTTAAAAATATGCTTACTCTTTGATCCAGTAATTCCACTTCTAGGAATTTGTCCTAAGGAAATAATCAAACAAGCATGCAGAAATACAGGGACAAGGATATTCACCACAACATTTATAGCCGCAAAAAAAAAGTAAGACCAACATAAAATATTGAATAATATGGAATTGATTAAAGTATGCTGTTATCTGCACGTTATCAAAATTATAGACTTTAAAAATGTTTACCACATCTTTTTAGGTGAAAAAGAAACTGCAAAATGGTATGTTCAGTTTGAAACAGCACATAGATACAGAGGTGGATGGATGGATGGATAGACGGACGGATGGAGATACATATTCCGTAGTGTTAATTTTGGTATTGCTGAGTAGTAAAATTAGGGATAGTTTTGTACTTTTTGGTGTTTTTCAAGTTTTCTGCTTAAACATGTATTACTTTGTAATTAGAAAAAACTATCATTTTTAAAAGAATATATGGTTAATATATCAATGAAAAAGTAAATTACTACATCATGCCCACAAAGTGAGTAATCTGAATGCAAATAATTTCTATTGAATGTAAGAGTCACATTCATACATTTGAATTATAAGCAATCTTACTGCATACATAAAGTCAGATGCACCTTAACTATGGTTTAACTATGTTGTTTCCCAAGTAAAATAACCATATTCAATAAAAACCTGTGAAGGCACAATTCGATTATAACTTGGGTGTCCTGTTTTGTGATACCACACTATGGAGGCAGACTCTTCTTGAGCCAAGAGAACCACAGTTTTGCAAAGCTGCAGAGACCATTAGGTTTTTTGAGAATTATATGTTAAAACATTTTGATTGCCCAAATAACATTTTAAAATTACTGGGAACATTTGAAATCATTCTTGATCCTCAGAAGGCAATTCCCAGTGAAGTTTTTGGCTGTTTCCCCTTTCTTTATCTCTTTATTATCAACAACTCAGAACTTCAAATCCAAAGGTCTAAACGGGCAAAGGGGGAAAAAGTGGATGGTAAATGATGAAGACAACCATAAACCTTTGGTGACCCCAAAATAACTCTTGGCTCGCATGTTAAAGAGCTCTGCTTTATATGATCAGCTGCAGGGGAAATTTGTTCTTTACTGTTTGCAAACTTCAGCTCTGTACACATGATGGGGTTCTCTTTTATTTGCAGTCCCTAAATTCCTGGGATACCACATGGCCTCACCAAAGGAAAGGGCTTGCAGGTCTGGCTCCCTGTCGTCTGAGGTCAGATGGAAAAGCCTTTTGTGATTAACTCGGCCACAGTGTGTCCTTTGGTATTTGGAACTTCAGTGTTTTTTTGTTTTTTTTTTTTATTAATTCTCCAAGTTTTGAACACTGACCCAGATAAGCTTCATATAATGGAAAAAGAAGATAAATCTGGCTCTTTGGGCCCCAAATTGAATCCCAGTTTTCCTGCTAGCTGTGACCTTGAGCAGGTTGACTCAGTATGTCGGAGTTTCAGTTTCCTCACTTAATTAGGAGAGTTGTGCCTTCCTGCCTCACCTCTTAGGGCTATTCTTGGTGAACTGTAAAGCGAGGGACAGCTGTGGGTCTTTTTAAACACACTACCTTCTCCTACTTTGTTTCCGACACAGTTTCCTTACGCCGCCCCACCTCCCCAAGAACCCGTGAAGACTCTGAGAAGCCTGGTCAATATCCGAAAGGACACACTGAGGCTTGTCAAGTAAGTTCCCAGAGGCTGGGGCCAGGTCCCGGGCACCTTCCTTTGGGGAGGTTGGGAGCCGGGGGACAGACTTCCCAAGGAACTCACATAGCAGTTTCTGGCAGCCCCAGAGCTTGCTTCTCCAGGCCTCAGACAGGAGTGCGGGCACTACTTTCTGCCGAGATCAGGCCATCCACACCCATGTCGTTCAGCACTGGATGCAATGGTCTGTGTTTGTGAAAAACTTTCACTTGCCTAGAAATGCTCAGTATCCTTATTTTATGAATATTTTTTAAAAGGGAAGAAGAATTATTAAGGTAAAATGGGAATTTTTGCAGCTACTCCAACAAGCCAATGTAAAAATGGGAAATTTGAACTTAGAATATCAAATCCTTTATTTTATTGCTATATTTTCTTTTTCTTTTTCTTACTTTTTTTTTTTCTTTGAGACAGAGTCTCACTCTGTCGCCCAGGCTGGAGTGCAGTGGCACAATCTCGGCTCACTGCAAGCTCCGTCTCCTGGGTTCACACCATTCTCCTGCCTCAGCCTCCCGAGTAGCTGGGACTACAGGCGCCCGCCACCACGCCTGGCTAATTTTTTGTATTTTTAGTAGAGACGGGGTTTCACCGTGTTAGCCAGGATGGTCTCGATCTCCTGACCTCATGATCCACCTGCCTTGGCCTCCCAGAGTGCTGGGATTATAGGCGTGAGCCACTGCACCCAGCCTTCTTTTCCTTTTTTATTCCCTATCTTATGTGTCTGTTCTCTAAGGAACTCATAGTTCCCTGGGTTGATTGTTTAATCCTCATCATCAATGTTTGTTTTCGTCATTTGCCTTCTTGGTGCCATCCTCGAGACAGTGTAATTTTTAATCTGATACATTCCCACCGCCCGCCACCCCTAGATGATATGTCTACCAAGGCTCTCTGATTCCCTGGTGAAAAAATTTGGTTAGGGCAAATCAAGGTCCCAGATTTTTCTGAATAGGCAAGGAAGAGGACTCAGAGACCATCTCATGCTTCTATAGAACAGCCTTATTAGCATTACGATGTTTCTGTCTGATATATATATATATTTTTGAGACAGTCTCGCTTTTTTTTTTTTTTTGAAACGGAGTTTTGCTCTTGTTGCCCACGCTGGAGTGCAATGGCACAATCTCGGCTCACTGCAACCCCCACCTCCCGGGTTCAAGCGATTCTTCTGCCTCATCTGCCTAAGTAGCTGGGATTACAGGCATGCACCACCACGCCTGGTTAATTTTGTATTTTTAGTAGAGATGGGGTTTCTCCATGTTGGTCAGGCTGGTCTTGAACTCCCGACCTCCGGTGATCTGCCCGTCTCGGCCTCCCAAAGTGCTAGGATTACAGGCGTGAGCCACCGCACCCGGCCCAGAGTCTCGCTTTGTCACCCAGGCTGCAGTACAGTGGCGCGATCTCAGCTCACTGCAGCCTTGACTTCCTGGGCTCAAGCAGTCCTCTCAGCCCTAAGTAAACCACTAATCTATTTTCTGTTTCTGTCTCTTAATTTTTTATATTTTATTTATCCCTGAAGTTTCTACTGGTTCCCCAACTATGCTTCTCTCCACCCCAGGGTCAACTCTGGGGAGGAGAGAGCCAAGGAGGTACCTATCTGCTGCAGAACAGTCCCCCGACCCGACCCAGGGGAGTTCATCCAGCAGCAGAGCAGACTAACGAGGCCTCTGGGGCCTGCCAGTTGCCAGCTACTCTGTCCACTTGGTTTCTCTCATCACATATGGCACATTCACACATTTGATGGAGACCATTCAAGGGCCTGAGCTGCTGCAAGGTCATAGCCTCTGCCATGGCAGCCTGGCTGCAGCTCTAGAATAGGATGAAGCAGCTGTCATGCGCTAGAAGAACCAGACTTGAAAGCAGCAGAGCAATTTGCTTCCCAGGTCCACAGATGCTTGCTTAAATGAGTGTCTGAGCTTCAGGTTTTTTTATCTGTAAAATGGTGATAATCAACTTTACCTTTCATGGTTGTCAAAATTAAGGTAACAGAAGGGAAAACACCTAGTGTTCAATAAATGTTAACTTGGCCGGGTGCGGTGGCTCACGCTTGTAATCCCAGCACTTTGGGAGGCTGAGGCAGGCGGATCACGAGGTCAGGAGATCGAGACCATGGTGAAACCCCGTCTCTACTAAAAAATACAAAAAATTAGCCGGGCGTGGTGGCGGGCGCCTGTAGTCCCAGCTACTCGGAGAGGCTGAGGCAGGAGAATGGCGTGAACCCGGGAGGCAGAGCTTGCAGTGAGCCGAGATCACACCACTGCACTCCAGCCTGGGTGACAGAGTGAGACTCTGTCTCAAGAAAAAAAAAAAAAGTTAACTTGAAGGGTGTTCTTTGTTTTGTTTTTCTGTGATTATGGGAATAAATTCTGATTCTCAGATTTCCAGGTAAAGATGGAGGATTGAACACCTACTTTTGCTTCCTCTGAAAATCCCATTAAGTAATTATAAACACGTATTTAAAGGGCATAAATCTGGCTGGGCCTGATGGCTCATGCCTGTAATCCCAGCACTTTGGGAGACCAAGGCGGGCGGATCACCTGAAGTCAGGAGTTCAAGACCAGTCTGGCCAATGTGGTAAAACCCCATCTCTACTAAAAATACAAAAATTAGCCAGACATGGTGGCACGCATCTGTAATCCCAGCTGCTCTGGAGGCTGAAGCAGGAGAATTGCTTGAACCCAGGAGACAGAGGTTGCAGTGAGCCAAGATTGTACCACTGCATTCCACTCTGGGTGACAGAGTGAGATTCCATCTAAAAAATAAAAAATAAGGCCGGGTGCGGTGGCTCACGCCTGTAATCCCAGCACTTTGGGAGGCTGAGGCAGGTGGATCACGAGGTCAGGAGATCGAGACCATCCTGGATAACACGGTGAAACCCCATCTCCACTAAAATACAAAAAATTAGCCGGGCGTGGTGGCAGGCGCCTGTAGTCCCAGCTGCTCGGGAGGCTGAGGCAGGAGAATGGTGTGAACCCGGGAGACTGAGGTTGCAGTGAGGTGAGATCGTGCCACTGCACTCCAGCCTGGGCGACAGAATGAGACTCCATCTCAACAAAATAAGTAAAAAATAAAAATAAAAATTTAAAAAGGCATAAATCTGTAAGTATTTGGAGAAAGGGAAGAGAGCAACAGCAACAAAATTTTAGAAGCTGGAAACACGTAGTAAATGTTAAATGACTTAGGAGACCCAGGAAATCAGAATCCTGAACTAGCAGAAAGAAAAGCTGATAATCACCCAATTTATACTATGATATTATCCCCCAGAGGGTTCAGAAATTAGCAGTGCCAGGTCCCTCTAGAAGTTGAGATGGGAGGCTAAAATGAAGAAGATTGGTAGAAAGTCTGCCCTCAAGGTAGGCAGATCCCCTCCCTTGTACCACACAGCCAGAGCTACGTTCCTATACCTTGGCCGAAGGCAGGCAGATGACTCTCCCTGGAAAGGTCAAAACAGAGAATCTCTGGACAAGAGAGACCCAGGCACAGTTAATGGCCACTACTAAAAACAGGCTAACCAGCCTGGGCAATATGGTAAAGCCCTGTCTCTACAAGAAATACAAAAATTAGCTAGGCATTGT
Organism: Symphalangus syndactylus; assembly: GCF_028878055.3. Taxonomy (NCBI): domain Eukaryota; kingdom Metazoa; phylum Chordata; class Mammalia; order Primates; family Hylobatidae; genus Symphalangus; species Symphalangus syndactylus. The sequence goes on from NC_072436.2 coordinate 10,119,893, forward strand.
AGTGCACACCTGTAGTCCCAGCTATTTGGGAGGCTGAAGTGGGAGGATCACCTGAGCCTAGGGAGATCGAGGCTGCAATGAGTCACGATCACACCACTGCACTCCAGCCTGGGCAAGAGTGAGACCCTGTCTCAAAACAAAACAGCGGGTGAGTGGATCCTGGCATACTGGATGTTGAGCCCTCAAGCTGCCTCTCCACTCTGCCTCTAGAATGCTGGCAGCCAGGCCTTTGTCAAGAGAGAGGAAAACTGTTTTCTGGAAATTGGACCTGCCTGGATAGGAAAACCTAAGAGACGAGTTAGAGGTTCCTCAACAGATCCAGGTCTGCCCACAGTGAAGCCCAGGATCCCCAAGTCCTGCTGTGCACTCAGAGCTCTAATCAGCAGTTTAAATATCTTAAATACAAGCAGACAGCCACAGGTTCTTAGATGTGTAAGGAATGCCTGTAATAGGAAAGACAGTAGCAAAAAAAACCCAACATTTTAAAACAACCTAACTAGGCCGGGTGTGGTGGCTCACACCTCTAATCCCGGACCTTTGGGAGGCCAAAGCAGGAGGATCACTTAAGCTCAGGAGTTTGAGACCAGCCTGGGCAACATAGTGAGACCCCATCTGTATATAAAATAATAATAAAGTAAAAAAGAATCTAATTGGAAACAAAAGCTATGCAGGAAGAAGAAAACTTCATTAATAGTCTCAAAGACACGAGAAAAGATCTTTTTCTTTCATGGACACGATGACACAAAGTGTTTATGAAACCAAAAAAATAGCTTTTAGAAATTAAAAACAAGGAGCAGAAATGAAAATTTCAATAGAACAATAGGAAGAAAACTTGAAATATTCTAGAAAGTAGAGCAAAAATCCAGAGAGAAGGAAAATAGAAGAAGAAAGATGCAAGTAATAGAACACCCATTTAGAAGATCTGACATCCAACTAACGGGTTCTACAGAGAACAGAGAATATAAAAGGAAGGAAATCATCAGTGACATAGAATTTAAGAATATTTCTCAGAACCAGAGGGTACAAGTTTCTAAATGGGAAGGACCACCAAGTGCCCCAGTGGATGAGAAAGAGGGCCGTCTGTAAGCTTTCAGAAGAAGAAGGGTCAGCAGTTGGAACGACTTTAGACTTGGGAGCAACGCTGGGAAGTGAAAAATAAGGCAGCAAAAAGGCTTTCAGTATCTTTTAGAAATTATTTATAATCTAGAATACTTTGCTCAGCCAAACTTTCAATGAAGTGTGAATGTTGAATAAAAGCTCTCAAAAGTTTATTTCCCAACACACCCTTTTTCAGGAAGCTGGTAGAACACGTGCTCCGCCGATATGAAAGAATAACCCAAGACAGCGGAAGACTTGAGGTGCAGGAAACATGAGCTTCTACAGGAGGACAGAGGCAAAAGGGACCCACCAGGATGATGGAGGGGGAGAGATTCCAGGGTGGCGGCTGGGAGCCAGGTGCAGAGGGCCAAATACAGATGGGAGCAAGTCCAAGGGACCTCCTCAATAAGATGAAATGAATAGACTGCTTGGTGCATCTGAACGTCTTGAGAGATTTAGACAGCCCCAGAGAGGTTGGGTTGGAATTTGTGATGAGTACATAGGAAACTACACAATTGAAAAAAAAAAAAAAAGGATGAGCACTAAGAAAAAGAAGTTATGCAGGAAAAGAAAAATCATAGATTATATGTTTGTATAATCACAATAATACAGACACAAATGTACTGGACTATTAAAATCATGATGCAGCTACACTGTGGGGATGGCGGAGTTTCTATATGGAGCAGAATGAGGAAAGAAAGAAATCCTTGTTTCCGTAGTAGGAAACCCATAGATGGTGCCTGAAACTGAAAAATCAAGAAGTAGTAACCCAAGTATATTTTTTAGAAACGTGGGTAAATGCCAAAATGATCACTAAAAGGGGTGTCCTCTGAAGAGGGGGAAAGGGAAGAAGTAAGGCCTGCTGTTTTTTGCCTTGAGGAAACTATTTAAACTATGTGATTAATAACTTTTACTAAAATAAAAACAAAAGTGCCAAATGCACAATGGTGTAGTGGTAGCACTATGAAATATCAGAAGTAACCTAAATGCCCAGCAACACTGGTCATGAAGCACTCTGTGATCATTCAAAGTGAAGGGGTAGACCTATGCTTATCATTCAGAGAAGCCCACAATATATTGCTAATTTTTTTAAAAGGTAAATTTTAAAATATTGATATGCTACTCTGCAAATGCTGAGTCTGTGGTTTTCTAGATGTGCTGAGGAAGTGAAGAGCCCTGGAGAAGAGGCCAGTAAAGCTAAAGTCCACTACAATGTTGAGTTCACCTTTGACACAGATGCTCGGGTAGCCATCACCATCTATTACCAGGCCACGGAAGAGTTCCAGAATGGTATCGCCGGGTAAGATCAGGAGACAAGGAGAGCCACTTCCTTCCCAGATAGGTAGAGTCCATGTCTCATCCTCTCAGCAAGGGCAGAAAACATTCTTTTTCTGCAGCCAGATGAGATCTGGTTCGTGAATTTAGATTTTCTTCTACAAAGCCTTACCCTTTACCTTTTCTCTTCAAATTGTGCCATCTTGGTATAGTGGCAAATGGTGGTAGTCCTTCAGGTCCTTAACATGCTGTTAAAAATCCAGTAAGCTACCTTTCTTTGGATGTGTGGGTTGAATAGAAAAGTTTAACGTTGCCAAGCAAGAGCAAAGGAAAGGGATTATAAAGGACCCTTTCTTCTCTTCGCTAGAGCCTGTTGATAATTGAGAACAGGCGTGAGCAGAGGAAGTTGTCAGACCCATCTGTGCCGGATACTGACTTTTGCTTTGCCTCCCACTTGTATCAATAGCTACATTCCCAAAGACAACAGCCTCCAGTCGGAGACTGTGCACTACAAGCGAGGAGTGTGTCAGCAGTTCTGCCTGCCCTCCCACACCGTGGATCCCTCCGAGTGGGCCGAAGAGGAGGTGAGCTGCCTCTAGGGAGGGTTTCCCACATCGACTCAGAAGGGCCTAGGGACTACTTAGGACTCGGGCCAACAGCAAAGGGGCTACTCAGACGCTTGAAGGCCATGCTTACCTTTCAGCCTTGTGACTTCGTTATGTCGTTTTAAAGCTCTGCTTATTTTGCATCAAGGATATACCTAACTTTGTTAATTTTTCCATTCCCTAGGAATGGAAATAGCCCATTAGCCTAGGATACTTTGAGAAAGCTATGCTCAAAGAAAAAAAAAAAAACCTATAGGTTAGAGGGCCTTATTTACATCTATGAGATTTTTAAAAAGCAGCTGATGGCCCTCAGTTAACAAACTTGGGTAATTAACAAAGCTAAAGAATGAGGAGCAGAGATGAGATTAATGCTTCTTGACAGTATCGCCCTTTCTGAGATTAGCTGTGCCATCTAAATGTGTTAAATCCTCTTTTTTTTTTCTTTCCTTTCTTTCCCTTCAGCTTGGCTTTGATCTAGACCGAGAAGTTTACCCTCTAGTGGTACATGCTGTGGTGGATGAAGGAGATGGTAGGGGCGATTTCTGTCCTCTTTGGCTGTGCACACTGCTCTTTGTGGCATATTCCTGGCAACAGCTGTGGCCCCAGAACAACATGCCTTCTTTGTGGGTGTTTGTGACTGTGAGTCAGGCAGTCTCCGCATCCTCTCACATCTGTGACTCCAAGCTCCTGGGCTGATGTGAAAAGTGTGGGTTTGGCTGGGCACAGTGGCTCACACCTGTAATCGCAGCAGTTTGGGAGGCCGAGGCGGGTGGATCACCTGAGGTCAGGAGTTCGAGACCAGCCTGAGCAACATGGGGAAACCCTATCTCTACTAAAACTACAAAAATCAGCTGGGCATGGCAGTGCGTGCCTGTAATCTCAACTACTTGGGAGGCTGAGGCAGGACAATCGTTTGAACCCAGGAGGCAGAGGTTGCAGTGAGCTGAGATTGCGCCACTGCACTGCAGCCTAGGTGACAGAGTGAGACTTGGTCTGAAAAAAATGTGGGTTAGCTGGGCGTGGTGGCTCATCCCTGTAATCCTAGCACTTTGGGAGGCTGAGGCGGGCAGATCACCTGAAGTCAAGAGTTCGAGACCAGCCTGACCAACATAGTGAAGCCCCGTCTCTCCTAAAAATACAGAAAATTAACCGGGCATGGTGGCTCATGCCTATAATACCAGATACTTGGGAGGCTGAGGCAGGAGAATTGCTGGAACCCGGTAGGCGGAGGCCGCAGTGAGCCAAGATCATGCCACCGCACTGCAGCCTGGGCAACAAAGCCAGACTCTGTCTCAAAAAAAAAAAAAAAAAAAAAAAGTATGGGTTATATAATGTGCCCCTTCTAGGGACAGCCTGGCACATTTGGTTTGCCAGATTGCAAGGAACTAGAGAAGGTCATGGGCATCAAGGTGTGCTGTTTGGGCTTCTTCACTCACATGCCTTTGTTTCTTTCAGAGTATTTTGGCCATTGCCATGTCCTGCTGGGTACTTTTGAGAAGGTGAGTGACTTTAGAGGGCCTCACTTTACTGCCTTTAGCCCTTTCTTTCATGTGAGGCATATGTAACCCGTTTGCTGGGTGCCTGAGCTCAGCAGAATGGGTCTGGCTTTAGAGTCTGTGATGGTGAAAGAACATCACTTTTTGGGCTACGCTTGGGTGTAGGTCCAGCCCTGCCACCGGCTTGCTACAGGACCTTCAACTCCTTAGGCCTCAGTCTCCTTAAAATGAAAGGATTAGACTGGGTCACACGCGGTGGCTCATGCCTGTAGTCCCAGCACTTTGGGAGGCCAAGGTGGGTGGATCACTTGAGGCCAGGAGTTCGAGGCTAGCCTGGGAAACATGGCAAAACCCCGCCTCTGTTAAAAATATAAAAAGTAGCCAGGCATGATGGCAGGCACCTGTAATCCCAGCTACTCAGGAGGCTGAGGCAGGAGAATTGCTTGAACCTGGGAGGCGGAGGTTGCAGTGAGCTGAGATGGTACCACCGCACTCCAGCCTGGGCGATAGAGTGAGGCTGTGTCTCAAAAAAAAGAAAGGTTAGACTGGATAATTGTAAGACCTTTAAAGAATTAGGATTGTATAATTCTACTCTGAGAGTGTCCAGGAACATGTGTACAGTAGTCCCCCCTTATCCTCAGGGGATAAGTTCCAAGACCCCCAGTGGATGCCTGAAACTGCAGATCGTGCAGAACCCTCATATACACTGTGGTTTTTCCCATACTACATCTACACCTATGATAAAGTTTAATTCATAAATTAGGCACAATAAGAGATTAAGAGTAAACTAAAACAGTTATAACTATAAGGTAATAAAAGTCTGAATGTGATCTTTCTCTCTCAGAATATCTTATTGTATGTAATATTTTCAGACAGTGGTTAATGGTGGGTAATTGAAACCATGGAAAATGGAACTGCAGATAAGGGAGGGCGACTGTAACTGGGAGATGTAACAGAAGAATACCTGGTGCTTTATTATCCTCCCTTCCTTGTCATAACTTTCATATTTTCATTCCAGCACACGGATGGAACTTTCTGTGTCAAGCCCCTCAAACAGAAACAAGTAGTAAGTATTTGAAGACCACAGACTGTTAGTATTAGGCTCCTTCCTTCCTTTTATTCTTTCCTTTCTTCTTCTCTCTCCCTCTTTTTTTGTTTTTGTTTTTGTTTTACTTTTTGCTCTCTCTTTTTCCTCTTTTTTTTTTTAAATCAGAGAAGAAAAGAAAAAAAGGGAGTGCTTTTGAATGTTACAAGCTATTACAAACGACTTGGGTGGCCTGAAAGGAATGCTGATTTTTGATGTCTTCATTGTTCCAGAAGTGTTGGTGTTGAGGGAGCCTTTATCTGAGCAAAGGACTTGAGAAATGAAAGAATAAGATTTATTTCCCAACATTGGGTTTAGGGAGAACTCCTTTTCTTTAAAATGCCAGAGTGAGAAACATTTCAAGCAAAAGGATAAAGCATCAGGGTCCAATTGAGGGTAATTAGAGTCATTGGCTTAATTTATCCATTCCTTTTCTAAAATTCAAAGTTAGCCATTCTCCCTCTTCCAGAAAGATCAGCACCTTATGCATATGTCTGCTAGAAGTCCCAGCCCCTACCATGTGCCAGCACTTTTCTTTCCACTCTTATAGAGGTAGGAGGAGACATCACTGGGAGGAGAGAGAGTGGTGCCAGTGGCATTGGCAAGGGGGGGGTGGGTGAGGGGCAGGTCATCTCACGGAGGGTGTAGAGCAGCTGGGTAGGAGGCGGGGTTGGGCTTCTTCGAGATGCAAAGAAAAGCCTCCCTGCAGATGGGTGATAGATACCTGAAATTCTACACTGTTCATTCTTTTAGGTTAATTACTCGCCTCTCTTTTAATGAGGTCAATGATAAGAATAACTTAGTATAAATTAGTTTTCCAATATAATCACTGCATGAAAACAAGTTTTAAGAGCAGCAGAGGAGGAAACAGATCCTGAGCCCAGGGCACTACCTGGGCAGGCCAGGCCTTGGTGAGTTGCCTCATAGGGGAAGGTCTGGTTCTCCAGGAGGCCTGGATGGGATGGAAAGGCTCAACCATTTTCCTCTTGTTAGATTGGCATTAGCAAGAGACTGTCAAACCGGAGAGTGGGATATAAAATCAGAGACCGGCTATGTCTTAGGGGAAGGGATGGCTAAGAAACAGAGGTGAGGCAGAAGAGCGTGCTGCTAAAAGTAAATGGGGCAGGGTCAGCGTAGGCACTGACATGGCCCAGGTTAATGGGAGTGGGATTGGGCCTTGGTAGTTGGGGTTTTAAGAAACAGGGCTGGCCGGGCTTGGTGGCTCATCCCTCTTATCCTAGCACTTCGGGAGGCTGAGGCAGGTGGATCACTTGAGGTCAGGAGTTTGAGACCAGCCCGGTCAACATGGTGAAACCCCATCTCTACCACAAAATACAAAAATTAGCCAGGCATGGTGAATCACGCCCTGTAATCCCAGCTACTCAGGAGGCTGAGACAGGAGAATTGCTTGAACCCAGGAGGCAGAGGTTGCAGTGAGCCAAGATGGTGCCACTGCACTCCAGCCTGGATGACAGAGCAAGACCCTATCTCAAAAAAAAAAAAAAAAAAAAAAAGAAAGAAAAGAAAAAAGAAAAGAAACAGGACCAAGAGGTGTAATTTTGCTGCATGTTGGGGATGGGGTGGCTTCATGGTGTGGGGTATACACCATTAGCCTCTTCCTCAAGGCCTTGCTATCACCCTTTGCATCCATATTTTCCCTTCCCATCTTTTTCCTTGCCAATTTCTTCTTCTTTTTCTTTCTCTTTTCCATTCCTTTATTTTTATAATGTCTGAACTCAAATTGGATTACATAGCAAATGCCTAGGTTTTAGTGCATACCCTCCCATCCTTTTTCTAGTCTGTGCCTTCTTAATTGTCCATAATAGTAAGCTGCAGTGCAAGTATTATTATTATATTTGTGAAATTTTATGTTGCCTGTTGTATATAATGATGAGTGAATTAAATATTTGATTTTCTTCTCTCAAAGAGAAAACATAAGTAAATAAAAGCATCCTTTACTTATCTAGGCCTTTGATTTTTTTTCTCATTATGAATCGGTAGTCCTTGGTTACCAAAAGAGGTAAGATGGGAGGGAGTTCCCACTCTTGCCTCTCAGTAGAGACAGCCTGTCCTTGAACCTATCTGTTTGCTGTTCAGGTAGACGGGGTCAGCTACCTCCTTCAGGAGATCTATGGAATTGAAAACAAGTACAACACACAAGATTCTAAGGTAAGTTTTATCCAAAATTCTGAATGTACTCTTTCCACAAGGCCAAGTGAGAAATCGTAAGCCAGCGTCCAGAAATTTAGCGTGCCAAGCTCTGAAATCAGTTAGGTCTTAGAAGGGTATTTTCTTGTTCCTCATTTCAGATCATTATGCTTTTACCACTTTGGAAATGAGAAAAGTAGGCTTGTTTGGCTTTGTTCTGCCGCAGAGCTCTGTCCAACTCGGTTTCCACCAGGGCCCTTTCTTTGCTCCTTTTCCTTTATCTGTGTGGTCCCCTAGGTCCCTTCAGCTGAGACTTGAAAGGCCCAGCTCTGAGCCTTATAGGAGGACCTCTAGTGGTTAGTCTCGTCCTCTCAATTTTAGGTAAATACTTCCCAGAAGCAGTGAAGCTAAGTGTGTGGACGCACTGGGTAAACGACAAAGTCCAATGTCAATGCAGATTTTGTTCATAATTATTACTTATATTAGCTCTTCAGCCACGCTGCCTTGTCAGTAAAGTATGGGACAGGAAGGGCTTTGTGCCATTGGCTACACTTCTTTCTCCTCGGCCAGGTGGCTGAAGACGAAGTGAGTGATAACAGTGCCGAGTGTGTGGTGTGTCTCTCGGATGTCCGGGACACCTTGATTCTGCCCTGTCGTCACCTCTGCCTCTGTAACACCTGTGCAGACACCCTGCGCTACCAGGCCAACAACTGCCCCATCTGCCGACTGCGTAAGCCCCAGAGCGGCAGGGGGACTGGTGGGTGGGAGAGAGGACAAGAGGACATTTACAAAACACTGAAACGTGCTGCTGCTGGATCTGAGAAACGGATGCGCGCTGGGAGGGATCATGGTTTCTGTCTGGGCTCTTGTTCATCCTTAATCCTGCATCAGGATGTCCTGATTGCCTGTTTTCTTCTTCACAGCCTTCCGGGCACTGCTTCAGATCCGAGCCATGAGGAAAAAATTGGGCCCCTTGTCCCCAACCAGCTTTAACCCCATCATCTCATCCCAGACATCTGACTCTGAAGAGCATTCAGTAAGTTGGGCTCAGAACCACGGCCCCTCTGAAGCAAATGCCTCATTGGCTTTTTTAAACTTTTCATGCTTCTCTACATGGCATTGCAGCAAGGAATTAGACCCGGGCATGCTGCAGTATTTAGCAAGCCGGCTGTGAGCATGCATTAAAACCAACTTATTACTGTGGAAAATTGAATATTGGTCATGAAAACCTCCCTTTTCCTCCTTGGGAACTTGGTGTCCAGTTAATGTTTACCATTCCTAGAGCCATCTGCTTGCAGTTTCACTCCAGCGAGGTTCAACTCGAACTCCCCCAGACAGAAACAATGGGACGATTATTTTGGATTTAAATACAACTTATTATCTTTATTTGAATCCTCGAAGAAAGTAACTGTTTTTCTTTATCCTGTTTTGTGACCTCAGTGCCTGAGATAAAGTAACTGACTTCAGTTTCCTAGTGTAAGTGCTGATATTAGGGTGAAACCTCAAAGTTTTGCAGTTAAAGAGCAGCAGATACTGTCTTTCTTTAGATTAACGCACTGCTGGGAGAGATTATTATTTAATGAATGGTATTGGGATAATTATTAGCTATTTCAGGAGGAAAAATTAGTTTAGCACTTTACTCCTTACCAAATAAATTCCAGCTGGAGTAACTAGTTAACTATATTAAGAGCATCAAACCAAACAAACATTACAGCAAACCAAGCAAAACATTCAAAACCTAGAATAAATTATAGATGATTATTTAGTTGACTTTGGTTTGGAAAGGATTCTCTAAGCTTGAAAGCAAGAACCATACATTTTACCACCTAAAAAGTTTAGCACTTCAGAGATCTAAAAGGTAACCAAAATTAAAAGTTAGACAACAAACAGTGGTTTTTTAAAAAAAGTATTTACAATGTATGTATCAGAGGAAAAGCTAGTGTCTTTGCCATAGTTCATATTGAATAAAACAGTAGATAAATGGGCAAAGGGCATAAACAAAACATACTCAACATAGAATTTTTTAAAAAGTTCAATCACATTAAAAATCAATGATATGCAAATATGAGAATACCGTTTTCCAACTTTCAAATTTTAAAAACTTTTCTTTTTAGCGATTCTCCCTGCTTTCGGGGAAGCAGTCAGAATAGGTCTTCTGTATTACTTATAGGAGTATAACTAGAAAAGGCACTGAAGAAAACAAAACAGCAGAAAACAGCAGTATATATCAAGAGCCTTAGAAACATTTATACCTCATCATCTAAGAGCTAGTAATTTAATAACAAGAAGATAATTTGAAAAAAGGCATTCAAGGATGTTCATCAAAACTTGTTCACAATAGGATGTGTTAGACACAACTAGATTCCCAGCACTAGGAGAATAGTTAGAAAACTTAGGGGATCTATGAGAAGGGGACATACATGAAGAGGCTTCAGAAACGAAGGAAAATACTTATGTTCTGGCCAGGAATGGTGGCTCACATCTGTAATCTTAGCACTTTGGGAGGCCAAGGCGGGAGGATCAGTTGAGACCAGGAGCTCAAGGCCAGCCTGGGCAACATAGTGAGATCCCATCTCTGTTTTTTTAAAAGAGGAAAGTATAATAAAATAAGCAGAATATAAAATTGTTATTTACAGATTGATCAAAACTGTGTAAATAGTACACAGAAAAAAATGGGAAGAAGAGACACCAGCATGCTAACAAAAGTAACTTAGGGTGATTTGATTACTGGTGATTTTTTTTCCTTACTTCTATGTATTTTCCAAATTTCCATTATAATCGGAAAAAAAATAGAGACTATTAAGAAAAAGCTTACCAATAAGCAGGATCTGCAATGTGTGGTTCTTTGATATTTTATCTCTGCCTCTAGTACAGTTGTTCTTACCAGACCCCCCCACCCAAGAACAGATATAAAACATTTTTTTCAGTGTAGAGTAAGTAGCATGATCATGTCATAAAACAAAAAGGATCTAATTAATTTTTCAACCTGTCTCTGTTTCCCCCAGTCCTCAGAGAATATTCCACCAGGCTATGAAGTAGTATCTCTTCTGGAGGCCCTCAACGGGCCCCTCACCCCGTCCCCAGCAGTTCCTCCACTTCACGTGCTTGGAGATGGCCACCTCTCAGGAATGCTCCCTTCGTATGGCAGTGATGGCCACCTGCCCCCCGTCAGGACGATCTCGCCTCTTGACCGCCTGTCTGACTGCAGTAGCCAGGGACTCAAACTCAAAAAGAGTCTCTCCAAGTGAGTAGTAGCCAGTGCTCCACACTGTTGCCCCCGGAATCCTTGATGAGATGCTTCAACCCTCCTTGGTGCTGGCCCACATCCTGGGGACTTAGGGCAGAGTAACCCTCTGGGCTGTTCCCAGAGCTGCTTGCGGGAAGGTTATCCCATCCATTAAGAGATGAAAATAAGATGGTATGTAGGTACTTAGGAAAACTCTGATGAGACAAATCTCTTATGTATTCTTTTTTTTTTTTCAAGGATAGGGTATGGGATATAGGGAAGAGGACGCTGAACACTGTGGACAGGGCCTTCTAGGCCCCTGGGAGCATTGCTTAGTCCAAAGACTGAAGGAACCTTGTGATCCATATCTCTTAAACATCTAAACCTAGCTAGGCACAAATCATGACAAGGTTTCTGTGGCAGAGTAAAGGGCAGGGTATTTTACAGATGAAAATATTGAGACCCTGTAAATGGCAGTGGTTTTTCCCAAGTTTAGATAGCAAGTCATCAAAGGAGCTAAAAGTAAAACTTAGTGCTTCTGACACCCAAAAGAGGTCTCCATCCCTCCCTGGTTCTCTTTTCTATCTCCCTAGTCCTACTTAAGATTTGGGTTTCGAGCCAGGCAAGTTAGCCTGGACCTACTCAGCTCCTCAGGAAGCTGTACTCCTCCTCTGTTAAAGCGTCAAGAGGATCGCTGAAGCCCAGGAGTCCGAGCCCAGCCTGGGAAACATAATGAGATGCTGTCTCAAAAAATAAACAAAAAAGATTTGGGTTTTCCCCTCAGCTCCCCTTGTAGTAAGTACTGTTCTTTAAGTGGACGTTGGATATAGCTGCTTTTCCACTGGACTCCTACAGATCCATTTCCCAGAACTCTTCCGTGCTGCGTGAAGAGGAAGACGAGCGCTCCTGCAGCGAGTCGGAGACACAGCTCTCTCAGAGACCGTCCGGTCAGCATCTTGGAGAGGTAATGGACATTCTTCTCTTCTTGGGTGTTGTACTCCAGGGACTTTCCTCCTACCTGCATGCCTCGTCAGGTCCCTCTGCTCTCATTCACTCATCAAACACCTTGTCAACACCCTCTGAGGCAGTGGCAAAGGTTTCACTGGATTCATGCGTTCAACTGTGTGTGCAGCCTGTATTATTTGCCAGGCACTGTGCTATATGCTGAGGATAGTAGCTGGGACACTACAAAAGTCCCTGCCCTCGTAGCATTTATATTCTTGCTAGCTGGGGTGGGGGTGGGGGACACAAAAGACAATAAGTAAAAAAATACACGTGTGCCAGATGGTGCTGTGGATCAGCATGTGTGACGTGTGGGAAGGGAGTGTCACGGCTGGAAGTGGGGGCTGCCATTCTTAAAAAGCGGTCCAGGAGCCGAGACCAAGGGAAGTGGGAGAGCTAGCTATGCAGATATACGAGGAGAGAGGGCCCTAGGCCTGGGAACAGCAAGGAGAAAGTCCTGGGGGTAAGTGGGGGGTGCCGGGAGGCCCATGTTGAAGAATGGAAGACAAGGCTGGAATTTTCTACTCTGTGCATCCCACAGAGACCTCACTTAACAAAGGCTTATGCAGCTTCTCTCTGTAGGGCACTGAGCTAGGTACAGTGGGGCATAGGAAGGTAAATAAAGTGGTCCCTGCCCTTAGGTGCTCAGGTCTGGCTGGGACAGGACATATACATGGGAATAGCATGTGCCTGGCACATTGTTCTTGCTCAGTAAGTATTTGTTAAATGACTAAGTAAATTTTATAAAAAAGAAGTGTGCCCAAAACAGAGACAATAAATTGCTGTGTCAGAGATGGAAAAGATCATTGTAAGTGGAGGAAATCAGAAAATGTGTTATGGAGGAGTAGCATTTTAGCTAAACCTTGAAGTTTTTTAGACATGGAGAAAAAGGTGAGAGAAACATCCATGTGGAGAGCATGATGCATGCAAAGGCACAGAGCAGGAAGTCGGGGCTCAGAGCAAGCCAAGGGCACAGTGAGTGCTTCACTCCCCAAAGGCCCACCCGACCGCAGCGTGCAGCCTGGACTAGACGGGAGACAGACCCAGCCAGGAAAGGGTTTCGGTAGCCCAGGCAAGAAGGACTGTGTGACAGGCCGGGCACGGTGACTCACGCCTGTAATCCCAGCACTTTGGGAGGCCGAGGCGGGCGGATCACGAGGTCAGATCGAGACCATCCTGGTTAACATGGTGAAGCCCCGTCTCTACTAAAAATAGAAAAAATTAGCCAGGTGTGGTGGCATGCATCTGTAGTCCCAGCTACTCGGGAGGCTGAGACAGGAGAATCGCTTGAACCCAGGAGGCAGGGGTTGCAGTGAGCCAAGATCACGCCACTGTACTCCAGCCTGGGCTGGGCGACAGAGCAAGACTCCATCTCAAACAAAAAAAAAAAGTGAAAAAAAAAAAGAAGGACTGTGTGTGCTAAGACAAAAGAGGAGTGCCTGGAGGAGAGGGAAGGGATTATGGAGACACAGTTCGTAGAACTTTGCATCCGTCTTGGATGGGTGAGGCTGTGCACCCAGATGCCTGGCAGGTGGGGGCTGGGATCGGAGGTGGGGGTGTGGGAGGAGCAGCAGGCTGGGGAGCACGGTGGTGTTTGTATCAGAAAGCAGCTGGGCAGGAGTTAACTGGGGTCCACGTGGAGATAGCCTGCAGGCAGGAAGGCCTCTGCTGGCTTTGTATGCTTTTGCGCAGAAGGAAAGCCGATCATAATCCTGGGGAAACGTGGGGTGTCCCCATGTCACAGCTGCAGGGTGACCTGGGTCACCTGAGCTGCAGTCTTTGTATGGCCGCGGCAGATGCTGTGCCCTGGGCAGGAGGTGTTGACTGAAGTGTGTGCCTCCCCTGGGAGGCAGTCATTCCAGGCTTGGGCTGAGAAGTGAGGACGGAAGAGAGAAGCTGCGGCCTCTGCATGCCACTCAGTCCCTCCCAGTGTCGCCTTTCCTCCTCATCTCTACCCAGACCTCCGCCCTGACCCCTTCCTCCAGCACAGGTGACTGGCGCTTGCTCCATGTCCTGTTGTGTCCCCCCACAACCCCCAGGAATGTGGTATGACTCCAGAAAGTGAGAATCTCACCTTGTCGTCATCTGGAGCTATTGACCAGTCATCTTGCACAGGGACGCCTCTGTCATCCACTATTTCCTCCCCAGAAGGTACATAAGCAGCGGGGAGTGGCTGCATGTCCTTCCCCCTTATCCAGCCCACAGTGTCCTGGTATTTCCTCCAGGAAGGGACATGGGAGTGGCAAGCTAATACCTGGACTGCATGACAAGTAGGCCCTGGCTTGAGAGGGAAGAGGACTTGCTTTCCTACCATGGGATAGCGGGCTTGCCTGTAGCTAGGGGGGTGTCAATTCTCTCAGCCCCAGTCCTGCTGTAATGAGGTTTCCTTTAGCATTATGACAGGGAAAAGCAAATGTCTTGTCCCCGAGGCTGAGTTCTGAGCTCTAAAATATAAAGGAACAGAATTTTGGAAAACCGTAAAGCTAAAACCACTTTTAGGGGAGGACAAGATATGGCCACTTCACTCCTCAATGCCTGAATGCAGGGAGAGGGGTCTGCTCCCCAGAAAGCTTGCAGAAGCCCTGCCTGACCTCCAGGCTCCTTTCCCCATCCCCTGTCTCCAAAGGCCCTGCCAGCAGCAGCTTGGCCCAGTCTGTCATGTCCATGGCATCCTCCCAGATCAGCACCGACACCGTCTCCTCTATGTCTGGCTCCTACATCGCCCCTGGCACTGAAGAGGAGGGAGAGGCTCTCTCTTCCCCCCAGCCTGCCAGCAGGGCCCCCTCAGAAGAAGGAGAGGTAAGGGAAGGGACGGGAACTGCCCTGGCTTCTCTGTTCTTTGCACACATGTCCAAAGTAGCATAACCAAAGGTCTGCCATGCATGGCTGCAAAGCCCCCAAAATGCCAGGAGTGCTGCAGAAAACAAGGCATTCCCTTAGGTCTGACCCTCCCATTTGACACCAGTTTTGTTCTGAAGAAGGTTTGGGTTTGCTGCCATGAGAGCTTGATGGAAGAGCCTGTAAAAACTGTGCTCTTCTGCAGGGGCTGCCCGCGGAGTCTCCAGACAGCAACTTTGCTGGCCTCCCAGCTGGAGAGCAGGATGCAGAGGTAACCCCAACAGCACAGAGTGGTGCCCCTTCCCACAGCCAGAGGAGTGCTGGCCTTGGCTGGGGATGCCAGTAAGGACCAGGGCCGGGAGGCTGTGCTGACGAAGCCTTCCTAGGGGACATGCCTAGATCAGTGAGAAGTGGAATGTGGGTAGAGATGAGAGCAGCTGCTCCCAGGCCTGTGGACTGTCCAGTGAGTGGGGCCACTGGTTCCCAGGGTCACTGGTGTGGAGTGAGTTTGAGAGGGAACTTTTCTGGCCAGCCCCTGGCCTTGAGAATATATTGTCCTTCATTCCACTAGTATTTACGTGGGGGACTACGTCACAGGTGCTCTACTGGTGCTGGGGCACATACAGACCTATACAGACCTGTGTGGCGAGGTTTCTGCCTACCCCCAGCCCACTGCACCCATCTAGGAGCCCAGTCTAGCAGGCAGACAGGACCACAGTTCAGTGTGAGACGTGCCCTGACCGTGGTGTGCTGTGGAACGCCAGCTCACAGTGAGAGCCCTAGAACTCTTTTTGAGCCAACTCCTCTCGATGGAGGATCTGGATGGGGTTTGGGATCTTAAGGGATTTCTGAAAGTCTTATGATCTCACGGTTTGCTCTTTCATTTAGTAATTTTTACGTCCACCTTAGAGAAACAGTATCAGCTAAACTATTAACAAGGATGTTCCTGACAGACCATTCTGAGCATATATGGGTAATGTGGCTCGGTTCTAATCCCTATAGGCAGATGGTGCCTCACCAAGCAAGATCTGCCTCTACTCAGCCTCTGAGGCATATTAAACACAGATGGAAATATATGCTATTAACGTAGGCGCTGGAGTTAGATACCATTAGGATGATTCGTTTTGTCTTCAGCCAATCAGTTTACTCATTTTGCCGCTTCACAGACTCACAGGGCCTTGCTTCTGTCCTAGGGAAATGATGTTATAGAGGAAGAGGATGGGTCACCCACGCAGGAAGATGGTAAAAGATCTGGTCCTTTACTTCTTTCTTTATCTTTCTTTCCTGGGTATTCTTTAAGGGGTAAAGAAAAGGGTACCGGTATGACTTGATGGCACTGCTCAGTTGTATGGGGCTGTTAGAGGAAAAGATCGTCTTCTTAATGGTACATCAAAGCAAGCAGGGCGTTGATGACCTCTATGACCTCCTCAGCTCTTTCTGGGCCTTAGAGCCATGGATGTCAGGTGCGGGTGCTGCAGGAGATACATACAGGTCCATATTTACCTGAAGTAGATTCGGAAGCTCTCTAAGCAACTCCCATCATCAGCCGCCCTGCTGCAGGTTTTCAGTGGAGCCCCACAGAGCTGTTCTGGCATTCTCAGTGTTGAACAGCAGTAGCCATTTCTTCCACTGGGGGGAGGGGGAGGACTATTTGGCAGCTGGTCAGGTCTTGCGTTAGTTAGGAATATGGCCGACATTACTGTAAAAGAGGACTCTCAGGAGCCGGCAGACATGTTAAAGGCGTGGTCAAGGAAACAGGTCCAGGTTTCTTCAAGAGCTCAGCTTAGGCAAGTATTTTAAAGGCTGTTGTAATAATCTTCCTTTACCATAATTCAGGCCTCAGTTATATCTTCAGTTGGAAGAATGTTGTTTCCAGTAAGGCTAGAAGAGAAGGAATGGCCCACAGAGCAAGGACATAGGAGGAAGAAGGGGGGCAGGAAAGTCTCCCCCAAGCAGGGAACACTATGTGTTCCAGGAGCCAGACTCTTCCCCCTGCTGCTCTGAGGCACCTCCCTCAGGGGCACCTCCAGAGCACACGTATGCCCGGCCTGGATGCAGACGCGCCAGCAGATGTCATCCTATTGCTTCTGCTTTAGCGCTGGCCATCGCTTGGGAAGTGTTGGAGGTGTGCATGTGGACCTGACAGCTCCCGCCTGGCCAAGGAGCTTGAAGGAGAAGGTGGCCGCCAAGGCTGCCTCCGTCAGCTCTTGCACCCCAGCCCAAGGGGGTTTGGAGTGTCACCAACTCAGCTGATGACTTCAGTGCTTGAGGCTCTAGAGTTACCCCTTGTGATTGTTTCTCCCATAGAATATTTGCTTCTAAGAGGTGCATTGTGGCCAGGTTGTTTCACCTGACATTCCCTAGCCCGTGGAATGGATTTGTTTTCTTCTCTCTGTTTCACTGAGAAAAAAAGAGGGGAGCTTGATAAAAAACAACTTTTAAAACTTTTCGCTTCCCTTCTTACATGTCTGTAGATTTCTGGTTAGCCACCTAAAACACACTGAAAATAACAACTCAGGTCTCATAAGAAGGGAAATCATAATTTTGTGAATATAGTCATTCTGATTTGATGTGCAAAATTGTGGACCCTAAGACCTTTAGTTGTTGTTTCATGTACTTATTTTGCAGAGCCATGTTGTCCTAAACACACCCAGCTCGCACCCAAGGCGGATGCAGGCATGAGCAGGATGCCCTCCCCACTGGCCCTCCCTAGCTTCTGCTGGTTGGTCGCAGCCTCACCAGCCACCAGCCTGTCCTCTGCCCAGCTCTGCTCGCTGTAGTGTTCTTTGTTGAGCCTGTGTCCCACAGCCCTCCTCAGTGATCTGACTTGTTAGGGAACAGCAGACGGAAAGGGCTGTAGGGAAACAGCAGGATAGTGCGAGAACACAGACATGCCCACACAACGTGATTCCTTTCTTGTCCACTCTTTATCCACTTAATTATTGTCGTTTTTTTAACATATGATTTGATTTTTTTTTTGTCTCCATCCTTAAGATTTTTATTTTAAGTACAGCAATGCAGAGAAAAACACAGCCAGCCCCTCTCTAACTGCATTAACTCCGTTACAGGCCAGAGGACATGCGCATTTCTAGGTATGGAGTGTGACAATAACAATGACTTTGGCATCGCAAGCGTGAAAGCACTGGACAATAAGCTGTGCTCTGAGGTCTGCTTACCTGGTGAGTGGCAGTCTGCCGAACATGAACTTGGTGGGAGACGATCCCTGTGCTCTTACCCCTGCTCTCACCCTGGTACACCCATCTCCTGCCCTGCAGTTCCTGCCAAGAAGGCCTGGGGTGTGCTAGTGCTGGAGACCAGTTGCTGAAGGAAGTAAGAAGGCCTGGGAGAGTCCTTGAGCTTTTTGCAATGAGCCAGCCTTGCTCTGAGTGAGAATATTAGGATAGGAAGAAAGAAGCAAAACTTACGATTTGGCCTAACCACTCTCCACCCCACATCACGGCCTTGCAGGTACCATGTCAGGTGGCCCAGTCTTGTTTTCATCAACAAAAAGTTTGAGCAGACAGACACCACCTCTCTCCGAAGGTCTTGGAAGGATTGCCTGCGCCCTTTAAAAGTGAAGCTGTAGCTCCTCAGAAGAAATGTGTTTCAGCTAGGATCAGAGAGGAATGTGAAAGCCAGCATTTTAGAGGCTAGGGAATGGCTCTGTGATCCAGGGAGCTTTGGGTTCCCAGTTGCATTGTACATACTACTGGATTTGGATCCCAGTGGAAAGGTCAAGTTAGGGCTCCTCTATGCTCCCTGGAGCTGTAACTTCACAGGTGATCAGGTTGTCAGTGTGCCCCTTACTCCTCCTCATGGTGCTAAACCCAATCTAGGTAATGCCTTACACAGGATCATGTTAATCACACTTTGAGCACCGAGTGCCTTTTTAGTTAATGTGCCCGTTCAAGGGCTCCAAAAACTGCTTTTCTAAAATCCACATCTTGCCCAAGTGGACTCAGTCAAATGTCCCCTCCGGGTTTCACGACAGAAATTGTCCTTCAGATCGTGTTGTTTGAATCCTCGTAAACGTTCCCTGAACGAAGACTCACTTCAGCTTCAGAACAGCCACATCCCGGGTCCAGTGCTTTACTCGCTCAGCGATGTGGCTGGAGCGACCTCTGTGGTTGCCACTCTCCATCAGCCTGTGCAAGACACAGTCCAAGCACGTTCTGGCCCCACACAAGCTTGTGGCAGGGGAAGCTGGAATTCTCTAGAGATACTTTCTCCAGCCCTTCAAAGGGCTTTCTTGAGTCATTTTCTATTTAGTTTGTTCTAAAGACACTGCCCAGGCCTCTTCATCTTCAGTGAGACCAAAAGAGGCAGTCCCCTGCTTCTCCTGCACAGGCCCAGGGAAGACCCCCTTCCTGCCTGAGTGTGGAGGAGGGAGTGTTGACCACAGGGCCAGCCTCCTGCCAGTTAGGCCTGGACTGGAGCTGCTGGGGCCCAGGGGCTGCTTCACTCCCTGCCTTCCCACTCCTGGCCTGGCTTCCATCTGTCCATTTGTGTTTCACATCATTTTGCCAAATGTAAATCTGTCTGTCTGGTTTGTTTATTTTCTAAACTCATGTATGTTCTCTAGACTTGGTATGAAAGTTCGTGTTCACTCCGTGCCAGCACTGTCCTCCTCGCCAATGCTTCACCCCGTCCAAAGCTTGCTGGGCACGCACACACGTGGGAGGCGTTCGCTTGGGGCTGTGAGCAAGGCTCCCATTCCTAATTGGCAAGGGGCCGTATTCAGGGTACTAAGATCTTCTGAGAAAAAATATTTGTGAGACCGCATTAATTTCTGCTTTACAAAAATGGGAATGCTTCTGTGGCAAGGGCTATGGAAAGGATTTGGTTTTAATTGGCATCCTCCGTCAGTAGTTGGGTGAAAATGATGTCTCTGCCTTAGCTGTGCCCTGTGTCTGAGGCAGCTCTACCCTGGTCAACCCCTTACTTGGCTTTAGGAGAGAAATTTAGGTTCCTGCCTCCCTCAAGGGACTCCCTTACCCCTATTTTTTTGGCAGAGGGAGCTGCTGGGAGTTGTTTTAGCCAACAGTGCTAGTGGAAACTGAGCTTATTCCTCCTCTTCCTGACTACTCTCAGCTAACCTGCTTGTTGATAGTTTACTCCATGGGATCACGGGAGGAGAGTGAGGACTGGGAGGAAGAGAGAAGCCCTGGGGTTCCTTAGGGTGACTTGTGGAGCCAGCTATTTAGAGATTATGGTGGGCTCACAGTTTGTGCCAGACATGAAATCAAATGTCTGTGGTGGCTCTCGGAAGAGGGCCTCAGGTATAGGCACGGTTAAGTGTCCTATTATATCCTCACCAGAGGCCTCAAGATAAGGGGCTGTATTCAATATACTAAGATTTTCCAAGAAAAATATGTGTGAGACTATATTAATTTCTGTTCAATAAAAATGGGAATGCTTCTGTGGCAAGGACAATGGAAAGGATTTGGGTTTTTTTGGTTTTTTTGAGACAGAGTCTCGCTCTGTCACCCAGCCTGGAGGGCAGTGGCGTGATCTCAGCTCACTGCAACCTCCACCTCCTGGGTTCAAGTGATTCGCCTGCCTCAGCCTCCTGAGTAGCTAGGATTACAGGCGCATGCCACCATGCCCAGCTAATTTTTGTATTTTTAGCAGAGACGGGGTTTTACCATGTTGATCAGGGTGGTCTCGAACTCCTGACCTCAGGTGATCTGCCCACCTCAGCCCCCCAAAGTGCTGAGATTACAGGTGTGAGCCACTGCGCCCGGCCATGATTTGTTTTTAATTGGCATCCTTGGTCAGTAGTTGGGTGAAAAGTGATGTCTCAAAAGCTCTGGTTCCCTTTTTACTTGACAGGGAAAAGCACATCTCTAGGCAAAATGTGTCTCTGGTTCCACTGTTAGCATCACACTGGTAGCAAATTTGCTGGAGAACTCTCTGGAAGTGTCTGCTAGGTTACAGACAGGAATAGCCACTTTGGTAGGTCCCGTGGAATAAATAGGCCTCTTCATACTCAGCTGTAAGTTCAGCTTTCTATCCTAGGGCTGAGATACCACTGGCTGTCTTGGCGCCTCATTGCTCCTGCGGCCAGCTGTCTCCCCATCAGGACAGCTGCACATGCGCCTGGTCTCTGCTTGAGTCTATTTCCCTCTTCAAGCGGGTGCCACTCCCTTCGTGGAGGGCCAGTGGGAAATGGAACCCGGGGTACAACCCATGTTGTCCCTGTGCCCTGCACCTTGCTCACGGGCTCTGCCAGGAGACCCGGCTGGTGGCAAGGACTGAGAACCTTGTTGGTTCCCATCCTCGCCACTCTGGTAACACTGGTGAGGGGCTTAGAGGCACTTTTGTCATTCTAGCCCCTCTCCCCCTAAGAAGCTTCTGGGTCTTCCTGGGCCCCAAGACCAAGGGTGGATTTTTGGTTTTTCACTGGGGAGTGGTGTGTTCTGAGATTGCTTCTGAAAGGAATAAAGGAAGGAGATCTCAGTTGACAGGTGTGACAGGTGGTAGTAAGACTAGAATTGCGAGACCACGCTAAGCAGATGTGGCTCTGAGGAGTTTGGTGGACTGTTACACAGGTGGCAGGAAAGTCATCGTGGCAAGTGATAGTTATATGAAGGCTTGGGGTAGTCAGTGATGGAAAAAGGCAAAGATAGGCTAGGCACAGTGGCTCACGCCTGTAATCCCAGCATTTTGAGAGGCTGAGGCAAGTGATCACTTGAGCCCAGGAGCTGGAGACCAGCCTGGACAATGCATGAAACCCCGTCTCTACAGAAAATACAAAAATGAGCCAGGCTTGGTGGCGTACGCCTGTGGTCCCAGCTACTCGAGAGGCTGAGGCAGGAGGATCGATTGAGCCTGGGAACCGGAGGTTGCAGTGAGTCAAGATCACACCACTGCACTCCAGCCTGGGAGGCTGAGATGGAGTGAAACTCCATCTAAAAAAAAAAAAAAAAAAAAAAAAAAGGCAAAGATAGTTTGGGTCTTTTTAGTGGAAATACAGATATAATTTTTAAATGACTGCATTCCACTGGAATGAGCATATCCAGTGAAATCTAAAAAGGTTTATGGAGACCTAAAATTGAATTCTCTCCTCTTTTTGAGAGGCCTCAAAACCCAAGACTAAGATGCTACTTGCACTTTGTGGGCACTAAGGAAAATTCCAAACTAAGTTTCTCCTTCCCCTGGAGAGCAACTCTACAAAGACTGTTACAGTCCTTATATTTAATAAGTGGCTTCGTAGAGGCAGGAAAGGGGCTTGTGAAATTTTCCTGAATGTACTCCCAAAATCTACCTCTAGAGGTCTCTTCATACTCCCATTTTTGATATCCCAAAAACCAAGACGTGAACGGAAAGCACCTTTATCTATTTCCCTCTGAGGATTTTAAATCTCTATGCTCCATTTTTTGGCTGGAGGGGCCTGGACTCAGCCAGACAAAATGGCGGCACCCGCTCTGGAAGGCCCCTCAGCACCCACACTGACTTTCCACAGCCAGGCTCACCGTGAGAATGAGGCTGAGGAGAGAGCAGCAGCAGGGCTTTGCCGTGGGCCCCTCAGGGTCCTTGCCAGGGGAAGGTGCCCCCCGCTTGCTGCAGGATCTCCCTCACCACAGAGCATACCAAGAGGCCAGGAGAGCAGACTTCAGATCTGATTCTTGAGTCTTCCACAAGTAACCGGTTCTGCCCTGGCTAAGGCTTCTATAGAAGGTTGGAGTTTATAGCAAGGACTCCTGTGAATTCAGAGTCAGGACAGCTCTCTGGGCAGCCTCTCCGGCCCAGCCTTCCATGGCTTGCTGGTGGTGGCAGCAGTGGTGGTGGTGGTGGTGCTGCTGTTTTTATTTGTGCATGCATGTGTGTCTTCTCTCTTGTTTACCATTTGCTTTTGGTCTTTCCTACTGAACAGCCGCAGCTCCGGAGTCCTGCCCCATAAACATTGAGGAATAGGTATGAGATCTACCAAATTATATAAATGAACAAACAGCTCATTTTATTTTGGGTTCCTCACTTTAAAGGCAATATTAATATTGCCTTATATTCATCCTGCCACACTTAGACACATAGTGCCACCATTAGAGGTGAAAAAAAAAAACAACTTGACTCATGTCCCAGGCTCCAGTACCCACCCCCAGGGAGTAAAGATCCCAAATTCAGTTTGGATGTGAGAGAGAGATCCAAGACTCTCCTGTTCTCACTGTTGCCCTGGGGTCAAGCACCAGAGACTGTTACTAGAGCCTGAGGTGGATTGGCACACCAAGCCACTGATGGAAATCAGCCGTTTATACCTGCTGACTCTACGTGCCATTAAAGGGCTTCATGTCCTGGGCTGGCCTGAGGCTGACCCTGGACACTTGTGAGTGGCCTCTCTCAACCTTATGGCCACACTCTGCAGTTGGTCAGCCTTGTCCACTGAACAGGTCCTCCTATGGGTCAGGTGTTGTGCTGGGCTCTCGACTGCAACAATGAAGAAGTCATGGCCCCTGCCTAGGAGGAGCTTCGTCCCATGGAGGAGCTCCAGGACCTAGCGGTTTCCGCCGTGTGAGGCATGCGTGGAGCAGTAGTTCAGGTAGCACTACTTAGCTGTAGTGCAGGGAGCACTTAGGAGCACACTGGGCCTCACCCGCCCAGAGATGCCTCGTGGGGGCGGGGCACTGGGAGACATGGTTTGGGAGGCCCAGTGTCCGGAGGACGACATGCCTTCCCTACCCCAGGGAGCCAGGGGGCCCTGAGAGCGGAGGCAGCCGAGGCCCAAGGCAGGAGCGCTCTAGCCTCACTGGAGGGAGGGCACTGGAGGGAGCGAGCTCATCTGTGGGCAGGAGATGAAGAGGACTCCCAGGGGAGAGGCGAGATGGCCTGGAGGAGCCTGAGCACAGGCTGTTCTAGGAGGCAGATACTCACCAACACTCGCATTCTCTCATCTAGTCCTCACAGCAAGCCTGTGAGGTCAGTGCTCATCTCCCATCTGATGGATGAGAAAGCCAAGGCCCACAGTAAATTGATGTGCCCAAGATCACACCGTTGGAAGCTGGGAGTGGAGCCCAGGTTAGTGTGACTACAGATGGAGTCACGACACGGCTAGGAAGTGAGTCCACAGGAGGTTGTGGAGGATTGGATCCAGAGCACAAAGGAAAGAGAAGCACCAAGAATGGGTTTCCAGACAGGCGCTGGCACTCCTCATGTGGGGGCAGCAGCAGATTTGGGGAGAGGATGCATTCAGTGGTGGTATCTGTGGGACCCCGAGGCTGTCGGGCTGGTGTCTGCTGGGCTGATGGCACCAAACCTCAACAGCTGCGTAGGTGCAGGAGGAGAGGAAAGCGGCAGGTGACGGGGACTGGAGTCTCGCACTGTCCTCCCTCCAGGCAGCCTTCCATCCCAGCAACCCTGCTGGGTGGCCAGTCCTTTCTTGCCCCACCTGGGCCCCCACAGAAAACATTAACACTTGGGGCCAGAATGAACAGTCTTCTCACTTCCCCCCACCTCTTCCTGCCCCGATGAAAATAGCTCAGCGAGGCCCAATTTCCTTTTCCTGTCTATTGTAACCTATAGGCAAACTTTAAAACCAAGCAATTAAAATACAAAAGTGGATCCCAGGGTAAGTTCACAAAACAAGGAACATCTTTCATGTGCCTCCCTGTCCGGGAGCCACAGTGGCAGTGACTGTACCTAGCCCAGGGGGCAGGAGCAGGCTCTGCACCTGCCAGCACCTGCTTCTCTCCGTTCTCACGCATGAGTGCTGTGGCTTGCACCCTCATCGGAGTCTCAGGGGATGTGCATCCTGCTCCTTCTGTGCCGGCTCCTGGGCTGCCCTGCTGGAGACACCATCTGGATTTAGCCAAAGGTCTGGCTCCTGTAATGTTCATTTTCTCTTCCCCAGGTGCCTGGCAGGCTGATGACAATGCTGTCAGTCGGAATGCCCAGCGCCGGCGCTTGTCATCCAGCAGCCTGGAGGACTCTGAGACGAGGCCCTGTGTGTGGGGCCCTTTGGCTGTCTGAGCCCCAGCCTCTGCACTTGGGCTCCCCTCCTGCCCTGCATTCCATCCATCCTCACTCAGCTGCTGCCTACTGGGCATCCTCAGCAAGATGCTGGAGACTTTTCACCCTCCTGTGACAGCTGTTACAACCTGTAACCACAATCCCTCACCTCTCAGAGGGAACTGGAGCCCTCCTTTCTCCCTGTGACCTAAAGCCACTCAATGAACTGCAGCTCACGAGACCCTTTGCAGGGACTCTGGAATGTCCCCACAGTACCTTGATGCTCAGGTGGAACCTGGGGTCCATGGGCTAATTTGTTACACATCTTTTTTTTCTTTAGGGGGTAGAACAAGAAGGCTTAGAGTTTTGGCAGCTTTGTTACAAAGATCCCTCTGGCATTTGCTGGTCTCTGGCACATCATAACCAATTGGAAACCTGCAGTTTGGGGTAGGGCTGGAGGACCGCTCCTGTGAAAAGGGAGAGCCATACTGCACGGATGTGGCGTTTCCCTCCACAAGCACTAGGAGCACCTTTCTCAAGGACAAGAAATGGTAGCAACCAAAAGGTTGGTTGAAGGAAACAATCCTTCCTTCTGGTGGCAGAGCCAGTCTTCTGGGCCTCAAGTGCCTGTGTGCTTAAGAAGGAGCTCTTGGCCTGGCTCAGTGGCTCACGCCTGTAATCCCAGCACTTGGGGAGGCCGAGGCGGGCGGATCACGAGGTCAGGAGATCGAGACCATCCTGGCTAACACAGTGAAACCCCGTCTCTACTAAAAATACAAAAAATTAGCCGGGCGTGGTTGCAGGCGCCTGTAGTCCCAGCTACTCGGCAGGCTGAGGCAGGAGAATGGCGTGAACCCGGGAGGCGGAGCTTGCAGTGAGCCGAGATGGCGCCACTGCACTCCGGCCTGGGCGACAGAGCGAGACTCCATCTCAAAAAAAAAGGAGCCCTTGAATCTGAGAATCCCCCAGTTAAGATGATTTCCCTTAAGGAGCATTTCTCTTGATCAGGTGCATTCAGGGAGGCCTGCGACTCCATCCTAAGGTGACATTTCAAGAAACACATGTGTTGACCACCTCTGTGTGCCAAGCACTGGGTGAGGAGTGGTCATATATTACCATAATTCATCCTCACTCACCTGGGAGGTGGTATTCTTGTCCCTGTTGCCCCCATCTGTACCCCCTTTTGTTAATGGTTGAGAGAAATGTGGACCAGTGATTCTCAGTTTGGTGCCCGGGTCCCCAAAGGAAGTGGTGGGGAGCCTTGAGCTAAGTTCAGGCAGCAGCATGTGGCCAGCAGCAGTGCGCTGGGAACAGAGGTTGGAATCAGGGCTCAGGGCCTTCACCTCAAGGGCCCTCCCCATCCTCCATGTGTTCCTCCCTTGCCTTCCAGAGCTGCTGAACCTAATTACTGAAGGGGGAGATGGAGCCAGGCACATGCCGATTGGCAGTTCAGAAACAGTGTTCTGTTCATGTGCCCTCCCTGCCCCGGTCCAGTGCAAGGGCACAAATACAAGAGCTGAAACAGCATGGCTGGACTGTGAGGTGGTGGCTGCTCCGCCTTCCTCAGCGTGCATGTCATCAGTGGATTCCATGTGGCTCTTAGATGTGTTGTCTACTGGCCTTTGGAAAAGGTGGTGGTTTAGTAGGGCATGAGATTATTTGGAAAGCAAAGCTAGGAACAACTATTATTTGTGAGGTTGAGATGTGGGAGAGCCTTATATAGGCTATGCCCATTGTGGTGGACTTGTCTTAGGGTTTGGAATTGTTACCCTAAAAGCTTTTTGGCCAGGCACAGTGGCTCATGCCTGTAATCCCAGCACTTTGGGAGGCCAAGGCGGGCAGATCACCTAAGGTCGGGAGTTTGAGACCAGCCTGAACAACATGGAGAAATCCCTTCTCTGCTAAAAATACAAAATTAGCTGGGCGTGGTGGCACATGCCTGTAATCCCAGCTACTCGGGAGGCTGAGGCAGGAGAATCGCTTGAACTCAGGAGGTGGAGGTTGCCGTGAGCCGAGATCGCGCCACTGCACTCCAGCCTGGGCAACAAGATCGAAAAGATCAAAACTCTTTCTCAAAAAAAAAAAAAAAAAATTCAAGGCTGTTTCCAAGGCAGATAGCCTCAAAAAGAGCGTGGTGCCCAGGGGGTCCTTTGCTTCTGTGTGGCTGCAGAGGCCAGGAGTGCAGTGACTGTCTCACTGCCTAGTGGTTGTGGCTCACATCCTGCCCTGATGGAGGGGAGCCCATCATCCACCCTCTCTGAAATACTGCAGTAGACTTTATCATTTCAGGCCCCACCTAATGTACTTTCCTTCCCGCTACATTCTTCCCGCCCCTTTCATAGTTAAGATGCATAAGCTGAGCAATAATCCCACTTCCTGATTTCCCTGAAATATGAGCCCAGAAGCAGCAGGCGACAGGGAGCTTCCCTTACCCTGGGGTGGTGGCACACAGACCACCTCCTGTCCTGTCCCCTGCAGGTAGTATTCACAGTGTGGTGTTACCTGGGAGGAGGGAGGAAGGAGCTGAGATGAAGGAGATTCAGGTAAACAGTAGCCGCAGTGGCCAGGACCCCCTTCCTGGAGAGATTCCTCAAGGCCTCAGTCCCATGTCCAAGGCATACCTAGGTTAGAAATGTCCTTTACTTGTTTCTCAGTTACTATTTCTCCTCTTCCTCCCTCCCCCTGCCTTCTCTTGGCTGTCATTTAGCTCTCTGGCCCACAGAAATACTCCATCCAAGGAGTTGGTCCTCAGTGAGCCTGATGAGGACGGGTCAGTGGCCAACCCTTTTGCCCCAGTCCTTCATCTGGAGACAGTCACATAGTCACGTCAACAGTTCACCCAAAGAGAAGAGGTGGAGCCTGGGAACCACAGGACACAGCCTAACTATGGAGACCCAGGGCTCCTTCCTGCTGCACTAGGCCTGTGCTCTCCCTGTTGCCTTCAGGTGGTGTGATCCCGGCTTCCTCACAGAGCCCTTTTTTCCTTCTGCCCAGCTCCATCCCACCAGTTTCTAACTGCCCCGCCCCCCCCCCCCCCCCCCCAGGCATCTCCTGGGCACAGACCACCACACTCAAGCCCGCTCACCTGGGAGTTAGGGTCCTGCCCACTTGGAGTTAGCACGCTGGTTGCTCACTTTGCTTTGGTCTGCACACCTGGTGTGTGCATGTGTATACTGCTTGTGCCATCTGTGTACCCCTCTCCCTGGAGTACACTTGTGGTCACACTACAGCGGGGACATCAAGAATGCAATATTTATGGATTGCTGCATGATTCTTAAAAATGAATAAAACTGTTTACAAGGGAAGGAGAGCTAACTGCAAAGTGAGCTTATCTGTGAAAGTTTCTGTCTGACTTTCTCCAGCACTCTAATATTTTTACTCAAGAGGATCTGCAGTTGGAGGAGTGGGAGAGGCAAGGGCTAGGGAAAGGCATGTTGGTGGGGGAGTGATGCGCCGTAGCCGGGCCTTCTTCATGGTCTGGGCACCAGGCTTCCCGACCCCAGCTCTCCAGCTCCTGGGCAGAGGAGGGGTAAGCAACCCAGCCCCCACCACTGCCTCTGCAACCGCCTTAAACCGGAGAACGTCTAACCCTGCAGCTCCTCAATAATTAAAGAGCAGGAAAGCTGGTGACAGGAGGGAGGCCAGGGAAAGGGAGGAGGAAGGGATACAGTCCCCAGAGTCCCTCTACTCTTAATCCCTGTCAGTTAAAGGTTGGTGAAATTAATTGGGCAAATGACCCCGCTAGGAGAATTTGACAAGTCCATGACTTCAGAGTTTTACCCAGGGGCTCTGGTTCATCAGCTGTCTCCAGAGGAGTGAGTGCGCTTCTGCAGAAGCCTCTGGAATGTCAGCTTCCTGGAACCTCGAGGATACGGGTGGGGAAGGAGCTGCTTACTGGGACATACTGGATTACCCTACCCTCTTGGTGTGTCTGCCGCCTCTGTGGATGTAAGCGGCAGGTGGCATCAGAACGTCAGACCTGCCAGGGACACCAGAGAAAGACCCTAAGAGTCGGGGGAGAGGGAAAGGCTGCAGAAACATGAGAAAGTGCCACTTGTAGCGGAGAGGAAAGAAAACCTCAAGGATACGGTTCCCAAGCCTGAGCCCGCTCCCAGCCTTAGCACCCCAACCCCAGGCTCTGTCCCAGAAGCAGTCGACGCCTCAAAGCGACCGGGACAGGAAGGCGGTGGGGGCGAGAGTCGTGCTTCGCCAGGACGAACGGATCCATAGCGGTTCCCGGTGCCGCGGGCCGCGCGCTTCTCCGACCCCAGCGCGGGGCCCTCGGGCGCGAATGAGCCGAGCCGGGACGTAGCGGCGGGTAGGGGGTTGGGTGGCGCGGGAGAGGGCGGCAGAAGGAGGGAGTTGGAAGAGAGTTGCCGCCAGAGAGAGTGGCAAGTGCCCGCGGTCTCCTTGGAGACGTGCTGGCCAATGGCAGCGGCGGAAGCTGTTTATGGGGGCGGAGCGTCGCCATGGCAGCAGGAGAAGCCTTTGGAGCGCCTACTTAATGCCGGTCCCGAGGCCGCGGTAGCTCAGAGAAGCGCCCGTCGGGCGGGGGGCGCGGCAAGAGGCGCTGGCAGGGCCCCCGAGCTGAGGGCAGAGAGCCGCAGGGGGTGGGAGCAACTTCTTCCAGAACCTTCCTCTGGCCTGGGCTGCGCTCTGAGCCAGGTAAGGGATGGGGAGGGCTGCAGGCCAGGGGGAAGGGTGGGCGACGGTCCCAACCCTCTCTCTCATTCGTCCTTGACGGAAGTGGTGGGCCCAGGGACTGACATCGGAGGAGTCTGGGGGAAACTCGCCTCCTGCCCCCCATAACTGTTCCGTCCCCTTCCTTCCCGATGATCCCCTATCATAATATTCCTTTTCAAGGATCAGAGGACCTCCTCCGCCCCCGCCCCGTCGTACTGCCCTCCCAAACTTCTCGCCCCATCTCCATTTGTTGCGAGGAGGAAGGGGGTCCTGATTTCCTGCTCTTCGGGAGAAAAGGATAGCCTCGGATGCCCCTACCCTCTTCCTTTATTTGGCGAATAAAACCTCCAAGAGGAAAGGAAGAGGCAGGCGGATCTGGTGGGGGTGGGACCCCAGGGCCTTGCTTCTGTTTCCCAGACCTCGGCACTAAAAGATCCTCCCCAGCTGCGGGGATGATGTTAGAGGAGGCGTCCCCCTACACACACTGTCCCCTCTGGGGTGGGGTAGTGCTCAGCTCCCACCGTGGTCCTCGCAGGCACCACATACTTATTCGGAGGAGGCGCCCCCGGGGTCGCGAGATGGAAGCGCGCTTCCGGGAGGCCGTTTAACCGGAGCTGCGGGACTCAGCGGGCCAGAGAGCGCGGCGGGCCACCCCCGGCTCAGCCCGTGGATGCTGACCGCCCCCTCGGAGAGTCCCCGCAGACATGGCGGAGAGCTGGCTGCGCCTCTCGGGAGCCGGGCCGGCGGAGGAGGCCGGGACGGAGGGCGGCCTGGAGGAGCCCGACGCCCTGGATGACAGCCTGACCAGCCTGCAGTGGCTGCAGGAATTCTCCATTCTCAACGCCAAGGCCCCCGCCCTGCCCCCGGGGGGCACCGACCCCCACGGCTACCACCAGGTGCCAGATTCGGCGGCGCCCGGGTCCCCCCTGGCGGCCGACCCCGCCTGCCTGGAGCAGCCACACACGCCGGGCAAGCCCACGTCGTCGTGCACGTCGCGGAGCGCGCCCCCGGGGCTGCAGGCCCCGCCCCCCGACGACGTGGACTACGCCACCAACCCGCACGTGAAGCCACCCTACTCGTATGCCACGCTCATCTGCATGGCCATGCAGGCCAGCAAGGCCACCAAGATCACCCTGTCGGCCATCTACAAGTGGATCACGGACAACTTCTGCTACTTCCGCCACGCAGATCCCACCTGGCAGGTAGAGGAGGCACGGGCGGCGGCCGCTCCCTCCCCACTCCCTCCTCGCTCTCCACGCCGCACTGGATTCATATCCCAGATCTGCAGGCCAAGTAGGCTTGGTGCGGCCAGGGCCCCAGAAGGGAGCACTGCCAAAGGAGCCCAGTTCTTGCAACTGCCCCTCCTTTGACTGAGAGAGAGAGAGAGAGAGAGAGAAGGGAGAATGTCCAGAGGTGGAGGGCTTCAGGGGTGCAGAGGCTGAGATTCAAGGGGAAATAACCTGCCATTCATCCAGCAGGCCCAGGCCAAAGACCAGGGCTAGACTCTGCGTGGACAGAGTCTCCTTGGGGAGAGCGATGAACTGAAGGCACATTCTTGTCCCAAGTCCTAGAATTCCTAGACACTGCCCTGCCCCGGCATGGTTTGTCAGGGCCGGGAGTCAGAAACGGAAACTAGAACGAGGCCCCCCTGCCAGGCTCTACATCCTGCCCTTTTGCAGTTGGCTTGGGGAGGGTGGAATGGAAGGGGTGCTGTAGCACGTGAGGGCCAGGTATGTCCCAATGGAGGGTGGAGGGGGTAAGGGGCCTTCCTAAAGCTGCTGTCCCAGCCCCCCACCTCAACCTCTGCTCAGTTTCCTGCTTCCAACCCCCGATGTCAGCCAACCTCCCTGGGGGGACAATTACCTGAGCCAGGTGCCTCCCACTGGGGCTCTGCCTACCACACTGGCTTCATGTTCCACGTCTCTGGAAGCAGGCACTGAGCAGCCAAGGGGCCCAGGCCACCATGTAAACATCCCAGCCTTGCTGCCAGGCGCTATCCACCCACCTGCCCTGCCGTCCCAGCCCAGGACCCCTGTCCCCCAGCAGGCTTTGGACAAGATTGAGCACCTAAGAATGGACAAGGCAGGAGGATGGTGGATTTGAGGTTGAGTAGGCAGTGCCCTAAGAGTCTTCCGCCATCACCATCAAGGGCTAGTTGGAGGCAGAGGCCCCCCAAGGACGCCCAGACTCTTCCCTGAAGCACCCAAAGCAGGCAGGCCACAGGACCACAGTCCCAAGCCATTTCCAATGCCCCTGACCCTAGAGCAGTGTCATTTGTAGCTGCACCGAAAAAGCAGAGACCCTCAGCCCCACCCTACCCTAAGCCTGTGCAACTGGGCTTCGAAGAAACGGGCCCCAGGAATGAGTGCTATGCTCTTAGCTCTTGGCTGGGTAATGATCAACTGAGCCTGGAGTGGGGGGAGGGGGCCGTGGGGGGTGAAGGCTCAGGCCAGCAGCCGGCTCAACAAACAAGGAAAGTCATCAGATCCCCCACCTCTCATCCCTGCGCGCTCTCTCTCTCTCTCCCCCTCCCTCTCCATTCTCGGCTGCCCAGCCCCCTCCCTGGAACCACTCAGTCACAGAGAGGGCCAGCCAGGCCCAGGCAAAGGGAGACGGTGGTCCAGGCCCTGGGGGAGCCGAGGGCTTTGGCCAGAGGCTGTCAGCGGCAGGGTGAGAGAGGGAGGGCAGGCGACGGGGGTGGCACCGAGAGCCACCCTGCGGCTCAGAGCTCGGATGACTGAGCAGGCAGATATCCCGGCAACAGGGAACAAAAGCCCCCGACAGCACTCCGGGCTCCCAGTGCCCCGTGGCTGGTGTCCCAGAGCCGCAGCCGCCTAGGCAGACCAGTGTGTCTGTCCCCCCCTCCTCTCCCCTCCCAGAGAAAAGATGGGGGGCGCGCAGCAGCGCCAGGTGCCACTTCATCTCCCCATCCCCACTGACCCTGCGGTTCCTCTCTCTCTCTCGCTCTCTCCCTGCACCCAGAATTCAATCCGCCACAACCTGTCTCTGAACAAGTGCTTCATCAAAGTGCCTCGGGAGAAGGACGAACCAGGCAAGGGGGGCTTCTGGCGCATCGACCCCCAGTACGCGGAGCGGCTACTGAGCGGGGCTTTCAAGAAGCGGCGACTGCCCCCTGTCCACATCCACCCAGCCTTTGCCCGCCAGGCCGCGCAGGAGCCCAGCGCTGTCCCCCGGGCCGGGCCGCTGACGGTGAACACCGAGGCCCAGCAGCTGCTGCGGGAGTTCGAGGAGGCCACCGGGGAGGCGGGCTGGGGTGCAGGCGAGGGCAGGCTGGGGCATAAGCGCAAACAGCCGCTGCCCAAGCGGGTGGCCAAGGTCCCGCGGCCCCCCAGCACCCTGCTGCCCGCCCCGGAGGAGCAGGGTGAGCTGGAACCCCTCAAAGGCAACTTTGACTGGGAGGCCATCTTCGACGCCGGCACTCTGGGTGGGGAGCTGGGTGCGCTGGAGGCCCTGGAGCTGAGCCCGCCTCTGAGCCCCGCCTCACACGTGGACGTGGACCTCACCGTCCACGGCCGCCACATCGACTGCCCCGCCACCTGGGGGCCTTCGGTGGAGCAGGCTGCCAACAGCCTGGACTTCGATGAGACCTTCCTGGCCACCTCCTTCCTGCAGCACCCCTGGGACGAGAGCGGCAGTGGCTGCCTGCCCCCGGAGCCCCTCTTTGAAGCCGGGGACGCCACCCTGGCCTCCGACCTGCAGGACTGGGCCAGCGTGGGGGCCTTCTTGTAAGAGGCCAGGCCCTGCCCCACCTCTGGACAGTGCCCAAGTCAGGGCCCAGAACTGCCCCCCAACACAGATCCACAGACACCCCACTACCCAGGCAGGGGCTGGGCCAGGGCTCCAAGGCTGGCCCCACAGGCCACATGACCACCAGCCCCAGCTGCCATCAGATTCAAGCCCAGGAGGCTGAGAATGAGGGCCCAGGACCCCCCGAATCGCTGCCTCCTCTCCCCAGCCCTGCCTTGTACACACAGTGTTTCATTGCTCCACGTCTTCCCAGCCCCAGAAGCCGGCTAAAGGGTCCTGCACCATGAGAGCAAGGCCTGGAGGGGCCCGGGTCAGGCTGGGGAGGAACAGAACTGGGCCCTCCCAGAGCACCTCCGCTTCCCCCCTCCTTCCCAAGGTCTCTATCCAGAGAGAGTCCCCAGGTACAACAAATGCTAATTAGATGACAACAAATTAACCCCCTGGAGGCTTCTCCCGGCAGAGCCTCCCTGGGGCTGGGGCAGGCAGTGGATGGGGCGGGGCAGGGCAGAAGATGGACTGGGGGAGGGGGCAGAGAGAGGAGACCAAAAAGAGGTGGGGGCACAGGGTGGGGCAAGGAGATCCTCTCTAGGGCCTCTGGGGTCTTTGCCTGGCCCCATCCCTAGGGGGCGGGGAGGGGACGTAAATCCCTAATCTTTAAACCCGACTTGAGGCTGAGAGCAGCAGGAAGTTTGCGTTTGGCGGTTTGGGGGCCGGGGCAGCCAAGCTGTAAGGGGCAGGACAGACAGACTAATGTAGTGAGTGTAGCTGTAGCTGAGGCTTAACTGGGAGGGACACCGAGCTTGCTGGAACTACTGGGACCAAGAACTGGAGTACCCCGCGCTCCTGCCTGCACTCCTCGGGGGCACGGGGCGTGCCTTGCTCCACCCGGACTCCCTGGGCTGCGTCCCACATCCACCCTCCTGCCCCGTGGGGCAATTTAACCTTTTCATGAAAGTTATTTACAATGAAAAGTTTTTAAAAATAAAATTTTTAAAAATCTAAATATGGACCTGCTCAAAACTTTCTGTGGGAACAGGTGAGGGCTCAGTGTTCTGGAGGGCAGCGCTTCTCTTGGCTGGAGTGAGGGATGGCTGAGAGGAAGATGCGGGGGCACTTAGGGCCTGCAAAGAGCACTAACCAACTCCCCATGACCTCAGCATCCCCAGGGAGGAAGGGGCTGAGGGGTGGCTCTCGGATGTCCCCTGCAGCCTAGGCCTTGGTGCCTCCATCTGTGCAGTGGG
This sequence comes from Symphalangus syndactylus, assembly GCF_028878055.3. NCBI lineage: Eukaryota > Metazoa > Chordata > Mammalia > Primates > Hylobatidae > Symphalangus > Symphalangus syndactylus. Next base: position 10,154,299 of record NC_072436.2, read on the forward strand.
AAGACTGGGGCCCACAGCTCTGGGGGATCAGGAGACAAAGGGAGGAGGAATGGCCCCCGCCCCCAGACCCAGGGAATCTCAAAGGCTAAGTGTGCACTGGGCTCAGCCCCTGCTGTCCCCCGCTGCGAGGGCCTGCCCGGGCCCGCCTGCCCCAGTCAGCCATCCCCGGCCTGGGCCAGTCTCCAGCACCTCCCTCCCTTGGTCCTCTCCTGGAGGGACCCAGCCCCAGGGCCCCCACTTCCCACACAACCTGGCCCAACGCAGGTTTGGAGAGGAGGAAGGCCACCAAGGAAGGGAGTGAGCTCAGACCCATCCCTCCCACCTACACTGGCAGGAGCCAGACTACCGGAGTTCTGATGGGGAAACTGAGGCATGGGAAATTTGTGTCTGGGTGACACTCAGCCAGCACCTTTCAATCCCCTCCCCCTTGCTTTGCCCGGGAGCCACCTCCCAACTCAGTCCCCGCCACATATACACCCTCACGGGTGCACGACGCCCCCAGAGAGCCACTTCCTCGCACACGGGCGCACACACAGGCAACGTCCCAAGCATTCCTGCCCAGCCTCCACAGACCCCTTTCTCCCAAAGCCCCTTTCTTTTTCCATCCTCGGGGTTGGCTCTAGGCCAACCTGGCATTCCCCTGCTAACCGGCTGCTTTCACTTGCTAATTATTCTAAATACTGCAGGAGGGCACGCAGCCTGCAGGGTCCAGGAAGGCAGGCTGAGGGCTGCCCCAATTCCCTTCACCCTGCAAGCAACTCCCCTCTCCTTTTCCCCACTGTCTGCCCCCTTCCTCTCCATGGACCCCACCATTGGGGGAACAAGGTGGGCTCCAGCCTTTTCCCCACGGGATCAGCCTCCAGCTTTAGACTGACAGGCGGGGCATGTAGCTGTGTGCCCCAGGCCTGTGCTGGGGGGAAGAGGGGCAATGTCTGGGGCAGGCAGGACTCCCCCCAACTGGGGGAGCACCAGGCCTGAGAAGCAGATCGAGGTTTGCCCCAGCTGGACAGTCACCCGGAGGCTCCTGAAAAGTCCCACTGCCGGGCTGCACCCTGGACCAATTAGACCAGAATTTCCAGGGTGAGACCCAGGCCTCAGCATTTGTAAGGTCCCCAGATGCTTCCAATGTGCAGCAAAACTGAGAGGGGGCCCTTGGAGCAGGCCAAGCTGGGGAATGGCGAGAGCATGGGCTAGGAGCCCCTCACTCCTACTCACCCCTGCCTTGCCCCTCAGTGGGGTGGCTTTTTCGTAAAAAGATGTTCATTTACCTCTTTTTTTTTTTTTTCTTTTTTTGAGTCGTCTCGCTCTGCCGCCCATACTGGAATGCAGTGGCGCCATCTCAGCTCACTGCAACCTGTGCGCCCCGCCCCACCGGATTGAAGCGATTCTCTTGTCTCAGCCTCCCGAGTAGCTGGGACTACAGGCGCCCGCCGCCATGCCCGGCTAATTTTTGTAGTTTTAGTAGAGATGGGGTTTCACCATGTTGGCCAGGCTGGTCTCAAACTCCTGACCTCAAGTAATCCACCCACCTCAGCCTCCCAAAGTGCTGGGATTACAGACGTGAGCCACCTCACCCAGCCCATTTACCTCTTATTTCTGGGTTCAATGTAATCCTAACCAAAATATGTTTTGCACCATTTGACAGTACGTTGAAGACCTGACTCCCCATACCACTAAATACTTCAGTATGTATTTCCTTAAAACAAGGGCACTTCTGGGTTTTTGTTGTTGTTGTTGTTGTTTTGTCTTGAGATGGAGTCTCAAGGCTGGAGTGTAGTGGCGCCATCTCGGCTCACTGCAAGCTCCGCCTCCCGGGTTCAAGCCATTCTCCTGCCTCAGCCTCCCGCGTAGCTGGGACTACAGGCGCCCACCACCACGCCTGGCTAAGTTTTTGTATTTTCAGTAGGGAAGGGGTTTCACTGTGTTATCCAGGATGGCCTCGATCTCCTGACCTCATGATTCGCTCGCCTCGGCCTCCCAAAGTGCTGGGATTACAGGCGTGAGCCACCGTGCCCGACCTCTACAGATAATTTTTAAAACTAGCCAGGCATGGTGGTGTGCATCTGTGGTCCCAGCTACTCTCTACACAAGAGGCTGAGGCAGGAGAATCACCTGAGCTGAGCCCAGGAGGTCAAGGCTTCAGTGAGCTCTGATTGCACCACTACATTCCTGCATGGGTGGCAGAGTGACACCCTGTCTCAAAAAAAAAAAAAAAAAAAAAAAAAAAAGGAAATTCACATTGGCCTGATAATCCCATCTAATCCACGGACCCCATTCAAACTTTGCAGATTGCCCTGTCACGCTCCTCCCTGTGCCAGCATCCCAATCCGAGATCACCGTTCATTCACTGTCCTATCTCTTTGGAGCTGTGTGGCTTTGCGCTCATAACTCAAGTTCCCTGGCAGGTTCCTCATCTCCTTTCATTCTAACCTGCAATCTCCACTTTTGGGATAACCAGCCCCTGCTGCACGTGACAGCCCCCACCTGAACCACCTCTTTTTTTTTGTTTTGTTTTGAGACAGTCTTGCTTTGTCGCTCAGGCTGGAGTGCAGTGGCACAATCCCAGCTCACTGCAACCTCCACCTCCCAGGTTCAAGCGATTCTCCTGCCTCAGCCTCCTGAGTAGCTGGGATAACAGGTGTGCACCATCAAGCCCGAATAATTTTGTATTTTTAGTAGAGACGGGGTTTCATCATGTTAGCCAGGCTGGATCCTCAAGTGATCCGCCCGCCTCGGGCTCCCAAAGTGCTGGGATTACAGGAGTGAGCCACCACGCCCAGCCCCACCTCATTTTAAGTGTTGAGGGAAGCCTGTTCCCAAAGCACGGAGCCACCCTTCTGTCCCAGAATTTCCAGCCTCTTCCCCATTCTGTCTTCCCGCTGTATCCCCCAGCTAGGAATGTGGTGGAGAGAGCAGGGAGGGCCAGGATGTGGGAGGAAAGGCCAGGAGCTCAGACCTTGGACGGCTCCCCCTCCCTGCCCAGGGCACATCCTGTTAAATAGGACAGGCCACCCGGGGCCCAGTGACTCTCAGGTCTGGAAGGTCCCCAGGGATCCCCCTCAACCCTGCACTTTATGCTGCGCTGGGACAAACTGGCCAGGCCCCCTGCAGAGCTGAGCTCCATCTGGGGCAGGAGTTAGGAATGGCTCTCCACCTCCTCCCCCGCCCCAGGACCCAGACTTGCCGGAAGAGGGTGAGCTGGAGGGCAGGAAGGAAGGCGGGGCGGTGGAGGGTCAGGTGCAGCTCCCTCCTGGGCTGAGGCCCAAAGGTAAATAGGTGTAGGTGCGCTCCCGGCAGGGGGCAGTGGGCTGGTCCCTTGGGGCAGGCCTGGGCCTGTTGGGGGTGGGGATGTGGGAAGGGGCCGCCGAGCCAGCCTTGTTAACAATGGGGTGGGGGAGGAGCCCGGGCCCTGCTGACACATTCTTGTTTGATGAGGAGGAAAACACAGGTGATGGGGGTGGGCGGGGTGGGACCTCGGGCAGGGGAGGGGCTTTGTGAGCCCCCCCATGCCAAGGCCTCACTGACTGGTGTGAGCTGAGCAGGTGAAGCGCAGAAGGCCCTCAGGGGCTGCATTCTTCCCGGGGCACCTGTGTCTGCCGCACTCTGTGGCTCCCAGGTGGGCGGGTCAGAGCTTCTGGGCATGCTGGGGCTTGAACCTTCCCTGTCTGCGTCAGAGGTTGGCAGGGGCCAACTGGAAGGACATTGCCCCCGGAAGCCAGCCAGCCTGAGCTGGCACGGCAAGGAGAGGTGGGGGGACCGTAACGGAGGGGGCTGTCGGGGCTGAGGGTCTCCCTACTGGCCCCTGATAGCCTCCCAGTACAGTCCTGAACTGACTCCCACCAGCCCCTCACCCGCCCTTGGTGTTCTGAGGACAGAGAGGTCTGAGCCCCAGGACCTGCGCTCCCAGGAAAGTAGGAGTTTCCAGGAATTGGAGAGGGTGTGCACACCTCCACGAAGCCCAGAAGCCCACCCCACCCACAGTCCCCAGGGCCCTTTGAAGCCAGAGCCACAGCGGGATTGCGGTGGGCAGCCCTCCCAATGCTGCTGTTTGCCCAGGGAATTAAGTTGAGGCGGGGCAGCTGCCCACAGCTCTCCCCTTGCCCAGCCACCCACAGGCTCCGTCTACAGCCCCGCACCCCTACCAGCTGCCCTGCCTCTCTTCTTGCCTAACCCTGGGCACCAAGCCCTGTCCCCATCCCCACTGAGCAAGAGAGTGCCTTCAATTTCCTTCGAGTGAACTGTGTCCATGAGTTGGGCAGGGGACAAGGAGGGGTGGACTGGGATACAGACCCTACCTACTAAGCCCACAGGTCTGCAGACCCCTGTGGGAAGATTACCTGTCTTGCTGATTCCTACCTTCGAAGCATCACAGCCCCCAACGTGTTAAGTATTTTTTGAATAAATGAATGAATAAATGTGCTGGCTGGCAGATCAACACAAGATAGAAAGGCAGCCGACAAGCCAGATAGTCAACACCCATGGGTTCTCCAGTCCCCGGGCTGGGAACATTCCTGAGGCCTCTGGAGGCAGTGATTTGACCCAAGGGTGTGCAGAGGTAGAAGGCATTCCAGCCCAGGGAGAACTTTGACGAAAGCTCCATTGCTGCCCGGTTCTGGAATTGAGCGAGGGGGCAGGCTGTTGACCCTGTGGATTTGGGGGCCTCTCATGCGGAAGTGAGAACAGAGGGAGGGGAGCGGAGAGCGAGGACCACCACTAGGAAACCAGGGCACCAGGAAGGACGAGGCAAAGCCGAGAGGGAGCGGGAGGACACCTGGGAACTCGGGCAGGGGGAGCCACTGCGCTCCCACACCTGTTCCCCACCCCCTGAAGGGAGCGGCCACAGTGCTGAGCGCCCCAGGGCAGCCTGAGTGGGGGCAGCGGAAGCCGGCATTGGCCCTGGAGGTCCCGGCGGCCTCCCATGGGGCTGTTTCCTTAGTGCAGTTGGTGAGGTGCGGGCAGAGTGAGAGCAGGCAGCAAACCCCAGCTCCAAATGGGGAGAAAGAAAGCAGAGGGTGCGGACAGGGGTCAGGGCAGACCCAAGGAGAGCTTTAAGATGGGAGGCCTGACCGGGCGCGGTGGCTCACGCCTGTAATCCCAGCACTCTGGGAGGCCGAGGCGGGCGGATCACGAGGTCAGGAGATCAAGACCATCCTGGCTAACACGGTGAAACCCCGTCTCTACCAAAAATACAAAAAATTAGCCGGGCGTGGTGGCAGGCGCCTGTAGTCCCAGCTACTCGGGAGGCTGAGGCAGGAGAATGGCGTGAACCCGGGAGGCGGAGCTTGCAGTGAGCCGAGATCACGCCACTGCACTCCAGCCTGGGCGACAGAGCCAGACTCCGTCTAAAAAAAAAAAAGATGGGAGGCCTGAGGGTATTTGAAGGAAAGAAGGGTACGGGTGACCCCGAGGGGTTGGCAGTGCTGAGAGAGCTCCTGGTGGGAGCAGGAGGAAGAAGGTCTCAGAGGAGGCAGGAAGGGTGAGCGCCGGCCCCTTTCTTGGAGAGGGAAGAGGAAGAGGACGGGGAGGGGGTGGGGCTGCGCCAGGGTGAACCGGAGGGTGTGGGGAGCTCTGGCTAGTGTGCGGAACTACGGGGTGTAAGGGGCAGAAGCACGGAGGAGCAGGTCTGGAGTAACTTGGAAGGGCACTCGGGAGCAAGGGGAGCAGAGAGGAGGGACAGGAGCCCTGAGAAGGGCAGGGTAGCTGACCTGCACCCAGCTCACAGGACACAGCTGGAGGCCGGAGATTCTCAGCTGCAGGAGAGGAAGGCCAGGGTCCCAGGTGCTGCTGGACACTGGTCAGTCACTCACCTGGTGACCTGGTTCCTTATACCTTTGAGCTGAGTCAGGGAGGGGCACCAAAGAAGGAACGAGACCCCGTCTTGGGGAGCCTTTCTAACCCACCGAGCTGGGAAGCCCACAACCTTACCCATGGGCCTCACAGAATCTGAGGCTAAAATGTTTGGGCATTGCAGCTTCAGGACGGGAATCCTGTTCTCAGAGCTGTGCTCATGAGGTATGGTTCCCTTCCCAAGCTGAGTCTCCTAGAACCCTCCTTCCTTACCCAGAAGCCTCTCAGGCACCCCTCAAACATGCTATGAGCAACTCAAACTCTCCGTATGCCTGGCCGGCTTCCCCTTCTCCCTGTGTGGGCCTTCCTCACACTGCACCCTCACTCGGGACTGGCACCCCCAGCCAGCTGTCTCCCAGCCCACTGCCCTCACTCCAGTATGTTCTCCACCTAACAGCCACTGGGCCTTTCTTTTGTCTTTTTCTATTCCTTTTTTTTTTTTTTTTTTTTTGAGACAGAGTTTTTGCTCTTGCCCAGGCTGGAGTGCAATGGTGCCATCTCGGCTCACCGCAACCTCCACCTCCCAGGTTCAAGCGATTCTCCTGCCTCAGCCTTCCCAAGTAGCTGGGATTACAGGCATGTGCCACCAAGCCTGGCTAATTTTGTATTTTTAGTAGAGATAGGGTTTCTCCATGTGAGTCAGGCTGGTCTCGAACTCCCAACCTCAGGTGATCCGCCTACCTCGGCCTCCCAAAGTGTTGGGATTACAGGCATGAGCCACCGCGCCCAGCCTCCTCTTTTTTTTTTTAATGGAGTCTTGCTCTGTCGCCCAGGCTGGAGTGCAGTGGCATGATTTCGGCTCACTGTAACCTCTGCCTCCTGGGTTCAAGCGATTCTCTTGCCTCAGTCTCCCGAGTAGCTGGGATTACAGGTGTCCACCACCATGCCCAGCTAATGTTTTGTATTTTTAGTAGAGATGGGGTTTCACCATGTTGGCCAGGCTGGTCTTGAACTCCTGACCTCAGGTGATCCACCCACCTCGGCCTCCCAAAGTGCTGGGATTACAAGCGTGAGCAACCGCACCCTGTCTCTTTTTCTTTTTTTTTTTTTCTTTGAAACAGAGTCTCTCACTCTTGCCCAGGCTGGAGGGCAGTGGCACAATCACAGTCACTGCAGCCTCAACTTCCTGGGTTCAAGTGATCCTCCCCCCTCAGCCTCCCGAGTAGCTGGGACTAGAGGGCACATGCCACCTTGCCTGGCTGTTTTTTTAATTTTTTGTGGAGATGGGGTCTCACCAGGTTGCCCAGGCTGGTCTCAAACTCCTGGGCTCAAGTGATCCTCCTGCCTCAGCCTCTGAAGGTGCTCATATTACAGGTGTGAGCCACCACGCCTGGCTTTTTTTTTTTTTTTTTAAGGAAAAATTTTTACATCGTAACAGTACATGCACCTGGAATAAATATCAATCTTAAAAAGACTTAGTATGTTAAAAAGTTTTAAAAAAACACAAAAGGTCACTAGCTCTTCCTTCAGGTCCTGCTCCTGTGGTAACCATAACCAACCACTTTCAGTTCTTTCACTGGTTCAAATAATCCTTGCTGGGTTTTTTTTTTTTTTTTTTTTTTGTGACAGAGTCTCACTGTGTTGCCCAGACTGGAGTGCAGTGACAGGACCTTGGCTCACTGCAACCTCCGCCTCCTGGATTCAAGCGATTCTCCTGCCTCAGCATCCCAAGTAGCTGGGATTACAGGTGTGCACCACCACGCCCAGCTAAATTTTGTATTTTTGGTAGAGACGGGGTTTTACCACGTTGACCAGGCTGGTCTCGAACTCCTGACGTCAAGTGATCTGCCCACCTCCGCCTCCCAAGGTGCTGGGATTACAGGCATGAGCCACTATGCCCGGCCTTATGCTTCTAATTAATACTACCAGCACTGGATCTTCAATTTATTTGAATGTTATCCAATGGCTTCCTGCCATAGAAGGTAAGGATATGGGCCGGGCGCGGTGGCTCACGCTTGTAATCCCAGCACTTTGGGAGGCCGAGGCGGGCGGATCACGAGGTCAGGAGATCGAGACCACGGTGAAACCCCGTCTCTACTAAAAATACAAAAAATTAGCCGGGCGTGGTGGTGGGCGCCTGTAGTCCCAGCTACTCGGGAGGCTGAGGCAGGAGAATGGCGTGAACCCGGGAGGCGGAGCTTGCAGTGAGCCGAGACTGCGCCACTGCACTCCAGCCTGGGCGACAGAGCAAGACTCCGTCTCAAAAAAAAAAAAAAAAGAAAAAGAAGGTAAGGATATGGCTCGATTCCCTCCTCTATCCTCCTATTTGGTCAGATTTTTGGTTAAACAGCAGACACCATGTGACTGCCATGGCATGGTGCATATTGCTCACTGCACAGCCCAGCAGTGCACTCTATGTCCTTTCCTAAAGGATGCAGGAGTTAATAATTACCTCATTTCTTGTCATTGTTTAGATTTTTTATGCTCTTATAGCTAATTATACACAAATGTCCCAAAAAGTCTTACAAATCCTTATCAATGCCATTCTCTAATGAATACCTTTTTAAAAATCCATAAATAGGCTGGGCACGGTGGCTCACGCCTGTAATCTCAGCACTTTGGGAGACAGAGGCAGGTGGATCACCTGAGGTCAGGAGTTCGAGACCAGCCTGGCCAACAAGGCGAAACCCCGTCTCTACTAAAAATACAAAAATTAGCCAGGCATGGCGGCATGCACCTGTAATCCCAGCTACTTGGGGGGCTGAGACAGGAGAATTGCTTGAACCCGGGAGACGGAGGTTGCAGTGAGCCGAGATTGTGCCACTGCACTCCAGCCTGGGCAAGACGAGCAAGACTCCGTCTCAAAAGACGGTGGGCATGGTGGCTTATGCCTGTAATCCAAGCACTTTGGGAGGCCAAGGTGGGTAGATCACTTAAGGTCAGGATTCTTTCCTTCCTTCCTTCCTTCTTTCCTCTTTTTTTTTTCTTTTGAGATGGAGTCTCGCTCCATCACCCAGGCTGGAGTGCAGTGGCGTGATCTTGGCTCTCTGCAACCTCTGCCTCCTGGGTTCAAGCGATTCTCCTGCTTCAGCATCCTGAGTAGCTGTGACTACAGGCACCCGCCACCATGCCCAGCTAATTTTTTGTATTTTTAGTAGAGATGGGGTTTCACCGTGTTAGCCAGGATGGTCTCGATCTGCTGACCTTGTGATCCACCCACCTCGGCCTCCCAAAGTGCTGGGATTACAGGCGTGAGCTACTGCTCGCAGCCTCTTTTTTTCTTTCTTGTTTTTCTTTCTTTCTTTCACTTTGGAGCTACCTATCATAAGCTCTCACTTTCAAGTTGAAGGTTTTCTTCAAATGTCTAGTCATACTGGCTGTAAATTCATTTTTCAAATTGAAGTGCTAAAAAGCTAACTACAAGGTCAGCAAGTAGAGGCAGTTGGTCAACTATCGGGCTTTATTGTAAGACAACCTAGCCTTTTTGCAGGAGGGCTCTAATGGTCAATACCAGCAGAGCTTTCCTCCAAGGTCATGTTATTAGCTCAGAGAAAAATCTAGTTTACCCCTACAGGGTTTGAGACTGGTGTGATGGCTGCTGAGGCAGGAAGGGGTTTGGGGTTTTGTTTTTCAGGATGCAGACTTCTTTCACTTAATATCCTTGTTTTCACCCCAGTGTCTGATCCCTACCACCTACAAGTGCCTAGTGTCCCCTGGTCCAGGACCCAGTTCAATTGCTCCAGAAAATAAACCTCCAATCTCAGTGGGGTTGGAGCTGGGGAGGAACACCGTAGGGAGTGGGAAGACAGGGGGCTAGAGATCTGCTCAGTGCAAAAACTTCACTTTGTGTTCTGACCTTTTGCAGAATCTGGGGGAAAAAATCATTCAACTTCCTTTGGGTATCCCCTTCCGTATACCTGCACAGGAGCTCTGTGCTGCACCCTCTACTCTCCGACACTTCCTCTTCATCTTCATGTGTTCTCAGCCTAGATTTGCTGAAATCTCTCATCAGACATCATCTCCCCTTCTGGTTTTTTAGTTTTTTCCTTGTGGATTTATGTTTTTTTGTTTTTTGTTTTTGAGATGGAGTCTCGTTCTGTCTCACCGAGGCTGGAGTGAAGTGGCGTGATCTCGGCTCACCGCAGCCTCTGCCTCCTGGGTTCAAGTGATTATCCTGCCTCAGCCTCCCATGTAGCTGGATTACAGGCGTGCGCCACCACATCTGGCTAATTTTTGTATTTTTGGTAGAGATGGGGTTTCTCCATGTTGGTCAGGCTGGTCTTGAACTCCGGACCTCGTGATCCACCCGCCTCGGCCTCCCAAAGTGCTGGGATTACAGGTGTGAGCCACTGCGCCCAGCCTATTTTGTTCTTATTGAGGTAAAATTCATGTACAATTAAATGAGCTGATCTTAAGTGTACTGTTCAAACCATTTTGACAAATACATATCAAAACACAGAAAATTTCCTCATGCCCCTTTCCAGGGGATCCCTACCATCACCCCATCCCTAAGCAACCACTCATTTGATTTCTATTGCCATCGGTCACTTTTGCCTGTTCTAGAATTTCCTATGAATGGCACCAGACAGTTTGTACTTTGTGTTCAGCTTCTTTCACTCAGCATGTTAGTTTTGGAATTTAACTATGTTGTTGCACGCATCAATAGTTTGTTCCTCTTCATGGCTGAGTAGTATTTCATCAGCTGATGGTAGCTGTTTGTTTATCCAGTCTCCTCTTCATGGATATCTGGATTGTTTCCAATTTTGATCTATTGTGAATAAAGCTGCTATGAACAGTCTTGTACAAGGCTTTTTGTCATATAGCTTTGTTTAAAAAAAATCCCTTTTCATTTGGATGGGGTTTCGGAAGTGAAGATATATATGTGTATAATATATCTGCCATGTCCAACAGGACTACCGAGTTGATTCTTTTCTTTATTTTTTATTTTTGAGATGGAGTCTTGTTCTGTAGCCCAGGCTGGAGTGCAGTGGTGCGATCTCCACTCACTGCAACCTCTGCTTCCCAGGTTCAAGCGATTCTCCTGCCTCAGCCTCCCCAGTAGCTGGGACTACAGGTGCACGCCATCATGCCTGGCTAATTTTTGTATTTTTAGTAGAGACGAGACAGGGTTTCACCATGTTGCCTGGGCTGGTCTCAAACTCCTGATCTCAAGTGGTCTGCCCACCTCAGCCTCCCGAAGTGCTGGGATTAGAGGCATGAGCCACTGCACCCAGCCCCTAAGTTGATTCTTCAAAGAGATGGCCCAGGTATCCAGCAGGAGTGCAGGGAGGAAAAGAGTTTCAGGCCGAAGGAGGGGAGTGAGCAAAGGCATGGAGGTGGGACCCCCACCAGTGTGCCCAGGGGGCCGCTAGCCTCTCAGTGCTAGGGAAGATAAGGGGCCAGGGTGAACCTTTTCAAGTGCAGCTGTGGCCACATCACTCCTCAGCTAACAGTGCAATGAGTTCCCTCGTCTACAGGAGGAGCTTCAGGCCTCCTAAGCTCCATCAAGATCTGACTCCTGCTCATCTCTCATCTTCTCCCCTCCCCTCCCCTCCCCTCTGTGACCAGTCACACTAATGCACCACTCAGAATCACTATTTCCACTCTTCCTGTCCCAATCCCTGCCTTCTGCCTTGAATGACCACCCTCCTGCTCTCCTGCTTCACCTGGGTAACACCCTTCAGGACTTAGTTCCAGAGTTCCCAATCCTGGGCTCCACCTGGGTTAGGTGTGGGCTCTGGGGTCCCACAGCATCCTCAACACAGCCCACCTGCCAGAGCCCGGGACAGCAGGCACATGGTACTGATGACCATACAATGGCCAGCGAGGTTGTCAGTCCCCTTCCCAAGTGGTTCTCTTGGCTCTCTCCGTGTCTAGCACCCGAAGGAGATGTGAAGAGGTGGGAAGGAGGAAAATAAACCAGCCCGCGGGGTGCATGTCACCATGCCATCCAAGCCCAGGTCTGAAAACTCAGATGCAAGCCTTTTCTCTCAATGTGGCTGGTGACACCTGCAGAGGGAGGGTCCTCCCTGCATCGCCATCCTAGCAGAACTTGTGCCAGCCTTTTTAGCCCTTCTGTTTGAGCAGGCAGTTGGTAACACACATCGGGGTCCCCAGGCTGGTACCTGAACCAATGTCAGCTCTGGCAATGCCACCTCTCACAGAAGAGTGGGCCTGGCTGGAGCAGAGTCGGGGCTGGGGATCCCTAGACACTCGCTGTGCCCCTCGCTGGTCAGAGTTCCAGAAAGCCCATATCCAGTGGTCCACCCTTGACCTGAACCCTTTTAGCTGGTGGGTCTAGAACTCAGTTTGGGGGATGACCTCCATCACAATCCCTTTCCCTGCTTCATCCCTGCAGCCTGGTGAATGCCTCCAGGGCAGAGGACAAGTGCGGGGGGGGGGGGGGGCTCTGTTCCTGCCTGCCCAGTACCCGTGCCCCTAGCCTGCTGCCAGCACAGACTACCTACTGTGGGGCTCCTGGCTGCTGGCTGGGGTTCAAGTTTGTTGGGGGAACCACCTGGGCTGGGCCCTGAGCTCTAGGAGACACCACGTCAGGTGGCCGGGCCTCTGGCAGACCCCAGCTCCAAGTCTGGTCCTGGGGAGCTGCAGGCCCAGATTCCTTGAGGGGTGCAGGTGGGAGATGGGGTTTGTCTGTTTGCCCTTTTGTGGGAGGCAGGAGCAGCTGGAGTAGCCCTCAATGACAGCAGCAAGCACCTGTCGTCTGCAGGAGGCCTCAGGAGCCTTCTAGTGTCACCTATAGCTGAAGAAAATGAGGCATAGAGAGGACACAGCTCTGAGGACGGTGGCACAGGTGAGGCTGGCTTCTCGTGGGCACTGCCGGCTGGGGGACCTATGTGGACGTCTGCCACCTCTCCACTCACCACAGCAGCATCTGTGTCTCCCCTGCTGGACTGGGAGCTCCAGGAGGGCAGAGGCAGTGTGCAGTTCTCTGTGGCACCTGGCCAGAGTCAGGTATGGCACACGCTGGGTGCTCAGCAGAGCACGGTGGCATGGATAGGGGGTGGCAGGATGCGCCCCAATTCTCACAATGACTTACTGGCAGAGCCAGATCCAAAAGCCAGAGTTTCCAGCTGGGCAGATAGTGGGGAACTATCAGAAAGGCAGCTCAGGAGGCTGGGCGTGGTGGCTTATGTCTGTAATCCCAGCACTTTGGGAGGCTGAGGCCGGGGGGTGGGGTGATCACCTGAGGTCAGGAGCTCGACATCAGCCTGGCCAACACAGTGAAACACCGTCTCTACTAAAAATAAAAAAATTAGCCACGCGTGGTGGTGCATGCCTGTAGTCACAGCTACTTGGGAGGCTGAGGCAGAAGAATCCCTTGAACCCAAGAGGTGGAGTATCAGTGAGCTGAGATTGCGCCAATGCACTCCAGCCTGGGCTACAAGAGTGAAACTCCAAAAAAGAAAAAGAAGGAAGGAGGGAGGGAGGGAGGGAGGGCGGGAGGGAAAGAAAGAAAGAGAAGAGAGAGAGAGAGAGAGAGAGAGACAGAGAGGGCCGGGCGCGGTGGCTCACGCCTGTAATCCCAGCACTTTGGGAGGCCAAGGCGGGCAGATCACGAGGTCAGGAGATCGAGACCATCCTGGCTAACACGGTGAAACCCCGTCTCTACTAAAAATACAAAAAATTAGCCAGGTGTGGTGGCGGGCGCCTGTAGTCCCAGCTACTCGGGAGGCTGAGGCAAGAGAATGATGTGAACCCGGGAGGCGGAGCTTGCAGTGAGCAGAGATGGCGCCACTGCACTCCAGCCTAGGCCACAGAGCAAGGCTCCGTCTTAAAAAAAATAAAGAAAGGGGAAGGGAAGGGGACAGGGGAGGAGAGAGAAAGGCAACTCAGGCCTGTCCCACCTGTCCCTCTGCCCTCAGGGGCCCAGGCCTCAACCTCCAAGCCAGCCTCCTCCCTGGCCTCATTAAAAAGTCCTTATTGAAGAAGGAAGTGTGTGTGTGGTGTCCCGCCAGGTAATACACGCTGAGATATCTCTGCTCATTCATTCATTCATTCATTCATTCATTTCAGGCAGACAGGAGGACCCTTCTGTGAGTGTGAACGACAGGCAACCCCACAGAGCAAGAGCACACTGGGGACTCCCTTCAGGGTCATCTCACTCAATCCCCTGCCTCAGGGCAGCTATCCAGTCAGGGAATGAGGCCTCCTGGTTTCCCACCGCAGGGGCAGGATCCATCAGCCCTCAGTTTGGGTTGGGGGGAAACGGTGGAAACCTGGCTGTCGGCCTGCTCCCGGGCAGGGCTTCCCTGTGCCCTCCCGCCCCCAGCCAACAGCCTGTGTCTTCTAATTTACTGCCCAAGGCACTGCACCCTCCTCATTTGCGGCCCCCCGGCCACTCCTGCCAGGCAGCCCACCCCTCCGAGGCTCCTCTCCAAACACAGTGCAACCTCAGCTGACGCTGGGGCCCCAGGGCCGCTTTGCCTCCACTCCCGCCACACTCAGCTGTCCTCTCCGACACCCCCGGCCCACTCCTTGCTTCCCAGCTTTCCTTCCATAAGGCCGGTCCCTGTCCTGAGGCCCCCTTCTCCTATCCTTCAAAATCCAGTCCATATGCCTGTGCCTCGGCCTCCCTGAAACGCCCCATAGCTGTGGCTGTTCCCCCAACCCAGGCCGCAGCCCTGTGCCTCTCCTGTGGCCTGGATGACCCAGGCCTGCAGCGCACCCCAAATTTCCAAATGTTTCCAAGAGCACCATCTTTTTATCCGGGCTCTCCTCTCTCTTCCCGCTTCCTGCCTCGCTGAGTTCGTGAACAAATGAACGAAACTGCCCGACCCGGAAAAGATCCCGCCTGGCGGGGGCCTGTGCGGGCCCTTCCTGGGGACAGCACCACCCGCCTCCGTCCCGCTCCCCACCGCAGCCCCGCACGGAGAAAGCGCTGAGTCACGTTCCGGGCACGCGGCCCCGGGAAGCCAGGCCTCAGGGGCGCGCCTGGGCCCGTGGGGGGCTCCTGGGCCTGCTGCGGCAGCGCCTGGGCCCGCGATGAGGGCGCCCCGCACCCGCACCCGCTGCCCAGCGCAGCCCCCGCAGCGTCTCCGGTTGCCTGGAGCCACGGGCCGGGCAGAAGCAGGTGCCAGCGGCTGACGCCACCGCGGCTTGCCAGCCGAACCCCCCTTCCGGAGTGGTTCAGAGGAATGGGGGGTGGCGAGCGCGAGACGCCCCCAGCAGCCTGCCCCGACCCCTGGTTTCCTGCCTAACCCCCAGGTCGGGTTCCTGGGGCCTTCTGGATGCCCCCTTGTTGTTTGCCTCCCTTCTATCTCCACGTTCCCTCCCTCTTCAGCGCCCCCTCCTGCCCCCGTTCTGTCCCCACCCATGCCCCTGGGCCTCTCCCTTCCCCTGCACCCTGGACCTTCTCGGAGGTTCCAGCTGCCCGAGCGCGGTGGACGCCAAGGGTGGTGTGGGGCGCCCCCTTGCGGCCCGGCCCGGGCTCGCCTCACCTCCCCGCCTGCTTAAGCCCTCCCGGAGCGCTCGGAGTTCAACCCTCGAGCACGGCGGAAGGAGGGCGCCCCACTGCGGCACAGCCACGTCCACGAAGCCCCTCCCGGGGTTCTAGAAAGCGGAGGCCTCCGGTAATAGGGGCTAAGGCTGGGCCAGGGGGACAGGGGATAGGCCCTCCCAGCTCCTCCCCTGCCGAGACAGGAGGGGTGAGGGAGAGGGGGAGAGGTGTGTGTGTGTGTGTGTGTGTGTGTGTGTGTGTCCCGCAGATAAGGGGCCATGGCCTAGGACAGCCAGGCAGTGAGTGGCAAGCGCCTGATGGGTTGCTTTTCCTTCATTTTACAAGCCAGGAAGTCTTCCTGCGGTGGGGTTTGCAGAACCAGCAGAATCCCTCCTGGGGCCACCATGTTCCTGGCACCGTTCTGAGCCCTTGTAATGCTAATCTCCTGTAGTGAGTGCCTGGGGAGGGTTGGGGGGGCTGTAATATTGTTGTCCTTGCAGAAGGAAAGACCGAGGTGCAGAGAGATGTCTAGAAGGTGCCAGAAGGTGACTGTCCAGCCCTGGTATCACTGCCTGGTGATTTCGTTTCTTTGATCTTCACGAATGGCCTCACTGGGTGAGTCCAGGGGCCAGGAGGCTTCAGATGCTGTCGATGACTCAGGACTGTTTGGGGGCAGATAAGAGGAGGTGAGGGGTTCCACGGGTTCTGGATAAATTGATCAGAACTCAGAACACATTTCTAAGCAGTGATCATTAGCTGCAGAAGCTGATTTTGTTCCTAACATACTCCAACTACAGCTGGAAAGGCCAGGGAAGAACTGGAGTGGGCACCGGCTAACATTTCTTGAGCACCTACTAGGTACCAGGCCCTTTATATGCGCCATGTCACTTAATTTACCTCAAATCCAAGGGGCCTTTGTGGCGTGTTATTCAGAAGTCACAGGGCTAATCGGGGCAGGGCTGGGATCAGACAGGCCTGTCTGGCCTCACACCTGGGTTCTTTTTCCTCCACTCTGCCATTCAGCTGTGATTTGGACAGAAATCAGCTGCCACGTGCAACATTCTCCCATGTGTCAGCAGTACCTATCTCAGGGCACAATTCCTTCCTGCCCCACAGCCCTCTCCTGGGACTTGCCTTAGGTAAGATGAGAAATTGGGATGGGAGGTGTGGGGGCGGGGCAGGGTGTGCAGGTCTCTGGCCACAAGAGAAGCAGGAAGGGATACAGATTCCTCCCAATGCATCTCTTGGCCTAGGTGTTTCTGTTGCCCCGAGTATGTTGCTGTGATTCTCAGGTCAAAGAGGTTCTCAGTTGCCTCAAAAGCTGCACCCTTGGCTGGGCATGGTGGCTCACGCTTGTAATTCCGGCGCTTTGGGAGGCCAAGGCAGGTAGATCATCTGCGGCCAGGAGTTTGAGACCAGCCTGACCAATATAGTGAAACCCTGTCTCCACTAAAAATACAAAAAAATTAGTCGGGCGTGGTGGCGGGTGCCTGTAGTCCCAGCTTCTCGGGAGGCTGAGACAGGAGAATTGCTTGAACCCAGCAGGCGGAGGTTGCAGTGAGCCGAGATCGTGCCACTGCACTCCAGCCTGGGCGACAGAGTGAGACTCTGTCTCAAAAAAAAAAAAAAAAAAAGTGCTGCACACCAACCTCCTTCACTTTGTCTTCCCTGGGACCTGTGCGCCATCCCTTTGATCCTCCTTCCGCGCCCCTCCTCCTCCTCCTGGAGTTAGCCTTCATGCACTTGTTTATTTGTTCATCATAGATTTACTGGGTACCCGGAACACCCTCTGGGTCGGGCCAAGGCCAGGTGCTGGGGAGGCACCCTTTAGAGGGCCCGCTGAGCCTTCTGGTCATGCATGGCGATTCCATCAGCCCTGGCCCAGCACCCCTCTTGTTTGTGTCACTCAGCTGTGAAGACCTGTTGCCTGTGCTTGTCTTTGATCTGCCCCCAGCGGGGCTCCTGCTGGCTTAGCCTTTCCTCCCTCCAGCTCTGCCTGTGAGGTCCAGGGATCCTTCCGGGCAGTGGACCCTGCTCTGCTGGGCACCTCGCAGGCTCCGCAGGAAGCTTCTGGCTTCCAGCACCCCCTCACCTTGCTCAAACTTTGCCTCCACCCCTCAAGCAGGCATGATTCCTCAGTGATGCCCCAGACCCTATAAGGACCTGAATTCAAACCAGTTTGCTTAGGCGACATTCAATTTGTAGTTGTGAAAATGAATTTAAAGTTCACCTGAGCAGGCCGGGTGCGGTGGCTCAGGCTTGTAATCCCAGCACTTTGAGAGGCCGAGGCGGGCAGATCACGAGGTCAGGAGATCGAGACCACGGTGAAACCCCGTCTCTACTAAAAATACAAAAAAAAATTAGCCGGGCGTGGTGGTGGGCGCCTGTAGTCCCAGCTACTCTGAGAGGCTGAGGCAGGAGAATGGCATGAACCCAGGAGGCGGAGCTTGCAGTGAGCCGAGATCGTGCCACTGCACTCCAGCCTGGGCGACAGAGCGAGACTCCGTCTCAAAAAAAAAAAAAAAAAAAGTTCACCTGAAAAAAAAGAACAAAAGTAGACTATCCAGGAAGTTTTTGTTTTGGGAGGGGGGAAATAAAAAACCATGAAAGATATATCCCCCACCAAATATTAAATGAATAATTAAGTTAAAAAGCTTTTTTGCTTTAACTGGTTTGGTACTGTTGTTGAAATAAGCAAAAACACTTCAGTGGAACAGAATACGCCCAAGAAATAGATCCAGATATCTACATGGAAGAAATGGTATCCAGACTGTGAAAAAACTCAGATGGCTCAGTAATATAAACTTAAAAAAAAAAGTACGAGAAAAGAACACAGGTGTTTTATTTATCCCAAGCTAAGCTTTTTTTTTTCCTCAGAATCTCACTCTGTCTTCCCAGTTGGAGTGCAGTGGAATGATCTCGGTTCAAACGATTCTCCTGCCTCAGCCTCCTGAGTAGCTGGGATTACAGGCGTGCAGCACCACGCCCAGCTAATTTTTGTATTTTTAGTAGAGACGGGGTTTCACCCTGTTGGCCAGGCTGGTCTCAAACTCCTCACCTCAAGTGATCCACCCACCTTGGCCTCTCAAAGTGCTGTGATTACAGGTGTGAGCCACCGCGCCCAGCCATTCGGACTTTCTGTTTTATAGCTTTTTGGTTTTGTGTCTTGCTTAGAAAAGCTTATCCCAGGCAGGGCGCGGTGGCTCACACCTGTAATCCCAACACTTTGGGAGACCAAGGTGGGTGAATCACCAGGTCAAGAGATCAAGACCATCCTGGCCAACGTGGTGAAAC
Source organism: Symphalangus syndactylus (assembly GCF_028878055.3). Taxonomy (NCBI): domain Eukaryota; kingdom Metazoa; phylum Chordata; class Mammalia; order Primates; family Hylobatidae; genus Symphalangus; species Symphalangus syndactylus. Next base: position 10,172,837 of record NC_072436.2, read on the forward strand.
CTCATCTTTACTAAAAATACAAAAACAAAAATGTTTACAAATTACAAAAATTAAAAATACAAAAATTAGCTGGGCGCAGTGGCACACACCTGTAGTCCCAGCTACTCAGGAGGCTGAGGGAGGAGAATCACTTGAACCCAGGAGGCGGAGGGTGCAGTGAGCCGAGATCGCACCACTGCACTCCAGCCTGGGTGACAGAGCAAGACTCCATCTCAAAAAAAAACAAAAAGAAAAAAGAAAGAAAGTCTGATAAACATAAATCATAACCATAAATAAAATATGAATAAATGAAAGAATTAAAACTCCAGTAGCACAAAATAGCAACAAAAAAATGAAATTAAACCACATATTTTTATTTTTTTCAAGACAGAGCCTTGCTCTGTCACCCAGGCTGCAGTGCAGTGGCCTAATCAATGTTCACTGCAGCTTCAACCTTTCAGGTTCAAGCAATTCTCCCGCCTTAGCCTCCCAAGTAGCTGGGACCACAGGAGCGTGCCACCATGTCCAGCTAATTTTTGTATTTTTTGCAGAGAGAGGGTTTTGCCGTGTTGCCCATGCTGGTCTCAAACTCCTAAACTCAGGCAATCCACCCGAATTGGCCTCCCAAAGTGCTGGGATTATAGGCCTGAGCCACCATGCCTGGCCCACATGATAATGAAAATGGGAAAAAATAAGAAAAAATTTTTCATATAAATGATTAAATAATATTCTTTAATGTGCAAAGAATTGGCTGGGTGCAGTGGCTCATGCCCGTAGTCCTAACACTATGGGAGGCCGAAGTAGGTGGATCACTTGGGGTCAGCATTTTGAAACCAACCTGGCCAACATGGTGAAACCCCATCTCTACTAAAATACAAAAAAAAAAAAATTAGCCATTCTTGGTGGCAGGTGCCTGTAATCCCAGCTACTCAGGAGGCGGAGGCAGGGGAATCACTTAAACCTGGGAGGCGGAGGTTGCAGTGAGCCGAGATCACGCCACTGCACTCCAGCCTGGGCAACAGAGCGAGACTGCCTCAAAAAAAATAATAAAATAGGCCGGGCGCAGTGGCTCACACCTGTAATCCCAGCACTTTGGGAGGCAGAGGCAGGCAGATCACGAGGTCAGGAAATCGAGACCATCCTGGCTAACACGGTGAAACTCCGTCTCTACTAAAAAATAGAAAAACTTAGCCAGGCGTGGTGGCGGGCACCTGTAGTCCCAGCTACTTGGGAGGCTGAGGCAGGAGAATGGGGTGAACCTGGGAGGTGGAGCTTGCAGTGAGCCGAGATCGCTCCACTGCACTCCAGCCTGGGCTACAGAGCAAGACTCCGTCTCAAAAAAAAAAAAAAAAAATTAAAAAATAGTATACAGCCAGGCACGGTGGCTCACGCCTGTAATCCCAGCACTTTGGGAGGCCTAGGCGGGCAGATCACAAGGTCAGGAGATCGAGACCATCCTGGCTAACACAGTGAAACCCCATCTTTACTAAAAATACAAAAAATTAGCCGGGCGAGGTGGCGGGCACCTGTAGTCCCAGCTACGCGGGAGGCTGAGGCAGGAGAATGGGGTGAACCCCGGGGGGTGGAGCCTGCAGTGAGCCGAGATCGCGCCACTGCACTCCAGCCTGGGTGAAAGAGCGAGACTCCTTCTCAAAAAAAAAAAAAAAAAAAAAGTATACAAAGAATTCTGAAAATTTACTAAGAACATATGAACATCATTATATAAAGTGGACAAAGGGCTGGGCATGGTGGCTCACGCCTATAATCCCAGCACTTTGGGAGGCTGAGGTGAAAGGATCTTTTGAGCCCAGGAGTTCTATACCAGCCTGGGCAACGTAGTGAAACCCCATCTCTATAAAAGATACAAAAATTAGCGGGCATGGTGGCACATGCCTATAGTCCCAGATACTTGGGAGGGTGATGTAGGAGGATGGCTTGAGTCTGGGAGGCAGAGGTTGCAGTGAGCCAAGATGGCACCACTGCACTCCAGCCTGGGCAACAGAGCTAGACCCTGTCTCAAAAACAAACAAACGAAAAAAGGACAAAGTGCATTAAACAGTCAGTCTAAACCTGAGATGTCATTTAAAATATATATATATATATTTATTTATTTTTTTGAGACAGAGTCTCACTCTGTTGCCCAGGCTAGAATGCAGTGGCACGATTTCAGCTCACTGCAACCTCCTACCTCCTGGGTTCAAGCGATTCTCCACCTCAGCCTCCTGAGTAGCTGGAACTACAGGCGCCCGCCACCACGCCCAGCTAATTTTTATATTTTTAGTAGAGACGGGGTTTCACCATGCTGGCCAGGCTGGTCTCCAACTCCTGACTTTGTGATCCGCCCGCCTCAGCTTCCCAAAGTTCTTGGATTACAGGCGTGAGCCACTGCGCCTGGCCTAAAAAATTTTTTAATAGACATTTTTTTATTTTTTTGAGATAGGGCTTCGCTTTGCCACCCAAGCTGGAGTGCAGTGGCACAGTCATAGCTCACTGCCGCCTCCAACTCCTGGGCTCAAGCCATCCTCCTGCGTCATTCTCCTGAGTAGCTGGGACTATAGGCACATGCTACCATGCCTGGCTAATTTTTTATTTTTTGTAGAGATGGGGTCTTGCTGTGTTGCCCAGGCTGGTCTCGAACTCCTGGCCTCAAGTGATCCTCCCATCTCGGCCTCCCAAAACACTGAGATTACAGGTGTGAGTCATTGTGCCCAACAGACATTTTTTAGAGCAGCTTCAGGTTTACAGAAAAAAAGTCATGCAGACAGGATAGAGTTGTCATACATCTCCTCCTGCTCCCCGTCCCTCAGTTTCCACTATTATTAAGATCCAGCAAGGCCAGAAGTGGTGGCTTATGCCTGTAATCTCAGTGCTTTAGGAGGCTGAGGCGAGATGATTAATTGAGCCCAGGAGTGTGTGACCAGCCTAGGCAATATAGCAAGACCCCATCTCTACAAAACAATTAAAAAATTAGCTGAGCGTGATGGCACACACTCGAGGTTGCAGTGAGCTATGATTGGGCCACTGAACTCCAGCCTGGGTGACAGAGCTAGACCCTGTCTCTAAATAAATAAATAACTTGAATTAGTGTGGTACATTTACTACAACTGACGGACAAATTGACTGATACATTATTATTAATTAAAGCCCATAGTTTACTTTTTATTTCTAAAAATCTTAATTTTTGTGGGTACATAGTAGGTATATATATTTATGGGTTACATGAGATATCTTGATACAGGCATAATCACATCAGGGTAAATGGAGTATCCATTACCTCAAGCACTTATCCTTTCTTTGTGTTACAAACAATCCAATTATACTTTTTTTTCTTTTATTTTTATTTATTTATTTTTTGAGACAGCGTCTCGCTCTGTTGCCCAGGCTGGAGTGCAGTGGTGCCATCTCAGATGCTCACTGCGACCTCCGCCTCCCAGGTTCAAGCCATTCTCCTTCCTCAGCCTCCCGAGTAGCTGGGACTACAGGCGCCTGCCACCATGCCTGGCTAATTTTTGTATTTTTTAGTAGAGACATGGTTTTGCTGTGTTGGCCAGGCTGGTCTCGAACTCCTAGCCTCAAGTGATCTGCCTGCCTCAGCCTTTCAAAGTGCTGGGATTACAGGCGTGAGCCACTGCACCCGGCCCAATTATACTCTTAGTTATTTTAACTTTATTTATTTTATTTTTTGAGATGGAGTCTCGCTCTGTCACCCAGGCTGGAGTGCAGTGGAATGATCTCGGCTCACTGAAACCTCTGCCTCCCGGGTTCAAGCAATTCTCCTGCCTCAGCCTCCTGAGTAGCTGGGATTACAGGTGTCTGCCACCACACCTGGCTAATTTTTGTATTTTTAGTAGAGACAGGGTTTCACCATGTTGGCCATGCTGGTCTCGAACTCCTGACTTCAGGTGATCTACCCGCCTCAGCCCCCCAAAGTGTTGGGATTACAGGCGTGAGCCACCATGCCCATAGGTTTTTTTTTTTTTTTTTTTTTGAGATGGAGTCTCACTGTTCGCCCAGGCCGGAGTGCAGTGGCGTGATCTCAGCTCACTGCAAGCTGCACCTCCCGGGTTCATGCCATTCTCCTGCCTCAGCCTCCCGAGTAGCTGGGACTACAGGTGCCCGCCACCACGCCTGGCTAATTTTTTGTATTTTTAGTGGAGATGGGGTTTCACCGTGTTAGCCAGGATGGTCTCGATCTCCTGACCTTGTGATCCTCCCGCCTCGGCCTCCCAAAGTGCTGGGATTATAGGCGTGAGCCACCGTGCCCGGCCGCCCATAGTTATTTTTAATGTGCAATAAATTATTGTTGACTGTAGTCACCCTGTTGTGCTATCAAATACTAGGTCTTATCCATTCTAGCTGACTATATTTTTGTGCACATTAACCATGCCCCCTTCTCCCTCTTTCCCTACCATTACTTTTCCCAGCCTCTGCTCTCTACCTCCATGAGTTCCATTCTTTTAAGTTTTAGCTCCCACAAATAAGTGAGAACACGTGAAGTTTTTCTTTCTGTGCCTGGCTTATTTCACGTAACACAATGACCTCCTGCTCCATCCAAGATATTGCAAATGACAGGGTCTCATTCTTTTTTATGGGTGACTAGTACTTCCAGGTGTATATGAACCACATTTTCTTTATCCATTTGTTTGTTGATGGATACTTAGTGTATTAGTCCATTTCATACCACTGTGAAGAAATACCCAAGACTGGGTAATTTATAAAGAAAAAGAGGTTTAATGGACTCAGTTTCACGTGGCTGGGGATGCCTCACAATCATAGAGGAAGGCAAAGGAGGAGAAAAGGCACATCTTACATGGCGGCAGGCAAGGAAAGTGTGTACAGGGGAACTGCCCTTTATGAAACCATCAGATCTCATGAGACTTATTCACTATCATGAGAAGAGCACAGGAAAAACCCACCCCTAAAATAATTAGCCGGGCATGGCGGTGGGCACCTGCAATCCCAGCTATTCAGGAGGGTGAGGCAGAGAATTACTTGAACCCAAGAGGCGGAGGTTGCAGTGAGCCGAGATCATGCCGCTGCACTCCAGCCTGGGCGACAGAGTGAGATTCCGTCTCAAAAAAAAAAAACAAAAAAACAGAAGAACCCGCCCTTGTGATTCAATTACCTCTCACTGGTTCCCTCCCATAACATGTGGGGATTATGGGAGCTATAATTCAAGATGAGATTTGAGTGGGGACACAGGTTGCTTCCAATTCTTGGCTATTGTGAATAGTGCTGCAATAAACACGGGAGTATAGATATCTTTTCAATATACTGATTTCCTTTCTTTTGGGTATATACCTAGCAGTGGGATTGCTGGATCACCTGGTGGCTCTATTTTTAATTTTTTGAGGAACCTCCATACTGTTCCATAGGAGTTATACTAATTTGCTTTGCCACCAACAGTGTACGAGGGTTCTCTTTTCTCCACATCCTTGCCAGCATTTGTTATTGCCTGTCTTTGGATGAAAGCCATTTTAACTGGGGTGAGAAAATACCTCATTATAATTTTGATTTGCATTTCTGATGATCAAAGACGTTGAGCACCTTTTCATATATGTTTGCCATTTGTTTCGTTTTTTTTTTTTTTTTTTTTTTGAGACGGAGTCTCGCTCTGTCGCCCGGGCTGGAGTGCAGTGGCGCAATCTCGGCTCACTGCAAGCTCCGCTTCCTGGGTTCACGCCATTCTCCTGCCTCAGCCTCTCCGAGTAGCTGGGACTACAGGCGCCCGCCACCACGCCCGGCTAATTTTTTTTTTTGTATTTTTAGTAGAGACGGGGTTTCACCATGGTCTCGATCTCCTGACCTCGTGATCCGCCCGCCTTGGCCTCCCAAAGTGCTGGGATTACAAGCGTGAGCCACCGCACCCGGCCTATGTTTGCCATTTGTATGTCTCCTTTTAAGAAATGTCTATTCAGATCTTTTGCCCATTTTTGATTGGATTATTAGATTTTTTTCCCATAGAATTGTTTGAGCTCCTTATATATTCCCATTATTAAATCCCCTGTCAGATAGCTAGTTGGCAAATATTTCTCCCATTCTGTGAGTTGTCTCTTCACTTTGTTAATTGTTTCCTTAAAGTCCATAGTTTAAAATGGGGTTCATGCTTTGTGTTATATAGTTCTGTGTGTTTTGCCAATTGCATAATGTCAATATCCACAATTACAGTATCATACAGCGTGCTCCATCACCCTAAAAATCCTCTGTGCTCCACCAACTCATCCCTCCCTTCCTCCCTTCTGTCTCCCTCCCTCAACCCCGCAAACCCTTGGCAATCGTTGATCACTTCAATGTCTCTATAGTTTTGCCTTCTCCAGAATGTCACGTGGTTGAAATCATACAGTATGTAGACTTTTCGGACTGGCTTCTTCACTGATTAATATTCTTTTGAGGTTCCTTCATGGCTTTTTGTGGCTTGCTAGCTCATTTCCTATCTCTGAATAATATGTCTTTTTTTTTTTCCTTTTTTTTTTGAGATGGAGTCTTGTTCTGTTACTCAGGCTGGAGTGCAGTGGTGCAACCTCTGCTCACTGCAACCTCTGTCTCCCAGGTTCAAGTGATTCTCCTGCCTCAGCCTCCCGAGTAGCTGGGATTACAGGTGCGCACCACCACACCCAGATAATATTTGCATTTTTAGTAGAGATGGAGTTTCACCATGTTGGCCAGGCTGGTCTCAAACTCCTGACCTCAGGTGATTAACCCACCTCAGCCTCCCAAACTGCTGCAATTACAGGCGTGAGCCACCACCACACCTGGCTGCTTAATAGTATATCTTTTTTTCTTTTTTTTTGAGCCGGAGTCTTGCTTGTCACCTAGGCTAGAGTGCAGTGGCGCAATCTTGGTTCACTGCATCCTCCGCCTCCCAGGTTCAAGCAATTCTCCTGCCTCAGCCTCCCGATTAGGTGGGATTACAGGTGTCCACCACCACACCCGGCTAATTTTTGTATTTTTAGTAGAGACGGGGTTTCACCATATTAGCCAGGCTGGTCTCGAACTCCTGACCTTGTGATTCGCCCGCCTTGGACTCCCAAAGTGCTGGGATTACAGGCATGAGCCACCACGCCCAGCCTAATAGTATATCTTATATGAATGTACCTTAGTTTGCTTATCCATTCACCTAGTAAAGGATGTCAGTTGCTTCCAATTTTTGGCAGTGATGAATAAGGCTGCTATAAACATTCTTGTGTAGATTTTTGTGTGGATGTAAATTTTCAACTCATTTGGATAAATAGCAAGCAACACAATTCCCAGATCATATGGTAAGAATACGTTTAGCTTTCTAAAAACTGCCACGCTGTCTTCCAAAGTATCTATAGCATTTTGCATTCCTACCAGTAATGAGCGAGAACTCCTGTTGCTCCACACTCTCGCCAGCATTTGGTGTTCTCAGTCTTTTGGATTTTAGCCATTGTGATAGCTGTGTAGTGGCATCTCGTTGTTTAAATTTGCAGTTCCCAGCTGGGCATGGTGGCTCATTTTTGTAATCCCAGCATTTTGCGAGGCCAAGGTGGACTTGAGACCAGGAGTTTGTGATCAGTGTAGGCAACAAAGCAAGACCCCATCTCCATAAAAAAATTTTAAATGAACCAGGCGCAGTGGTGAGTTCTTGTAGTCCCAGCTACTTGGGAGGCTGGGGCACCATAATCGTGCCACTGCTCTTCAGCCTGGGCCACAGAGCAAGATCTTGAATTAAAAAAAAAAAAGGCCGGGCGCGGTGGCTCATGCCTGTAATCCCAGCACTTTGGGAGGCCAAGGCAGGTGGATCACCTGAGGTCAAGGGTTCAAGACTAGTCTGACCAGTGTGGCAAAACCCCATCTCTACTAAAAAAAAACACAAAAATTAGCCGGGCATGGTAGTGGGCACCTGTAATCCCAATTACTTGGGAGGCTGAGGTGGGAGGTCAAGGCTGCAGTGAGCCATGATTGTACCACTACACTCCAGTCTGGGTGACAGAGTGAGACCCTGTCTCAAAAAAAAAAAAACCCGCAATTCCCTACTGACAGCTGATGCTGAGCATCTTTTCATATGCGTGTTTGTCATCCGCATATCTTCTCTGGTGAGGTGTCTGTTCAGATCTTTTGTCTCTGTTTTAATCAGGTGTTTATTTTCCTATCATTGAATTTTTTCTTTTTCTTTTTTAAAATTTTTTTGTAGAGGCTGGGCGCTGTGGCTCACACCTGTAATCCCAGCACTTTGGGAGGCCGAGGTGGGCAGATCACAAGGTCAGGAGATCGAGACCATCCTGACTAACATTTTTTTTTTTTTTTTTTTTTTGAGACGGAGTCTTGCTCTGTCACCCAGGCTGGAGTGCAGTGGCGCGATCTCGGCTCACTGCAAGCTCCGCCTCCCGGGTTCACGCCATTCTCCTGCCTCAGCCTCTCCGAGTAGCTGGGACTACAGGCGCCCGCCACCACGCCCGGCTAATTTTTTTGTATTTTTGGTAGAGACGGGGTTTCACCGTGGTCTCGATCTCCTGACCTCGTGATCCGCCCGCCTCGGCCTCCCAAAGTGCTGGGATTACAAGCGTGAGCCACCGCGCCCAGCCAATCCTGACTAACATTGTGAAACCCCGTCTCTACTAAAAATACAAAAAAAAATAGCCAGGCGTGGTGGCGGGCGCCTGTCGTCCCAGCTACTCAGGAGGCTGAGGCAGGAGAATGGCGTGAACTCAGGAGGTGGAGCTTGCAGTGAGCTGAGATAGCGCCACTGCACTCCAGCCTGGGCAACAGAGCGAGACTCCGTCTCAAAAAAAAAAAAAATGTGTAGAGATGAGGGTCTCACTTTGTTGCCCAGGCTGGTCTCAAACTCTTGAGCTTAAGCAATACTCCTGCCTCAGCCTCATAAAGTGCTGGGATTACAGGTGTGAATCACCTTGCTGGGCTAATTTTTGTATTTTTTGTAGAGACAGGATCTCACTTTATTGCCCAGGCTGGTCTCGAACTCCTGAGCTCAAGCGATCTGCCTGCCTTGGCCTCCCAAAGTGCTGGGATTATAGGCATGAGCCACCATGCCCGGTTTATAGTAAATCTTAAAGTCGAGTATTGTCCGTCCATCCTGCAGCTTTGTTCTTCTCGTTTAATTTTGTGTTGCAGCATCCCACAGATTTCTTTTTCCTTTTTTTTTTTTTTGAGGAGTTTCACCCTTGTTGCTCAGGCTGGAGTGCAATGGCACAATCTCGGCTCACCGCAACCTCCGCCTCCTGGGTTCAAGCGATTCTCCTCCCTCAGCCTCCCGAGTAGCTGGGATTACAGGCATGTGCCATCATGCCTGGCTAATTTTTGTATTTTTAGTACAGACGGGGTTTTAGTACAGACGAGGTTTCTCTATGTTGGTCAGGCTGGTCTCGAACTCCCGACCTCGGGTGATCCCCCCACCTCAGACTCCCAAAGTGCTGGGATTACAGGTGTGAGCCACTGCGCTCAGCCCCCACCTCTTTTTTTTTTTTTTTTTTTAATTGAGACAGAGTCTCACTCTGTCACCCAGGCTGGAGTGTAGTGACGCAATCTCGGCTCACTGCTGCCTTCGCCTCCCAGGTTCAAACGATTCTCCACCTCAGCCTCCCGAGTAGCTGGCATTACAGGTGTGCGCCCCCACGCTTGACTAATTTTGTATTTTTAGTAGAGACAGGGTTTCACCATGTTGGCCAGGCTGATCTCGAACTCCTGGTCTCAAGTGATCCGCCCACCTCAGCCTCCCAAAGTGCTGGGATTATAGGCGTGAGCCACCGTGCCCGGCCTTATTTTATTTTTTTGACAAGGTCTTGCTCTGTTGCCCAGGCTGCAGTGCAATGGCCCAATCACAGCACACCGCAGCCTCAACCTCCCAAGCTCAGGCAATCCTCCTGTCTCAGCCTCCTGAGTAGCTGGGACCACAGGCGTGTGCTACCATGCTGGGCTATTTTTTTTAATTACTTTTAGAGACGAAGTCTCCCTGTGTTGCTCAGGCTGCATCCCACAAATTTTAATAAGCTATATTTTCATTTTCTTTTAGTCCAAAATTAAACATGAGATGTAATTTTTCACCTATCAGATTGGCAAAAATGTCAGTTTGATAATACTGTGGGTTAAGGTGTAGGGAAATAGGGCATATGTACATTGGTATTGGAAATATAGGCTAGTTCAACCATTTTGTAGGGCAATTTGTATATATCTATAAAAATTATCAGCCAGGTGCAGTGGCTCACGCCTGTAATCCCAACACTTTGGGAGGCCGAGGCAGGCGGATCACCTGAGGTTGGGAGTTGGAGACCAGCCTGACAAACATGGAAAAACCCCATCTCTACTAAAAATACAAAATTAGCTGGGCGTGGTGGCTCACACCTGTAATTCCAGCTACTCAGTAGGCTGAGGCAGGAGAATCACTTGAGCCCGGGAGGCAGAGGTTGTGGTGAGCCAAGATCTCGCCATTGCACTCCAGCCTGAGCAACAACAGCGAAACTCCATCTCAAAAAAAAAAAAAAAAAAATTATCTAGCCAGGCATGGGGGTGAGCACCTGTAATCCCAGCTACAGGAGGCTGAGGTGGGAAGATCACTTGAGCCCAGGAGATGAGAGCAGCCTGGGCAGTGTAGAGAGATTTTATCCTTAAAAAACTAATAATAATTAATTAAAAATAAATTTTAGGGCCAGGCGCGGTGGCTCATGCCTATAATCCCAGCACTTTGGAAGGCCAAGGCAGGTGGATCACCTGAGGTCAGGAGTTTGTGACCAGGCTAGCCAACCTGGTGAAGCCCCGTCTCTACTAAAAATACAAAAAATTAGCTGGGTGTGGTGGTGGGCGCCTGTAATCCCAGATACTCGGGAGGCTGAGGCAGGAGAATCACTTGAACTCAGGAGGCAGAGGTTGCAGTGAGCTGAGATCGTGCCATTGTACTCCAGTCTGGGCGACAAAGTGAGACTCTGTCTCAAAAAGAAAAAATTTTTAAATAAAATAATAAATTATAAAGATATATACATTTTGATTTAGCAATTCAACTCTTGGAATGTATCCGGCATGTAGATGTCTATACACAGGTGGTCATGTACAGGACACGTATTATGTATATTTTCTACCCCAAGGGGGCAGAATTTGCAATAGCAAGAAACCTGGAAACAACTTAAATGTCCATTAATAGATAACTGGTTCAATCTATTACATCCATTCAGTGAAATACTATACAAAGAATGGAGATGCCCGCCTTGGCCTCCCAAAGTGCTGGGATTACAAGTGTGAGCCACCATGCCTGGACAGCATTTTATTTTATTATTAATTTTTTTTAGATGGAGTCTCGCCCTGTCACCCAGGCTGGAGTGCAGTGGCACGATCTCGGCTCACTGCAACCTCCACCTCCCGGGTTCAAGCAATTCTCCTGTCTCGGCCTCTCAAAATGCTGGGATTACAGACATGAGCCACTGTGCCCGGCCAGAAGCAGATTTTTTTTTTTTTTTTTTTTGAGACAGAGTCTTGCTCTGTCACCCAGGCTGGAGTACAGTGGCATAATCTTGGCTCACTGCAACCTCCGCCTTCCTCGTTCAAGCAATTCTCTGCCTCAGCCTCCCAAGTAGCTGGGATTATAGGTGCCCACCACCACGCCTGGCTAATTTTTGTATTTTTAGTAGAGACAGGGTTTCACCATATTGGCCAGGCTGGTCTTGAACTTCTGATCTCGTGATCCACCTGCCTCAACCTCCCAAAGTGCTGGGATTACAGGCGTGAGCCACCGCGCCTGACTCAGAAGCATTTTAATAGAAAGGTAATTTAAACTATTTTTAGAAACTAGAAAAAAAGAATCCTCCCTCTGTTCTACTTACCCTTTAGTATTTTCTGGTGTTTTCCTGAAGTCATTTTTTGCAATGCATCTGTTATATGTTAAATGGTTGTAATCTCGATATATACTATTATGACCTTTTGTGGTTATGTCATAGCATATACATTTGCAATATGGTTACAGGGCCAGGAAACATGAATTTGGAGGAATTACACACATCTGATTCCTCAGACAGAGCATGAAGTCTAAAATTAGGAATTTATGAAACTGAAGAACACATTTGTGGGGTGGGGAGGCCCTTCCTTCCTTCTGTCCTTTCCTACCTTCCTTCCTTCTTTCCTCCTTTCCTCCCTCTGGAAAGATCATCTCTGCGAGTGGGAAGCGGGGGGCTTGACTATGGCTGGCACCTTGGTGTTCTGCACAAGTTTGTGGATGTGAGACCTAAGATTTCTGAGACTGCAACTAAAGCACCACTTGTTCCTTTTGCTTAAGTAGCTTGTGTTGAGTATAGTTAGGAAATTATAGTTTTAGCTGAATCAATACCTATTTGTTGTCAACCTAAGGTTGATAATAGGTTGAGAATAATCTAAATTCATTTTTTCATTCTGTCTACTATAGTTGTCTTGAATACAACATGCTTTTCACAATGAATTTTTTTGAAAATCAGATTGGCAGCTTTGCATAACAAACACCACTCCTGAGCTGCCCAGCATGGGGAGAAAGAAGAGACGGCCTGAGCCTCACCCTTTGCTGGCCAGCTGTGTTGACTTACTACAGCTGACTTCTCTGAGCCGGAGCTTCCTCATCTGCACAAGGGGGATGACAGCTGTGCCTGACTCCCAGGTTTATGATGAGGATTAGAGGAGCATTAGCAAGGGCAATGTTTGTGGTAGAGACAGGCAAACAGAAGACTCTGAGTACATGGTATTTAGCAACCCCATTAGACTCAGACACTGAAGGAAATGCAGTAAAGCACACACAGTTGATTGACAAAAATGCAATGACACTGTACGGATTTGAAAATATTAGCTTCCTCACGGGCATAAAGGATTCCCAAGACCTGTGGAGCAAAAAAAAACAAAATTTTTTTTGCTTGAGATGGAGTCTTGCTCTGTTGCCCAGGCTGGAGTGCAATGGCACCATCTCTGCTCACTGCAACCTTCGCCTCCTGGGTTCAAGCGATTCTCCTGCCTCAGCCTCCCAGTAGCTGGGACTACAGGTGCACACCACCATGCCTGGCTAATTTTTGTATTTTTATTAGAGACGGGGTTTCACTATGTTGGCCAGGCTTGTCTCGAACTCCTGACCTCGTGATCTGCCTGCCTCGGCCTCCCAAAGTGCTGGGATTACAGGCATGAGCCACCGCACCTGGCCAGAGCAAAATACTATTATCAGTATTTTTATTGAGCATCTACTGTGGGCCAGGAACTGTTTAGAGACTCAGGCCAGGCGCTGTGGCTCACGCCTGTAATCCCAGCACTTTGGGAGGCTGAGGCGGGCAGATCAACTGAGGTTGGGAGTTCAAGACCAGCCTGACCAACATGGAGAAACCCCGTCTCTACTAAAAATGCAAAATTAGCCAGGGTGGTGGTGCATGCCTGTAATCCCAGCTACTCGGGAGGCTGAGGCAGGAGAATCGCTTGAACCTGGGAGGCGGAGTTGCAGTGAGCCAAGATCGCGCCATTGTACTCCAGCCTGGGCAACAGAGCAAGACTGCGTCTCAAGAAAAAAAAAAGAGACTCAGGTTAAATGCTGGACCAGGCCCTCAAGGATGGTCCACCTGAGCCCAAAACACCCTCTCTGCAGCGGCTCACCAGCCCCCCTATTCTATTCTGTGACACCTAACAGTTTAAACTTTCCCCCACTTAGCCCTTTGGACTACACAAGGACCATGTCAGCGAAATCATCCTGGGTATTTCCTGACACAGGAATCTGCCTTTTATCTCCCCCACCTACAACAGGATTGAAATTGTCCTCCTGCCCGAGGGAAGGCTGCCCATCCCTCTCCAGGCTCTGTGCACCCATTTCCTCCTCCTCCTCTTTGGGTGGCTATGGGTGGAGTGAGCGCTTGGGAACCCTAGGCCGGGAGCAGCGGCTCACGCCTGTAATCTCAGGACTTTGGAAGGCCGAGGCGGGTGGATCACTTGAGGTCAGGAGTTCGAGACTAGCCTGGGCAACAAGGCGAAACCCTGTCTCTACTAATAATACAAAAAAATTAGCTAGGCGTGTTGGCAGCCGCCTGTAATCCCAGCTGTTCGGGAGGCTGAGGCACGAGAATCACTTGAACCCGGGAGGCAGAGATTGCAATGAGCCGAGATCGTGCCACTGCACTCCAGCCTGGGCGACAGAGTGAGACTCCCTCTCAAAAAAAAAAAAAAAAAAAAAAGCTTGGTGTCCGTCCCCGCCCCAAACCTTCTCATCCATCAGCACATGCCTCCTTGTGTATCTTCCGGGTGTCTGGACACTGAGGCCACAGAAGGACTGAACCAAGCTGGTCGGCCATGTCCTTTCTCAAGGCTGGGGGCCAGAGGCAGGGTGGGCAGGGACGGGTTAGAGGAAGTAGTAACTCTAGGTTTTGCAGGAGCTGGGTCTGCAACCACAACATCCAGCCCGGCAGGGAAGTTGATCCAGGGGCGTCCCCCACCCCCTCCCCTCGAGCTGCAGTTGGAAGCTGGGTCTGGGCCTGGAGCTCCGGAGCAGCCCCGCCAGCCTACAGGATACGTTTTGCGTAATGCAGGGTGGAAGGGGGAAACGACTACGCAAGCCCCTGGTTCATTACATGGACACACGTTAGGCATCTACTGTGTCACCTGCTGCGTGCGGGGCTCTGTGGGGAACGCAATTGGCCTTGGTGCCTGCCCACAGAATGCGACCTGGGGAAAGGAATTCGTCACCTTCCCCAGCAGTCTTTATCAAAAAGGTCGGTCTTTCAACGAAAACAGCAAGTGAGCTGTAAGTGTCCTGCCAGCCGCGGGACAGAAGGCCGATCGAAAACCTCTGCTGAGGCAAGGAACCCGCGTCGAGGTCCCTTGTAGGACCCGAATACACTTCACTTCCCAGCCACACTCAAGATGGCCGTCGGCCCGTTCCTGGGCTCCGCGCAGGCGCACTTCCGCCTGCCACTCCCAACATGGCTCCGCCCAGGCGTTCCCGGGGCGGGACCAAGAGCGGAAGTGGGTGTGACGGGGACGGGGTCCCGGTGGGCCCGCGGGGGAAAGATATTGGGGAGTGGGAGCTGTGGGGTTCGGAGCGATGATTCCCCCACAGGAGGCATCCGCCCGACGGCGGGAGATCGAGGACAAGCTGAAGCAGGTGGGCGTGGGCCTGGGGAGGCAGTGAGGGAAAGGGGCCAACAGCGGGGCATGACTGTCTACTCATGGAGGAGACAGGGGTGGGAGGGAGCGCACCCAGGGAGGAGATGGGGTTGGGGGCTAGGCCGTGGGGTTGGGACGCAGTGGTCTCCTTTAGCTTGTGGTTTCTGGTGATGTCCTCCCCTTGCCTGTCCCCAGGAGGAGGAGACTCTGTCCTTCATCCGAGACAGCTTGGAGAAGAGCGACCAGCTCACTAAGAACATGGTGAGTCTCCCGCAGCTGGGGGAGGGGGCAGGCCTCCGGACCTTGGGGGAGAGGCTTGAGACCTGGCGGTTCCGGTTTCTGCGGCCTGGGGTTCTGGTCTGGGTAGCGACGGAGGCAGTGTGTGGGTTTATCTAGCAACAGTTTGGCATCTCTCCTGCCTAGCCCCCTCCCCATGTTCCGTACCTTCACTGAGGAGGCTGCACTTCCCACTGGCCTGGACTTGCTGCTTTCTGTCTGAGCTCGCCATTCTTCCTTCTCTCCTTCTGCAAACACTCAGTGAGTCTGACCAGTTGGGCTAGGTACTGGGCATATGTCATCGTCAATGGACCCTCTGCCCAGGAGTTGGCACTTTGAGATTCCTGAGGGCAGAGAAGACGCAGCCTTCACTCCAGAGGACTTTAGAGAAAGAAAGAGCTCTGAAGTCAGGCAGATCTGGGATCTAGTCCTTGCCCTTCTGCTTAAGTGTGCGGCTCCTGATAGGTAACTGGTGTCAGCGAATTCATCTGCTAAAACAGAGACTGTGCCAGCCTCCCAGTGTGTCTGTGAAGGTCATATGCGCTAATGCATGCGACTGCATCTTGCACAGTGCCTGGTATACAATAGGTACTCAATAAGTGAGTTTCCTTCTTTATTCCTAGGGGAGACTGGAAAAGCACAAAGTGAGTAAATACAAACTTGTATTTGCATTTAGTCACACAATAATAAAGTCCTAGTCCTTTTCTAAAAATTTTAATTTAAAAATTTTTTTTTTTAGAGACGGGGTCTGGCTGTGTTGTGCAGGCTAGAGTGCAGTGGCATGACTGTAGCTCACTGCAGTCTCTAACTCCTGGGCTCAGGCAGTCCTCCTGCCTCAGCCTCCTAGTAGCCGGGACTGTAGGCACACACCACCACGCCTTTCTAATTGTGTGTGTGTGTGTCTGTCTGTGTGTGTAGACAGGGTCTCACTGTGTTGTCCAGGCTGGTCTTGAACTCCTAGTCTCAAGCTAACCTCCCGCCTCAGCCTCCCAAATTCTGGGGATTACAGGCATGAACCATCACGCCCAGCCTCTAGTCCTTATTCAATGAGTTTCATCCTTAGAGAGGGTTTTGAAGATACAGCAATGCATTTGAGGCTACTCTGTATGAAACTACTTCCGGTCCAGTTTAGGAATGCTTCAGAGAGAGCAGAAGTTGAGATTTGGCTTCAAAGGGTGGAAGGGAAGCCATCCTGGGCTGATTGCTTTAAGAAGAATTAATTTAGGCCGGGCGCGGTGGCTCACGCTTGTAATCCCAGCACTTTGGGAGGCCGAGGCGGGTGGATCACGAGGTCAGGAGATCGAGACCACGGTGAAACCCCGTCTCTACTAAAAAATACAAAAAATTAGCTGGGCGTGGTGGCGGGCGCCTGTAGTCCCAGCTACTCAGAGAGGCTGAGGCAGGAGAATGGCGTGAACCCGGGAGGCGGAGCTTGCAGTGAGCCAAGATTGCGCCACTGCACTCCAGCCTGGGCGACAGAGCGAGACTCCGTCTCAAAAAAAAAAAAAAAAAAAGAATTAATTTGATGCTTGGTTTACCTTCAAATAAAATTTCAACCAATTTGTCTTAGACCACCTACTCTATGCCAGGCACATGATAGGTGCTGAAGATATAGTGGGGAACAGGCACACCCTATTCCTTCCCTTGTGGAGTTTATTGTCTAGAAAACCAGAGAAAAGGCAGGAAATGCCGAAGGTGGGTGTGTAGAAGCAGTGCTGGGACCACCGTGAGTCCTGAGATCAAGAGGCTTCCCTCCTGCAGGTATCTATCTTATCATCCTTTGAGAGCCGCCTTATGAAGCTGGAGAACTCCATCATCCCTGTGCACAAGCAGACGGAGAATCTGCAGCGGCTGCAGGAGAATGTTGAGAAGACGCTGTCCTGCCTGGACCATGTCATCAGCTACTACCATGTGGCCAGTGACACTGAGAAGATCATCAAAGAGGGGTGAGTGAGTGAGGACAAGAGGGTCGATTCCTAATGCCTCCTGGACTAACAAGAGGGTTGGTCTGTAATCCCAACAATTTGAGAGGCTGAGGCGGGAGGATCGCTTGAGACTAGGAGTTCAAGACCAGTCTGGACAACACAGTGAGACGCCTTTTAAGCCGTAGGCCTTAAAAGGCGGTGGGGGGGTAGAATATATTTGAGCCTGGAGTCCCCTGTATTAATTCTCTTCTTCCCCTTCCAAATACTGTGTCCTTAGTCCTTCTTCATCCCCCATGCCCCAGCCTGACCTGGCTCTTTTCTTTTCCAGCCCCACAGGTAGGCTGGAAGAGTACCTAGGAAGCATGGCCAAGATTCAGAAGGCAGTGGAGTATTTCCAGGACAACAGCCCAGACAGCCCAGAACTCAACAAAGTGGTAAGGGGTCCGCAGAATAATGTGAGAAGCTTGGGGATATCAGTCTGTGCCCTGGTCTCATGAGGGACATGGGGCCAGCTTGAGGATATATGCAGTAGAATACACAGAAGGATATAGAACAGTACATCTTATAGGCGTTAGGATCTCTGCTTCAAGAATTGCACATTTTTTATTATTAAAAATTCTTTATTATAAAACTTTTTAATGTATTATAAAAATTAAATTATAAATTACATATAAAATATAAACTTAACATTTGATTTTTGTTGTTGTTGTTGTTGTTGTTGTTTTTTCCTGAGACAGAGTCTTGCTCTGTCACCCAGGCTGGAGTACAGTGCTCAGCTCACTGCAACCTGTGCCTCCGGGGTCCATGTGATTCTCCCGCCTCAGCCTCCCAAGTAGCTGGGATTACAGGCATCCAACACCGCACCTGGCTACTTTTTGTATTTTTAGTAGAGATGGGGTTTCACCATGTTGGCCAGACTGGTCTCGAACTCCTGACCTCAGATGATCCCCCGCCTTGGCCTGGGATTACAGGCGTGAGCCATTGCACCCAGCCACATTTGATTTTTATAAATGTATTTGTTGTTTTTTTATTTTGGTTAAAAATACATAATATAATTTTTTTTTTTTTTTTTGAGATGGAGTTTTGCTCTTATTTCCCAAGCTGGAGTGCAAAGGCACGATCTCGGCTCACTGCAACCTCTACTTCCCAGGTTCAAGCAATTCCCCTGCCTCAGCCTCCTGAGTAGCTGGGATTACAGGTGTACGCCACCACTCTTGGCTAATTTTTTTTTTTTTGTAGTTTTAGTAGAAATGGGGTTTCACCATGTTAGCCAGTTTGGTCATGAACTCCTGACCTCAGGTGATCCGCCCGCCTCGGCTCCCAAGGTGCTGGGATTACAGGTGTGAGCCACCGCGCCTGGCCAAAATGTACTATTTTAACTCTAAGTTAACAGTGGCATTAAGTAGATTCACAATGTTGTGTAGCCATCACCATTATTATCTCCACAAATATGTTCATCTTCTCCAAGTGAAACTCCACTCCCATCAAACACTAACTTCCCATTCTCCCTTCCTCTGTCTTCTGG
Organism: Symphalangus syndactylus; assembly: GCF_028878055.3. Classification (NCBI taxonomy): domain Eukaryota; kingdom Metazoa; phylum Chordata; class Mammalia; order Primates; family Hylobatidae; genus Symphalangus; species Symphalangus syndactylus. The sequence goes on from NC_072436.2 coordinate 10,191,602, forward strand.
TAACCAGCATTCCACTTTCTGTTTCTGTGAATCTACTCTAGGAACTTGAGTCTATGTGATTTTTTTTTTTACATTATTATCTTAAGAGACAGGATCTGGCTTTGTCATCTAGGCCAGACTGCAATGGCACAACCATAGCTACTGCAGCCTCAAACTCCTGGGCTCAGGCAGTCCTCCCGCCTCAGCCTTTCAAGTAGCTGGGCCCACAGGCATGTGCCACCATACCCAGCTAAGTTTTAAATTTTTTGTAGAGATGAGGTCTCCTGTGTTGTTCAGGGTGGTCTCAAACTACTATCCTCAGGTGATCCTCCCACCTTGGCCTCTCGAAGTGTTGGGAGGGATTACGGGCATTAGCCAGTGTACCTGCCTTCATTATATTTTTGTGTTTAAGTTTTGGGGTCATTAGATCATCAGAGCAAGATGGTGACTTGGCCTCTGGAAATCACAATTCTATTTTCTGTCTTTATGGATTTGCCTATTCTGAATTTCTAATATAAATGGTATCTTATAATACATGGCCTTTTGTGACTGGCCTCTTTCACTTAGCATGATGCTTTCAAGATCAATCCATGCTATAGCATATATCAGTACTTCATTTCTTTTTCTTGTCATATGATATTGCTTTTTGTGGATCGACCACAATTTCTTTTTTTGGTTTTTTTGTTTTGTTTTGTTTTTTGAGATGGAGTTATGCTCTTGTTGCCCAGGCTGGAGTACAATGGCACAATTTTGGCTCACTGCAACCTCCGACTCCTGGGTTCAAGTGATTCTCCTGTCCCAGCCTCCCGAGTAGCTGGGATTATAGGTGCCTGCCACCACACCCAGCTAATTTTTTGTATTTTTAGTAGAGACGGGGTTTCACCATGTTGGCCAGGCTGGTCTTGAACTCCTGACCTCAGGTGATCCGCTTGCCTCGGCCTCCCAAAGTGCTGGGATTACAGGCGTAAGCCACCATGCCCAGCCAGATCACATTTTCTTTAGCGGTTTATCCTTTGTTGGACACTTGGGTTGTTTCCAATTTTTGTCTCTGGTAAATAATGCTGCTATAAACCCTCTTATATACGTCATTGTGTGGACAGATTCATTCTCTTCTATGTTTGGGATACCTGTCTTTTATCAGATACGTGGTTTACAAATATTTTCTCTTATTCTGTGGGTTATCCTCACTTTGTTGGTGGTATCATTTGCTGCACAAATGTTTTCAACTTGATATTGTTCAATTTATTTATTTATTTTCTTTTGCAAACCCCCACTAACAAGAAGACAGATTAACGGTGCAGTGAGAAAATAATCAGCCAGTATTTTTTTTTTTTTTTTTTGAGACAGAGTCTCGCTTTGTCGCCCAGGCTGGAGTGCAGTGGTGCAATCTCAGCTCGCTGCAAGCTCTGCCTCCTGGGTTCACACCATTCTTCTGCCTCAGCCTCCCGAGTAGCTAGGACTACAGGTGCCTGCCACCACGCCCAGCTAATTTTTTTTTTGTATTTTTAGTAGAGACGGGGTTTCACCGTGTTAGCCAGGATGGTCTCGATCTCCTGACCTCGTGATCTGCCCGCCTCGGCCTCCCAAAGTGCTGGGATTACAGGCGTGAGCCACCGCGCCTGAGCCAGTATTTATTAAGTACCTACTTCTTGTAAAACTCTGGGTTTTACCTGTAAACACAAATTTTGAGAGAACGTGAAGTAAAGGAGTCACCAAGGCCGCTTCCCAACGTTTCTTCTTTGGGTTAAAGAATATCAGGGCAGGCCAGGTGCGGTGGCTCACGCCTGTAATCCCAGCACTTTGGGAGGCCAAGGCCGGTGGATCACCTGAGGTCAGGAGATCAAGACCATCCTGGCCAACATGGTGAAACCCCGTCTCTACTAAAAATACAAAAATCATCTGGGTGTGGTGGCACCTGCCTGTAATCCCAGCTACTCGGGAGGCTGAGGCAGGAGAATCGCTTGAACCAGGGAGTCGGAGGTTGCAGTGAGCCAAGATTGTGTCACTGCACTCCAGCTTGGCGACAGAGGGAGACTCCCTCTCAAAAAAAAAAGATATCAGGGCAGAAAAGGGCAGAGGCCCTGAGTTCAGAAGACAGAGCTGGCACAGGCAGGGGAAGGCCAGGACTGGCAGAACACTGAAGCGGCAGGCACCCGCTTCCTTCTGTTATCCCTGCAGAAACTGCTCTTTGAGCGCGGGAAGGAGGCCCTGGAGTCCGAATTCCGCAGCCTGATGACGCGGCACAGTAAGGTCGTCTCGCCTGTGCTCATCTTGGATCTGGTCAGTGGTGACGATGATCTGGAGGCCCAGGAGGACGTGGCCCTGGAGCACCTGCCCGAGAGCGTGCTCCAGGATGTCATTCGCATCTCCCGCTGGCTGGTGGAATATGGCCGCAACCAAGGTAAGGGGTTCTGGCTTGGCCACGTGGCACACCAGAGGCAGAGGGAGTTTTCTCCCCTTTATTCTTTTTTTTTTTTTTGAGATGGAGTCTTGCTCTGTTGCCCAGGCTGGAGTGCAATGGTGCAATCTCGGCTTGCTGCAGCCTCTGCACCCCCGGGTTCCAGCGACTCTCCTGCCTCAGCCTCCTGAGTAGCTGGGATTACTGGCGTATGCCACCATGCCTGGCCAAGTTTTGTATTGTTAGTAGAGATGGGGTTTCACCATGTTGGCCAGGCTGGTCTTGAACTTCTGACCTCAGGTGATCTGCCCACCTCAGCCTCCCAAAGTGCTGGGATTACAGACGTGAGCCACTGTTCCCGGCCCCCTTTATTCTTTAATCCACCTGTCATGGTTTTTTTTGATAAAAGGATGTTTAACTGGAACCAATATAAGCAACCATTCTATGACTTATATATCAAGTTGTGAATCTAGGCAAATTCAAACTTTTCTTGTATTGATTTTTATGTTCCTTTGCCATTTTTGATTAGTCGTAAAATTTTCAAATGGTACAGAAAGCCATGGGTGAAAAGTAAAAGTCCATCTCCCATTCCCTGATGCCTCCATTACATAACCCAAAGATGAGCACTATTAAGGTTTATTTATGCCAGGTGCAGTGACTATGCCTGTAATCCTAACACTTTGGGAGGCTGAGGTGGGTGGATCGCTTCAGCTCAGGAGTTCGAGACCTGGCCAACATGGCAAAACCCTGTCTCTACAAAAAAATATGAAAATTAGCTGGGTGTAGTGACACATGCCTGCAGACCCAGCTACTCGGGAGGCTGAGGTGGGGGGAATGACTTGAGCCTGGGAGGTGGAGGTTGCAATGAGCTAAGATCACACCACTGCACTCCAGCCTGGGTGACAGAGTGAGACTCTTGTCTCGAAAGAAAGAAGGCCGGGTGTGGTGGCTCATACCTGTAATCCCAGCACTTTGGGAGGCTGAGGCGGGTGGATCACCTGAGGTCAGAAGTTCGAGACCAGCCTGACCAACATAGAGAAACCCCATCTCTACTAAAAATACAAAATTAGCTGGGCGTGGTGGCGCATGCCTGTAATCCCAGCTATTACTGAGGCTGAGGCAAGATAATATCTTGAACCCGAGAGGTTACAGTGAGCTGAGATTGCACTATTGCGCTCCAGCCTGGGCAACAAGAGCAAAACTCCATCTCAAAAAGAAAGAAAGAAAGAAAGAAAATAAAAACTCCAATAGATATTCAGTGTTGCACTTTTTTTTTTTTTTTTTTTTTTTTGAGACAGAGTCTCGCTCTGTCACCCAGGCTGGAGTGCAGTGGCGTGATCTCGGCTCACCACAACCTCTGCCTCCTGGGTTCAAGCAATTCTGCCTCAGCCTCCCAAGTAGCTGGGATTACAGGTGCCCGCCACCACGCCCAGCTAATTTTTGTATTTTTTGGTAGAGACAGGGTTTCACCATGTTGCCCAGGCTGGTTTTGAACTCCTGACCTCAGGTGATCCACCTGCCTCGGCCTCTGTAAGTGCTGGGATTGCAGGCATGAGCCACCTCACCTGGCAATGTTGCACTTTTTAGCCCTCCAACTCTTCTCTTTGTTTGTGTGTACACATACCAATTTGTCAGCATGGGCTTGCCTTCCCTCAGAACTGTGTGGCGGCAGGTCTCACGGCCGCGACGTATCTGATCACATGAACACGTCGTGGCTCATGAGCTGATGACAGCTCGCCAGAAGATTTTCAGGAGCTCCTTACGATCGAGAGGGAGGCCCAGTGGACAGCCTCCAGACCGCTCAGCCCGCGCCTCTGTGTTTTGGTTCATTTCTCATGTCGGGGTTCCCTGTAAACTATTTGTTGGGAACTTCTGAAATCCACCATAGTTTTCATGTCCTTTTCCTCAGTCATGTGTGCAAGGAGCTCTTCCTGTTTTTCAGCATTGATGAATGGTACCAAAATGGACATACCTGTGTGGATTGCTTTTTCCTTTGAGGAAGTTCTTGGGAGTTTACTCTCAAGAGTGCAGGGATTAGCTGTAAGTGTCTGAAGATACTTGTAACCTTCTTGCCATCACTAGCTCCTCTCCAAATAGATCAGGCCAATCGATGGACTCTTCGACAGTTCCATGGCCATTTGTTCTTCATTAATTTTTGTTTTTGCTATCTGATAGGACTATCACGGTCCTCTAATTTTTTAAATTTATACTTTATTAATGGCTAAAGATGTGTGTTTTTCATTCACTGACATTTGTTGTCTTTTTGCTTCCTATAGAGCTCATGTTCTTTGACCCCTTACCAAGTTGAATCTGGATATTGACTTTGTTTTTTTTTTTTTTAAAAAAAAGTACTATTTAAAACTTACAGCTAGGGCTGGGCGCGATGGCTCATGCCTATAATCCCAGCTACTTGGGAGGCTGAGGCGGGAGAATCGCTTTAACCCAGGAGGCAGAGGTTGCAGTGAGCCAAGATCGTGCCATTGTATTCCAGCCTGGGCGACAAGAATGAAACTCTGTCACAAAAAAAAAACAAACTTACAACTAGGGTTGGGCATGGTGGCTCATGCCTGTAATCCCAGCACTTTGGGAGGCCGAGGCCAGTGAATCATTTGAGGTCAGGAGTTCAAGACCAGCCTGGCCAACATGGTGAAACCCCATCTCTACTAAAAATACAAAAATTAGCTGGGCAGTAGTGGCGTGTGCCTGTAATCCCAGCTACTCAAGGGTCTGAGGCAAGATAATTGGTTGATCCTGGGAGGCAGAGTTTGCGGTGAGCCAAGATCACACTACTATATTCCAGCCTGGGCAACAGAGTAAGACCTTGTCTCAAAAAAAAAAAACTTACAACTAATTATCAGTTCTATTGGAGGGTGTTTTTCTCTTTTAAGACTGCCTGGCCAGGCATGGTGACTCACGCCTGTAATCCCAGCACTCTGGGAGGCTGAAGTGGGCAGATTACTTGAGCCCAGGAGGTCGAGCCTGCAGTGAGCCGACATCGTACCACTGCACTGCAGCCTGGGCAACACAGCAAGACCCTATCTCAAAAAAAAAAAAAAAAAGACTTTGAAAGACTTTGCCTGATTTGGGACAAGATATGGGTGGCTTGTGACCAGAGCAGAGAGCAGATGCTAAGAAGGGTTGACAGGTAGACACGGTGGGTCTGCAAGGCAGAGACAGGGCCTGGCAGCCGTACCTCTATCGCTCTGTGTCTCCTCAGATTTCATGAACGTCTACTACCAGATACGCTCCAGCCAGCTGGACCGCTCCATCAAAGGCCTGAAGGAGCATTTCCATAAGAGCAGCTCTTCCTCTGGGGTTCCCTACTCCCCTGCTATCCCCAACAAGAGGAAAGACACACCTACCAAGAAGCCAGTCAAGCGGCCAGGTGAGCCCCCATCCTGGCCCATCTCTGCAACAGCCAGAGGCTGACTGGGGCTGCACTGCTTTCGTCCAGTCTAGTGTTCACAGCGTCAGACCCATCGAGAGCTTGTCGTGATGGTAACCCCGACTGTAGGTACACAGGACAGAAAGCAAGTGTCTACCCGCCCAGTGAGGCCCCCCCAAGAGCAAGACTTTTCCTTCCAGCCAGCAGAGCCTGGGGGTTACACAGCTTCTTTGGAGTGGGGGAGTAACACAGGTGCTCAGTGAATCCCGCCTGAGGCAGAGCCCCTGCCTAGGCCTCCTCCCTCACACACACATCGCCCTATCAGAAGGCCAGGCACAGTGCCACAGCCAGGATGCTGGGATAGCGAGGGGATAGGTGCTCCAACCTTCACCTTCCAGAAAGGGAGGGTGACCTGAAGTGATGTGTAGCTGAGAGCTGGATGGGGAGAGTTTCACTTTCCCAGTTGATCCAGAAAGGAAAGAAACCCCAGAGCATCCTCTCAGAAGAACTTAAACTGGCTTTGGGCTCCAGTGCAAGTGAGTGACTTGTGGAAAGGGGCACTATGATGAGAGGCCGGGGCCAGTGGGTGTCGCTGTCCTGGGTGAACATCTCGTCATCTGTCTGTTCTTTCTCCCCGGCATCATGTCCCTTATAGTCTGTGCTCCAGGTAAACAGTGTCTCTGCCAGCCACAGCTTGGCAAGCCCGGCTGTGTCTGGCCACCGAGAGATGCTGCCCACAGCTCGATGACGTGCTGGGATGTTCTGGGGTGGGGCTGCTGAGATTGCTCTGAAAGAGAAAGCTGGAGAAGCCGGGGCTGCTCCCACCCAGGCTGGCCCCCTGTCCAGCTGCTGCTGGGGGCACATGCCCTAGTTGTGGCCTGTGGGACCTGCTTATGACAACCAGCTTTGGGTAGAGCTTACTTACACCTTTGGTTTCTCCAGTCCCTACCTGCCCGTGCCCCTCAGAGAGTGAGGTGTCTGTTCCACAAGGGCACCCGCTCCCCTGTAGGCCTTTGTTTAGGGTCTGGAGAAACAGGCAGAGCAGGGGCTGCCCTCAGGGAGTAGAGCATTAGGGAGCTGGTGCCTGGGGCCTTCTTCCTCCGGTGTGGAAACCCTGCCCACCAGCCAAAACCTGCTGTAAATGGGGACTGCCAGCCCAGCCTGTGGGCGCAGCTGCCTGCACAGCGGATGGAGCAGCTCTGTGCCTTCTGTGTGGTGGGGAGTGGCTGTCTCTATGAGGCTGCGAGGATGCTTGGGCCCCAGCCAGTCTGTGCTTGCTTCCTCTTCTGCCTGGTTCCCTGACAGGTCCCCCAGAAGCCCCAGAGCCCTATTTGCACTGCCCTAAGAGTGCCCGCTGGCCATGCAGCCACCTGGCCTTTCAGTCAGGAGGGATCTGATCTCAGGTGGCTCACAGTGGACCACATCCATCCTTGGGCCAGAGACACAAGAGGAAAACTCTCCAGCTGTGGGGTTTCAGAGTTGTCAGGAACTGGTGGGCTCAGGACCGATGTCAGGCTCGAGGGAGTCAGGCTCTAGGGATGTCAGTTCCCACTTCTGAGGAGAGGGACAGGGAGGCCTCCCAGGTGGTGAAGCACTGACCTCAGCATCCCTGGAGGTAATTGGGCACCTGACGGGTTTGGCGGCTACTAGATCCGCATCCGCGACCCACATCCTGCCGGTGTGCACCTGCGTCTGCGTCTGCTCCTGGTGGGTTGTGGGGCAGGAATCAGATTCACTCATTAGTGAGCCGCACTCGCTAAAGGGGAGAGCGTGAGCAAGGCAGATGTGAGCCAGGCCTCGGGACTTGGTTATTAGGAGCTAATGATGGGCCAAGTATGGTGGCTCACGCCTGTAATCCTAGCACTTCGGGAGGCCGAGGCAGCGGATCACCTGAGGTCAGGAGTTCAAGACCAGCCTGGCCAACATAGTGAAACCCTGTCTACTAAGAATAGAAAAAAAATTAGTTGGGTGTGGTGACGCACGCCTATAATCCCAGCTACCCAGGAGGCTGAGGCAGGAGAATCCCTTGAACCCAGGAGGCAGAGGTTGCAGTGAGCCGAGATCGTGCCACTGCACCCCAGCCTGGGCGACAGAGCGAGACTGTCTCAAAAACAACAACAACAACAAAAAACGAGCTAATTGTGGTATCGTGCGGTGCGGTGCAGTGCAGGTGTAAGCAATGAGCCTCCAGACACTGCGCCTTTCTCCTTCAGCTTTCTGGGGAGCTGCCAGGACACAGCAGCCTCACTGTGCTCAGATAGACTGTGGGGGGTGGGGGGCATCCCGGGTGCCTTTCTGCCCCTATGCATTTTGTTAACAAGGCAGCTGCACTTGTCTACATGAGATGCGAGTTGATTTCCCCACGTCTTCTGGCCCGAGATATCTCATTGCCACAAAGGAGGCTGACCCAGGCGGCTGTGGGTGCTGCCATTTTGTTCTCATTGTTTTCACTTGTGATACTAATTATTGTTTTTTTCCCCCATGCCAAGAGCATGTGCCCTCTCCTTCCGTGCACACCCTCCAGGCTCTCTGTGTGGTGGCTTCTGTTAACCCCTTCTTGACTTTCGGATTTTTTCTTGTTGCTTTGGTGGTTTGGGGAACTCTGGTGTGGGGCTAGGCTGCCTCTGGGTCTCTGAGCCGTCCGCCTTGGGCACAGCGCTCCCCGGAAGTTCAGTTGGGGTAGCTTCCTGCTGGCTGCTGTTTGACATACGTCCCAACACTGAGCATGCTCGGAGAACTCTGCCTGGAGTTTGGGGCTGGGCTGGGGGCCTGCTGGCTTCAGGGTGCCCCCAGGCTCTGCCACCCTGGTTGTACCCTCTGGGTATGCGGGCTTTGTCACTGGCTCCTCCGACCTGAGCCCTCGCCTGTTCTGATTACAATGCCACTCCATGTTTTTGACTTCTCCTGGTGGATCTTGGTCCATCTTCATTACCCTCTGTCCTTTCAGAAATGAACTGAAATCCAGAACAAGGAGGGTCAGTAGTAGAATCGAGGCTCCATTTGGAGAAGGAAATGATTCCTTTCCTTCGTCCTTGCCCCCAGGGTCTCTGGTGGTCCCAGGGAAGGGCCTGCTCACTGTTGGGGGGCTGGGCGCGGGGCCTGGGGGGCAGGTGGAGGGCCGCTGCTGTTTTCTCTCACTCATTTCCTAGGTCTTCTTATCTCCTCTCTGTGTGGCTCTGGTGACAGGGACGATCCGTAAGGCTCAGAACCTTCTGAAACAGTATTCCCAGCATGGTCTAGATGGGAAAAAGGGGGGCTCTAACCTCATTCCTCTGGAAGGTAATCACCCTGTGTTCCCCTCCTGTCCCTTCCTCCTCCACTGTGTGTCCACGCACTTGGCAGGGCAGAGCCTCCCCCAGGAGGGCCTCAGGAGAAACCCTGAGGGGAGCAGGGTGGGAATGGCAGGTCCCTGACGCCACTTGGGCTTCAGCGGGCGCAGGGACAGTTTCGCGCCCTCGGCCTGGTCCTCTCTGGCTGATGGCAGCTCTGCCCTCCCTGAGGCTTCCCTCCTCCCTTCCCTGTCTCTGTCTTTGTCTCCTGTGTGAACTCAGAGAAAGTTCTTTGTCTTGGGGCAGCCCTTTCACGCTCAGACCAGCAGTGGCAGGCCCCAGCTGGCCGAGGCCTCCCGGCCTTCCCCTCTTCAGAAAGGGGAGTGTGTGCAGCAGGGGACAGGCAAACTGGGGCTTTCCCCAAATACAGCGAGGTGGGGAACCCCCCTGGGGCCAAGCATCAGCTCTTCAGCCCCTCCTTGGTCCTTCTCCGCTTTCCCTGGGCCTCCAGGCTTGGGGAAATGAGCAGCTAAGGCCGGTCCTGGGTGCTCACTGAAGTCAGGCTTGAAACGGCTGTTCCCAAGGTGGCTTGAGGTAGAGGAGGGGCTCAGAGCCCTCTCCGATGCCCCCTTCCCCATCCCCATCTGACGTCCCGCTCCTGGAGATGAAGGGCTTCTTCCCTGTACCCCAAGGGGCGGCCTGCCTGGCCCCTGGATAAACGCTGCTTGTGTTTGTGCGGCTGACATCTCGCCAGGTCACGAGCATGATTTCCGAGTTAAGCACCTGTCCGAGGCCTTGAACGACAAGCACGGGCCGCTGGCCGGTGAGTACCGCAGCCCAGCCCGAGGGCAGCCGCTGACCCTGCCTCTTCGCAGCGGTCCCCGAGGGCCTGCTCCTGCCTGGCCCGGCCGGGCCCACTCTGCTCTGAAGATAGGCCAGGCCTGTGCGCCTCTCTCTCCACTCTCTCTCTTTTGGGCCTAGGTCTCCTTGCCTCTCTCCAGATGGGAGTGCATGCCTGTCTGTCAGGCCTGGGCCAAGGGGAGAAGCCGCTGCTACTCGGAAAGCAGGCAGAGAGGGAAGGTGGCTCCCTTGAGGGCAGGGAGCCCTGACGTCCGCCTCCTGCATCAACTCAGAGCTCTGATCCCCTCGGAGCCCATCCCTTGGCACATAGGACCAGGCGGTTCTGCCACTGGTTTTGTCTGCAGGCGCCCCCGCCGTGGCCTCCAGTAACAGGGTCTGGCCTCCTCCTGGGGCAGCTGGCAACCGCTCCTCTCTGGGACTTACCAGCCTCTTAGATTTTGACCCCATGCCAGCCAGCCTCAGAAGCTGCAGCCAACCACCCTCTTAGATGTTCCAGAAGCCCGGACTGGGCTGGTCACTTCCTTCGCAGGCCCCGCATTTGCCCACATGGATGACCCCAGTGCCAGCCTCCTTGAGGTGGCACAGGCACCTGCCCACCCTGGGCTGCCCTCTTTCAGGTACAACTCAGAATGCTCAGTCCTGGGGTCGAACTGCCTTATCCAGGACGTTGATGCAGGAATCTTCCCTCCTTATCCTTCCGTCCATCACCCTCCTGCCTCTGGTGTCTGATCCCACTGTCTGTGCAGAGCCGAGAATGAAGCCAGAACAAAGGCTGGGCTCAGCTCCTATTGTTCCCCTCGAACCTGGCGGGGCCTGCTGGTGCCTTTGCAGCTTTCTGCCAGGACAGTCAGCCTCTTCCCTATCCGCTGCCAGTCTGGGGTACAGGCCAGGAGCTGGGGGACCCACGCCGCCCCCAGCCAGGAGTGTGGCTGGCCCCAGACCGGCAGCTCAAGAGTTGTGCCATCCCCCAGGGAGAGATGACATGCTGGACGTGGAGACCGATGCCTACATCCACTGCGTCAGTGCCTTCGTCAAGCTGGCGCAGAGCGAGTACCAGCTGCTGGCCGACATCATCCCCGAGCACCACCAGAAGAAGACCTTCGACTCCCTGATACAGGTCCCGCCCCGCCCCGGGGGCTCTGCAGCCAGCCCCAGCAAGAGCTGTCACGACAGACTCTTGGAGCCCTCAACTCCAGCCACCACCACCACCTCATGCCCTGGGGACCGGTTCTGGGTGGACGCTCACCACCTCCCCATCACCCCTCTTCCTGCACACTGGCCCCCTACACACTACAAGGATCCCCCACTAGCCCGGAACTAGCTCCCACCGCCCCGCCCTTCCCTGAACTGTCTCCCTGCCCCCTCAGGATGCCCTAGATGGGCTGATGCTCGAAGGGGAGAACATCGTGTCCGCTGCCCGGAAGGCCATCGTGCGACACGACTTCTCCACGGTGCTCACCGTCTTCCCCATCCTGCGGCACCTCAAGCAGACCAAGCCTGAGTTTGACCAGGTGCTCCAGGTGTGTGGGCGAGGGGCCCTCAAAAACACAGCCAGGAGGCATCATGCTGCTGGGTGTGGCCGCCCCATCCCTCCCTGGGAGAACCCCATTCTCCGTCCCACACTTCCGCTCTGAGGGTGCATGGAAGCAGCTTAGGAAGGGCCCTGGGTGAGTGAGATGCTCACAGAGCTACTGGAGTTGAGCTGGGGGCTCCCTTGTGCTTCCTCAGGGCACGGCCGCCAGCACCAAGAACAAGCTGCCTGGCCTCATCACCTCCATGGAGACCATCGGTGCCAAAGCGCTGGAGGACTTTGCGGACAACATCAAGGTCCCTGCTGTCCTCCCCTTTCGCCCCCATCCCAGCCCAGCACCACAGTGACCTGGCCCTGGGGGACTCTCAGAGAGCAGGCCTCCAAAAGGGCGCGTTGTCCCAGGGGTAGCCAGCTGCACCGCTGGCCTGTCAGCACCCATGTGCCTTCCTTTCCTTCCTGGGGCCTCCAAGCCCTCTGAAGTGAGAAGGGCCTCTCCCCCTTGGTCCAGCCTGGCTCAGCCTTTGTGCCTGAGAGGTGTCCTAGCACCTGTCTGCCAGGAGGCGGCACCATGAGCAGGTGCATGGGGGCGTGGGGTGGGCTGGGGGCTGCTTCAGGGAACCAGAGGCTGTTTTTCCACAGAATGACCCAGACAAGGAGTACAACATGCCGAAGGATGGCACCGTGCACGAGCTCACCAGCAATGTGGGTGCTGCCTGAGGACACCAGGGAGGGGGGAGGAAGGAGGGCCCAGGCCCAGGGCCAGGCAGAGTACTGGTGGAAGGGACCCAGCCTGGCCCAGAGCCACTCGCACCTTCGTGAACAGTCCTGGGTGGCAGGATGGACAGTGACATGCTTAGTGTCTCTAGCAGATAGGGCCTTTCCCAGCAGGCTAGAGCGAAAATGAAGTTTCCAGCCGTGCTCTGCACTGGGCGGATCCCAGCCCTGGGCTGGCCCTGGGCACTCAGAGGGGTCGCTGTGGGAGGCCGTCGGCCGGGCCTGCCACTTGCCCTTCTGCACCGTTTTCTTCCCACCCAGGCCATCCTCTTCCTGCAGCAGCTTTTGGACTTCCAGGAGACGGCAGGTGCCATGCTGGCCTCCCAAGGTACTGGCACCTCCCAGCTGGGCCCCCGGCCCCACTCCCCTCCTTGCCTGGAGACGTGGGGTTAGAGGGCAGGGAGCAGTGAGGAGGTATCTCCAGTCTGTGGAGGGGTTGAGATGTGCTCTGCAGAGGGTCCCTGGGGCTGAGCGTCAGGAGAGCAAGGTTTGCCTGCACCTTTCAAGACCAGACACTGGACCTTTGGTCCCTCCCTCAGCCCCTTTGATCGTCCTTGCCCTGGAAGCAGTGTCCTCACTCTGGGAGCAGTGCTGGCTGGTTGGAAGGTGTCCTTTCTGCCCCTGCCCTCCTCCCGAATCCTTCTCTCGTGTCTGCCTGCTCTCCTAATCAGGCTCACTCAGCTGGCCTTCAGAGGGTAGCAAGTGTCTCAGGGCCCGCTGGGTGTCTTCCTGCTGGCCCTGCTCTGGGACTGGAGCTTGGGGGTCGGCCTGTAAGCAAGAGCACCTTTCTGGGTCATTCCAAGCACTGAGGTCCCTGGGCCCTCTCCTTCCCGTCCCATTTTGGGGGCAAGAAGCCCGTGGGCAGCCTCCAGCCTGCGCTTCTCCAGCTCTCTACTTTCCAGGGTGTTCCCTGGTCCTCAGAGGGTCCTGCCTGCTGTGTCTTGCTATCTGTGTTTTGGCTGTCGTGGGGAGAGGTCTGCTTGATTCGGGTTGACGTGCCGTTTCTAACCTGTTTTTTGCACTTTGCATCTTTCTCCCTCCTTTGTCTCTCCCTCTGTCCCCTCTGTGTGCACTGCCTTTCACTCCGTAGTTCTTGGGGACACATACAATATTCCTTTAGACCCCCGAGGTAAGCAGTGCGGTTCTGCAGCCCCCTCCTGTCCCTCTGAAGCTTGGTGGGTGAGGTTCCCTGGGGACTGACTCTCAGTACCTACTGGGGAGCCCGAGTCAGAGGGGACATGAGTTTTCTCAGGGTGCTCTCAACTATCTCTGCTCCCTTCAGGGTCACTCTGTCTCTGAGCTTATCCACAGCACCTGCCTGGGCCAGAGCCCTGGATACACCCCCCTAGGCTCGCCCGGCCTCCCTGCCTTGCTGTCCCCACTCGGCCTTCCACACTGTGCAGGCCGCAGCTTCGTCTGTTCAGTAGGGTCTGGTAGAGGGGGATGTTCAAATGTAGGGGAGAAGGTGGAGAGGCTGTGGGGAGCCCATTCTAAGACTCTGCTGTTGGCAAAAGGGAAAAAGGGGGCCTTGTAGAAACCACCCAGGGTGGGTGGGGGCAGGAGGGGACAGGGCGCTGGCATGTCACTCTTGTCCTGCCAGCTTTTCTGCTGACATGGGCCAGCTCCACCCCATCATAGAGGGCAGTTCTGGGTTCCAAAAAATCCAGGGCTGGTGCTTCCTGCAGCAGGGGCCACCCTGTGGCTTAGCAGGCAGCCAGCTCTGCCCAAGGAAGCCCGGGGCCTGTCTCAGTGTCCCCTCAGACTGCTGCATGGCCTGGGGGAAGGGCCGTTGAGGGTCTTGGCGGCTGCCACTGCTATAACAGGACTTCTCCTCTCACAGAGACCAGCTCTTCGGCCACCAGCTACAGCTCCGAGTTCAGCAAGCGGCTGCTAAGCACCTATATCTGTGAGTGTTCTCCCGGGCAGACCAGCAGCCCTGCTGCCTGCATGCCCTGCCTTTCCCTTCCTTCTGTCTATGCTCTCTGGCTATGCCCAGGGCCCTCTCTTAAGTGCCATCTGACCTTTGGAACCACACCTGACCTCTAGTTCAGAGGCTGAGGGGAGTTGGGCTGAGGCCTCCTGAGGCAGGACGAGGAGCGATGGATAGGAGCGTGTTAGCGGGTCCTGCGGTGGGGTCGTTTGGGTCAGACTGCCAAGGTGGGCGTGGCCCCATTTTTCCCTGTGCAGGTAAAGTGCTGGGCAACCTGCAGCTGAACTTGCTGAGCAAGTCCAAGGTGTACGAGGACCCAGCTCTGAGCGCCATCTTCCTGCACAACAACTACAATTACATCCTCAAGTCCCTGGAGAAGTAAGTGGCCTGCGGGAGCGAGTCTGCGGCTCTCACCTTCCCCTCGGCTGTGCAGCTGTGCCAGCCCCTGCCCCTCTGGGCTCCTTCTCTTTGGACGAAAGGGGAGGGGGTGCTTCAGTCTCCTCCACCCCAGGACCCGGAAGGTGGGATGCCGTAGAGCTTGTGGAGTTTGGGGTGCAACGGGAGGCCCTCCCGGCATTGCTGCAGCCTTTGGGCCTGAGGAGCCAATCCCGTCCTCCTGTCCTCTGTCCCCTACCCCCACCCAGGTCCGAACTCATCCAGCTGGTGGCAGTGACACAGAAGACTGCTGAGCGCTCCTACCGGGAGCACATTGAGCAGCAGATCCAGACCTACCAGCGCAGGTGAGAGGCTGGGCCCCCGCCCTGCTCCTGCATGGGTCCCTGGCCGTCTTGGCCCTCACCCCGCCCCTGTGCCACCACGCACTCTTCCTTCTCAGCACCTCAGGACACAGGGTCGGTCATGGGGAACTCCTGTCCTCTGGACCCTAATCCTCCACTTGGTTTCGAATCAAACTCACGGGGTGGAAAGAGAAGCCCCCTCCTCCCCCACTACCTGCTCCTAGGGGCCCACTATGGCCACCTGAGAGGGGAGTCTGCCAAGTGTCAAGGCTAAGAATGATTCAAGAGCTGGCTGTCCGAGATGCGGGTAACGTTGACCCCAGGAGAAGCGCAAGGTTGCGAGAGCACTTGAACTTGTCTGAGCCTTGCTCTGTGAGGATCCCGCTGCTTCTCTGGTCCTCTTTCTTCCTGGCTTTGTTTCTTCCCTTTGAATGTGTCTCCCTCTTCCTTCTCATTTATCTGCCCTCCACTCCTTTCCTTCTCATCTGTTTCTCCATCTTAATTTGCCATGATATTGATGTGAAGTATAGTTGGTACTATTTGTTCAATTTATTGAACACTCAAGTGTTTCCTTATGTTTTCTCAAAAAGTGACCAGTTTAAAGATTTTCTCTTCCCAGGAAGAAAATCTGTTGTTTTGCTTAGTTGTGTCCCACATCCCTTCCTACCACCACCCGCCAAGTAGATCCAGAGATTTAGCAAACGAAAGAAGCCAGGCCACCGAGGCAGGCCGCCCTCTGCCCTCATGCTTCTCTTTTTTTTTTTTTTTTTTTTTTTTTTTTTTTTTGAGACGGAGTCTCGCTCTGTCGCCCAGGCTGGAGTGCAGTGGCGTGATCTCGGCTCACTGCAAGCTCCGCCTCCCGGGTTCATGCCATTCTCCTGCCTCAGCCTCTCTGAGTAGCTGGGACTACAGGCGCCCGCCACCACGCCCGGCTAATTTTTTTTTTGTATTTTTAGTAGAGATGGGGTTTCACCATGGTCTTGATCTCCTGACCTCGTGATCCGCCCGCCTCGGCCTCCCAAAGTGCTGGGATTACAAGCGTGAGCCACCGCGCCCGGCATCATGCTTCTCTTTCTGTCCGGCAGCTGGTTAAAGGTGACCGATTACATCGCAGAGAAGAATCTACCTGTGTTCCAGCCAGGAGTCAAGGTGGGCTCAAGGCCTGGGCTGGGAAGGGGTGTCTGGTAGACGGGATACTTTTTGTCGTGTCTCCGGGAAAAAGCGGACAAGCATCCCTCTGGGATCAGAGAGCAATGGATGCATGTGGCCATCAGGACACAGGAGACAGGCCCAGGCCAAGGGTGTTTGGGGAAGAGTGGGGGCAGGCCGCTCTGCTCTGAACTGAGCTTTCTCTGCCATCTCTCCTGGCTTCCCAGCTCCGGGACAAGGAGCGGCAGGTTATCAAGGAGCGTTTTAAGGTGAGTCGGAGTTCTCTCCCCTCCACTGCTTGCTGCTGCTGTTGAGGCAACACAGACCCAAAATGTTTGTCTCTGGGTCCCTTCCTTTTTCACCTTTTTGGTGGCCAGGGCTTCAATGATGGCCTCGAAGAACTGTGCAAAATCCAGAAGGCCTGGGCTATTCCAGACACAGAGCAGAGGGACAGGATTCGCCAGGCCCAGAAGACCATTGTCAAGGAGACCTACGGGGCCTTTCTACAGAAGTGAGCCCTCCATTTCCCCCACTAGCCTGTGCTGCCCACAGCCCCAGTGGGCCTTTTCAAGCTCCTCTTCCTCGAGGGAAAAAAGGAGAAGGGTGGTGGATTTAGGCAGCAGATCCAGCAACCTGGGCTTTGGGGCGGGGCCAGACAGGGAATCACTCAGGGCCACCCCTTCCAAGACTATCAGGAGTGCCTTAGGCTGAGGCTGGGGAGGGGTCGGCCCTCCCTGTCCCCTGACCACAGTGCCCCCTCAGGTTCGGCAGCGTGCCCTTCACCAAGAACCCGGAGAAGTACATCAAATACGGGGTGGAGCAGGTGGGCGACATGATCGATCGCCTTTTCGACACCTCTGCCTGAGCCTGCTGCTAGCCCTGCCTGGTTCCACCAGACTGGCGTGTCATTGGACAGATAAACCAGTGTTAACTTGCCTCTGGGCTGGGTGAGCTTGAAGTCCTTTGGGATAGAGACCTGTCTCCACCACCCCATCCAGGAGCCGTGTCCCTGAGCCCTCTAGTCCTGGTTTCCGCTTTTTCCCCACAGCCCGTGTTCCCAGTCGAACCAGCACTCTCCCGGAAGCCTGGGGTCCCTTCACACCTTGGCTTTTGTGACCCTGATGGCTTCTGAAACAGGAAAAGAGAGAAGGAAGACAGAGGCCTGTGCCCACTGCTGCCCCATGTGTACCAAGAGCAGCAGAGCAGAACGGCCCTACCTCCAGCCTAGATCAGAGGTGGGGGGCAGAGAACTCCCCTACAGCCCAGAGTTGTGGTAGGGCTCAGAGAAGCAGCCAGGGCACCTGGAGGAAAGGCAGGCAGGATTGACCCCCTCTCTTAAAACACATTCCCGCCCGCCCACAGGTCTGAGGTCTGGGACCTTTCCCTCCCAGGAGTCCCCTAGGTGGCTGGGGGAGGCAGGCTCACTGGCCATTTTCCCTGGAGTCCAGCACACTGCAGGAGGCGTTCGGAGGAGGACTTCCGCCCCACCCTCTGCCGCCGTCTTCAGGCCCCTGTCTCTGGTCCCCAGCCTCAGTGCCTCTTGGCCCAGGGCCAAGCAGTGGTGGTTGCAGAAGGAGCAATCAGGCTGCCTGCCTGTGGGCTGGGAGACGGGGACAATGGGGAAAAGTTCAGGAGCAAAGTGGGGGTTGGAAGCAAAAAATAGGGCCCCACCTATTTAGGACGAGAATGAAGATTGACCCTTGAGGCACACTTGCACTGGAGATGGGTTTATTTCACACTCTGTGCTTGTATTAGCAGAGGGAGAGCTCAGGGTGGCTTAATCCAGAGACCCTGTCATGGCCCTCCCCCAGCCATGGGAAGGCAAACCTCATCCTAAGGTGTGCAGCCCAGGCCCTGCCCCGTTACAGTCTAGGCCGCCTGCCATGGGGTGCAGCCTCTCCAGGGGCTGGGTCAGACTTGCACGCTGCCCACATCCAGATTCCGGCGAAAACGAATTGGCTGCACAGCACCCCAACCACATACACGAGGAAGAAGATGCGGTCAGCAGTCTCAGGCCAGCTTCTCTGTGACCCCTTTACTCCTCTGGGGGGCTCTGTGGGGAGAGATACAGGGAAAGGAGCTGTTCTTCAGGGTCCCCCCAACATGAGCAGAAGAGTGAACCCCAGGGGTCATCAGCCTGTATCTCCTCCTTTCTTAGATTCTCAGCTGATGAAAATTTGGGTCTGGCCCATTTCAGGCCATCTTCAGTTGAAGAAACACCCTCTTAGGCTGTGCAAGGTCTGGGTTATCAGGGGATTGAGGTCACCTGGGACTTCAGGGAGGCTAAGCTTGCTCCCTGCCCCAGACCTGTTTCTTCTAAGGGAGGAGGACATGGTGGAGACCAGGAGGACCAGCAGGGTGGATGCGACGAGCCTCTATGCACGCCTGGACCCCTGCGCCCTCCCCCCAGCCCTAGGTGTGCACCTAGGCCTCATTCCTTACCCCCCAGCCCCTGCCCACCTTCAGCAGGATGAGGCCCTGGGTTGCCATGCTCTCGCTGTTCCCCTCCCGGGGCTGGGCTGGGGCCGCTCTTGGCCTCAAGGCTGCCCCGGGCCAGCAGCCCAGCCAGCAGCACAGTCTCTATGGTGCTGAGGAAGAGCAGCAGCAGCAGGATGGTGAAGTAGTAAACTGGGGGAGGCAGGGCACGGGGAGATGCTCAGGGGCCAGTCCCTGTGTCTCTGGTACCCAGCGAGCTGAGCACCAGGGTGACCGGGGAGAAAGAGGGCAGGCTGGGTAAGGGAGCAGGGCTTACTGAGCAGTGGGTTGCAGGAGGAGGAGCTGGGCAGGGCCTGCACCAGGGAGGAGTGGAAGACGAGGTAACCCAGCAGCAATGTCACCTTGTAACCTATACGCTCAATGGCCCGGAGGGGCAGCAGCCCCCCACACAAGTCAGCCAACAGCAGCGCCTCTGCAGGCACCAAGAGAGCGATGATGGACTTGAGTGCCGTGTTCTTCAGGCTCAGCTAGAAGGCGAAAAGCCAGGGCCTTCCAGGGGGAGGAAGGAGGTGGACAGCGGGGGCATGGGGCCTGGCCTCTGGCCCTGCATCCTTACCCCCACCCGCCTCCAGCAGCCGTCTGTCGGCCTCCTCCCGGCTTGACTCACCGTCACCTGGAAGCAGGGCACCAGCTGCTGGGGTGGGACTTGGGTCTTCAGATCATAAACTACGTATTCCCTCTTGACACTCACAATCTCGTTCACCACGTGGGCCTGGAACTCTAACTCCGTGGCTGAGGGGTGGGAATGAGAACTATGAACTAGGAAGGAGAGATCCCAGCTGCCAAGTCTGGGGGTAGCAGACTGGAGCCCAGGGGAGACGGAGACTTTTGATGGCTTTTGGCAGGGACAGACTTGGAGACAAAACCGATGCATAGAAGGGCTTCCCAAACCTTGCTTTGCAACATCCCAAATTGTCTCCAGTTAAAGGAAGGCCTTTATCAGATTCATAGAAGAGCTTTCATTGTAAAACTAAATGTACTTTGCACCACTTCATGATGGAGGGAGAAGTGGTCACAGGCTCGTCAGTCTATCATCTCACACCTGAAGCAGGATCCCCAGGGCTACTGCTGTGGTCTCTCATGGAGGGAAGGGTAGGACTTCTCTGCCAAGTTAGATGTCACCCGATGGGTTTATATAGGGTGGCTGCATCTTCAGGTAGTTTCCAGGAGTGAGGCCACAGCAACCTGAGCCTCTGGCCTTGCTGCAAGGGGCCAAGCCACTGCAGTCAGGCCATGGCTGTGGAGGGCAGTTGCTCCGGGGAGGATAGAAGACTGATGTGCTTGGACCTCTAGGATTGCAGAGCTGCTGCGAATCTTTGAGTCTGTGACCTTAGAGAGGGGCCCTGAGGCTACTGCTGAGCACAGAGATGGGCTGCCACTCGAGCGGGGGTGGGGGGGCGCAGTGGGAGAGCAGCTGCTGCCCGCCTAAGCCTGGGGTAGACTGCTCTGAACACACACCTGGGAGTTCCTCTTCCGTCTGCCTTCGCCCCTTCCCCTTGCCCCGCACCCTGCCCCTGCACCACAGACCTGGGAGTTCCCCTCCCCCACCTTCCTCCTCCTCTCCCCAACCCTGCAGGCCCTGCCCTGTCAGCACCCGTGTTGCTGAGAGCGTAGAAGCTGAGGCTGCAGTTGCTGTGGTCCCTGGGGAAGTGGAGGAGCTCAAAATTGCAGTTGGTCTCCGTGGTGAGGGCCAGGTTGAGCTTCACGTGGCCGTCCTGGTCTACCCTGGCCTGTGGGCTCTGGTCCCTCCAGTCCACCCAGAGCCTGTGGGGAAAGGCACCACAGCCAGAGCCCCAGCCCCTTCTTGGATGGGGCTAGGGGGAGACCCTGGCATCCCACCCCCAAGCCCAGCTGCTATCAGAGTTCTGGCAGGGGGAGGGGAATTCAAGGCAGGGGAGGTGCACTGCTAGTCTGGCGGGGACCTCCAGGAGGGGCATATTCACTCAGCCTCTAGGTTGTAGATGGGGAAAAGGAGGGCTGTGCACGGCAGATTCCTGGGGCAGGAACTGTCTCACTTACGCCTCCAGGATGGTGAGCCTTGGTGTCCAGAGAGACTCCCAGGGCAGCGTGATGGCGTGCCGCGGGTGTGCGCTAGTGTTCCAGGCCAGGCGAGTGTCCAGCCAGGACTGGGGACACAAGGGCACCACTGAGGCTCCTGCTCTCCACATACCCATGCCCCTAAGCTCAGCATGTTGATGAAGCCTGGTACTTCTGAGCTGGACTCAGCTGGGCTTTCCCATCCCACCTCCCCAGGGATAGGAGCTCACCAGCCTAAGCAGCAGCATGGAGGACACTGTGTATCGCAGGATGTCCTGGGGGAAGGGCAATGCGTCACCTCAGGGTGAGCGCTGTGTTGAAAGAATGCGGCAGCACTATCCAGGGCTGAGTCCTGTCCCCTGCCCAGCTCAGCACTTGGGGCCCTTGGCCTAGCGGCACTTACCACATTAAACACGTTGGATACAAACACCTGCACATCCACGAGCAGGGGCGCACTCCCATTGTTCGGGATCTGGATGCTTTCCTGAACCTTCTTGGACAAGTTGACGTTGAAGAGGGATGGCCAGACTGAGAGATAAAGGTCAAGGTCACTCAGATGCCCTAGGGCCCAAATCCCAAAGCTTATGACCTTGCCCTCCACCTACTGGCTGCTGTCCCTTGGAAGCCCTGCCCGTGGACCAACGGACAGGTAATGCTGAACCCCAGGAAGGTGAGATGGAGCAGGCGCCACAGGGCCATCATCAGCTGCACGGAGGGACTGGAGGGAGCAGCGGTGCCTAAGCTACAACCTCTATTCCAGTCACTTCTCTGGCAGCTGAGCAATTTGCCAGAGGCAGCTGCTCTGGGCAGGGACTTGGGCTGTGGACTTGGCAGCCCCTGCCCCAGTTCCGCAAACGCCCAAAGATAAAGCCCAGGACCCAGCCCCGCCCACACTGCACCTGCCTTAGTGTCCCTGTCCCGCTCCATTTCCACCACCTGGAACCCGTTGAGACGCTCAATGCCTGCCCAGGGGGACCTGGCAGGCACAGGACCTCTACCTCTCCCCGACTTTGTCCTTCCAATCAGGACCCACGGGTGTCCCCTGCATTTCAGTGGCTGACACCAGCCTACCTAAGACCCAAACCCTTGGTCAGAGTGTTCTGTGCTTAACGATGTGAGATGGGGACAGTCTTGAGAGTCTCCCTGCTCTCCTTAAACACTGAAGTGATTTTGTGTAAAGATCCTTGGCTCAAGAACCCTGGACATGGTGGCTCATGCCTGTAATCTCAGCACTTTGGGAGACCAAGGAGGGCAGATTGCTTGAGCCCAGGGGTTTGAGACCAGAGTAACATAGGGAGACTCTGTCTCTATCAAAAACACAAGAATTAGCTGGGCATGGTGGCATGCACCTGTAGTCCCAGCTACTCAGGAGGCTGAAGCTGGATCACTTGAGCCCAGGAAGTGGAGGTTGCAGTGAGCCAAGATTGCAACACTGCACTCCAGTCTGAGCGACAGGGCGAGACTCTGCCTTCCACCCCCCTCCACACCCCCCCCCAAAAAAAAGAACAAAAGAACTCTGTTAATCCCAGCACTTTGGGAGGCTGAGGTCAGGAGTTTGAGACCAGCCTGGCCAATATGGTGAAACCCCATCTCTACTAAAAATACAGAAATTAGCTGTATTAGCGTCCATGGTGGTGGACGCCTGTAAGCTCAGCTACTCAGGAGGCTGAGGTAGGAGAATCACTTGAACCTGGGAGGCAGAGGTTGCGGTGAGCCAAGATTGTGCCATTGCATTCCAGCCTGGGCAACAAGAGCAAAACTCCATCTCAAAAAAAACAACAACAAACACAGAAGCAAAAAAAAGCCTCTGGGAAGGGAGTTCTACCTGACAACAGGTAAACGCCAACTCATGAGCAAAGCCCTGGGACATTCTTGTCCTGAAGCAGATTCTCAGCTTGCCCCGGCCCAGCAGTGCTGTGCACCTGGAGCCCAACCTGCCAGGGAAAGACTTTCCTGGCCCCCGGGGAGTGAAACAGCCGCTGGAGACTTGATCCTGGCCCAGATGCAGCCAGGGAAGGAAAAGCTAAGGCCAAAAATGGACGGGGACTGACTGGGCTGCCCAGACTCAAAGGGGCCCCGGGAGCTGAAAGCAGGCGAGGACGGACCTGTCACACAACAGAGCACAAATGCGACTGGGAACACACATCTGTGTCTGTCATCGACCAACTTTATCGAACGCCTTAAACAGTCTGCCTGCCTCTGTCGCACGCTCCCCAGACTCAGATTTTTATGCGGATTGTAACCCGGCTGCCTTGGGTGTGGTCAGCCCTCTTTCCTGGTAGCTCTGCAAAGGGTCCTGCAGTCACTCCTAGGGAGCCTCTCTGTGAAGCCCCAGAGGCTTCTTCTCACGGGGTCTCAAGACAATGAGAAACGCGAAACAGCGCTGTCACTGCATGTTAAATGGTTTGTGCGTTTTATTAACGGGCAAAGCTCTCCCCACGGTCCCCCAACAATGACTCCAACTCTGTAACATCCGAGCGCGCCCGCTGAGTGCTTTCAGGTCACATCAGCCATCAGGATGCTGTTGCCTGCCTTTGGGCCCTGCCAGGACGGGCCGGGACCGGGCTCGAGGGTGCGTGGCTGGGAACCGCCGGGGCAGGGACGAAGGGCCCCCGCCGCCTCGCTCACGTGCGACAGGTCGGTGGACTCGCGTTCCAGCACGCTGCCACTGTGGGTGCCCCGCGCGGCAGCGCACACACGGTCCGAGGCTCGGCGTGGGGCACGGCCCAGCAGTCCCGCGCAGATCGTGCGGAAGCCTTTGCGGAAGTGCTTGGAGACCAGCGCGTAAACGATGGGGTTGACGCAGGAGTTGGCGTAGGAGACCAGGTGCGAGAGGATGCGAAGCGCATAAGTGGCGCGCGTGAGCGGGAAATGGCCGAACCACACGCAGAGGATGAGCGCGTGGTGGGGCATCCAGCAGAGGCAGAAGAGCGCGGCCACGATGAGGATCATGCGTGTCACCTTGCGCTTGGCGCGCCGGGCACCCGAGCCCGCGGCCACCGGGTCGACGGCGCGCCAGAGGTAGCGCAGGGTGCGCGCGTAGGTCAGGCCGAGAACCAGCACCGGAAGCAGGTAGCTGAAGACGAAGGTGCAGATATCCATGGCGCGGCGGCGAGGGGCGCTCCACGCGGGATGGCACACGGTCAGGTTGGCCAGCTGCGACTGGCGGTAGTAGCTCAGGTAGGGCCCGGAGAAGAGCAGCGACAGCCCCCAGATGAGCCCGATGGCTGCCAGCGCGTTTCGAGGCGTGCGCAGCTCGCGGGAGTGCAACGGGTAGCGGATGGCCAGATACCTGCGGTCAGACCGGGAAGGGAGACGTCGGCTGAGCGGGCGCATTCACGCTGGCGGGCCGCGACCCCTGCACCTCGGCCCCCAAGGCTGCTCTCGAGGAAGGTCCTTAGCGCATGGTTACACCGCACACACAAGAGGTGGGGGTGAGGCTCGGCGTGAGGGCGGAGGTGGGGGCGTCCCAGCGTGTCCCAGACACTCAGCGGGGCCTGGAAATGGGGCGGGGCGGGCCCCGCAGCAGGAAAGGTGCGCCTCCAAGCCATTCTCCCGCTGCCCCCGGGGACTGCAACCACAGACAGACTCCACCGAGAGGGCACCCCAAAGCCACTGAAGACTAAAGGTTGGAGAACCGGCTATGGGTTCCGGGAGGCTGTGACTACCCACTAGTGAAGGTGCCGCGGGAGGGAGGGCGGAGGCGCCTGAGGCTCTAGCAGACAGCCTGGAGAAGACATGTTGGGCAAGGGACAGTTAATTTCTCAGGGGATTCCTGAGAGAATCCGAGCTTTGTGGATCCCACCAGCGCGCTCGGAAGCAACCAACGCACTTCGCGCTCAGTGGCTACAGGAGGTGTGGGGGCAGTCTGGCCTCGCCTCTCTGTTTTTCCAGAGGAGGAAGAGGGGAAATACCCGGATTTCCTCCCCAGGAACCATCCCAGTGTCCTTTCAAGCTCCACCTGAGTCCCGCGCTCTCCCGAATGTGCCTCTCTCCCTCTCCTCTGGCTAGGGAGGGAGAACCCCAGGGCACGCTCCTCTCCCGGCCGCTGACTTGTTTTGGGTTTTATTTTGTTTTGTTTTGTTTGGAGGCGAGGGGCAGAGTGGGCTGGGACTGAGCTAGGGACCTTTAGGCACGCTTGCTGGGACTCCGGAGTGGATCCTCGCAAAGGACCCAAGATCCACAGCCTGGACCTGAGCCAGCTGCACCAACCAACCAAACCGTGGCTTGGAGGCGAGCGCAGTGGAGGCGCCTGAAGTTGGCTGCAGGAGACAGACGGTCACTTCACGCACCCGATCCCTGGCTGGCGACTCTGAGCGAGTTACTTAGGAACTCAACTCTTCTGTACATTGGGCACTTTGTCCTATCCCACCCTCACGGGGGCATTAAGCTCAAGCGAGACAAACGCGCACAAACGCGTCGTACTGGGAAATGCTGCGCGTTGGCAGGCGCGGGCGGCGCTGGAGAGCCACATTCTCCAGGCTTCGAGGCCCCAGGACGCATCTAACCGAGGGACACCACGGTCCCCCATTCTTATTCCTCTTTTTCCTCCTCCGCGCCCGCTTGTCTTCCACTACCTTCTTAGTGTCCTCTTCCACTCTGCGCGTCCCTTCTTGATCTTCAGTCCCGCCTCCCGCTCCATCCCCCGCGTGGATGCCCATCTCCCAGGGAGGCCAAGGCGCTGGCTCACCTGTCCAGGGAGACGGCGGCCAGCGTGAAGCTGCTGGCGTGCATGGTGAGGAAGATGAGGAAGTGCACCGCCTTGCACAGCAGCGAACCGAACACCCAGCCGTCCAGGGTGTAGATGGTGGCTTGGAAGGGCACGCAGCACAGGATGAAACACAGGTCGGCCACGCCCAGGTTGAGGATGAACAGGTTGGTGGTGCTGACCGCCTGGCCGCCGCGCAGCAGCACCGCCAGCACCAGCGTGTTGCCCACGGTGCCCACGAGGAAGATGAGCGCGAAGAGTAGGGGCACGATGACCGCCTCGGGGTGCCAGCCTCCCCCGCCGCCCGCCTGGCTCGCGTTCCCGGCCCCTGGGCAGCCCGAGACGTTCATGGTGCCGCCGACCCCGAGGCTGCCCGGGCTCCTGCAGCCGTCTGGGTCTCCGCGAGCGGGAAGCTCCCGGGGCTGCGGCCGCTGCAACTCCTAGTGCGACTCTGCCGGGCTGAGGGCGGAGGGAGCCTTGCCGCATCTGGGGCGGGGATGGGGGTGCGCTGGGGTCAGGAGGAGGAGCAAGAGACAGGAGGGCGAGGTTGTCCCCAGCAGCGGCCGGCAGCGCTGGGGGAAGGGCTGCGGAGTGGTCCCGGCGCGCATTCCATGGCGCGGGCGGAGAATGGCGCTTGTGCCTGCTCCCGAGCTCCAGCCCGCGGAGTCGGGGGTTCTGGGCTGACCAGGTGGACTGACTTCCCCGGCAGACGCCGGAGCGGTGGAGGGGTCGACCCCGGACCCTGCGTGTGCGCCGCGCGGCAGAAAGCACCGGCCTCGGCCTCCGCGCGCCTCGGCGCTTCCCTGCAGCCTGGCAGGCGCGCAGGACATCCCGGGACCGTCGAGGGGAAGGGGTGCCCTCAAAAGAGGACCCCTGGGAGATCGGGGGGAGGAGACGCGGGGCGGAGGCGGATGAGGGGCCCCTGAGTCTGGCTCTTTCGCCCAGGCTAGACTGCAGTGGCGCGATCTCGGCTCACTGCAACCTCCGTCGCCCAGGTTCAAAGGGTTCTCCTGCCTCAGCCTTCTGAGGAGCTGCGACTACAGGCGTCCGCCACCACGCCTGGCTAGTTTTTTTTTTTTTTGTATTTGTATTTGTTGAGACAGAGTCTCACTCTGTCGCCCAGGCTGGAGTGTAGTGGCACGATATGGGCTCACCGCAACCTCCGCCTCCCGGGTTCAAGGGATCCTCCTGCCTCAGCCTCCCGAGTAGCTGGGATTACAGGCGCCCGCCACCACGCCTGGCTAATTTTTGTATTTTTAGTAGAAATGGGGTTTCACCATGTTGGCCAGGCTGGTCTCAAACTCCTGACCTCAAGTGATCCGCCCGCCTCGGCCTCCCAAAGTGCTGGGATTACAGGCGTGAGCCACCGAGCCCGGCCACCTTTTTCCCTTCTCTTACCCATTGAACGTTTTCCCTCCAATTCAATCCAATATATTGAGTATCTATTGTGTCAGGCTCTGTCTTTGGCTCCGTGCCTCAGTTTCCTCGGCTGTAACAAGGAAATGGTAACACTTTCTTCTAAGAGGGATCTGCTGAGAAGGGAATGAGATGTATGGGAGAGGCCTGAACCCAGTTAGTTAAATCTGAATGCATCAGATCCTTATTCTTGTTCTCCTGACCTTATTCCGTATACTTTGAGGAAATTCAAAATAGTAGAGTTCAGGGCCGGGCGCGGTGGCTCACGCGTGTCTCTACTAAAACTACAAAAAATTAGCTGGGCGTGGTGGCGGGCGCCTGTAGTCCCAGCTACTTGGGAGGCTGAGGCAGGAGAATGGCGTGGAGGCAGGAGAATGGCGTGAACCCAGGAGGCGGAGCTTGCAGTGAGCGGAGACCGCGCCACTGCACTCCAGCCTGGGCGACAGAGTGAGACTCCATCTCAAAACAAAACAAAACAACAACAACAACAAAAAACAAAATAGTAGAGTTCCACACACAAGCAGCATTTCCCTGGATGGTGTTTAGGTTGCAATAAAACTTAAACATTTGTTTCTGCATCAAGCATTTGGGACAATGAATCATTACTATTTAAGTAGAACTTAAGCCTCACAGTCCGCTGGGTCTGAAAATCACCACCTTCTGTCTCTGCAGCTTCATATCTGCCTCACCTTCCCCTGTCCTGGTCCCTGGAGCCCAGTGTCAAGAATATTCTTTTTCGGCCAGGCGCGGTGGCTCACGCTTGTAATCCCAGCACTTTGGGAGGCCGAGGCGGGCGGATCACGAGGTCAGGAGATCGAGACCACGGTGAAACCCCGTCTCTACTAAAAAATACAAAAAATTAGCCGGGCGCGGTGGCGGGCGCCTGTAGTCCCAGCTACTCGGAGAGGCTGAGGCAGGAGAATGGCGTGAACCCGGGAGGCGGAGCTTGCAGTGAGCCGAGATTGCGCCACTGCACTCCAGCCTGGGCGACAGAGCGAGACTCCGTCTCAAAAAAAAAAAAAAAAAAGAATATTCTTTTTCCTCTTTTTTCCCCCAAGAAAAAAGCCTCTCAGGAGCCCAGCTACTCCCTCCTCTTGGTAAGGAAAACTTATTTACACCCCTGCCCTGCCTGCCTACTCACTGAAGAGGAAGATGATAACAGTTTGTGTTTATGAGATGCTTACCATTTATTTATTCAACAAATATTTATTCAGCAGCTGCTCCTTACTAGGCACTGTTCTGTGTCCTTAGGATATACTATACCAGTGAGCTCTACAAAGATCAAGGTCCTCCGTGAACTTTCTAGCAACAGAGACATACAATAAACATAACGCATTAAGCTACTGCAAGTTGATAAGTACTTTCGGGAAAAAAATCCCCTTAGAGCAAGGGGATTTGGGAGTACCAGGGTGGTGGTGATGGTACAATTTAAAGCAGGATGGTCAGGCAGACCTCATTAAGTTGACATTTGAGCAAAGACTTGAAGGCGGGGAGGGGCTGGCAAAGCGAATATGTAGGGGAACAGCATTTCTTTTCTTTCTTTTATTTATTTATTTTTTTGAGATGGAGTCTTACTCTATCACCCAGGTTGGAGTGCAATGGTGCGATCTCAGCTCACTGCAACCTCCGCCTCTAGGGCTCAAGCAATTCTTCTGCCTCAGCCTCCCGAGTACCTGGGACTACAGGCATGCGCCACCACACCCAGCTAATTTTTTGTATTTTTAGTAGAGATGGGGTTTCACCATGTTGGCCAGGCTGTTCTCAAACTCCTGACCTCAGGTGACCCGCCTGCCTCGTCCTCCCAAAGTGCTGGGATTACAGACATGAGCCACCATGCCTGGCCAGAAAAGCATTTCAGAGAGAGAGACCACAGCCAGTGCAAAGGCCATAAGGTAGGAGTGTGCCTGTGTTCCTGAGGCAGGGAAGATGGTATGACCTGAGTTGAACCAGCAAGGGGTTTGGTAGGAGACATGAGACACACAGCGTGTAGGGATTTTTTCTCCCCCAATCTAAGGATTGTGGCATGTAGTCTCCATAAAATGAGGCGGCAGTGCATGGTTTTGACTAGAGGACTAACATAATCCCACTTTTTTTTGGTAACAGCTTTGTTGAAATATAATTCACATATCATGGCCAGGCACAGTGGCTCACACCTGTAATCCCAGCACTTTGGGAGGCCGAGGCAGGCGGATCACGAGGTCAGGAGTTCGAGACCAGCCTGGCCAATACGGTGAAACCCCGTCTATGCTAAAAAATAAAAAATAAATAAAAAATTAGCTGAGCGTGGTGGCACGCGCCTGTAGTCCCAGCTACTTGGGAGGCTGAGGCAGATGAATTGCTTGAACTTGGGAGGTGGAGGTTGCAGTGAGCCGTGATTGCACCACTGCACTCCAGCCTGGGCGACAGAGTGAGACTCCGTCTCAAAAAAAAGAAAAAAGAAAAGAAAAGAAAAAAAGAAATATAATTCACATATCATACCATTTGCCCATTTAAAGTGTTCATTTGGCTTTTAGTATATTCAGAGTTGTGTGACAGTTGCCACAGCTACTTCTAGAACATTTTCTTCCCCACCAAAAGAAACTCATACCCATTAGCCTTTAGCCTCCAATCTCCCGTCTCCATCCCCACCCCATCTCCACAGGCCCAGACAACCACCGATCTACTTTTTGTCTCTACAGATTTGCCTATACTTAAAATTTCATATAAACAAAATCATACACTATGTGGCCTTTTGTGTGTGGCTTCTTTCATTTAGGATGATGTTTTTCAAAGTTCATCCACATTGTAGCATAATCAGTACTTCACTCTTTTTTTTTTTTTTTTTTTTTTGAGATGGAGTTTCACTGTTTTTGCCAGGCTGTAGTGCAATGGCACAATCTCGGCTCACTGCAACCTCTGCCTGCCGGGTTCAAGTAATTCTTCTGCCTCAGCCTCCTGAGTAGCTGGGATTACAGGCATGTGCACCACACTCAGCTAATTTTGTATTTTTAGTAGGGATGGGTTTTCTCCATGTTGGTCAGGCTGGTTTTGAACTCCCGACCTCAGGTGATCCACCTGCCTCGGCCTCCCAAAATGCTGGGATAAAAGGCATGAGCCACCGCGCCTGGCCACTTCACTCCTTTTTATGGTAAAATAATATTCCATTGTATCGTTACACCACGTTCTATTTTTCCATTCACTTATCAATGAATATTTGGGAAACTTACTTTCTAAAAAAATTTATTTACTTATTTTTAGAGATAGGGTCTTGTTCTGTCACCCAGCCTGGAGTGCAGTGGCATGATCATAACTCATCGTAACCGCAAACTCCTGGGCTCAAGCAATCCTTCTATTTCAGTCTCTCAAGTCGCTGGGACTACAGGTGGGTGCCACCACTCCTGACTAATTTAATTTTTTTTTTTTTTTTTGTAGAAACAGGGGTCTCACTATGTTGCCCAGGCTGGTCTTGAACTCCTGGCCTCAAGCAATCTTCAGCCTGGCCTCCCAAAGTGCTGTGATTACAGATGTGATCCATCGCACCTGGCCAGACACTTACTTTTTTTTTTTTTTTTTTGAGACAGTCTCACTCCCTTACTCAGGCTGGAGTGCAGTGGCCCGATCTCAGCCCACTGCAACCTCCATCTCCTGAGTTTTAAGCACTCAGCCTCCCGAGTAGCTGGGATTACTGGCGCCCGCCACCACACCGGGCTAATTTTTGTATTTTTGGTAGAGACGGGGTTTCACCACGTTGGCCAGGCTGGTCTGGAACGCCTGACTTCTGAGGCCGGGAGCAGTGGCTCACGCTTGTAATCCCAGCACTTTGGGAGGCTGAGGCAGGCGGATCACCTGAGGTCAGGCGTTCGAGACCAGCCTGGCCAACATGGTGAAACCCTGTCTCCACTAAAAATACAAAAATTAGCGGGACGTGGTGGCAGGCGCCTGTAATCCCAGCTACTTGGGAGGCTGAGGCAGGAGAATGGCTTGAACCCAGGAGGCAGAGGTTGCAGTGAGCCGAGATCGCACCATTGCACTACAGCTTGGGCAACAAGAGCGAAACTCTACCTAGAAAAAAAAAATCCGTCATTTAATCTTCCTAACAACCACTTAAATTGGTTATCCCCATTTCATAGATGAAGGAACAGGTTTACAGGGAGATTAAGTTATTTGCCCAACATCTCCTTGCCGCTAATGACGGAGCGGGGATTGGAATCCCAGGTCTCAGACTCTAGAAGGTGCAAAGCAAAAATTCATATTTTCCCATGTCTCAACACTTCTCCCTCTTTGGACTAATGGCCCCAAAGTGCAGGGGTCCACCGTCCCAAGTGGTCTGAGAAAGTCCCCAATTAGGACACCGTCTGCTGACTTCGCAGCGCTTCCTCCGGCTTGGCTTTCTTATGGTCAGCCTTAGAGGAAAGGGCAGGCAGAGGCGGGTTCCTTAGGGACGGGGTGTTCCGTTCCGGTAGGGAGGATCCCATCTCTTGAGTCCCTGGGGATGCAGACACCCCGAAATCCAGTGTCTTTGGTCTCCTGCTTTCTGCTGGGCAGGACATGAACCAGATCCCCAGTCCAGGATGCAGGACGTGGGGTCCACCTCCGGTTCTCCGCCCTTGGTGGGTGAGAGGTGGGACTACCCCTGAGATCTCAGCAGCTACGGTCTCACTGCGGCCTCAAGTCCCCACCTAGCCAGCCACAATTCCGGACCCGGGATGACCGGATCCCTCGCGCAGGCGCGCTCCAGCACATGGCGCCCTGCTGCAGCAAGGGCCGACGGCGGCGGAGTCCGCCGCTATCCCATCAGCCCGGCCACGCAGGTCCGGCTCTCACCTACCCGGGTCGTCCCGCCTCCCCTATCCCGTCTTGCTCTGCGGCGCAGGGGCAAGATGGCTGCTGAGAAGCAGGTCCCAGGCGGCGGCGGCGGCGGCGGCAGTGGCAGCGGCGGTAGCGGCGGTGGACGTGGTGCCGGAGGGGAAGAAAACAAAGAAAACGAACGCCCTTCGGCCGGATCGAAGGCAAACAAAGAATTTGGGGATAGCCTGAGTTTGGAGAGTATCCTAGAGTAATCGGGCCTAACTCGCAATGATTACGTGTCGAACTGGAGAGCTGGGGGCGGGAGAGGCGGCGGGTCCCGACAAGTCCTGGCAGGAGAGGCCGAGGGTTGCAGTTTCTCTCGCCCTTACTTTTTGGTGCTCAGAATTCCGGGGGGTCTGTCTCTCAACTAATCTTTCCTCGTGTCCCCCTCGCCCTCTTGGCTAGGTCCTTTTCAGTGGCACTGGGATATCAGGCAGGTTTCCCCTGGTGCCCCGCAGTTGTCCAGTTGGAGGGCTTGTGACCAGGTGACACCTTGAGCACCTTGCTTTGGCACCTTGAGCCACTGAACTGGGGAGAGGAAACTGCAGTCTTGACATTTGGCTTAATACTCTTGTCTGACAGTTGTCGTAGACTGAGTAGTAAAACCTACAGCTTGATACTTTGAAAGTGGAGGTAAAGATTGACTCAGGAAAAGCTTGTTGCCCATTTTGATTGTAAGTTACCGTAGTTAATATCGATTGTGTCATTTTTTTTCTGATCGGTCTGTAGGCATTTTATCTTGCTGACGGTCATTCATATAAGCTGGAGGAATCGGTTTCTAGTTTCCATCAGTGTGTATCTCAACCGAGTGCTTGTGGTACTAGTTTGTGACCTTTTGAAATGAATAACAAATGGAGAAAATGTAGGCGAGTTTCTGAAATAACACATTCAATTTGACATCTTAATGTGCTTAAAGTTCTCAGAGGTTTGGAGTTAAATTTTTTGAATTAGTGGTAATGTTCCAAGTAGACGTTAGCAAGCTCTGATTTTACTGAGACCTTTATATCTCTTTGTCCCTTTTTAGTAATTTATTTATTTATTTATCTATTTTATTTGTATTTATTTATTTTTTTTGAGATGGAGTTTTGCTCTTGTTGCCCAGGCTGGAGTGCAATGGCACGTCCTCTGCTCACCGCAACCTCCACCTCCTGGGTTCAAGCAGTTCTCCTGCCTCAGCCTCCCAAGTAGCTGGGATTACAGGCATGCGCCACTATGCCCAGCTAATTTTATATTTTTAGTAGAGACAGGGTTTCTCCATGTTGGTCAGGCTGGTCTTGAACTCCCAACCTCAGGTGATCCGCCCACCTCAGCCTCCCAAAGTGCTGGGATTACAGGCATGAGCCACTGCGCCCGGCCCTTTTTAGTAATTTAAAGAGTCCTTTTAGTGTTCACTATTTTAAAATATGTCTCTAGAGAAGTGTTGAGGAAACATTAAGAGAAAACTATACCTATATAATGAAGGTCATTGGACTTTCTAAAGTTTAGTACATAATCTTAAATATTTTAAGATTATTAAAAGGAGAGTTTGGTCAGTCGTTCTTCTTTTAAAAGAAAAACCTTAATACTTTTATGCAAACTGTGGCCTAGCTTGGTTGACATGTGCTAATCATAGACTCTCTAAGCATCACAGCTGTTAAGGAAAGTTAGATTTGGCAGGTGTTGGAGATTATGCAAATGGAGGGTTAGTAGACGTCATTTATAACCTGAATCTGAATGAATGAATAAAATGTGGGGTCCAGGTGTAAATTGGTGTGAAGCACCTCAATTATAGTCAGCATTTAGAATCCATCGGCTTAATTTAAACTGGGTTTTGGCAGTTTCCAGTGGCCAGTAGTGCTCTCCTTTTTCAGTTTGCAAGTAGTAACAGTTCAGGCAATCAATTTTTCTGTAGGTTAGCTCTGTCCTGTGACAAGATAGATATTGAAAATGGTTACAAAAGATCTCACCAGTGTACTAAATATTTCACAGATTTGGGTGTGTGTGTGTGCGTGTGTGACTGGGTCTCGCTCTGTCACCCAGGCTGGAGTGCAGTGGCACTGTCTTGGCTCATTGCAACCTCTGCCTTCCAAGCAAGCGATTCTCCTGCCCCAGCCTCCCGAGTAGCTGGGATTGCAGGCGCTTGCCACTGCGCCCGGCTAATTTTTTGTGTTTTTAGTAGAGACGGGGTTTCACCATGTTGCCCAGGCTGGTCTTGAACTCCTGACCTCAGGTGATCCACCCGCCTCGGCCTCCCAAAGTGCTGGGATTACAGGCATGAGCCACCGTACCCAGCTATATTTCACAAATATTTAATGTGTTGTGGTTTGACACAGATATAGACTGATGGTACAGGTTTTGATTTGTTTGGATTCTTGCCATCGTAAGATTTTCCTTAATCTTGACTCTAGTTCTTCAGATTATTAAAGAATCCCAGCAGCAGCATGGTTTACGGCATGGAGATTTTCAGAGATACAGGTTAGTATCACATACAAGATGTTTGGAAATCATTGTGGGACTTGCTTTGCTTTTGTTAATATCCTGTTTACTCTGCTATATCAGAAAATATACTAGAAAGTCTAGAGCATTGTTTTTTTTGTTTGTTTGTTTGCCTTGTTTTTTTTTTTTTTGAGACAGAGTCTCGCTCTGTCGCCAGGCTGGAGTGCAGTGGCACAATATTGGCTCACTGCAACCTCCACCTCCCGGGTTCCAGCGATTCTCCTGCCTCAGCCTCCTGAGTAGCTGTTTTTTTTTTTTTTTTTTTCCAGATGGAGTCTCACTCTGTCACCCAGGCTGGAGTGCAGTGGCGCAATCCTGGCTCACTGCAGCCCCTGCCTCCCGGGTTCAGGTGATTCTCCTGCTTCTGCCTCCTGAGTACCTGGGATTACAGGCATGTGCCACCATGCCTGGCTAATTTTTGTATTTTTAGTAGAGATGGGGTTTCGCCATGTTGGCCAGGCTGGTCTCAAACTCCTGACCTCAGGTGATCCACCCGCCTCAGCTTCCCAGAGTGTTGGAATTACAGGCGTGAGCCACTGTGTCTGGCCTATTTCTTTTTTTTTTCTTTTTCTTTTAAATAATCTATACCCTGATAGCTTTGATTGAGATGCTGAAGTAGTATTTATTTTATTTATTTTTGATACGGAGTCTCACTCTGTCGCCCAGGCTGGAGTATGGTGGTGCGATCTCGGCTCACTGCAACCTCCGTCTCCCAGGTTCAAGTGATTCTTCTGCCTCAGCCTCCTGAGTAGCTGGGACTGCAGGCACATGCCACCATGCCCGGCTAATTTTTAGTAGAGACAGGGTTTCACCATGTTGGCCAGGCTGGTCTTGAACTCCTGACCTCAGGTGATCCACCTGCCTTGGCCTCCCAAAGTGCTGGGATTACAGGTGTGAGCCACTGCACCCAGCCCCTCATTCTTTCTAGGCCCCACCATCAGTCCACTGCAGCTAACAAGAGAATGATTGCCCATGTTCATTGAACTTGACCTTTGCCTTGTTTTCTTTTTTTTTTTTTTTGAGACGGAGTCTCGCTCTCTCACCCAGGCTGGAGTGCCGTGGCGCGATCTCGGCTCACTGCTAGCTCCGCCTCCCGGGTTCAAGCCATTCTCCTGCCTCAGCCTCTCCGAGTAGCTGGGACTACAGGCGCCCGCCACCACGCCCGGCTAATTTTTTGTATTTTTAGTAGAGACAGGGTTTCACCGTGGTCTCGATCTCCTGACCTCGTGATCCGCCCGCCTCGGCCTCCCAAAGTGCTGGGATTACAAGCGTGAGCCACCGCGCCCGGCCTGCCTTGTTTTCTTGGTTGCCATTTTCTCTGCATGATTCTCCTCAATTTTAATGTGGGTTTCTTGAACATGGGCACTGTGTCCTCCATCTCTTTGCGTTTCCTATAATACCAATCATATTGCCCTCCATGTTTTAGTTGTTCAGTAAATGTTTAGGGCCAGGCATGGTGGCTCATGCCTGTAATCCCAGCACTTTGGAAGGCTGAGGTGGGCGGATTGCTGGAGTCCAAGGACTTCGAGACCAGCCTGGGTGACATAGTGAACCCTATCTCTACAAAAAGTACAAAAATTAGCCAAGTGTGGTGGTACACCTCTGTGGTCCCATCTACCCAGGAGGCTGAGGTGGGAGGATTGACTGAGCCTGGCTTCAGTGAGCCAAGATCACACCACTGCACTCCAGCCTGGGTGACAGAGCGAGACTCTGTCTCAAAGAAAAGAAAAAAATGTTTGGAAGCTGATATGTGATAATTCTAGTAACCATAAGTATAATACCCCAAACCATTGACCCTTGACCTTGCCTTATTGCAGAATTTATTATTCAAAATACTCTCAGCTTGGCTGAGTGAGTTTTGTTTGTGGTTTCTTACAGGGGCTACTGTTCCCGTAGACAAAGACGTCTTCGAAAAACACTCAACTTCAAGATGGGGAACAGACACAAATTCACAGGGAAGAAAGTGACCGAAGAGCTTCTGACTGATAACAGGTATTGACTGCTCCATGCTAGTTGCAAATTACATCTTGCTAATACATTTATTGAACAATGACATGTGCTAGACTTCATGCCAAACCTTTTAATTATCTCTGGTGACTCTTTGCAGCTCTGTGGGATGGGCATTGTTCACTATTCCTGTGTTCTAAGGCAAGGAAACTGAGGCTTAAAGAGATTCATTAGCTTGTTCAAGAACTGTGTTGGGGCCGGGTGCAGTGGCTCATGCCTATAATCCCAGCACATTGGGAGGCCAAAGCAGGTGGATCACCTGAGGTCAGGAGTTCAAGACCAGCCTGGCCAACATGGCAAAACCCCATCTCTACTAAAAATATAAAAATTAGCCAGGTATGGTGGCAGGCGCCTGTAATCCCAGCTACTCAGGAGGCTGAGGCACAAGAATTACTTAAACCCAGGAGGCAGAGGTTGCAGTGAGCCAAGATCACACCATTGCACTTCAGCCTAGGCAACAAGAGTGACACTCCATCTCAAAAAAAAAAAAAAAAAAGGAGGGGGTGGGATTCACTCTTTCAGCTTTGGAGCCCCCCTTCCTCTGTCTCTGTACAGGGAAGCTTCTTCCTTCTCCCTTCTTGCCTATTAAACTCTGCTTTTTAAAACCAAAAAAAAAAAAAAGTTGGGATGGCAAATATTGAAGTCAGTGATTAGAATCTGATTGATTATTAGGTAAGGTTTCTAGAATATAAATTTCAATGTCTGAAACTAGATGCATATATCAGTATATCTTAATGAAATTGAGGGGTGTGTAATTTTTTTATTTTTTTATTTTTATTTATTGAGACGGAGTCTCACTCTGTTGCCCAGGTTGGAGTGCAGTGGCGTGAGCTCATCTCACTGCAACCGCCGCCTCCTGGGTTCAAGCTTCTCCTGCCTCAGCCTCCCGAGTAGCTGGGATTACAGGCACGTGACACCACGCCCAGCTGAGTTTTGTATTTTTAGTAGAGTCAGGGTTTTACCATGTTGGCCAGGCTGGTCTTGAACTCTTGACCTCAGGTGATCCACCCGCTTCTGCCTCCCAAAGTGCTGGGATTACAGATGTGAGCTACTGCGCCTGGCTGGTGTGTAAATTATTATAGAAGAGTCCTGTATTTCAGTGCTGAATACACCAGTGTTTGGCATTTGCTGAATAATTTTTAGTCTGTCAAGCAACATGTAGTCAAGGCCTCCGGGTCTTCCTCACAGTTATGGGCCAAATTACGCTGCTGCCACCTTTTGTGTAAATGAAGTTTTATTGGAACCCAGCCATGCCCATTCACATAGGTATTGTTTAGAGCTGCATTTGTGCTACATCAGCAGAGTAGTTGTGACACACTAGATATAGAAGGAGAGGAGGCATGGTCCTTGAACCTCATTGACTTTCATCTTGTTGAAAAATGTTGGTCAGTGCAAACCAGGGAATGCTACAGTAAAAGTGCCATGTTGTATATCATTTACTGTTCAGCATTCTGAAGCCTTGGAAAGGAGACTTGAGCTTGAAGGCTTTTGACAGGGAAGTCAGTAAGCCCACATGGAGGAGGCTTGACCTTGAAGGATTTGCGAGAGTGAAGAACATTCTGTGTTGGGGGAAGCAGCATGCCCTGGTATCCGTGCATGCAGTCTAGGAACTGTAAAGCTCTGGACACTTGTTAGCTGCTACTCAGGCAGTGAAAAGGCCGTGAGCTAGGTGTGTACAGTCAGAAAGCTAGAGCCTGGAGACCATAATAGGATGCAGCAGGATGTAGTGATTAAATCTCATGAGAACCAGTTGGGAGAAATCTGGACTCTCCCTTTTTTTTTTTTTTTTTTTTGAGACAGGGTCTCACTGTCACCCAGGCTGGAGTATAGCAGTGGGATCATAGCTTACTGCAGCCTTGAACTCCCCCTGTCTCACCCTCCTGAGTAGCTGGGACTATACACGTGTACCACCATGCCCAGCTAACTTTTTTCTTTTGTAAAGATGGGATCTTGCTGTGCTGACCAGGCTGGTTTCAAACTCCTGGCCTCAAGTGATCCTCCCACCTCGGCCTCCCAGTGTACTGGGATTACAGACATGAGCCACTACACCGAACCTGGACTATCTTATGATAGCAAGATCCTTTACTCTGAAGAGACAAGGTTAAGCTGAAGTTTAAGACAGATTGATCAAGGCAGTAAAGAAAGATTCACCTGTATAATAATAAAGTAGTTGACGAACTTACTGAGCACTTAGTAAGTGCCAGGTTCTGGTCTAAATGTGTTATTTGTATTACTACATGGGAGAGTGGTGTGCAGAAAGGTTAGTACTTTGCCCACAGTCACACAGCTAGTAAGCGGTGGCGCTGGGATTCTATCCCGGGCTCTGGAGCCCTTGTTCGTCACCACTTTAATATACTGCCTCTTTTTTTTTTTTGAGATGGTGTCTTGCCCTGTTGCCCAAACGAGAGTATAGTGGCGTGATCTCAGCTCACTGCAACCTCTGCCTCCTGGATTCAAGAGATACTCCTGCCTCAGCCTCCCAAGTAGCTAGGATTACAGGCGCATACCAACACACCCAGCTAATTTTTGTATTTTTAGTAGAGATGGGGTTTCACCATGTTGGCCAGGCTGATCTCAAACTCCCGACCTCAGGTAATACGCCTGGCTCGGCCTCCCAAAGTGCTGGGATTATAGGTGTGAACCACCGCGCTCAGCCAATATACTGCCTCTTAAGGACTTTTCTAACTGGATTGAGATGAAGGAGGTGTTGATTCAAAGATGAGGCCAGATCGTGTGCCTAGACTGTGTCTGTTTGACAGCATTCGGGAGGGGTAGGTCACGATTCTGGATTTACCGAGTTTGAGGTGGTAGAGGCTTTTCAGTGAGATGTGTCTAGTAGATGATGAGAAACCTGAGATTGAGCCCAGGTTGGGATAGAGATACTGGTTTAGAGTCATGGCTGAGAATATCAGAAGAGTTGTTTTGAGAGTGGCAAAGGAGGGAGAGTATAAAGAAAAGCCGAGAAGCCGAAGATTACGCCTCAGAGAATATCTGGGTCTGTTGATGGCCTTTATTGTCTCCCCACTTCTGTCTCTGGTCTAGATACTTGCTTCTGGTTCTGATGGATGCTGAAAGAGCCTGGAGCTATGCCATGCAGCTGAAACAGGAAGCCAACACTGAACCCCGAAAACGGTTTCACTTGTTATCTCGCCTACGCAAAGCCGTGAAGCATGCAGAGGAACTGGAACGCTTGTGTGAGAGCAATCGCGTGGATGCCAAGACCAAATTAGAGGCTCAGGTTAGTGCCTTAACATTGAGCTTGTTTATTATGGAGATTAAAGACATTTTAAAAACCTACGGTTAAACAGAACAGAGTTTCTTAGTGTTAGAAAGTGATAGGAGAGGAAAAAAACTTTCTGAACTTGCTTTTAAGAGGAGAAGTTAGCATGTTTTGTTTATCAGCTCTTGATTGTTTTATCCTTTTTTTAAAATTGGGCAACACTTCATTCCATAAAATAGTATTCCCAAGCTCTTGGTTTTTTATAACTAGCTGTAACTTTTTTTTTTTTTTTTTGAGACAGAGTCTTGCTTTGTCGCCCAGGCTGGAGTGCAGTGGTGCGATCTCAGCTCACTGCAACGTCAGCCTCTTAGGTTCAAGCAATTCTCCTGCCTCAGCCTCCCGAGTAGCTGGGATTACAGGCACGTGCCACCACACCTGGCTAATTTTTTTTATTTTTAGTAGAGACAGGGTTTCACTGTGTTGGCCAGGCTGGTCTCCAGCTCCTGACCTCGTGATCTGCCCACCTGCCTTGGCCTCCCAAAGTGCTGGGATTGCAAGCATGAGCCACTGCACGTGGCCGACTAGCTGTAACTTTTTAAGAAAGGTCATGTTTTGATACATAGATGAAAGCTTACAATCTTGTACCTGGAAAGTTCACAAAGTAAGAACTTTTTTTGGAAGTGAGTTTTTTAAAAAAGAGATGGTAGATATTGCAAGGTTTTATTCAACTTCCGATGCTTATGTTATAGCTCAGAAAATGGTTGTTAAGTAAAATGAAGAAAACAAATTTCCTTCTTTTGAAGTTCTTTCCTGGGAAGTGAATGAATCATAACAAATTGCCTATGTATCACATTTTATTGGTTAAATACATATTTCTCTTTAAAAATCAACCTGTGATTAATATATCCATATTCTTAGGCCGGGCGTGGTGGCTCACGCCTGTAATCCCAGCACTTTGGGAGGCCAAGGTGGGCAGATCACGAGGTCAGGAGATCGAGACCATCCTAGCTAACACGGTGAAACCCCGTCTTTACTAAAAATACAAAAAAATTAGCTGGGCGTGGTGGCGAGCGCCTGTAGTCCCAGCTACTCAGGAGGCTGAGGCAGGAGAATGGTGTGAACCCAGGAGGCGGAGCTTGCAGTGAGCTGAGATTGTGCCACTGCACTGCAGCCTGGGGGACAGAGCAAGACTCCATCTCAAAAAAAATCTCTCTCTCTCTCTCTCTCTCTGTCTCTCTCTCTCCATATTCTTTGTTTGGGTTTTTTGTTT
The DNA here is from genome assembly GCF_028878055.3 of Symphalangus syndactylus. Lineage (NCBI taxonomy): Eukaryota > Metazoa > Chordata > Mammalia > Primates > Hylobatidae > Symphalangus > Symphalangus syndactylus. Next base: position 10,232,071 of record NC_072436.2, read on the forward strand.
TTTAGAAAGAGAGTCTCACTCTGTCCCAAGCTGGAGTGCACAGTCATGGCTCGCTGCAGCCATGAACTCCTGGGCTCATGCAGTCCTCCTGCCATGGCCTCCTGAGTAGTTGGGACTAGAGGTGCACACCACCACACCTGGCTAATTTTTTTTTTTTTTTTTTTTTTTCTGAGACAGAGTCTCACTCTGTCGCCCAGGTTGGGATGCAATGGTGCAATCTCAGCCCGTTGCAACCTCTGCCTCCCAGGTTCAAGCGATTCTCCTGCCTCAGCCTCCCGAGTAGCTGGGATTACAGGTGCCTGCTGCCATGTCCAGCTAATTTTTTTGTACTTTTAGTAGAGACAGGTTTTCACTATGTTGGCCAGGTTGGTCTCCAACTCCTGACCTCAGGTGATCCATTCACCTTGGCCTCCCAAAGTGTTGAGATTATGGGCACGAGCCACTGCGCCTGGCAACACCCGGGTAATTTTTTTAAAATTTTTGGTAGAGATGAGGTCTTGCTGTGTTGCCCAGGCTGATCTTGAAGTCTTGAGCTGAAGCAACCCTCCTGTCTCGGCCTCCCAAATTGCTAGGATTACAGGTGTGAGCCCCCACACCCAGCCCATATCCATGTTCTTTTTTTTTTCTTCTTTTTTAAAATTTATTTTTATTTTTAAAGTTTTTCGTAGAGGCAAGGTCTTGCTATATTGCCCTGGCTTGTCTTGAACTGTGGGTTCAAGTGATCCTCCCACCTCGGCCTCCCAAAGTGCTGGGATTACAGGTGTGAGCCACTGCACCTGGCGCATACCCATATTCTTGATATCAAAGTTAGAAGCCAATAAAGGAAGATTGAGTGGGAGCACTGGTTTGCTGTTGAAGCAGTTCCTCCTCTTCCATCTCCTCACAGGCTTACACAGCTTACCTCTCAGGAATGCTACGTTTTGAACATCAAGAATGGAAAGCTGCCATTGAGGCTTTTAACAAATGCAAGTAAGTCCTATAGTCCAAAGGCTGTGGCCAGTTTTAATTATAGATAGTCAAATTTAAGCTGCAGATCAGATAGTGGATTGTTTCTGTGAAAGTGAGGGTGACTTTTCTTTCCTATAGAAATGTTGATGACTCTCTTTCACCCTTAGACATACCAGTTGTGGTAGTTGGTAGGAGAGCTTCAAAAGGCCATAATTTGTTTTTAGTCACTGTGTTCCCCATGAGTTTTTCTTATATACAGCTGATGTAAAACCTGGCTTTTCTTTTCTCGCAGAACTATCTATGAGAAGCTAGCCAGTGCTTTCACAGAGGAGCAGGCTGTGCTGTATAACCAACGTGTGGAAGAGATTTCACCCAACATCCGCTATTGTGCATATAATATTGGTGAGAGCAGGGATCAAGGCATTATACTCAACTTGAACACTGACAGATGGCCTACTGGGAGCTCATTTCAGAGAGCCTAGAGAGTTGATGTAACTTTCTTCTTCCCTTGCCTCCATCATTGCCCTGAGTTTTGGTTGATGGCAAAAGCAGAACTGTTGAAGCCAGCCCTGCCCAAAATTATAGAAGACGGTTCTGCTTCTGTGTCTGTCCTGCTGTGCTGTGTATCCCCGAAGAGCAGTCTTGAGTCTCTGGCTGAGTTCATTTTTTACTGTTTTAGAGCAGTTTTAGGTTCACAGCAAAACTGAGAGGAAGATACAGAGATCCATGTAACCACACCTCCCCACATCCATAGCCTCTCCCATTAGCATCTTCCCCCACCAGAGGGGTGCATTTGTTACAATTGATGACCCTTTATAGACACACCATAATCTCCTAAAGTCCATAGTTTACATCAGGGTTCACGCTTGATATTGCACATTCTATGGGTTTGGACAAATGTTTCATGACGTGTATTTACCGTTATATACCATATGGAGTATTTTCTTTTTTTTTTTTTATTATACTTTTAGGGTACATGTGCACAATGTGCAGGTTTGTTGTGCCATGTTGGTGTGCTGCACCCATTAACCCGTCATTTAGCATTAGGTATATCTCCTAATGCTGTCCCTCCCCCCTCCCCCTACCCCACAACAGTCCCTAGAGTGTGATGTTCCCCTTCCTGTGTCCATGTGTTCTCATTGTTCAATTCCCACCTATGAGTAGAACATGCGGTGTTTGGTTTTTTGTCCTTGCGATAGTTTACTGAGAATGATGGTTTCCAGTTTCAGCCATGTCCCTACAAAGGACATGAACTTATCATTTTTTATGGCTGCATAGTATTCCATGGTGTATATGTGCCACATTTTCTTAATCCAGTCTATCATTGTTGGACATTTGGGTTGGTTCCAAGTCTTTGCTATTGTGAATAGTGCCGCAATAAACATACGTGTGCATGTGTCTTTATAGCAGCATGATTTATAGTCCTTTGGGTGTGTACCCAGTAATGGGATGGCTGGGTCAAATGGTATTTCTAGTTCTAGATCCTTGAGGAATCGCCACACTGACTTCCACAATGGTTGAACTAGTTTACAGTCCCACCAACAGTGTAAAAGTGTTCAGTGCAGTGGCGCAATCTTGGCTCACTGCAAGCTCCGCCTCCTGGGTTCACGCCATTCTCCTGCCTCAGCCTCTCCAAGTAGCTGGGACTACAGGCGCCCGCCACCACGCCCGGCTAATTTTTTTTTGTATTTTTAGTAGAGACGGGGTTTCACCGTGGTCTCGATCTCCTGACCTCATGATCCGCCCGCCTCGGCCTCCCAAAGTGCTGGGATTACAAGCGTGAGCCACCGCGCCCAGCTGTTTCCTGATTTTTTAATGATCGCCATTCTAACTGGTGTGAGATGGTATCTCATTGTGGTTTTGATTTGCATTTCTCTGATGGCCAGTGATGATGAGCATTTTTTCATGTGTTTTCTGGCTGCATAAATGTCTTCTTTTGAGAAGTCTCTGTTCATATCCTTTGCCCACTTTTTGATGGAGTTGTTTTTTTCTTGTAAATTTGTTTGAGTTCATTGTAGATTCTGGATATTAGCCCTTTGTCAGATGAGTAGGTTGCGAAAATTTTCTCCCATTTTGTAGGTTGCCTGTTCACTCTGATGGTAGTTTCTTTTGCTGTGCAGAAGCTCTTTAGTTTAATTAGATCCCAATTGTCAATTTTGGCTTTTGTTGCCATTGCTTTTGGTGTTTTAGACATGAAGTCCTTGCCCATGCCTATGTCCTGAATGGTATTGCCTAGGTTTTCTTCTAGGGTTTTTATGGTTTTAGGTCTAACATGTAAGTCTTTAATCCATCTTGAATTAATTTTTGTATAAGGTGTAAGGAAGGGATCCAGTTTCAGCTTTCTACATATGGCTAGCCAGTTTTCCCAGCACCATTTATTAAATAGGGAATCCTTTTCCCGTTGCTTGTTTTTGTCAGGTTTGTCAAAGGTCAGATAGTTGTAGATATGCGGCATTATTTCTGAGGGCTCTGTTCTGTTCCATTGATCTATGTCTCTGTTTTGGTACCAGTACCATGCTGTTTTGGTTACTGTAGCCTTGTAGTATAGTTTGAAGTCAGGTAGCGTGATGCCTACAGCTTTGTTCTTTTGGCTTAGGATTGACTTTTCATATGGAGTATTTTCATTGCCCCAGTCAATTTCATTCTTTATAAAAGACTTGTCTTCAGAGAACAGATCATACTGCAGATTCATTGAAGTAGCATGTGGAGGGGGAAGAGCTCTTTAAGTCTGAGTTGAATCTAGTGATTCTCAAGAAAACAGACCAGACCCTTGAAGATTTTCCTGTCTTTCTCTCTTAGGTGACCAGTCAGCCATCAATGAACTCATGCAGATGAGATTGAGGTCTGGGGGCACTGAGGGTCTCTTGGCTGAAAAATTGGAGGTAATCTAGTGTGTACATTTTTGTGAAAAGTCTTTGGACAAAATCCAGAAGGAGTAATTCATAATCCCCTAGGGATATTTGATATTAATATATGGATATTTAAATCTGTATTAACAAATATCTACATTTGCTAAAAGTTTGAACAAAAAACTTCTTTCTTTTTTTTTTGAGATGGAGTCTCGTGTCTTGCTCTGTCACCCAGGCTAGAGTGTGGTGGCGTGATCTCAGCTCACTGCAAGCTCCACCTCCCAGGTTCACGCCATTCTCCTGCCTCAGCCTCCCGAGTAGCTGGGACTACAGGCACCCGCCACCATGCCTGGCCAATTTTTTTGTATTTGTAGTAGAGATGGGGTTTCACCGCGTTAGCCAGGATGGTCTCGATCTCCTGACCTCGTGATCCGCCCACCTCGGCCTCCCAAAGTGCTGGGGTTACAGGCGTGAGCCACCGCGCCCGGCCCAAAAAACTTTTTTCAATTAACACTTAAAGTATTATTATTATTATTTTTTTTTTTTTTGAGACAGTCTTACTGTGTTGCTCAGGCTAAAGTGCAGTGGTGTGATCTCAGCTCACTGCAAGTGATCTGCCCGCCTCAGCCTCTCAAAGTTCGAGGGTTACAGGCATGAGCCACTGTTCCCGGCCAAGTATTCAATTGTTTAACCTCATTACATTTATTTTCTAAGCAAGTAATATAGAAAAAGCAAGAAATACAAAAGATCGGGGAAAAATATAAACCACATAGTTGCCGTATTTATTTATTTATTTAGAGACGGAGTCTTGCTCTGTCACCAGGCTGAAGTGCAATGGTGCAATCTTGGCTCACTGCAACCTCCACCTCCCAGGTTCAAGCGATTCCCCTGCCTCAGCCTCCCAAGTAGCTGGGATTACAGGCGCCCGCCACCACGCCCAGCTAATTTTTGTATTTTAGTAGAGACAGGGTTTCACCATGTTGGCCAGGATAGTCTCAATCTCCTAACCTCGTGATCCACCTGCCTCTGCCTCCCAGAGTGCTGTGATTATAGGTGTGAGCCGCCGCACCCGGCTTACTTACTATTATTTTTTTGAACAGCGTCTCTGTTGCCCAGGCCAGAGTGCAGTAGCTTGATCTTGACTCACTGCTGCCTTGACCTCCTGCTCTCAAGTGATCCTCCTGCCTCAGCCTCCTGAGTAGCTGGAACTACAGGTGAAGGTTACCACTCCTAGCTAACTTTTTGTTTTTTGGTAGAGACAGAGTCTCACTGTGTTTCCCAGGCTGGTCTTATTCTCGAACTCCTGCGCTCAAGCAATCTGTTCGCGTTAGCCTCCCAAAGTGCTGGGATCACAGGGGATCACAGGCATGATCCACCTTACCCAGCCATACACTATCATCTTTTGATGGCCGCATGGTACTCCATTGCATAGAAGTCTGTTTTATTTAACCATTCATTGTTCATTAAGTGGTAAATAGTATTACCATGAATATCCATGTCCTCAGATTTTGCACACATTCTTGATTATTTCCTTAGGATAAATTCCTAAAACTGGAATTAAATGGTTTGAAAACTTGATACATACTGACGAATGTCTTTAAGTTTCTACTGATTTGCATTTCTGCTTGTAGTGTATACAGATATGCTTTTCTCCTTACATCCTTACCAAAACTTAGTGTTACTCTTTTTAACGTTCCGTTATGTCCTTTTAATATTTGAATTTCTATAACTAAAATATATGATGCCAAGGAGAAATTTAAAACAAATAGAAATTGGTGGCCAGTGGGGTGTTTCACACCTGTAGTCCTGGCACTGTGGGAGGCTGAGGTGAAAGGATAACTTGAGCCCAGGAGTTCAAGACCAGCCAGGGCAACACAGTGAGACCCCACCTCTACAAAAAAAAAAAAATTTCAGAGGCTGGGCACGGTGGCTCATGCCTGTAATCCCAGCATTTTGAGAGGCCAAGGTGAATGGATCACCTGAGGTCAGGAGTTCGAGACTAGCCTGACCAACATGGAGAAACCCCGTCTCTACTAAAAATATAAAATTAGCTGGATGTGGTGGTGCATGCCTGTAATCCCAGCTTCTTGGGAGGCAGAGGTTGCAGTAAGCCGAGATCATGCCATTGCATTCCAGCCTGGGCAACAAGAGCGAAACTCCGTCTCAAAAAAAAAAAAAAAATTTTTTTTTTTCTTAAATTAGCCAGGCATGGTGACACATACCTGTAGTCCTAGCTAATCGGGAGGCTGAGGCAAAAGGATCACTTGAGCCCAGGAGTTGGAGGTTGCAGTAAGCTGTCATTGGGCCACTGCACTCCAGCCTGGGCAACAGAGCAAGACCCTGTCTATTAAAAAAATTAAAGAGACCGGGCACAGTGGCTCATGCTTGTAATCCCAGCACTTTGGGAGGCCGAGGCAGGTGGATCACTTGAGGCCAGGAGTTTGAGACCAGTCTGGCCAACGTGGCGAAACCCCGTTTCTACTAAAAATACAAAAATTAGTTGGGCGTGGTGGCATGTGCCTGTAGTTCTAGCTTCTCAGGAGGCTAAGGCACGAGAATTCCTTGAACCTGGGAAGCGGAGGTTGCAGTGAGCCTAGATAGCGCCACTGCACTCCAGCCTGGGTGACAGAGCAAGACTGTCTCAAAAAAAAAAAAAAACGAAAGAAATTGGTGTATACTCTACTTTCTATGGGGTATAATATGTTGGTTATACAAAGAGACAAATGATAGATTCCACTTATTTTCACCTCCATCACTCATATCCCCAGTTAAAGCTTTAACTTTTCTAAACTACTTTTCAGGCTTTGATCACTCAGACTCGAGCCAAACAGGCAGCTACCATGAGTGAAGTGGAGTGGAGAGGGAGAACGGTTCCAGTGAAGATTGACAAAGTGCGCATTTTCTTATTGGGACTGGCTGATAACGAAGCAGCTATTGTCCAGGTGAGAAGGAAGAACTTACTGTGCTGTCTTCTGTACGTGTCTGAAGGTTGTCCTGTGTGTTGAAGATGTAGTGGCTCGTTGGCATTCAGTTCTCACAAAACAAACTTTTAATGCTGTTTTGGATTTGGTAAGTACGGAGATGTGCCTTATTGAATAAAATTATTTTGAAAACTGAGTTTATAGAGGAATTCTTAATGTTTAGAGGGTAAAGAAATTGACAGCAACAGTCATCAACATAAAAACGGGAGGCATTAGAGGCTGGCTTAAAGTAAGGGGTCACATTTGGCCCAGCAGGTGGTGCAGCAGCTTAACTATGATGTCTCTGAAGTCTCTCTGACATGTTGTCGTAACCTCCTAGCCCTAAAGGGTTCACCTCTTAGTCCTGGGGCTTTGCAGGATAGCCTGGTTAAACCAGAATGTCTTGTTTTGTGTGCGGTGTACATGTAATATTCACGCAAAGCTGTATCACTTGATACTGCCTACTGACATAGTTACCTGTTTGTGGGTGCAAACAAGCAAATGCATCCTAAAAGATAAGACATCCTGGTGACCTTTGTATGACTTAGACAGTGATGGGGGCACTTTTTAGAGCTGCTTTTCCATGAGTTAAAAGACATCTTTAAAAAAACTGGCTGCTGACAGTCTACTGCCTCATCAGGGAACAATGGCATTTCCAAAGACCTCACAGTTATCTTTTGCACCCTGAATAATTTGTGTATGGGTTGGGGGGGGGGGTGGTGTTTTGTTAATATATTGAGGAATTGGCTTAAGCATCTAAAGTTTTCAGCAACTTGCTCCAGAATGGCTACTATGGGTTGGAGGCGGCTTTCAACAGCTGAAGAGTTGATGTGTGTCCTTGCCTGTTTCGTATTGCCTGTCTCATATCCCTTTTATTTGCTTAAAGGACAGAAGACTAGAACAGTACTAGAAAGTTAATTTTTCCTTAAACTGAAAGGCTGAGCAACTTTTTTTGAGAGCGTTCTATTGGCACTGTTGTATGGTGCTACCTCCACCGGACAAGGGCTCTGGTAGCAACTATTTAGATTATGTGATTGGGTTAGTGCTTTGGTTTTAAAGTGATCAATGCTGGAAGAAAGAAACTACTTCAGTCTTCAGTTCAGTGCCAGACAGCAGAGACAGTGGGGCAGGAATTCTGACTTGAAGAGGAGTTGGGGGAGAGAGATCCATAGGGGCAAGTTAAATGAGGGCTCTTTCAGAGTGGGGCTACAGACATGTACCAAATAAAGAACAGGAAAAGCTAGCATTTATTAAGTAATTTTGAAAAGTTACTGCTGGCACGGTGGCTCATGGCTATAATCCTAGTGCTTTGAGAGGCAGAGGCAGGCAGATCACTTGAGCTCAGGAGTTGCAGACCAGCCTGGGCATCATGGTGAAACCCCATCTCTACAAAAAAAAATACCAAATATTTAGCTGGGCATGGTGGTGTGCACATGTAGTCCCAGCTACTCAGAGGCTGAGGCAAGAGGATCACTTGAGCCTGGGAGCTTGAGGCTGCAGTGAGCTGAAATCACACCACTATGCTGCAGCCTGGGTAACTGTGCAACTCTGTCTCCAAAAAAAAAAAAAAGAAAAAAAAAAGTTAATAACTTAAAGTTTAAATACACATTTTTTTTTTTTTTTTTTTTTTTTTAAGACGGCGTCTCACTCTGTCACCCAGGCTGGAGTGCAGTGGCGCAATCTCTGCTCACTGCAAGCTCCGCCTCCCGGGTTCATGCCATTCTCCTGCCTCAGCCTCCAGAGTAGGTGGGACTACAGGCACCCACCACCACACCCGGCTAATTTTTTTATTTTTAGTAGAGATGGGGTTTCACCGTGTTAGCCAGGATGGTCTCAAACTCCTGACCTCGTGATCCACCCACGTCAGCCTCCCAAAGTGCTGGAATTACAGGCATCAGCCACTGCACCAGGCCCACATGATGTTTTAAGAAGATCAGCCAGGAAAGGGTGGGAGGGAGTGAGAGATAAAAAGACTACACATTAGGCCGGGCGCGGTGGCTCACGCTTGTAATCCCAGCACTTTGGGAGGCCGAGGCGGGCGGATCCCGAGGTCAGGAGATCGAGACCACGGTGAAACCCCGTCTCTACTAAAAATACAAAAAATTAGCCGGGCGTGGTGGCTGGCGCCTGTAGTCCCAGCTACTCGGAGAGGCTGAGGTAGGAGAATGGCGTGAACCCGGGAGGTGGAGCTAGCAGTGAGCCGAGATCACGCCACTGCACTCCATCCTGGGTGACAGAGCAAGACTCCGTCTCAAAAAAAAAAAAAAAGACTACACATTGGGTACAGTGTACACTGCTTGGGTGACAGGTGCACCAGAGTGTCAGAAATCACCATAGAAGAACTTATCCATGTAACCAGAAACCACCTGTTCCCTCAAAACTATTGAAATTTAATTTAATTTAATTTTTAAAAGATCAGCCTAGGCCAGGTGCGGTGGCTCACGCCTGTAATTCCATCACTTTGGGAGGCCAAGCCTGGCGGATCACCTGAGATCAGGAGTTTGAAACGAGACCAGCCTGGCCAACGTGGTGAAACCCCATCTCTGCTAAAAGTACAAAAAAGAAAATTAGCCGGGCATGGTGGTAGACGTCTGTAATCCCAGCTACTCGGGAGTCTGAGGCAGGAGAAGCACTTAAACCTGGGAGGCGGAGGTTGCAGTGAGCCAAGATCGCGCCATTGCACTCCAGCCTGGGGGATAAGAGCGAGACTTCGTCTCAAAAAAAAAAAAAAAAAAGAAAAGGTCAGCCTATTGTCTCACTTCCCGTATACCTTCATTGATATGACGTCATACTGAGAGGAAAGCACTGTTTCCTTTTAATGTTTTTATATTCATGAGAGTTCTTATGTTTTTTTTTCCCATGTTGGAATTAGACTAAGATACAGTTTTGTATCCTGTTTTTATTAACGTGCTGTGCGATCTCAGCTCACTGCAACCTCCGTGTCCTGGGTTCAACAGATTCTCCTGCCTCAGTCCCCCAAGTAGCTGGGATTACAGGCGCATACCACCATGCCCAACTAATTTTTCGTATTTTTAGTAGGTCTCGAACTCCTGACCTCAGGCAATCCACCCCCCTCGGCCTCCCAAAGTGCTGGGATTACAGGCATGAGCCACAGCGCCCGGCTCAGGCTCGGTGATTCTTATCCTCAAGTTATGGTTAATATTTTAATATTTGAGTGGAAGAGAGACCATTTATCTTTTTCTTAAAAAATATATGTATATATGTATATTTATATATATTTATGTATATTCTCAAGTGAGATTTGTTTCCTTCTTTACCAGATTTCCCTGTGTTTTTTTCCTAACCCTCACTGGGCTGGGTAAGGTTTGATTCTTGTCCCTATAGTAGGGGTGTGGTTGGGAATGTGGTCAGACTTGCCTTTTGTGTCTCTTAGTCATACTACCACCTTCCAGCAATTTCCATAGACAAGTGAAAACAATCTGAGAATGTGCTTTTTAAAGCGGGAGGTCTGTACCTCAGGACACACTGCAGCTCAGTTTCCTCCACACCAGTCAGTTTTGAAACTGAGCCTGACGAGAGAACCTGAGACTGCAGAAAAGCCCATGCTGAAGGTTTCAAGTTTTGTAAAAGCTGACCTAGGATTGATTGATTCATTTGGACTAATCAGTAACATATTGCTTCTGGGCTTAAGATTTCTCACTGTCGTAGGCACACCTGGGAAAAGGTCTAGTCAAACCACAAATTTTTGCAGGGAGTTTGCCACTTATGTTTAAGAGCATATTCTGGTTGGTCCAGTGGCTGGCGGAGAAGGTCGGCGTACAGGTGGCCAGGAATCCTGCCTTTGCGTGTTGAGAGGAGTTTCTTATTCCACCGTCCTTTCAGGAATCATCTTAGCCTGGAATATAGATTTATAGAATAAAAGTGTAAATAGCAAAATATATTGAAGGCTTCCTGTTTGGAGACATTTTGCCCTGCCCAGGGAGAATCATGAGAGCTTCTCCTTCAGAGATTAGCGGTCTGAGTCATTGCAGTGTGGGCGTCGTAAGAAAAACACAACTAACTTAAGTCCTGCCCTTCAAATCGACTTTTTCCTTCATTGCTTTTTAAGATGTTTGTAAAATTCCCAGTGGGAACTTAGAGCTTTGTGGGAGCAGTGGGGAGGTTTGCCGGTTTCAGAACCTCGATGCAGAGGCTTAGTTAAAGGGAGCAGAGGTGATATGTGGCAGTGAAGAGGTTTTAAACTTGAAGTGTACCCTACCGACAGGAAAAGAGGCAAATCCTGTGTAGCTGGTAAGACGAAGTTCGCTCTTTTCTTGAACGCCTGTTGCTCCAACCACTTAACCCCACTTGTCTGAGAAGGGTGTTGGTGGCATGTTTGTTGGATTGCATGGAATTAAAACGGGCGCTGTAGCTCTTCCTTTCTGCTGAGAATGTGGCTGTGGTATATGTGTGTTTCTTTTCTTTCTTTTTTTTTTTTTTTGAGACAGGGTCTAACTCTGTCACCCAGGCCAGAGTGCAGTGGCACAATCTCAACTCACCGCAACCTCCACCTCCTGGGCTCAGTTGGTCCTCCCACCTTTGCCTCCCGGAATAGCTGGGACCACAGGCATGCACCACCACACCTGGCTAATTTTTCTGCGTTTTTTATAGACATGGGGTTTTTTTTTTTTTTGGAGATGGAGTTTCGCTCTTGTTGCCCAGGCTGGAGTGCAATGGTGCAATCTCGGCTCACCACAACCTCCGCCTCCCAGGTTCAAGCAATTCTCCTACCTCAGCCTCCCGAATAGCTGGGATTACAGGCATGCACCACCACGCCCGGCTAATTTTGTATTTTTAGTAGAGACGGGGGTTTCTCCAAGTTGAGGCTGGTCTCAAACTCTTGACCTCAGGTGATCCGCCCACCTCGGCCTCCCAAAGTGCTGGGATTACAGGCGTGAGCCACCGCGCCCGGCCAGACATGGGGTTTTGTCATGTTGCCCAGGCTGGTCTCAAACTCCCGGACTCAAATGATGTGCCCACCTCTGCCTCCCAAAGTACTGGGATTACAGGCGTGAGCCATTGCATCCGACGCCATGTGTGTTTCTTAAGTAGTGGTGCCAAGTCCATTCACATGTCTTTTTTTTTTTTTTTTTTTTTAGTTCTGGGATACATGTGCAGAACATGCAGGTTTGTTATATAGGTATACATGTGCCATGGTGGTTTGCTGCACCTGTCAACCCATCATCTAGGGGTTTTTTTTTTTTTTTTTGAGATGGAGTCCTGCTCTGTCGCCCAGGCTGGAGTGCAGTGGCGCGATCTCGGCTCACTGAAAGCTCTGCCTCCCGGATTCACGCCATTCTCCTGCCTCAGCCTCCCTGATAGCTGGAACTACAGGTGCCTGCCACCATGCCCAGCTAATTTTTTGTATTTTTAGTAGAGACGGGGTTGCCAGGATGGTCTCGATCTCCTGACCTCGTGATCTGCCTGCCTCTGCCTCTGAAAGTGCTGCGATTACAGGCGTGAGCCACTGCGCCCGGCCCATCATCTAGGTTTTACGCCCTGCATGCATTAGGTATTTGTTCTAATACTCTCCCTCCCCTTGCCTCCCACCCCCTGCCATTCACATGTCTCACTCGAGTTTTTAAGCACTCTAGATTTACATATCTTATTCCAATTGCTGAGTATTATGTGGTGGCACCATTCCACAGATTTGTACTTTGAAAAATTAGGCCAGTAAGGTTGATGGAGTGATTCTAAAGAATCTTGCCAACTTGGGGTTGGCCAACGATATTCTGTAAAGCGTGTGCTCCAGTGCTGCACTGTCCAGTGCAGTAGCCACTCAACACATGTGGTTATTGAAATTTAAATTAATAAAACTTCCAGCCAGGCGCTGTGGCTCGTGCCTGTAACCCCAGCACTTTGGGAGGCCAAGGCAGGTGGATCACCTGAGGTCAGGAGTTCGAGACCAGCCTGGCCAACATGGTGAAATAGCCAGGTGTGGTGGCGGGCACCTGTAGTCCCAGCTACTCCAGAGGCTGAGGCAGGAGAATCTCATGAACCCAGGAGGCGGTGGTTACAGTGAGATGAGATCATGGCACTATACTCCAGCCTGGGCAACAGTGCAAGACTCTGCCTCAAAAACATAAAATAATAAAAAATAAAACTTCCGAGTGCTCAGGTGTGCATTGGACAGTGCACGTAGAGGACATTGCCCGCAGCAGAGAGTTCTGTTGGATGGTGCTGCTCTGGTGGTTCCAGGAGTGAATGGTGGCCGAGTTTGCTTTACTAGATTTATAGCATGAATGAGCCCCAGTTCGTTCCCAAGTTAGTGAACAACAGGAAAGTCGAGTAACTTATAAGTGGAAAAGTATGTTTGATTTATATTGGGTAAGTTACAAGGAAGATTTTTTTTCACACTGGAGACTAAGAAAAGAGAAGAAACAGATTCTTAAGGGAACTTTTAAGAAAAGCTTTCTTAAGAGAAGAAAAAAGGTTTTTCTTTAAGCCCCCGCCCCCCAGCCATCTCTTAAAGGGGTGGGCAGTACTGGGTTTTCGTTTGAGCTTTCTTAGAGGTCAATTGAATATTAAGACGTTTTTTCAGATTGAGTGTTAATTTCTATGGGAAGTCAAATATCATAATGGAATCTTGATGTTTTAATTTCACAGTGGGTCTGCCAGTCACACAGGTTCATCTCCTTCCTGCCTTTTGTCCATTTCTATCTGCTCGGTCAGATTCTTTGGGATGATAATGTGGCTTGGGAGGTATTCAGTTAGTGAATCACTTTCTCACTTACCCTAGCTGTGTAGCAGACAGGTGACGCCCAGTACTTGTGCAAAGACTGTCGTCTCATGCATGTCAACCTTGTCTGTCCTAAAAATTGTTCTCAGAGTAGTCATGTGGAATATCTGAATGCAGCATGTCTGTGGCGAAAAGAACTTAGTGTGATATTTAGGAGAACTGCCTTTTTGGTGGGTCTTGATTAGTCATTTTTATTATTTGCTTGGACCTAAAAGAAACAATCTTTGAGTTGGATTACATTTGTAAAAGGTAATTGTGTTGGCATACAGTAGAGCTTGACAGTTTGTTCTGGAAGGAAAAGATAAAGAAGGTTCTGGTGTGCTGTGCTTCAGTGTAGAGTGCCCCAAGTCCAGTCTGTAAGGCCCCTCAAGGGGTGCCAGGTCCTGAGCAGAGGGCGAAGCGCTGCAGGGAAGTAGCAGGAAGCTGTGCTGGGAAGAGACGTAAAGCCTTTGCTAAGTCTCAGATCAGTTATGCAGACAGCTTTTTCAGCGTGTTTACTTTTAAAAATATGACTCCCCTTTCCATATGAATAATGACTAAGGCTATAAGAAACCATTATATGGTAGAGAACAGTAATAATTAGAATGATGTCTGGTGTGGAGTGCGTGAGTGAGTGTGTGGTCGGGGGACTCCAAGCGTGATTTTGCTCTCCTCCCATTAGATGACTATGGTTTGCTCAAAGGAAAGTCTCTTACTTTGATCTGCCCTTGTTTAGGCTGAAAGCGAAGAAACTAAGGAGCGCCTGTTTGAATCAATGCTCAGCGAGTGTCGGGACGCCATCCAGGTGGTTCGGGAGGAGCTCAAGCCAGATCAGGTAGGACCCTCAGCCGAGCCCTGGCCCTTGCTCTGGGTGGGGGTCCAGGTCAGCCTGTGTCCCCTTCTCAGGTGGACCCCAGTGCTCTGAGTGCACTGCTCTCTTGGCCACTGTTTCGTTTTGTTTTTTTGAGGTGTGGTCGTCAGGGAGCAAATAAGGGCCTCTGGGTGCCATCACATTGAGAAATTAATTTCTCCCTTCCCTGTTCCTCATAATGGTTTCCTTTATGGCCTGTGAAGCCTGTGGCCTCAAATTCTGTCTCCAGGTGGACTTCTCCAGTGCCTCCTTTTTCTGAAAACACTATCCCTGTGATTCATTCAGGCATCTAGGCCGAAAACCTCAGATCTATTTGTCTCTTTTGTCCCTGTCACCGAGCCCACTTTCTTCTCCCTTTGCAGGGCCCCTTGCCTGTTGTTGATTCCCCTGTTTCTATTAGCCTTTTCTCTTGTGCCTGGGCAACCGCAAAGGTCTCCTAATTGCTTCTTCTGTCTTGGTCTCAGTTCCCTTCTCCAGGCCTTTCTTTCACGAAGTACCAGTGGAATCTTTCTAAATCTAGTTTCCCTGTCTAATTTTAAAAAGCCCAGTGATTTCCTCTAGGGATTGAGCAATGGCCTCCAAACTTCTATGCTGATAAACCCCATAGGCAGCATTGAGCCTGCACCACTGATGCATTTATTTATAAATTATATGCCTTATTATTTGACTAATTTGTCATATATAAACTGCATTAAAATAAGGGCTTTTTTGAATGAGATAAACAGAAATAGAAATTCTAATTTTCTTTTCATACCCAGACTCCCTGGGTTTTATGTGCCCTACTTAGAGACCACTGGCCTCTCAGTTCAGACTTGAGCTGATGTACAAGCCTTCCCTAGTCTGTTCCCAGCCTTGTACTTCACTGCATCCTTCTGAGTCCTCTGCCTCAAGCTGTTCTGCTTACCGGCATCTCAGTAATGCCTTTCCCACCCCTTGTGTTACACTGTTCTCATTCCCCTCCCTCCTCACACTTGGGTAATCTTTCCTGCCCCTCTTCACCTGTCCCAACCCCATCTGTTTTTCAAGGTCCAGCTCATAGCTTAACATTTCTGAAAAGCATATGCCTGCACCATCCTAGCCCACAGAGATCTCTGCAGTTTCTAAATATCTGATACTTGCAGCTATAAGTTTTGATAGTTAATTATTACCTTTTCATAAAAACTTATTTTTATTGTGGTAAAAAACGTTAAACATAAAACCTTAACCATTTTTAAGTGTACGGTTCAGTGGTAATTAAATACATTCATAATGTACAACCATCACCACCAGTCCATCTCCAGAACGCTCTGCATTTTGTAAAACTGAAACGCTGAACCCATTAAACAACAATAACTTCGTTGCCTAGCAACTTTTTTTTTTTCAGCATCTGCCACAAAGCCTTGAGTGTAAACTTTGTTTTGAATCACTGCTTTCTCTAAGGAGTCACCTGCTTCCTTGCCCCATTAGGCTGCCTTTATGTATTGTGCTTCCCTTCATCGACTTAACAGAGGTGCCTACAGAGTCCCAGCCCCTGTCACCGTCATTCACCTTGAATGCATAGCAGTTGGGAGATACCTCACAGAATGTAAGGAATGTGGTGCGGCAAAGGTGCATTCATTTCCTGTTGCTGCGATCATATTACCACAAACTTAATGGTTTAAGATAATACAAATGTATTATCTTATGCTTCTAGTGGTCAGAAATCTAGTGGGTTCACAGGGCTGTGTTCCTTTAGAAACCCTAGAGGAATCCTTTTCCAGTATTCCCAAGAATGCATCTTCTGGCTTCTAGCGGCTGCCTGTAGTCCTTGGCTTGTGGCTCTCCGTTTGTGCTTCAGAGCGATCAGCTCCTCTCCTCTCTGCTTCCATTCCTTCATCTTCTCCATCTCTGACCCATCTGCCTCCCTCTTCTCAGGACCCTGGGATTACATTGGGCCCACCCAGATAATTCAGAGATCCTTAACTTAATCACATCTGTAGAGTCTCTTTTACCATATATGGTAACATCTTCACAGATTGCACGGAGGCTAGCATATAGACATCTCTGGGGTACGTTATTCAGCCAGCCACAAAAGGCACACTGACAGCACAAGGGGTGGAACTGGGATCTGTGGCATAGACCTTCACACAGAGCCGTGGACTGTGGAACGTCTGATTTTAATGCTTTGGGGTTAGGCACTGGGAGGAGTGGACAGGAAGTCTCATCTGGCCGTTACTGTCAGTTCTCTTATTTGAGGTCAGTTTTTAGATGCCAGTGGCAACTTGAGTGCCACTGTCGTTCTAGATTATGTCAAGTAGTAGATCTTTGATATTTGAGGACTCCTGTCTTACTAGAGTCTGTGTCTGTTCAGGGCACTTTGGAGACCCCACCATTCCATGAGGTGGTCAGAGCGACGGAGAGCATCAGTTGCTTTACTTTTTACCTTTTTCACTTTCTGCAGAAACAGAGAGATTATATCCTTGAAGGAGAGCCGGGGAAGGTGTCTAATCTTCAGTACTTGCATAGGTAAGGGTTATTTTAATTTTTTTACTTTTTAATATTGTTAAAATATCATTTGAACAAAAGAGTATGTGTAACATTTATGTATATTTACATTTATAATTTCTTTGTTTTTTTTTTTTTTGAGACAGGATCTAGCTCTGTCACTCAGGCTGGAGTGCAGTGATGTGATCTCAGCTCACTGCAGCCTCAATGGCCTGGGCTCAGTCAATCCTCTCACCTCAGCCTCCCACTGAGTAGCTGGGACTACAGGCATGCACCACTACACCCGGCTAATTTTGTATTTGTTTTGTAGAGATGGGATTTTGCCATGTTACCTGGGCTGGTCTCAAACTCCTGGACTCAAGCAATCTGTCCATCTCAGCCTCCCACAGTGCTGGGATTATAGGCGTGAACCACTGCACCTGGCTTACATTTATAATTTCTTAATGCATAAAAATGCTAATGCATGTATGTCCATTTTATCAAATGAATATATATGCTACATTTACATATTAGATTTTTACATAGCTTAACTAGAACACAGCCAGGCATGGTGGCTTACGCCTGTAATCCCAATACTTTGGGAGGCTGAGGCAAATGGATTGCTTGAGCCCAAGAGTTTGAATTAGCTGGGTGTGATGGTGCACACCTGTGGTCTCAGATACTCCAGAGGCCCAGGTGGGAGGATCCCCTGAGCCCAGGGAGGTCAAGGCTGTGGTCAGCCATCATCACGATCATATCACTGCATTCCAACCTGAGACAGCTCTGACTCAAAATTCTCAAAAAAACAAAAACGAGAACACAACCAGTGTTTGAAGCTCCCTGCGGCCCTTGCCTCATTTCCTTCCATTCCTAGAGCTAACTGCTCTCCTTCCCAGTGCCAAACTGTGAAAGTTGGTCTCTGTGTTTTGAATGTGTTAAAGTCCATTTCACATGGAAGTTTAATTTCAACTCGAGTTTAACTCCATCTGGAGTTGGTTTTTGTGTAAGGTAATGATCTGCTTCATTTTCTTCCATAAAGATAGTAGGTTGTTTTGGTGTGATTTATTGACGACTTTATCCTCTCCCCACTGATCTGCAGCATCAGCCCTGCCAGGCATGTGTCCCATTTTCTCCATGTGTGCTCTTTCTCTGGACTCTTCTGCTCCATTGATTCATTTGTCTGTACTTGGACCAGCACAGTGTGTTATAACTTTGTGCCAATCTCAACATCTGATAGAGCAAGTTCTTCTCGCCAGGTTTGTCCTCGAGGGTATCTTGACTATTCTTGTTCCTTTCCTCTTTCATCATATACATTTTAAAGTCACCTCATCCCAGCACTTTAGGTAGCCAAGGCAGGTGGATTACTTGAATTCAAGCATTCAAGACCAGCCTAGGTGAAACCCCATCTCTGCAAAAAAAAAAAAAATTTTTTTTTTTTTTTTTTGGACTGAGTCTCGCTTTATTGCCCAGGCTGGAGTGCAGTGGCGCAATCTCAGCTCACTGCAACTTCCGCCTCCCAGGTTCAAGCAATTCTTGTGTCTCACCCTCCCGAGTAGCTGAGATTACAGGAACCCATCACCACGCCCAGCTACTTTTTTTTGTATTTTTAGTAGAGATGGGGTTTCACCATATTGGCCAGGCTGGTCTTGAACTCCTGACCTCAAGTGATATGCCCGCCTCAGCCTCCCAAAGTGCTGAGGTTACAGGTGTGAGCCACCATGCCCAGCCAAAAAAAATTTGTATTAGCCAGGCATGGTGGTGCATGCCTGTAGTCCCAGCTACTTGGGAGGCTGAGACAGGAGAATTGCTGGAGCCCACAAGGTCTAGGCTGCAATGAGCCATGAACATGCTACTCCACTCCAGCCTGAACAACAGAGTGAGACCCTTCTCAGAAATGAATACATAAAGTACAATCACCTTGTCAGGTTTCTTTTTTTTTTTTGAAACGGAGTCTCGCTCTATAGCCCGCTCTGGAATGCAGTGGTGTGATCTCAGCTCACTGCAACCTCAGCGTCCCGGGTCCCGGTTCAAGCAATTCTCCTGCCTCAGCCTCCCAAGTAGCTGGGATTACAGGCACACGCCACTATGCTCAGCTAATTTTTTTTGTATTTTTAGTAGAGATGGGGTTTCACCATGTTGGCCAGGCTGGTCTTGAACTCCTGACCTCGCGATCTGCCTGCCTTGGCCTCTTAGAGTGCTGGGATTACAGGTGTGAGCCACCATACCCAGCAAGTTTCATTTTTTAAAAAGATGATTCATTTTGTTTTACAGAAGAGAAGAAGAGTGACTTTTTTTTTGGAATGTACAGGGAGAAGATTGTTAGTTCGGAAAACTCTACTTCCCATCTGATTCTCTTTTCCATCTGACCTTGAAATTTTGATTTCTTAGTCACTGCTTGTAATTTATGTGGTGAGCCTGACAATATCCTTAGCCATTCCCCTGCCCCTCTCCAGATTCCTATAAAAGCAAAACCACCAAAACTCCCTTCTTTACCCTTAAACTTGACCTTAGGAGTTTTATTTTATGTGAATGTCAAATTCACACAAAATGTCCTGCCAGAGGACTCAGCAAGAATGGCCCTTAGATGCTGTCTGTTTCAACAACCCAATGAGAAAGGTGAGGTTCCAGGAGGTTAAGTGATATGTTTGTAGTTAACTGCCACAAAGAATCAGGAGTTAATCTAACTTCCTAACCTTTTAAAAGACCCTTTGAAACATTCAACAAGGCTTAGGAAAGCCTTTGAAGCCCCCTTGCCCGTGGATTCATGTTCCCAACTTAAGATATAGCTGGTATCACACCATGGATTTCAGTTAGGTCAGAGGCCAGCTTTGGGGTAAACTGATGAATCAGGAATCAGGCTGCTTTTTTTTTTTTTTTTTTGAGACAGGATCTTGCTCTGTGTCCCAGGCTGGAGTGCAGTGGTGCAGTCATAGCTCACTGCAGCCTCAACCTTCTGGGCTCAAGCAGTCCTCCCACCTTAGCCTCCCAAGTAGCTGGGACTTTGTGTGCCACCATGCCCAACTAACTTTTTGTATTTTTTGTAGAGACAGATTTTCAGCATGTTCAGGCTGGCCTTGAACTCCTGGACTCAAGCAATCCACCTGCCTTGGCCTCCCAAAGTGTTGGGATTACAGGCGTGAGCCCCATGCCCGGCCCAGCTTTTATATTTCAGTAAAACTTTGGAAAGCTCTATCTAAATTCCCATATCATTTTGCGTATAATATTTATTTGTTTTGAGTCTGGTTTCTGCAAAGCTTTTTAGGAAAATCCATCTCATGACCTTCTGTTTCTCAGAAGCATCCACTTTTAATTCATTTAACACATTTCTATGGGATTTACCTCAGTATCTCTAAATAACTTGTAGATTTAGGATTTTATCATTTTCTACCTTTCCACTGTTAACCCTTTCTCACTCTTCCACTCTGCTTCTTCCTGCCTTGACCTTCTTGACTCCCACCTAACCTCATTGCTGACACCATCTAAGAGCTCCTTTGTGTTCTCTGAATGTTTTGTTTTGTTTTTTGTTTTTTGAGAGAGAGTTTCACTCTTGTCACCCAGGCTGGAGTGCAGTGGCGTTAGCTCACTATAGCCTCCGCCTCCTGGGTTCAAGCAATTCTCCTGTCTCAGCCTCCTGAGTAGCTGGGATTACAGGCACGCACCACCACGCCTGGCTAATTTTTGTATTTTTAGTAGAGACAGGGTTTCACCGTGATGGCCAGGCTGGTCTTGAACTCCTGACCTCAGGTGATCTGCCCACCTCAGCCTCCCAAAGTGATGGGATTACAGGTGTGAGCCACTGCGCCTGGCTTTTTTTTTTTTTTTTTTGAGATGGAGTCTGGCTCTGTTGCCCAGGCTGGAATGCGGTGGCATGATCTTGGCTCACTGCGACCTCTGCCTCCCAGATTCAAGCCATTCTCCTGAATCAGCCTCCCTAGTAGCTGGGATTACAGGCGCATGCCACCATGCCTGGCTAATTTTTGTATTTTTTTGTAGAGATGGGGTTTTGCCATGTTGGCCAGGCTGGCCTTGACCTTACTTCAAGTAATCCACCCCCCACTCAGCCTCCTAAAGTTCTGGGATTATAGACGTGAGCTACCATGCCCAGCTGAATGTTATTTTTAAAGATACAATGTCTAGCCGGGCGCGGTGGGTCACGCCTGTAATCCCAGCACTTTGGGAGGCCGAGGCGGGAGGATCACGAGGTCAGGAGATCGAGACCATCCTGGCTAACACAGTGAAACCCCGTCTCTACTAAAAATACAAAAAATTAGCCGGGCGTGGTGGTGGGCGCCTGTAGTCCCAGCTACTCAGGAGGCTGAGGCAG
The DNA here is from genome assembly GCF_028878055.3 of Symphalangus syndactylus. Classification (NCBI taxonomy): domain Eukaryota; kingdom Metazoa; phylum Chordata; class Mammalia; order Primates; family Hylobatidae; genus Symphalangus; species Symphalangus syndactylus. Next base: position 10,253,183 of record NC_072436.2, read on the forward strand.
GAGAATGGCGTGAACCCCGGGGGCAGAGCCTGCAGTGAGCCGAGATTGCGCCACTGCACTCCAGCCTGGGCGATAGCGAGACTCCGTCTCAAAAATAAATAAATAAATAAATAAATAAATAAATAAATAAATAAATAAAATAAAGATACAATGTCTCATTCTAATTTCACAACTGCACAGCCTTCCCTTATCTTTCTGGGGTTACTAATAACCATTTTTTGTAGTTCTTCTCCCTGCAAAGTGTGGTTTCTCCTGGTTGCTTATTTTTCCCTCTTGGTTCTGGCCTCTTCCTTCTTGGTAGAGGCTTTCCTTAATTAAATGTCTAGCCATCCTTGGTCATCCACTCCTGTTGAAGGGTGTGGCTTGTCAGATGCAAGCTCTGCATACATGCATGAGGCTCATCTTGGTGTCTGGCTCTGCCCTTCCTCCAGGGACTCCAACTCCAGAATCTTGAAGGGTTTCTATTGCGCTGTTCAGATCTCTGGGACATACCAGGCTGCTGTCGTTCTGGAAGCTGAGTAGAGAAGAGACCAGTGGGTCAGTGCTCAGAACTTGACAGTCCCTGGATCTTATGCTCATTTTGGAGCCCCTGACCTCAGCTGTGCTGGTGTCCTTTGCCCACAGCATCTTGTGTATCCTCTGTAAGCTATGGCCTCCGGTCTTCTGCCAGAGTAGGATGGGGCTCTAGAGACAGAAGGGCTACTTAAATAGAGTTTAAACAGTTAACATGTTTTTAGCCCCAAATATTAAAAGGACTTGCCAGGTGGTACAGTTAAAATAGTCTCTGCCGTTTATGCACATGGTTAGTATGCATAACCACCCCAAGCAACTGTACCTTGGTGTTTTCTGAGCAGAGAAGGCCCTCAGATGAGTAGGAGCAGCTGCAGTGGGAGGACACTGTTCCTGTAGTGTGAGCTAGTCAGGGAACTAGTCCTTGCTTCAGAAACTGGCTTGCTATCCATGGCCCATCTCTTTTTTCTTTTATTTGAGACAAGGTCTCACTCTTTCACTCAGGCTGGAGTGCAGTGGTGCAATCTTGGCTCACTGCAACCTTTGCCTCCCAGGCTCAGGTGATCCTCCCACCTCAGCCTCCTGAGTAGCTGGGACCAGAGGCATGAGCCACCATGCCTGGCCTATTTATTTATTTATTTATTTAGAGATGGAGTCTCGCTCTGTCGCCGAGGCTGGAGTGCAGTGGCGCAATCTTGGCTCACTGCAAGCTCTGCCTCCTGGGTTCACACCATTCTTCTGCCTCAGCCTCCCAAGTAGCTGGGACTACAGGCACCCACCACCACACCCAGCTAATTTTTTGTATTTTTAATAGAGATGGGGTTTCACTGTGTTAGCCAGGGTGGTCTCAATCTCCTGACCTCGTGATCTGCCCACCTCAGCCTCCCACAGTGCTGGGATTACAGGCGTGAGCCACCGCCCCTGGCCTCCCGTTTTTGTTTTTTGTTTTTTTAATTTTTAGAGTCAAAGTTTTGCTCTGTTACTCAGGCTGGAGTGCAGTGGTGTGATCGTAGCTCACTGCTGCCTTGAATACCCAGGCTCAGGTGATCTCCTGCCTCATGAGTTGCTGGGATCCCACTCTCTGTTTTTGGGGTTTTTTTTTTTTTCTGCACTGTGTGGTTCTTGAAAAAGGATACAGAAGGTATAAATCAAGCTAAAAATCAAATTTTGTGATAAGATCTCATACGGGTCCCCTGCAAACTTGCCACTGGATAGTAGCCAAATGGAGGGTCCCTTGAAGCCCAAGCCAAATGGCCCTGCTGTGGCCACGCCCCCACCCGCCCCCCACTTCCTCTGGGTCAGCCCCAACTCTTAGTCCAGTCCTCCCAGTTCCTCCGCTTCTCTGAGTATAACTTGAGCTGACTTGTGGTGCATTCCAGCTACCTGACTTACATCAAGCTATCAACGGCAATCAAGCGTAATGAGAACATGGCCAAAGGTCTGCAGAGGGCTCTGCTGCAGCAGCAAACAGAGGATGACAGCAAGCACTCACCCCGGCCCCAGGACCTGATCCGACTCTATGACATCATCTTACAGGTGACCCTCGAGGACCGGGAAGGCAAGGGCCTGTCGTTTTCCTTTGCCTGTGTCGGACACAAAATGACTTAACTTTGCATCATGGAAGGGCTGTGACAAGCAGGACCTATTAGTAGCTGGGAAAAGACAAAGATCTTACACCAGTTCTGCAGTCTGTGAGCCCCTACCTCTCAGACATGCTGATCTGTAGAGAATAGTGACCCCAGATCATCACTGAGCACTTCACCTGTGTAAGACGCTCCCAGGTGCCATAGAGCATCTGAGACCTGAGTCCATGCCATCTGGGCCCCCAGGGAGTTTGTCAGTCAGTAGGACGGTGAGACACACATAGTCAAGGCATCTGAGTAGATGCTAAGCAAAATAAAAGCTCAGAGCTGGAACAGATCCCTTCCAGCTAAGATGGGCCAAGAAGTCTCTGAAGGTGGGTGAGCTGAGTTGAGTTGTAAAGGGCAAATATGTTTCCAAGATCAGAAGGGAATGGAGGGTGACACCAGGTATGGCTGCTGCCAGGTCACTTCACAGGCTTTTCCCCATTGTATTGACCTCAGGCTTTTTTTTTCCTCACCCTTGTCCATTCTTACAAGGTCTTCTGTCAAAAATTCAACCTAAGATCTACTCTTCATGAATTTTCTTGTTGCATCTGTTGTACAGAATCTGGTGGAATTGCTCCAGCTTCCTGGTTTAGAGGAAGACAAAGCCTTCCAGAAAGAGATAGGCCTCAAGACTCTGGTGTTCAAAGCTTACAGGTAACGTCCCATGGGATGGGCAGAGTTTTCCTCTGCCTCCCAGGTTCTATAAGCATTGGGAGCATGACCCAGCCCACAGCAGATGGGATCGTTGGCCTTGAGTGTATGGTTACCTTGCCTGTGATCAGAGGAAGGTCAGCCCAGCATGTTCAAGGGGAGTTTCTAAAGGCTGTGGTCAGTAGTGGCCAGTGATGATGTCTGCCCTTTAGCCAGGTCGGAGGAGTGGAGCACACATGTTGAACTTGGCTTCCTCACTGGGCGCGGTGGCTCACGCTTGTAATCCCAGAACTTTGGGAGGCCGAGGCAGGTGGATCACCTGAGGTCGGGAGTTCGAGACCAGCCTGACCAACATGGAGAAACTCCGTCTCTATTAAAAATACAAAATTAGCCAGGCATGGTGGTGCATGCCTGTAAACCCAGCTACTCGGGAGGCTGAGGCAGGAGAATAGCTTGAACCCGGGAGGCAGAGGTTGCTGTGAGCCAAGATCGCACCATTGCACTCCAGCCTGGGAGACAAGAGCGAAACTCCATCTCAAAAAACAAACAAAAAAACTTGTCTTCCTCTGTTTTCCTCCTCCCTCCCAGGGGAAAAGGGGCACGCCTTGAAAGGGTGTTAATTAGCAGAACCAGTGTGGCCAGTTCAAGGAACTTGAACTAACTCGAGATAAAGCTAAACTCAGTTTCTTAAATGACTTGTGTCATCTGTAACTTGGAAGTGGGCTGGGTAGCACGATGGGGCCCAGCCAGGGTGGAAGGCAGAGCACCATGCATTCTTGCCCTTCCTCTTGTGGCCTTCACACGCCAGTGTGCTCTGGCGCTCCAGCATGCCACGCCTTTACTCCATGGCCCCTTCTGTCCTGTCAGGGACCAGCAGCGCTCAGGCTCTGCTGAGCCCAGGAGAGGAGTTTGACTCAGGAAGAACCTTCTGTGAGTTTTGTTTTTGGAAAGTGATGAGCAGAGATGAATGATTGCGACTTGGGTGTGTGGATGGGGCTGGGATTTCTGTTTGAGCTGGGTAGCGTTCTTCCTTCCTTCCTGTCCCTGGCCTCACCATGCTCCTTTTGGGAACTGTTCCTCCTCTGCAGAGTCAGCCAATCAGTAAAAAACCGTGGCTCAGTGTTGGGCCTACCTGGGCATCTCTGATTTTTGGGAAGCATCTCTGCAGGGTAGCCTACAAATCTGAACACTTCCCATGAAGGGGGCTCCCATGCGGTGATCCCACGTTAAGAAACCTGTTTCCAAATGTGAAATTTCACCTAGACTGCAAGGAAAGCCTTGGTCTTGGGTAATTGCTGCTTTAGAATATTGTGGCTCTTTTCCTCTCCCCATCAGGTGTTTTTTCATTGCTCAGTCCTTTGTGCTGGTGAAGAAGTGGAGCGAAGCCCTTGTCCTGTATGATAGAGTCCTGAAATATGCAAATGAAGTAAATTCTGATGCTGGCACCTTCAAGAACAGCCTAAAGGTGAGAGGTTGGCCTCTCCTTGTTTGCAAGCCCTGGCAGGTTATGGAGTCGGCTGTGGAGGAGCTGTGAGGGTACAACAGCTGGGCTCTACCTCAGGCTGCTCTTCCCTGGGACCTGGCGTGGCCGTGACTGCCCAGGAGCTGCAGGCTGTGTCACTCATGGCTGTGCACCAGGCCTGAGGAGGATTTAGGTATGAAGAAGGGAAGGCATTTTTCTGATTTAAAAGAAACGAAAACCACCACAGGAAAACCTGAAGTACTGCTCTCAGACTTGACTGCACGTTGAAATCTCTTAGAAAGATTTTTTTCAAGGTAGATGCCTGGGTCGCACCCCCAGAGATTGTGGTTCTAATCAGTGTGAGGGATCTGAAGTGGGCATTGGGACTTTGAAAGGCCCCTTAGTGATTCTGACATGCAGCAAAGCGAGAAGCACTGGTGAAGCTGTCCTGCAGGGCATGTGCAAGACCAGCAGCAGTGGCGGGGGCCTGGCTAGGAATGCAGCCTCTCAGCTCCCACCCGGAACCTTCTGCTTGTTTTTTTTCTTTCTTTCCTTCTTGAGACAGGGTCTCGCTCTGTCACCAAGGCTGGAATGCAAGTGGCACCATCATAGTTCACTGCAGCCTTGAACTCCTGGTTTCAAGTGACCCTCCCACCTCAGCCTCCTGAGTAGCTGGGACTACAGGCGTGAGCCACCATGCCAGGCCAATTTTTATTTTTTTGTAGAGATGGGGGTCTCACTATGTTGCCCAGGCTGGTCGTGAACTCCTGGCCTCAAGCAGTCCTCCTGCCTCTGCCTCCCAAAACCTTGAGACTGGAGGCATGAGCCACCATGCTGGCCAGTATCTGCATTTTAACAAGATCCCCAGGCCATTTGGGGATCCGTTAAAGCTAAGGAAATGCTTGATGTAAAGTACAGCCACAGGGCTGGATGCAGTGGCTCATGCCTGTAATCCCAGCAGTTTGGGAAGCTGAGGTGGGCAGATCACTTGAGGTAAGGAGTTCGAGACCAGCCTGGGCAACATGGCGAAACCCTGTCTCTACAAAAATAAAAAAAATTATCCAGGTGTGGTGGTGCACACCTGTAATCCCAGCTACTTGAGAAGCTGAGGCAGGAGAATCACTTAAACCTGGGAGGCGGAGGTTGCAGCGAGCCAAGATCAAGCCACTGCACTGCAGCCTGAGTGACAGAGCAAGACTCCATCTCAAAATAAATAAATAAAGTACAGCCATGGAAGGCTTTCTTTGCTTTACTTTTTTTTTTTTTTTTTTTAAGATGGAGTCTCTGTCTCCCAGGCTAGAGTGTAATGGCAAGATCTTGGCTCACTGCAACCTCTGCCTCCCAGGTTCAAGTGATTGTCCTATCTCAGCCTCCCAAGTAGCTGGGACTGCAGGCGTGTGCCACCAAGCCCGGCTAATTTTTGTATTTTTAGTAGAGACAGGGTTTCACCATGTTGGCCAGACTGGTCTCGAACTCCTGACTTCAACTGATCAAGCCATTTGATCCGCCGACCTCAGCCTCCCAAAGTGCCAGGATTACAGGCGTGAGCCACCCCGCCCGGCGCTTTACTGATTGTTGAACGATAACTAGCTTCTGAAGCTTGTGGCCTGCTGTGATGATATAGAACTTCTTGCACCATCAGCTGGTCTAAGGAATCCATGTATATTTGACAAGTAGAGACCATTTAGAAAAGCAAGCAGGGGCCGGGCACCGTGGCTCACGCCTGTAATCCCAGCACTGTGGGAGGCCGAGGCGGGCAGATCACGAGGTCAGGAGATCGAGACCATCCTGGCTAACGTGGTGAAACCCCATCTCTACTAAAAATACAAAAAAATTAGCCGGGCATGGTGGCAGGCACCTGTGGTCCCAGCTACTCGGGAGGCTGAGGCAGGAGAATGGCGTGAACCCGGGAGGCGGAGCTTGCAGTGACCCAAGATCGCACCACTGCATTCCAGCCTGGGCGACGACAGAGCGAGACTCCGTCTCAAAAAAAAAAAAAAAAAAGAAAAGCAAGCAAAGGTTCCTGTCGTTGATGGACTCACGCCAGCGTAGGAGCTGCTGGATCCCGTGCAAGCTCAGAGGGTAGAGAAGAAGCTCTCTGCCTTCAGAGAGCTTGTAGTTTTGTTGTAGCCACAGACTGGCATGCAGGAGCCCACCCATGGATGCAGAAGAAGTAAAAGAGACCCCAAGCAAAGGCCGAGCTAGGAAAGAGCAGAGAGATGTGGGCAGGTGGGGGTGACGGGCATGGCAGCATCACCACCGTGGAATATCATCTTGGGACGCGGTGCAAACCAGTGTGGACCTGATTTCATGTGCTGAATTGTTTTGTGGGGGAGGTGTCAAAGAATGGAGGCATGAAGGATTCTGTGGCATCCAGACCTTCTCGGGTCATTCCCAATATGCCAAGCAAGAGATCGAGGCCAGGAAGATTCATCACCCTCATTGAAGCAGTGGGATGTAACGACTAAGGGCTTATGCCCTTGAGCCAGATGGCCTAGCTCTTTACCCCAGCCCACCGCCACTTGGGGGCATGGCTGGCACATTGCTTCACCTCTCCATGCTTCCATTTTCTCATCTGTAAAATGGGAGTGCAAACTGCCTCAGGATTATTGAGAAGGTTAAGCTAGTGATTATGTAACCTGCTTAGAACAATGCCTGGCACACTGTTTAGTGTATGATAAATTTATTAATATTAACATCTTTATTTCCAGGCATTATTACTTAAGCCGTGGCATAGCTTTTCCCATTTGAAACAGGCTAGTTTTTTGTTTTGTTTTGTTCTAATAGGGAAAACCGTTTAGAAAGTCTAAAGTCCTGTGAAAATACCAGTGGGGTTGCTTAACTCAGGTTAGCTTGGTGTGCTTCTCTGACCTGGCCCTGGCTCGGGAGTACACGTTTTCTGAATCTTACAGGACCTGCCTGACGTGCAAGAGCTCATCACTCAAGTGCGGTCGGAGAAGTGCTCCCTGCAGGCCGCAGCCATCCTTGGTGAGACCCCTGCCTGGCCTTTGTATCCCCAGACTTCCCTTCCTGCCACTCCCCTTCTCTCTCACACCCCACACTACTGTTTTAAGGTTGAAAGGGTTGTCTTGGTTCATCTGTAAGATGTTCCTGGCCTTTACTTGTGCCAGCTGGGCATCAGATCATGTAGAAGCATTTTGAGATGCACTGTTACACTGGCCCTTCTCCCTGTTACTGTCCTCATGCAACTGTGCTGGCTTCACCGGGCCGACGGCGTTGGATCTGGGATTGATCTGTTTATCTCCACCACTTCTCAGCAGGAGACAGGACTGGCTTCCCCACATGCTGGCTCCTTTTGCTTTTGGGATGTAGGGGCCACCTGTGTGATAGGCCTCATTTGTGATTAGTGTGCTATTATAAATCCTTGTTCTTACTGAATCCCTGTGAAACTTTCAGATGCAAACGACGCTCATCAAACAGAGGCCTCCTCCTCCCAAGTCAAGGACAATAAGGTAAGTCTGGGCCATGGTTTTTGAGGAACACGAAGCAGGATTAGTAACAAACCAGGAATGCATGCTCATTATAGAGCAGTGGACCCTAAATTTCTAAGGAAACCCCCTACCTCCCTCTCTTCTCTTACCCAACCTCAAAGCTTCTTGCATAAAGCTTCCTAGATGTCAGATCATCCCTGGGAAGAGGGTTGAGGAACCTGTTGCTGTGCAGAATAGCACCCGTGGGTAAGAGCTCTAACTCGTAACATGGCCAACAGACCTGCACCCCAGTCCTAGCCTGCCACTCTCTCAGCCTCTCTGGGTTTCAGTGACTTTGACTACAAGGCAGGGATGTGGTAGCCCCTCCTCGTAGGAGGCTGTCGGGATTGAGTGATTGAGGGAGATGGCCCCTGTAAAGCTCTGAACCAGGCAGTCAGCACGCAGGAATGTTCACCAAGGGTATTCTGTGACCGATGCTACATACGTCCCTTTGATTTGACTTCCAGCCTCTGGTTGAACGGTTTGAGACATTCTGCCTGGACCCTTCCCTTGTCACCAAGCAAGCCAACCTTGTGCACTTCCCACCAGGCTTCCAGCCCATCCCCTGCAAGCCTTTGTTCTTTGACCTGGCCCTCAACCATGTGGCTTTCCCACCCCTTGAGGACAAGTTGGAACAGAAGACCAAGAGTGGCCTCACTGGATACATCAAGGGAATCTTTGGATTCAGGAGCTAACCAGGCTCTTCCTCGGGGGCGGGGGAGATTCTGACTCTTAATCTGTATTGTGAGAAAATCCCAGCAAGTTCCATGATATTAAATCCAGGTCTGCATTGGCCCGGGGCAAGGGTTTAACATCTTCGGCCCTGCATTCCTACGTCTTGTGTGTGTACACATTCTTAAGTAGTGTGTTAGGAGGGCACCTTGTTGTCTTCTGGTAAATGTGTGCGGGTTCATCCTGTCTCCTGTACCTCCTGGGAGAGGGGCCGCTGCTGTCTGGTGCCCTGTGAGCTGTGATTGATTGCCTTTGGTCAGTAATGCGTTCAGGAGTCCACACCAGGCACACATGGGGCCTTGAAACGCTTTGTCATGCTTCTTCAGTACCATGGATTTGAAATGAACTCATCCTTGCTGTGAGCATCCAGGATCCCTTGAGAAGTTTATCTATGACTATGAAACTGGCAACGTCACCCCAGAATTACGGTCAGCCTTATTCCCCTTCACTTCCCAGTGAACGCTAAGAAGTTTCAGACAAGCAGAGAGCTCTATTTTTAGAAGAAACAATGTTACTCAGAAATGATGAAACCAAATCTTATATTAAAAGGCAAAGATGACAGAGACTGTGCCCATTTCTTATGTGCCCTCCCTCATGTCCAGTCCCCGTTCTCTCCTCGGGAGCCTGGTTGTGTGAAGCCGGTGAGGTCAAGTGTAACCTGACTTACCAGCAACTAGGTGAGGCTGATGCCAGATACACGTTAGACGCACTATTTTTCAGGACTTCCCAATGTGTAATTTTTAGATGCCATTACATTTTAATCCCCTTCGTTACCCCCTGTTTTTTCTTAGTCATCCCTTTTCACTTCTATTATAACATCAATAATAGAAGTCACAAAAACAATGTAAGAAAGCAAGGAATAAAAGTGATTTAAACATGTACCTGACACTTAACGATTCCCTTTGGAAATCAAAACTCATCTGTCACATAGGAAAGAAAATTCGCCACGAGAAATGTTGGCCTAGATGTTTTCAGTTTTTGAGCAAACCCGGTGGCTTGAAGAAAAGGCTGACTGGTTAAAAATCCAAGAGCATTGTTTGAGGATGGCATTGTAACCCCCCAAGGGTTCTTGCCCACTGCCCAGATGGAGCTGATTCATGGAAACAGAGGAATTGCAATAGAGAGAGAGTTTACTTCACGCATAGCCGGCTAAACAGGAGACTGGAGTTTATTACTCAAATTGGTCTCCCTGAAAATTCAGGGACTGGGAATTTTAAGGATAATTTGGTGGGTAGGGGGTCAGGAAGTGGGGAGTGCTGATTGGTCAGGTTGGAGATGAAGTCAGGGAGTTGGAGATGAAGTCATAGGGAGTTGAAGCTGGCCTCTTGTGCTGAGTCGGTTTCCTGGGTGAGGGCCACAAGACCAGATGAGCCAGTTTGGATGGATGGTGCCAGCTTATCCATAAAGTGCAGGGTCTGAAAAATATCTCGAGCACCATTCTTAGGTTTTACAACAGTGATGTCATCCCTAGGAGCAACTGGGAAGGTTCAGAATCTTGGTCCTCTGGCTGCATGACTCCTAAACCATAATTTCAATTCTTGTGGCTAATTTGTTAGTCCTACAAAGGCAGTCTGGTCCCCAGGCAAGAAGGGGGTTTATTTCCGGAAAGTGCTGTTACCATCTTTGTTTCAAAGTTAAACAGTTAAACTGTAAGCTTCTCCCAAAGTTAGTTCGGCTTATTCCCAGGAATGAACAAGGACAGCTTGGAGGTTAGAAGCAAGATGGAGTGGGTTAGGCTAGACCTTTTTCACTCTAATAATCTCACCGTTAAAATTTTTGTAAAGGTGGTTTTAGAATGCCACTGTGGGCTTGGCTGTGCCTTTTGTTTTCCCAGTAAGTTGCAGGGAGGGAGGGCTAAGAGCTAGAAAGGATGGTGAGACACACATCAGACTTCTTGTTAGAATTGTGTGGTGGCTTAGAACCTTGAGGTGCTCGCAGAGAGGCCCTGATGCCCTGGGGTTTGTTTTGGGTTGGAGAGCCTCAGGAAGCTGGGATTTTTTTTAATTGAAAGTTTCATCATCTATGCCATATAAATTTAGGACTATCCTCATCCCTCCTTCTGAAAATATAGCACAGATAGGTAGACACAGTGGCTCACGCCTGTAATCCCAGCACTTTTGGAGGCCGAGGCAGGCAGATCACTTGAGGCCAGAAGTTCAAGACCTGCCTGGACAACATGGCAAGACCTTGTCTCTACCAAAAAAAAAACTTTTTTAAAAGAAAAATATATATAGCACAGATGACTGGTCTCAGGTTGAGGTCCTAGGTTTTGATCAGATCAGTGTCCCTGTGGGCTGAGGAACCACGGTTTGGGGGTTAGGGGGTCTTCATGTCCTCATCCCCCCAAGGCCATGGGTCAAGATTCTGCACCTCCCTTGTCTCATCTCTGCTGACAGCTGCGCTGTCCTCCAGCTCCAAGAACCCAATTCCAGGCCCCGGTGTGCAGCAGTCTGAGGCCTGCCTCAGGACATTGCCTGCAGCATCGTGAGGGGGACAGGCATGGGGAACCGCTCATCGTCCTGGAAGATGTCCCTTTGTCCTGCCTGCAGCCCTCCCAGCCCCTCCCACTCTAGAGTGCTGGCCTCAGTGGGGACCCAGGACCTATAAACTAGAGATGGAGGCTAATCCCAACTGCACCTTTTCCTTCTCAGGTTGCCTAATGCTTTTGTCTCGCGGCCACACTGCAAATTCCATTGCTCCCGGTGCTCCCGCCAGGCGCTCTGAGCAGCATTGGCTGTTAACGGCCAGTGATGCTGTTTAGTGTTAAAAGCAGGTGTTTACATAAGCAGACAGATCTGGCAGGGCCAAGGTCTCCAGCAAGCTCGCACATCCCTTCACATGGGATTCCTGGACATTACACAGGCTGTGTCGTGGGGGCAGAGTGCCAGATGCAGGACCGCCTCCTGTCCTCAGGCCCTGGGAAGCGGCTCTGCCTCTGATGGGAGCAGGTTTCAAGTCAGGCCCTCACTGCCCCTGGGCCTTGCAGGCTGTTCGCTGGGGGTTTTCACAGAAAGAAACTTCGGAGGCCACACTGTCCTGCCTTCCCACAGAGCGGGACATGCAGATGAGGCCCTGGGGGCCGCGAACGGGTCTGTTCCAAGTGGGTGTTCCCGTGTCGTGCTGGCTCCGGTCCCTCCTCCAGGATGGACTGTGGTGCTGTCAGCAAGCTCTGACCCTGGAGGAGGCTTCTGTCTCCAACATCAAGAGAGGACAAAGAGAGCTCCATTCAGTCCTCTTGCACTTTTATTTATTTATTTATTTATTTATTTATTTATTTATTTATTTATTTATTCATTCAGAGACAGAGTCTCACTCTGTCACCCAGGCTGGAGTGCAGTGGCACGATCTCAGCTCACCGCAGCCTCTGCCTCCCAGGTTCAAGCAATTCTCCTGCCTCATTCTCCCAAGTAGCTGGGACTACAGGTGTGTGCTATCATGCCCAGCTAATATTTGTATTTTTAGTAGAGGCGGAGTTTCACCGTGTTGGGCAGGCTGGTCTCGAACTCCTGGCCTCAAGTGATCCACCTTCCTCGTCCTCCCAAAGTGCTGGGATTACAGGTGTGAGTCAACACGCCTGGCCCAGTCTCATACTTTTAAAGCCTGCCCGAGGTCTGCTGTGGCTGTGATCGTGGTTTCTGTCTTTTTCTTTTTTTGAGACAGAGTCTCACTCTGTCGCCCAGGCTGGAGTGCAGTGGTGTAATCTCGGCTCACTCCACCTCCCAGGTTCAAGCAATTCTCCTGCCTCAGCCTCCCGAGTATCTGGGATTACAGGTGGCCGACACCACACCCAGCTAATTTTTGTATTTTTAGTAGAGATGGGGGTTTCACCATTTTGGCCAGGCTAGTCTCAAACTCCTGACCTCATGATCTACCCACCTCGGCCTCCCAAAGTGCTGGGATTACAGGCATGAGCCACCGCACCTGGCCTTTTTTTTTTTTTTTTTTGAGATGGAGTCTCACACTGTCGCCTGGGCTGGAGTGCGGTGGCATGATCTCGGCTGACTGCAACCTCCACCTCCCATTCAAGCGATTTTCCTGCCTCAGCCTTCTGAGTAGCTGGGATTACAGGCATGCGCCACCACGCCTAGCTAATTTTTTGTATTTTTAGTAGAGATGGGGTTTTACTATGTTGGCCAGGTTAGGCTCAAACGCCTGACCTCGTGATCCACCCACCTCGGCCTCCCAAAGTGCTGGGATTACAGGCGTGAGCCAACACGCCCAGCCTATGCGATCATGGTTTCTATTCTCTCTTCCAGGCAAGCCCCACCAGGCCTGCTGGGTGAGGTCAGGAGCTCGAGGTGGCTGAGGATGGCACTGGTCTTCGCTGCTGGGTTTCCTGGCCTGTTCCTCTCTTCCCGAATGTTGTTTGGATGTGCTGTCTCCTCTCTGGTTTTACATTAAATCGGTGAGAACTCTTGGATTCCCTCTTTGAAATGAAACGGTGCCAGGCTTGGTTCCGACCCCTTCCCCTGGTGGCAACCTGAGCCTGTCACCACAACCACAAGGTGACAGCCTGTGATGACAGGGCACCCTCAACCCATAGCGGCCCTGGGCCAGAGCCGGGACTTTCCTCCCAAAAGCAGAGGCAGAGGCTTCACCCCCCTAGGAGAGGAAGGCCGACGCCAGGGGCTTTGAGGGTGGGACTGTGTTCTGTTCACTGTCATCGCTGTGGCAGTGCTAATTTTTCACATACGAGGTGTCATTAGTCACACACAAAAAAGCTAACTGATCACAGAATTCTAAACAGCACAATTCTATCTGCAGCCTTGAAAAGCCTGGGACATTTAGAGGTCTAGGAAAATATCCAAAGATAGCAAAAATATGTGTTGGTTCTAATTTTTTGTTTGAAGACACTTGTTGCTACAGAGGAGATGGAAAGCAGATTTAGCTGTAAAATTTATCGATGTTCCAAAGCAAAGAGAATAAATTGGAAATTGCCTGCATCCTGACAACACCAACTGGAAGAATCCAACCTGTTATTCTGTTAGATGTTAGAGACATTTGGGAGCAGGACCTGGGAGGGGCCGTGGCTGGGGGCACCGCCCAGGGCCAGCTGGGATGGCAGGCTGTGTGGGTTGCACACAGTAGATAGGCCCTGGCCTCTGGGTCCACCCTCTGCTCTGAGCACCATCTGGCACAGAGTGAGGGGCTCTACAAGCATCCGCTAGAGGTATTATTATTATTATTCCGAGATGAGGTTTCACTCTTGTTACCCACACTGGAGTGCAATGGCGCAATCTCAGCTTACTGCAACCTCTGCCTCCCGGGTTCAAGTGATTCTCCTGCCTAAGCCTCCAGAGTAGCTGGGATTACAGGCATGCGCCACCATGCCAAGCTAATTTTTGTATTTTTAGTAGAGATGAGGTTTCACCATGTTGGATAGGCTGGTCTCGAACTCCTGACCTCAGGTGATCCACAGCCTCAGCCTCCCAAAGTGCTTCCCCAGGGATCTTCTGACCTAGCAATCCAGCTATGACGGGCAGGTACCTGGGCCAGTGAAAGCTGAGTAACGTTAGCTGCGGCTCATCTATGGAATGGAGATGGGTGTGGCTGTGCAAAGTCCTGGCCAGGCAGTGCCTCCCATGCTGCCCAAGAAGAGGTGTGAGACAGAGAGAGCAGGTGCCCAGGGTCCTCCGAGCTCGTGGATCCCTGCCCCGCACTTACTAGTCTGTTGCCTCTGGGCATGCTCCAGCTCCTGTACAACAGGGGCGGCTGCCTCTCAAAGTTGCTGGGAGGAGACAGTGAGGAGGTTCCCCCAAAACGTTCTGAGCCCAGACCCTAAGAGAGTGTGGGCTGCTCTACCCTGAGTCGATGGGCACACATAGCTGAGAAAGCCTTCCACTCAGCCAGCCTGCGTCCTTGTCTTCCCCTTCCCAGGAAGTCCTCCTAAGTCTATGCAATGCCATTCAGACAATAGTTTGGGTCTGATGAGTGGCTGTCTGCTGGGCGGTTTAACCTCCCCTTTCCAGCTTCCTGACAATAGTGGCAAATCAGGCAGCTATGAGAACTGCTTGTTCCTTCGTTTTCATGTTTGTCTGTTTTATAAACCTTTTTCTCCCTCGGACCAGTGAACAGTGCCAGATGCCACCAGACCCCTGCTGCTGTGGTGCAGCCAGTGGAACGTTTTCTCAAGCGGCCACACAGGTTGTTATCTTGGCATGGACAGTTAGCTGGCTGCCTCTGTCAGATCTGCATTTCTCCAAAATAGGGCTGCAGGTCCCCAGACCTAGCTAGTAAGGACAGCTATTATCTTAAAGGTGGCAGAGAGGCCCAGAGCCCTTGGGCCTACCAGTTCCTGAGTAAGACTGGCTGGGCTGCAGACTTCTGGAATGCAGGGATGGCTCGTGCACCAGGTGGCTGCAGGTGCTGGGGAGTGGGCTGCACCAGCACCAGTCCTACAGCTGAACTGGGGCTGGTGCTGTGGGTCTGCTTTCTCCCAGGAAAAGGGGATGGTTCAGAGGGAGGGACAGATACCCTAAGGCAGCCTTGGTTTTGAGGATTCCAGGGGCTCCCTGTATGTTCTCTTTCTTGCCATTTAGTATGAGGAATCCTGCCTGCTCTCTTTTTTTCTTTTTTTTTGAGACGGAGTCTCGCTCTGTCGCCCAGGCTGGAGTGCAGTGGCGCGATCTCGGCTCACTGCAAGCTCCGCCTCCCAGGTTCACGCCATTCTCCTGCCTCAGCCTCTCTGAGTAGCTGGGACTACAGGCGCCCGCCACCACGCCCGGCTAATTTTTTGTATTTTTAGTAGAGATGGGGTTTCACCGTGGTCTCGATCTCCTGACCTCGTGATCCGCCTGCCTCAGCCTCCCAAATGCTGGGATTACAAGCGTGAGCCACCGCGCCCGGGCCCCTGCCTGCTCTCTTAACACACACAAGATTTGGTTGTTTTCTGTTTTTTGGAGTTTTGGTAGTTGCTTCCTCTAAACCTTCCCTGTAAAAGTCCCAAAAGGAATCACTAGTACCTGTTCCTCCCCACTCTTGTCTGGTTAGGCAAGCTGTGCCACCTTTTACTTCTCTCTAGGCTGACCTTGGCATTTCAGTTCTTTTTATCAGACTTGCTAGGCAGACTCACAGCCAAAAGAGCCTCCTCCTGGTCGCCCTGCAGATTCCTGGGCCACAGCCTCTACCCCCCAACCGTATACCTGCAGACAATGGAAGGAAGCTGGTTCCTTGAACCCCCAGTCCACCAGACTGTGCTTCTCTAGGCCCAGCTGGAGGAGGGTGCCTCTGCTTTGCTCAGCAGTTCAAGGGAGTGAAGGGAAGAGGTCACTACTCAACTTCGGTCCAAGGGTCTGGCAGCGGAGCTTTTGTACAAACAGGGCAATTTCCTGAGGCAGCAAAGCCTCACCTCATCAGGAACACATGGGTGCCTGGTAGCTTATGGCTCCCAGGGCAAAGGAGGCGATTACCACCATCTGCCTCAGCAGGGAGAAGAATGCCTCCCCACAGGAGCCCCGGAGCTGGAGGAGAGAGTGGACACCAGAGGGCTTAACTGCTGGCATACTTGCCAAGTGGCCACCCTGTGGCCGGGCTGCACATGTGCCCAGCTGTGTCTGGCAGTCTTGGAGCCGAGAGTCTCACTGTTTTTGGTCTGATCAAGCCTCTTGCTCAGGTCCCAGGCCAGGTGAGCTGCCAGCTGCCCACATCAGTGTGGAGCTCCAGGCGCAAGGAGTGAGTAAGCTGCCATGCAAAGTCATGGCTGGCAGAGGGTTGAGCAGCCCCAGGGATCGTTTCATCTCTAACCTCTCAATCCACCAAGGAGCAAGCCAGGGCCAGGCGAGGGGAAGGACTCACCAGGCCCTTCAAAGTGGGGAGACGCTATCTTTGTATGCATGCCTTTAAAAACTTTTTTTTTTTTTTTTTTTTTTTTGAGCCGGAGTCTTGCTCTGTCACCCAGGCTGGAGTGCAGTGATGCGATCTCGGTTCACTGCAACTTCCACCTCCCGGGTTCAAGCGATTTTCCTGCCTCAGCCTCCTGAGTAGCTGGGATTACAGGTGCGCACCACCAAGCCCAGCTAATTTTTGTGTTTTTAGTAGAGACGAGGTTTCACCATGTTGGTCAGGCTGGTCTCGAACTCTTGACCTCGTGATCCGCCCACCTTGGCCTCCCAAAGTGCTGGGATTATAAGCATGAGCCACCGTGCCTGGCCAAAAAACTTTTTTTTTTTTTGGAGATGGAGTCTCACTTCTGTCATCCAGGCTGGAGTGCAGTGACTCAATCTCGGCTCACTGCAACCTCCCTCTACCTCCTGGGTTCAAGCGATCCTCCTGCCTCAGCCTCCCGAGTAGCTGGGACTTCAGGCACCGCCACAATGCCTGGCTAATTTTTTTGTTTTTGTATTTTTAGTAGAGACGGGATTTTGGTTTTTTTTGGGGGAGGGACGAAGACTCACTCTGTCACCCACGTCACCCAGGCTGGAGCGTAGTGGCACAATTTCGACTCACTGCAACCTCCACCTGCTGGGTTCAAGCGATTCTACTGCCTCAGCCTCCCAGATAGCTGGGATTACAGGCACCCACCACAACGCCTGGCTAATTTTTGTATTTTTAGTAGAAATGGGGTTTCACCATGTTGGCCAGGCTGGTCTCGAACTCCTGACTTCAAGTGATCCACCCTCCTTGGCCTCCCAAAGTGCTGGAATTACAAGTGCGAGCCACCGTGCCTGGCCAAAAAAAAAAAAAAAATATATATATATATATATATATATTTTAAATTTTTTTCGCAACCTCCACCTCCTGGGTTCAAGCGATTCTCCTGCCTCAGCCTCACAAGTAGCTGGGATTACAGGCATGTGCCACCACACCCATGCCTGGTTTTGTTATTTTGTATTTTTAGTGGAGACAGGGTTTCTCCATGTTGGTCAGACTGGTCTCCAACATGGTGAAACCTCGTCTCTACTAAAAATACAAAAATTAGCTGGGCGTGGTGGCGCACGCCTGTAGTCCCAGCTACTTGGGAGGCTGAGGTATAAGAATCGCTTGAACCCGGGAGGTGGAGGTTGCAGTGGGCCGAGATTGTGCCACTGCACTTAGCCTGGGCCACAGAGCAAGACTCTGTCTCAAAAAAACAAAAATAAAACTAAAAATACGTTTCATTTAATTCAACATATCCAAAATATTTCAATATGTAATCAATAGAAAAATTAATGAGATGCTTCACGTTCTTTTTTTTTTTTTTTTTTTTTTTTTTGAGATCGAGTTTCGCTCTGTCTCCTAGGCTGGAGTGCAGTGACACAATCTCGGCTCACTGCAACTTCCACCTCCCAGATTCAAGTGATTCTTCTTCCTCAGCTTCCCGAGTAGCTGGGACTACAGGCACGTGCCACCATGCCCAGCTAATTTTTGTATTTTTAGTAGAGACGAGGTTTCACCATGTTGGTCAGGCTGGTCTTGAACTCCTGACCTCGTGATCTGCCCACCTCGGCCTCCCAAAGTGCTGGGATTACAGGCATGAGCCACCGCAGCAGGCCGTTTTACATTCTTTTTCCATAGTACGTCTTTGAAATCTGGTGTGAATTTTACACGTATAACACATCTCACTTCGGTCCGGGCACCTTCAAATACACTACAGCCACACACAGCAGGATTTGTGGTTGCAGAAACGGACACTGAGGGTCTTGATCCAGACAGTCAGCCCCATCTTGACCTTTTAGATAAAGGGCTCCTTTCTCTCCAAAGGGTGAGGCCAGAGGTGAAGCACAAAGACAGCCATGCCCCACTCTGTGTCCCTGTCCTTTCTCCTGTTTTCTTCTGGGGCCAGGGTTGCTGCCATCTGACAGGAGCATCCCACTTGAGAGACCGCCTCAGGGCTCGGGTGTTCCTGCCTGCCGCCCGACAGCCCTTGTCAGAGGAGCTGGGCCTGATTTGATTCAGCATGAGAAGATCACGCCAGGAAGTCAGCTCTTGTTTTTCTTGCAGTAAATCAGTTAGCACTTAATCTCCCAGGCGTGTGAGGGCCCCCTGCAGTGCTCATTTCCTTCCTGGAGGACTTCTGCAGAGGGGAGGAAGCTGGAGTGTTCCAGACCTCAGACTCCCTGCCCTCCGCCCAGGGCACCTCCCCCTGCACAGCTCAGGTGCCTCGCCTGGCTGCTCTCTGTCCGGAGTCTGGACACCTCTCCCCAGGGCCCCACTTCCAATGACTGCCACCTCCCAGGGAGGGGCCAAGCTCAAAGGTGAAGCAGCCGGGCTCGGTGGCTGACGCCTGTAATCCCAGCACTTTAGGAGGCTGAGGTGGGCGAATCACCTGAGGTCAGGAGTTCGATACCAGCCTGGCCAACATGGTGAAACCCCATCTATACTAAAAACACAAAAATTAACCGGGTGTGGTGGCATGCACCTGTAGTCCCAGCTACTCAGGAGGCTGAGACAGGAGAATCGCTTGAACCTGGGAGGCAGGGGTTGCAGTGAGCCGAGATGGCGCCACTGCACTCCAGCCTGGGAGACAGAGCGAGACTCGGTCTCAAAAAAAAAAAAAAAGAAAGAAAAAGGTGAGTCAGGCAGGCCAGAGGTGAGGCCGGAGTTGGCTCCTGTAGTCATTCACACAAACAGCTCCTTTCCGAAGACAATTGATTGCAGGCGTGCAATGAGTGGTTAGAAGACAAGTGTCACCAGGAATAAAGTGGGAGCAGCCTGGGGCAGTGGCTGAGTGGCCAGTCATCTCTGGTGCCATCTCACTCAAGACGCGGGCCGGGAGCCGAGGACACTGGAGACCACTTTGTTTCCTCATTGCTGTCGGGGCCGCCGCTGCCCTCCCCACCCCCACTGCCCCTGTCAGCTCCTCCACCTCTAGAAATGGAGGTCTTCTGCATCCCCTCTCCACGGCCGAGTTCAGGGGCTTCCCATGAGATTCAGCCAAAAAGGTCCCAGGCCTTTGCTATCCCATGGGGGCTGAGGCCAGTATCAGGCGTCGGTCCCTGGTCTCCCCCGTCTGCTGGGACCTTTCTCTCCCAGGCTGTGCTTTGTCCTCAGCGAGGCCTGCCAGGATGTCCAGGTGATGTCACCCAGTCAGCCTGTTCCATCCCCTGGCTCCCCCTCAAGCCCTCCTTCCACTAAAACCACGGGGGTTTCAGGAATGACCTGGAAAGCGACACCACCTCCGCAGAAGGGGCCTGTTACGCTGGGCCAGTGAAATGAGTGCCTGGAAAGGGGGGTGCCATCACCCCTTTCTTGAAGACGCTCAGGGCCACCACAGAAGGAAAAGGCAGCAGCCCTCGTCCCCAGTGTGAGGAAAAGACCAATAAGCTGGCATCACTGTCTGCCACTCAATCTGACTTCATGAAAGCCACCAGGGGCCATTTCTGGGTGGGGGAAGAGGCAGGTAGGAAAAGCCAAGTGCATGGGGCTCCCGGGCCTCAGCCAGAGCCCAGGCTTAGTGGCACCTGAAGCCAGCCCTGGTGCTGCTGCACTGTGCACACTTTATAAAATGGGGCCGGGTGCGGTGG
The DNA here is from genome assembly GCF_028878055.3 of Symphalangus syndactylus. Classification (NCBI taxonomy): domain Eukaryota; kingdom Metazoa; phylum Chordata; class Mammalia; order Primates; family Hylobatidae; genus Symphalangus; species Symphalangus syndactylus. The sequence continues at coordinate 10,273,098 of NC_072436.2, forward strand.
CTCATGCCTGTGATCCCAGCATTTTGGGAGGCCAAGGCGGGTGGATCACTTGAGGTCAGAAGTTCGAGACCAGCCTGGCCAACATGGTGAATCCCCTTCTCTGCTAAAAATACAAAAATTTTCTGGGCGTGGTCACGGGCACCTGTAATCCCAGCTACTCGGGAGGCTGAGGCAGGAGAATCGCTTGAACCCGGGAGGCAGAGGTTGCAGTGAGCCGAGATCATGCCATTGCACTCCAGCCTGGGTGACAGAGCGAGACTTTGTCTCTTAAAAAAAAAAAAAATGGACCTTGTGCCAGTTGTCTGGAGTGAACGTCCCCTGGCTGCCCCATCATGTCAGTGGAGAACAGAGAGCCAGGCCCTGGGCTGGCAGGACACCCCTTCCTCTCCTGGGGGATTGAGAGCTGTGGGTGGGGGCCTGCCTGGCAGCAGGGCCTCCGAGTTGGCTGGAGGTGTTTATTAATCCTGGGCTCCGCGGCTGGGGCCTCTCCGCTGAGCCTGCGCCTGCATGTGCACGTCTGTCTCCAGCCCTGTCAGTCCTGGCCCAGCTCCTTCCCTGTCTGGGTGTGATCGCCGCTGCGCTCCCCTGGGCATGTGGGTGTAACAAGTCCAAACCTTCTGTGGGAGTCGGGCAGGCTCGGCCCCGCCCTCAGGGCTGTGCCCTTTCCTCCCAGACTGGTTGTGCAGGAGCAGGCATGAGTGTGGCCGTTGTGGGTGCATGCGCGGCAGGCCTGGGACCCAGCGGCCCGCTGCCTCACCTGCAAGGAGGGGCCTCCCAGAAACTCCCTTCCCCAGTGCCCAGCCGCCCCACCTCGCCAGACTTAGCTGACCAGCCAGCGAGGACGCCCGCTGCCTCCCACCTGCCCTCCTGCCCTCCGCCAGCCAAGCCCAGCCTGAGCCAGCACCTGCCTTTAAGACCATGTTCAAGGGGCTGAGCAAAGGCTCCCAGGGGAAGGGGTCCCCCAAGGGCTCCCCAGCCAAGGGGTCCCCCAAAGGCTCCCCCAGCAAGCACAGCCGGTGAGTGGGACTGGGGGATGGGGAGCAGGGGAACTGGGGTGGGGGTGGTGCCAGGCCCAGGTCCTTGAGCCACCTGGCGGTGGCGGCGGCCCAGAGCCCAGGACCAGCCCCGTGCTGGTGCTGGCATTTGGTATCCCGAGGCCAAAGGGCCCAGGGGTGGACTCTCTCCTTGCTTTGGGAGCCGCAGGCCCAGGCCGAACTTCAGCCCTGGCAGGAGGCAGGGGATGGCCTGGGGCTCCCTACATCCTCTAAGGGGGCCTGCGGGCCACGGATTGAGGCCGCTCAGCGGGAGAAGTGCTGGACAGGAGCCTGCACCGGGGCCCTCCTCTGCCAGAGGCTGGGAGACAGGAGAGCCTGGGAGACAGGAGAGCCTGGCTGCCTGACTGCAGCTCTGCCCCAAGGCTCTACTTGGCTGGGATGACCCCTGGAGCCTGGGTGCAGGGCATGAGGACCGAATGGGCGGGGTGGGATCCCTGGGGTAGGGACGCAGGGGCTGTGCGGCCTCCTGCCTAAGCCACAGCCCTCCCCAGAGTTCTCACCCAGGGCCTTGTTGTATTGAAGAGTTAGGGGTTCATGGCCAGGCGCAGTAGCTCACGCCTATAATCCCCGAACTTCGGGAGGCCAATGCGGGAGGATTCCTTGAGCCCAGGAGTTCGAGACCAGCCCGGGCCACATCGGGAGATCTTGTTTCTATAAAAAAATAAAAATAAAAAATAGCCAGGCATGGTGGCTCGTGCCTATTGCTTGAGCCCAGGAGTTTGAGGCTGCAGTGAGTCATGATCACACCACTGCGCTCCCGCCTGTGTGACAGACTGAGACTCTGTCTTTAAAAAAAAAAAAAAAAAAAAATCCTAGTGCAATACCTCACGCCTGTAATCCTACCACTTTGGGAGGCCGAGGCAGGTGGATCACTTGAGCCCAGGAGTTCGAGACCAGCCTGGGCAACATGAGGAAATCCCGTCTCTACAAAAAATATACAAAAATTATCTGGATGTAGTGGTGCATGCCTGTAGTCAGAGCTAGTTGGGAGGCTGAGGTGAGAGGATCACTTGAGCCCGGGAAGTCGAGGCTGCAGTGAGCCGTGATCACTCCACTACACTCTAGCCTGGGTGACAGAGCAAGACCCTGTCTGTTAAAACAAAACAAAATAGAGTTGGGGCTTCTTTTTCCAGTGGGTGTGGCGCAGGGGGCACTGGGCCTCCCTTGGACCACCCGGCTCTCTGGGGCCCAGCCCCAGCTCTCTGTGGATGGATTAGGCGGTGTTCTTCCCACTCACTGGCTTCAGCTTGTCTGCAGAGGAGGCGGCAGCCCGCCTGGGTCCAGGGTGTCGAGATAAGCTCAGGGATGAAAGGCTGGTGTGGGAGCGGGGGTGCCCATTACCCCGATAGGGATCAAGGCACCAACAGACACCGCGGCTGGGCGTCTGGGCGGACGGGAAGACAGTGGTTAAGGACTCTCAGCTAACACTCTCGCTGAGTGACCTGTCCTCCCTGGGGCACCTGAGCCCCACCCAGGGTGGAGTATGCAGCTCCCCGTGGGAGCAGCCATCCCAGGAGGCGGGACCTGAGCAGGCGTGCCCGGGGCCCAGCACCTGCAGCTCCCACTGTCCAGGCAGGCTCCCCAGCAGCGCGCTCCTGGCCTGGGGCAGCTCGGTCCTCAGGGCCCTGTTGGCTCTCACCTCACGTGCGATCCACTCGTTTGACATGAACTTACTAAGCACTTACTGCATGCCAGGACTGTTCTAGGCACTGGAGATGTCGCTGTAGACAGAACCAACAGGCCCCTGCCTTCAAGGCACTAGCCCTCTAGTGAGATAAAAACTAACACGTGCTGGGTGCCGACCCTGCACCAGGCCTGCACTGGATGTTTCAGACAGATAAATTCAATGAATGCTCACAATAGCCCTAAGGCATCGATATTTTTATTAAAATCCCGCTTTACAAGTGAGGAACCTCAGGCACAGAGAGGTTGAGTAACTTGTCCAAGGTCACACAGCATTAATGATGGAGAAAGATGAAACCAGGCTGTCTTGGCCACAGAGTTCTTCCAGACTGCTGAGCCTTCACCAGCACTGTCCCTTTGCCTGGGGGGGGGGCTATCCTTTGATCCAGTTCAAGGCTTCCCCTGCCCCAGGATAATGATCCCCCAATAAGGCACTGTGCTCATGTGGCTTGGACCAATATGCCCTCTTTTAGGTCTGCTTGACCTCATGACCTCCACAGAGTGAGTGCATGCACGCAGCAGGTGCTCTGTGGAGGCTGCAGGGCGAATGCACAGAGAAAGCCCTGGGGTGGAAGCAAGGTTTCCCCTCCGTCCCTGACCATGTGACTCAGAGCAAGTCAGGGCCCAATCTGGGCTTTGAACCCTCAACTCTGGAGAATGTTAGGGTGCCCAGCAGTCTCTTGCGCCTGCCCCCCCTCCCCGGCTCCGACAGTGTGAGGCTCCTCTAGACGGCTACTGAAGCCAGCACTCTGGCAAAGCTCCCTGGGGTGGAGGAGGTATAGGGGAACACAGGGCTGGAGTGGGAGGAGGTGGGGGTGGGGGACACGCTGCTGCCTCCCTGCCGCAGCCAGCCCAACTGCCCCTCCCAGGGGCCAGCCGGGCTGGCTCAGGTACTAGTGGCTGGGCCGGTGATTCACTGGCTAGGGGACGGAAGAGGCGGGCAGCTGGGTGGGGTCGGGAACTCACTGCCAGCACAGCTGGCTGGGGCTGGGACACCGAGGCCGCCTGCCCCCCAGCACCACACAGAGCTGAGACCCTCACCTTTTGACCCCTCATGTGGTGGGGCAGTGCTAACACCCCCAACCAGGACTCGCTCACAGAGCCTCCTGCAGAGAGAGACCCCAAAGTCAGGGCAGTGAGCTAGGCTGTGGGGGCAGGATGGGGTGGAAGGAGGGCAGGGGACGCCACCTGGATGGGGCACAGAGGGGCCTCTTCCACCAAGCTGCCCGCTGTCCCCTCCACCCACCAGGGCTGCCACCCAGGAGCTGGCCCTGCTCATCTCCCGCATGCAAGCCAACGCCGACCAGGTGGAACGGGACATCCTGGAGACGCAGAAGAGGCTGCAGCAGGTGAGGCCCCGGCAGCAGTTGGCAGGGCGTGGGCAGGCTGGGTGGCATGGGCGGCCCATCATCAGGCCTGGCACTCCCTGAGTGCCCCCTGGTGATGGTGAAGATGGAACAGATGACCTTTGTCCTGCACCGCCCATCCTCTAACACATGGTGGGAGAGACGGCTCAGCTTCCTTCTTTTCTGGGCTCCCCTGTGTCTTGTTACGGACGCCCTGGGCCTGACCCTGTGCCTGGCGTGGGCCTCGAGGTTGGCCAGCATAGCTGGGGTCCCAAAGGTTGGGCTCAGGCCCACAGTGATGGGCAGCAGGGGTGTGGGGGCTCTGGGCCCTGGCGAGTCTGCCCATCCCCTGCCCACAGGACCGGCTGAACAGTGAGCAGAGCCAGGCCCTGCAGCACCAGCAGGAGACGGGCCGCAGCCTGAAGGAGGCCGAGGTGCTGCTCAAGGACCTCTTCCTGGACGTGGACAAGGCCCGGCGGCTCAAGCACCCGCAGGCTGAGGAGATTGAGAAGGAGTGAGTGGGGCTGCGGCAGGGCTGGGGGTCCCTGGGGAAGACCTAGGCCCAGCCGTGACCTGCCGGCCACCTTCTTGACAGCATCAAGCAGCTGCACGAGCGGGTGACCCAGGAGTGTGCGGAGTACCGTGCCCTGTACGAGAAGATGGTGCTGCCCCCCGAAGTGGGACCCAGGGTCGACTGGGCACGCGTGCTGGAGCAGAAACAGGTCAGGAGCTCAAAGTCACACCCCAGTGTGATCAGAGGGCGATACGGAACTGCATTTAATCCAGGGCCTGACTGTAGGTTTGAACAGTCAGGGTGTAGGGGTGGCTCGGGGGTCTGGGCAGGGAGACAGCAGAGCAGACAGTGCAGTCAGGGAAGACTTCCTGCAGGAGGAGGTACATGAAGAGACCTTAGAGGGGTGAGAGGGTTTGGTTGGGTCAGGGTGAAGTAGTGAGGAGAGGACAATTCCAGAAAGAAGGAGCAAAGGCTCCTGCCAGGAGGAAGCCTGGGGTTGGACGGGAAGTGGGGATTTCTGGGCAGGTGGGCAGAGCCAGGTCATGGGGCATTCTGATCCCTGGTTGAGGAGTTGTGCTTTGATGCCACAGAGAAGGGGTGTCATCCTGCAATAGAGGGACAGTGAGGAAGGGCCCGGCTGGAGCAGGGCTTTCTGAGGTCCCTAGAGCTTGGCTGGAGGTGTCCAGGCAGGAGGCACTGAGGCTGGGTCACAGATGAGGCAGGGTGGAGCTGGAGACTTCTCAGAGGCTGAGCCCAGCGTCTGGGAACCAGTGGGACTCAGGGGCCACTGCAGAATGGCCTCGCCCCTGGGTGAGCTGCAGGGCGTGCACCCGGGCTGCTCCCAGGCTCGTCCACGCTCTGCCCAAATGACCAAGTCCACTTCTCCGGGTGGGAGGCGTGTGGGGTTCTCTGGCTCGCCACCGCGGTCCTGTGGGGACTGAGCCGCTGGCTCTCCTGCAGAAGCAGGTCTGCGCAGGCCAGTACGGGCCGGGCATGGCGGAGCTGGAGCAACAGATCGCCGAGCACAACATCCTGCAGAAGGAGATAGACGCCTATGGGCAGCAGCTGCGCAGCCTTGTGGGGCCGGTAGGTGAGCCGGGAGGATGTCACATCCGGGCCAGCCCCAGCCCCTGTTTCTCCAGTCAGAGCCGGAGCTAGATGGGCTGGGCCCTGGGGATAGGGGTGGGTGGGGTATAGCTGGCCCAGATCTTAGGGGGCCATCTCCCTGCACCCCACCTCTCACGGGCTTGTTTCTCCCCTTGGTCGAGGCAGGATGCAGCCACCATCCGGAGCCAATACCGAGACCTACTGGTGAGCAGGAGGGAGGGTCGGGCAGGGCGGCTGCGGGTGGGCCTGGGTGGCCGCCCGGACCCTGCCCGGGGCCAGCGTTCCTGAGCGCGGCCCAGTGGCGCCTTTTGCCCCCCACTTTCTCTCTCCCCACCCTGCTGCTGGCGGCGGATCCTGAGCACAGAAGGCGGCGTCGTGGCGCGGGCAGAGCCTGGGCAGCCTGTACACGCACCTGCAGGGCTGCACGCGGCAGCTAAGCGCCCTGGCGGAGCAGCAGCGCCGCATCCTGCAGCAGGACTGGAGCGACCTCATGGCCGACCCTGCGGGCGTGCGGCGGGAGTACGAGGTCGGCTGGCAGAGGTTGGGGCCAGGTGGGGGAGGCCAGGGCCATCCTGGTCCTCACCACCGCTCCCCACCCTACTCGCCCCCAGCACTTCAAGCAGCAGGAGCTGCTGAGCCAGGAGCAGAGCGTGAACCAGCTGGAGGACGACGGCGAGCGCATGGTGGAGCTGCGGCACCCCGCGGTGGGGCCCATCCAGGTGCGCTGCGGGCAGGGCGAGAGTGAGAAGGGACATGGTGGGCGGGGAAGGGGGGGAGGTGGGGTGGACGTGGGGGGGGGCGGGGCGTGGTCCGAGGGCTCTGTGCTGCCGTACCCAGGCCCATCAGGAGGCCCTGAAGATGGAGTGGCAGAACTTCCTGAACCTGTGCATCTGCCAGGAGACCCAGCTGCAGCACGTGGAGGACTACCGCCGGGTGAGCCCTCAGGCAGGCGGCAGGGGCGACAGGGGCGGATGGTCCCACAGCACCCCTGCCCACAGGAGAGGCACTGCACCTCTCAACTAGACAGAGCTGGCAGGGCGCGGTGGCTCACACCTGTAATCCCAGCACTTTGGGAGGCCGAGGCTGGCGGATCACTTGACGTCAGGAGTTCGAGATCAGCCTGGCCAACATGGTGAAACCCTGTCTCTACTAAAAATACCAAAATTAGCCAGACGTGGTCGCGCGCGCCTGTAATCTCAGCTACTCAGGAGGCTGAGGCAGGAGAATCGCTTGAACCTAGGAGGCGGAGGTTGCAGTGGGCCGAGATTGGTCCACTGCACTCCAGCCTGGGTGACAGAGAGAGACTCCACCTCAGAAATAAAATAAAATAGAGCTATGTGGTTGCCACTCAGTCCCAGAGGGAAAGCAAGGCATGGGCACATTCTCAACAGGGTGAAGCGGTTCCCAGGGGGGTGAAAATTGGTTCTTAATGGCAGAAAAATATCTTAACTCTTTTTATGCATGAAGTACAGATCCACATACAGCACCTAAGCTGTATACAGCATATCTGTGGTATTAAAATTTCATGGGGGCCAGGTGTGGTGGCTCACACCTGTAATTCCAGCACTTTGGGAGGCCGAGCCAGGAGAATTGCTTGACCCCAGTAGTTCCAGACCAGCCTGGGCAACATAGCGAGACCCTGTCTCTATACAAATAGATAAATCTCTATCAAAATAAATAAATAAATAAAATTTTATGGGGATGAGGTGGGGGAAATTAAATAAAATATTTCTTAAAAGGCTCTTTAGGAGAATAATAATGAAAAAAAAACAGTTGAGAAACCCTGATATAATATACAACTGGGATTTGGGGGCAGATAATGTTTCATACATTTTCCTATAGAACCACAGACTGTGATCACACACATTGACAAAAATTCCGTAAAAGCACCTGGAATGCTTCTTTAAAGCACAGCTTCTTCTCCGGGGCTGGGACAAGTGCAGCTCCAATACCCTCTGTCCCAGCAAGAAAGACTTCAGGTGCTGGAGGGAGGCAGGTGATGGTGCCCTTCATTTGTGCAGGAAGGACGAAGACCAAGTGTTTTATGACCCACTTAAAAAAATTAAGTTCAGTGCACGAGTAAGACCCCATTTGCGAGAGCACACCAGTGATAAAAGGTCCTGCCACCTGCGTAGGAAAAAGAGCGGCCAGAGTAGGGGAGAGTGACAGTTTAGGTTTAGCTCGTTTAAATTTAGCTGGTTTAGGTTTGTCTGGTTTGTGTTTAGCTGGTTTAGGTTTATCTGGTTCGCGTTTGACTGGTTTAGGTTTGGCTGGTTTCGGTTTAGGTGGTTTGTGTTTAGCTGGTTTAGATTTAGCTGGTTTAAGTTTAGCTGGTTTAGGTTTACCTGGTTTAGGTTTAGCTGATTTGTGTTTAGTTGGCTTAGGTTTAGCTGGCTTAGGGGTTACTGGTTTAGTTTAGCTGGTTCACATTTATCTGGTTTGTGTTTAGCTGGTTTGTATTTAGCTGGTTTAGGTTTAGCTGCTTTGTGTTTAGCTGGTTTAGGTTTAGCTGGCTTAGGTTCAGCTGGTTTGTGGGGTCAGTGGGCAGCAGCTTGCCCCAGGCTCTGCCCTTGACCACCCAGTGAACTCAGTTCCAGGAAGAGGCCGACTCAGTCAGCCAGACCCTGGCGAAGCTCAACTCCAACTTGGATGCCAAGTACAGCCCTGCACCTGGGGGCCCCCCTGGCTCCCCCACAGAGCTGCTGCAACAGCTGGAGGTGAGACAACCCCACCAGGCCATCTGCACCCCACTTCTGGGAATTGGTCCTGTCCATCTTTCTGGGCCTCACCCCTTCTGCCTCGGTACCTAGTCCTATCCCAAGCCCTGGCCTGGGTGCTGGCGGGTGGTCTGCTCTAGCAGGAGGCTGGCCAGGTACCGGCAAGCTCCTCCCACCTCTGGACGTCAGTTTCCTCATTTGCAGTGGGACAAGGGCAGCCTGGGAGAGCTCTGAGGCCCGTCTAGCTTCTGCTCAGAGGCCTGGGTGATGCTGTGCCATCCCCCTCCCTGCAGCTAGCAGATCCCAGGATCCTAGGCCCCCAGAGAGGGGCTCCTTTTACTTTGCTGACTTAGAGACCCCTGCCTTCATGAAGGCCAGCCTCTAGTCCTTTTGAAGGATGGGTACGGTGTGGCCAGCCTCCAATGCAGCCTGGGCCCCTGGCAGGCAGAGGAAAAACAGCTGGCCGTCACCGAGAGGGCCACTGGGGACCTGCAGCGGCGAAGCCAGGATGTGGCCCCTTTGCCACAGCGAAGAAACCTGCCTCAGCAGCCCCTGCACGTGGACAGCATCTGCGACTGGGACTCAGGAGAAGTGCGAACTCCCCCACCTCACCCCTGCCGCCATCCAGCCCCACCCAGCCCATCCCCTGCCCCTGCCCCTGCCCAAGCCCATCCCCGCTCCATCCCCAGCTGTCTCCTGCGCCCACTTTTGCCCTACTCCTTCCCTTGACCCAGACCCTCCTCTCTCCAAGTCCTGTCCTGCCTCTTTTCTACCCCAGCACCTCCCACCCTACTCTTGTCCCTGTACCAGCTGCTGTCCCCATCTGTCTCTGTCCCCAGCCCCTACTCTGCCCTGGCCTTGGCCCCCTGCCCCTGAGCCTGCAGGAGCCGCTCCCTTTCTGTGCCCCCAGGTGCAGCTGCTGCGGGGCGAGCGGTATAAGCTGATGGATAACACTGACCCGCACACCTGGGTCGTGCAGGGCCCTGGTGGGGAGACCAAGCGTGCTCCCGCCACCTGCTTCTGCATCCCAGCACCAGACCCTGATGCTGTGGCCAGGGCCTCCCGGTAGGTCTGTGTAGGGATACTCGGGGCAGGCTGTGGGCAGAGCAGGCCGGCCCTGCACTGTCCAAGCCTCAAAGGCCGGCCTTCACCTGAAGCTGCGTCTACTGGGGCTGGGGAGGGAGAGAGGCAGAGTGGGGACCTCTTTCTCGAATCCCCTCTTCGTTCTAGGCTGGCCTTGGAGCTGCAGGCCCTGAAGCAGAAATTGGCCACAGTCCAGAGCCGCCTGAAGGCCAGTGCTGTGGAGTCTCTTCGGCCCAGCCAGCAGGGTACCCAGGGTGGCCCGGGGAGGGGTGGCTGTGGGGCTAGAAGGAGTAGATTCCGACTTCCGACTGGTCTGTGATGAGGAGGGGTTGCCTTGGGTTAGGAACCATCACTCTGGGGATTTCATCTCTGGGGTGGCCCTGCCCATCCCCTCCACCCTACTCCGACAGGACCCTCTGTGGGCACCTGGTGGGGGCACCCATCTGGCAGTCTGGAGATAGACCCTGGGCCCTCACCAGCACCTCTGCCCCCAGCTCCATCTGGCTCGGCCCCGGCCAACCCACAGGCCCAGAAGCTCCTGACACAGATGACCCAGCTGGATGGAGACCTGGGACAGATAGAGAGGCAGGTGCTGGCCTGGGCGCGGGCCCCGCTGAGCCGCACCACACCCCTGGAGGACCTGGAGGGCCGCATCCACAGCCATGAGGTGGGTGAGCGGCGGAAAGGGGCGGCTGGGATGAGAAACGGCCCGGCCCTGGTGCTTACACATGAGGGAGGTCAGGCAAGTGCAGGAGCAGTGGCTGGGACGGAGGTGGAGAAGGGTATGGACAGAGCTGGGCTCAGACAAGCTGGTTCCCCTCCTGGCTCCTCCACTGACCAGATCCGGGATCTTGGACTACATGACTCTCTGGGCCTTGGTTTCCTCATCCCTGAAGCAGACATCATAATGCCCAGCTCACCTGATCATTCAGGAAGGTTCCAGTAGGGCCCAATGTCAACACCCCCAGGAGGTATTCTGGCGAAGCTCCTGAAATAGCAAGGAAGCCTGGAGAATCTTAGGAAGAGATGTCCCCTGGCTGCAAGGGGGAGCCTACCTGGGGAGGTTGCAGCGTTGTGTAAACTCCTTACCCAAGAACAGCAAGCTCTCTGCCACGTGGACTCAACACTCCCAAAAGCGCTCAGAGTGAAACCCACACCGGGCCACGGTCTGGGGTATCCTCCCAAACCAGTTTCTTTTCTTTTCTGGAGACAAAGTCTCTCTGCATCACCCAGGCTGGAGTGCAGTGGCACGATCTGGGCTCACTGCAACTTCTGCCTCCCAGGTTCAAGCAATTCTCCTGCCTCAACCTCCTGAGTAGCTGGGATTACAGGCACGCACCACCATGCCCAACTAATTTTTGTATTTTTAGTAGAGACGGGGTTTCACCATGTTGGCCAGGCTGATGTCGAACTCCTGACCTCAAGTGATCCACCTATCTCGGCCTCCCAGAGTGCTGAGATTACAGGCGTGAGCCACCGCGCCTGGTCTGTTTTTTGTTTTTTGTTTTTTGAGATGGGGTCTCACTTTGTCACCCAGGCTGGAGTGCAGTGGTGTGCAGTGGTATAATCTCAGCTCACTGCAACCTCCACCTCCCAGGCTTGAGTGATCCTCCCACCTCAGCCTCCCGAGTAGTTGGGACCACAGGTGCAACACTGAGCCCAGCTAATTTTTTTGGTAGCGATGGGCTTTTGCCATGTTGCCCAGGCTGGTCTCAAACTCCTGAGCTCAAGCAATCCTCCCGCTTCGGCCTCCCAAAGTGCTAGGATTACAGGCATTAGCCACGGCACTTGGCCATATTATTATTATTTTGAGACGGGATCTTGCTTTGTTGCCCAGGCTGGAGGGCAGTGGCATGATCAAGGCTCACTGTAGCCCCAACCTCCTGGTCTCAAACAATCCCCCTGTCTTCACCTCCCAAGAAGCTGCGTCCTTAGGTTTTGAAGTCATAGCATCTGCCACGTCAGTGGTGTTGGGGTCCAGGAGAAGCCCAGTTAGACTGGTGGTGGGTGGTGCCGGGTACAGAGTCAGCATTGCTCGGTGACGGACCGGGCAGATGAGTGAATAACTGATGAAAGAATGAGGGCGACAGTCCCTAGTGGGCAGAGCCAGGGCTTTGGCTGGAGCGACAGGGCCGGGGGACCTGATGGTCTTGTGAGCAGGACAGTGACATGAAGATGACTGTGGGTAACTGTGTGCCTAGCGCTCGCTGCTGAGCTCCGGACACAGGCTCTTGTGTCGCCCTCCCATCAATCATTCTTTTTTATTTATTTTTTTGAGATGGAGTCTTGCTCTTGTCGCCCAAGCTGGAGTGCAGCGGCATGATCTCAGCTTGCTGCAACCCCCACCTCCTGGGGTTCAAGCAATTCTCCTGCCTCAGCCTCCTGGGTAGCTGGGATTACAGGTGCACGCCACTACGGCTGACTAATTTTTGTATTTTTAGTAGAGACAGGGTTTCGCCAGGTTGGCCAGGCTGGTCTCGAACTCCTGACCTCAAGCAATCCACCCGCCTCGGCCTCCCAAAGTGCTAGGATTACAGGCGTGAGCCACTGCGCCCGCCCCCTCCTATTAATCATTCTGTAGATGAGGAGACTGAGGGTCAGAGAGGTTGATCTGCCGCAGGTCATCCACAGAGGAGCGAGCAGGGCCAGGACTGAACCCAGTTCTCTGGCCTGAGCCCAAGCAGGTACCCACCACACTCTACTGCCTCCGTGGGCGCAGAGTTAGGGTATCCTGGTAGAAGAGTCGGGCGGAACCCACCTGCCCAGAGATCCCTGACCCCGCCCCTCTTCAGGGCACAGCCCAGCGCCTGCAGAGCCTGGGAACGGAGAAGGAGACAGCCCAGAAGGAGTGCGAGGCGTTTCTGTCCACGCGGCCCGTGGGCCCCGCTGCGCTGCAGCTGCCCGTGGCCCTCAACAGCGTGAAGAACAAGTTCAGTGACGTGCGGGTTCTGTGCAGCCTCTACGGGGAGAAGTGAGTGCTTTGGGGACAGGGCAGCCAGGCAGGGCAGCAGCGTGTGGCCCAGAGAGTGTCTGAGCCTTGCCTCCTCTGCGGCAGAGCCAAGGCTGCCCTGGGCCTGGAGCGGCAGATCCAGGATGCGCACAGGGTCATCCGAGGCTTCGAGGCCACCCTGGTGCAGGAGGCCCCCATCCCTGCTGAACCGGGGGCTCTGCAGGAGAGGGTCAGCGAGCTGCAGGTAAGGGACCAGCCGGGGCCTCCTGGTGGCAGGGGGACCCAGCATTCAGGGGCGGGTGGGGTGGACACGGCGTCTCCCCAGCCACGAGGGTGCACGGCTGCGTCCTCTCCTTCCGCAGCGCCAGCGGAGGGAGCTGCTGGAACAGCAGACCTGCGTGCTGCGGCTGCACCGCGCGCTGAAGGCCTCGGAGCACGCATGCGCCGCGCTGCAGAACAACTTCCAGGAGTTCTGCCAAGACCTGCCTCGCCAGCAGCGCCAGGTGCGAGCCCTCACCGACCGCTACCACGCCGCAGGGGACCAGCTGGACCTGCGGTGAGCGACTGGGTCCTCGGGGCACAGGGTGTGGGCTGGTGCAGAGCCAGGCATTGCTGTCTACAAGCTGTGTGATCCTGGGCTAGTGACTTCACTTCTCTGAAGCTGTTTCCTCATCTCTAAAATGGGATAACAACAGCACTTACCTCCCAGGGTGGTGCCTGGTAGAGACTGTCCCATCTCTGAATTCCCAGGCTCAGGGAGTGGGGATCTGCACAGCAGGCCACTCGGGCCTCCTGACCTGCCCCCAGGAGGAGGCTCCCACCAGCCTCCCTGTGCACCTGCCCCTGTCCCCAGAGGGCAGGTCTTATCTCTGTTCTGGGCCTCGTCCTCCTGCAGGGAGAAGATGGTGCAGGATGCCGCCCTCACTTACCAGCAGTTCAAGAACTGCAAGGATAACCTGAGCTCCTGGCTGGAGCACCTGCCCCACAGCCAGGTGCGGCCCAGCGACGGCCCCAGCCAGATCGCCTACAAGCTGCAGGCGCAGAAGGTGAGGCTGGGGCAGGGACAGCTGCCTGTGCCCATGTGGCCCCCTAGTGGCCAGAGCTCAGAAGCGCTCTAAGGGGCTTCAAAGCCCAGACCACGGAGGCCTTGGGCCCCTTCCCTGGCCTCCAGCTGAAATGCTCCTCTTTGCCCACAGACGGGGCCAGCCCATCTCTGTCTGGCCCGACTGGGGCAGTGGGATTTACAAGCTCAGGCCACAGAGCCCTGAGGGTTCCAGCCACTATTGCATCTTCCTCACACTCATCAAGCCCCTGCCATGTGCCAGGCAGTGGGTTCACTGGGGTACAAGCCTGCACCCAGGCAGCTCCCAGTCTGGTGGGGGAGGTCTATGATGCTGATAAGCATTGGTGGGAGAAGCCAGCGTGCTGTGGGTGCCCCCAGGCTGGACACCCACGTGGGTCAGGGTTGGTGGTGTGGGAGGAAGCAAGTGTAGCCGGGGGAGGGATGAAATGTCCCATACAGAGAACATGCCATCAGAGGAAAGGAGGGGAACTCAGGGGCGAGGGCGACCAGATGGGCAGACCACACAGGCCCTTCCAGCATGGGATCCAGGCTGCACTGTCTCCTATGGCCCCCAGAAGCTGCTGGGGAGGGGATGCTTCCAGGCCAGTGTTTAGAAGCTGGCTCTGGCTGCCGAGTAGAGAACGGCTAAGAGGGTGGGAATGAAGACATGGAGGCCCACGAGGAGCCAGGCTGGAAATCCAGGTGAGAGAGAGTGACGGCCTGGCCGGGGAAGGGACCATGGCACAGGGCGAGGTGGGCAGATCTGAGATGGAGATGGCAGAATTAGGTGGACTTGGTGACTGCTTGAAGGGGACAGTGAGTGAGATGGACGGGGCCTGGTGGTGCCCAGGGTTCCGTTGGGGACAACTGGGAAGAGGGGGCACCTCCACCTGAGGTGGAACACAGGGAATAGAGCATATCTGGGGAGATGAATGGGGCCGGCTAGGTCATGCTGAAATGAGGTGGCCAGGACAGCCGAGGGCAGCGGGGAGATGGAGGTAGGCATATGGGAGGGAACTGGGGCTGGGGGTTCCCCTAGGAGCTCATGAGAGCAAAGATGGGTCTGGGACTTCCGGAAAATGAGAATATCTGGGGAGAGAGTAGGGAGGTGACATTGGGAAGGGGGCCTGGGACAGAGATTCTCAGCCGTGGGTGCAAACTAGAATCTCCCAGGGAGCATTTAAAACATCCCCAGGCCAGGACCCCTACCCAGACCAAATAAATTGGATTATTGTGGTCAGAGCATCAGTATATTAAGTTCCCAGATGAATAAAAGTGGGCGCCCCGGGTTGAGAACTTTCCAATTGGAGCCATGGTTCTGGATGAGCTGTAGCAGCATCACCTGGGGACTTGTCAGAAATGTGACTTCTCAGGGCCACCCAGACCTGCTGGATCCGATGTGCAGGTGGACCCCGAATGCCTGCCTGCCTCCCACAGGCCCCAGGTGATGCTCGCAGATACTGCTGTGCTAGAACGGAACTCTGAGGGGCACCAGGCCAAAGAAAGGTGCTCATGCCTATAATCCCAGCACTTTGGGAGGCCGAGGCTGGCGGATCACCTGAGGTCAGGAGTTCGAGACCAGCCTGGCCAACATGGTGAAACCCCATCTCTACTAAAAATATAAAAATTAGCCTGGCATGGTGGCAGGCACCTGTAATCCCAGCTACTCAGGAAGCTGAGGCATGAAAATCGCTTTAACCCAGGAGGCTGCTGTGAGCCGAGATAACGCACTCCAACCTGGGTGACAGAGCGATACTTGGTCTCAAAAAAAAAAAAAAAGAAAGGGATTCTGCCAAGGTGCCTCGGAGAGGAAGGAGGAAAAGCAGAGAGAATAGAGAATGATGTCAGGGAGAGGAGGGAGTTTGGCCCAGGTCTCCCTCCCTGCCCTTTCTTGTTCCTGGGAGGCAGCTCTGGCTGACTGTGGCCCTGGAGCCATGGCTAGAGGAGAGTCAGGGTGAGTGGCATTTCCTGGCCTCCTGACTCTGGGTTCTTCCCTGGCAGAGGCTGACGCAGGAGATCCAGAGCCGAGAGCAGGACAGGGCCACAGCATCCCGCCTCTCCCAGGCCCTGCAGGCAGCGCTCCAGGTAAGCAGCTTGCCTTCAGCTTGCCCCTCTCCATGTATCACCCTTGTCCCTCTTCCAGCCCTATCCCCCACACCCAGCTTCCCCACTGGCTGCCAGCCTGCTGTCCTTTCCTCCCTGCTCAGGACTATGAGCTCCAGGCAAACACCTACCGCTGCTCTTTGGAGCCCACCCTGGCAGTGTCAGCCCCTAAGAGACCCAGAGTGGCTCCTCTGCAGGAGAGCATCCAGGCCCAGGTGAGATGGGACCTGGTGGGGCTCAGTGGACCTTGGCACCAGCTCTGCAGGCTCCAAGGCAGGAGCTGACTCTGCCCTTCCCCTCTCCCTCTGCCCTCTCCAGGAGAAGAACCTTGCAAAGGCCTATACTGAGGTTGCAGCAGCACAGCAGCAGCTGCTGCAGCAGCTGGAGTTTGCTAGAAAAATGCTGGAGAAGGTACACAGACAACACCTACACATTTCCCACAACAGCCAAGAATAACCAGGAATGCCCACTCCATTCCCAGAATGCCAGGCTGTCACCCTGGTAGTCTCCCTTCCTCCTCTCCCTCCTGCCTGCAGCTCCTGGGCAGCTCTGGCTGCTGGAGAGGGGAGCAGCTTCCAGCCACCTTTTCTCTCCAGCAGCTCTTACAGGCTGGTGTCCATCGCAGGGTTAGGCCCTGGAGATGGCATTCAGTGTGGTCACAGCTTGGCCGCTGGGCGTCCTCCAATGGGACAGGACCTCTAACCCCAGAGAGCAGAGAAAATCCCCTACAGCCTTCAGCCTCAGCCACCTGGCTGTCCACCCTCGGCCTACACACTACACACCCTCGAGCCAGAACTTCTCCAGGACTCCTGGTGACTTGCCAGCTTTTCTGTTACCCTCAGCCACAGTCAGCATCCCTGGATGGAAGGGGAAAGGGGAGAGGTTCTGGAGGGACAGGGAGAACCTCTCCTGTTTGCACTTTTTTTTTTTTTTTTTGAGACAGGGTCTCGCTCTATCACCAAGGCTGGAGTGCAATGGCGCAATCTCAGCTCACTGCAACCTCTGCCTCCCCAGTTCAAGCGATTCTCCTGCCTTGGCCTCCTGAGTAACTGAGATCACAGGCATGCATTACCACACCCAGCTAATTTTTTGGATTTTTAGTAGAGACAGGGTTTCACTGTGTTGATCAGGCTGGTCTCGAACTCCTGACCTCAGGTGATCCGCCTGCCTCAGCCTCCCAAAGTGTTGGGATTAAAGGCATCAGCCATCGCACCTGGCCCCTATTTGCGCTTTCTAATGCAAACCAGGCCTGCACACTGCCTTGGGTCCTAAAATCATTGCATTGACTGGGTCTTCTCAAAATCCTATATCCAAGCATCTTAGGTCTTCAGCTCTGCCTCTGAGGACCCACTGGGGAGTCTCAGGAAACAGGGAGAGGTCTTTCATCTCAGGAAAAACATGGAGCTCCTATCTCCACCGCCCACCCCCATGCTCTACCCTTCTTCCTCTCTGCAGAAGGAGCTCAGTGAGGACATCCGAGGGACCCATGATGCAAAGCAGGGCTCCGAGAGCCCTGCCCAAGCAGGGAGAGAGTCAGAGGCCCTGAAGGCCCAGCTGGAAAAGGAGAGGAAGCGGGTGGCCCAAGTGCAGCGTGAGCTGGAGGTGCAGAGGAGCCAACTGCTGCAGCTGAGGACCCAGCGGCCCTTGGAGAGGCTGGAGGAGAAGGAAGTGGTGGAGTTCTACCGGGACCCCCAGCTGGAGGGCAGCCTGTCTAGGGTGAAGGCCCAGGTGGAGGAGGAGGGCAAGCGGCGGGCTGGCCTGCAGGCAGACCTGGAAGTGGCAGCCCAGAAGGTCGTGCAGCTGGAAAGCAAGAGGAAGACCATGCAGCCTCATCTGCTGACCAAGGAGGTCACCCAGGTGGAGAGGGACCCCGGCCTGGACAGTCAGGCAGCCCAGCTCAGGATCCAGATCCAGCAGCTCCGTGGGGAGGATGCCGTCATCTCGGCCCGGCTGGAACGGCTGAAGAAGGAGCTACTGGCCCTTGAGAAGCGGGAGGTGGATGTGAAGGAGAAGGTCGTGGTGAAAGAGGTGGTCAAGGTGGAGAAGAATCTGGAAATGGTCAAGGCAGCCCAGGCTCTGAGGCTGCAGATGGAGGAGGATGCTGTGCGCAGGAAGCAGGCGGAGGAGGCTGTGGCCAAGCTACAGGCTCGCATCCAAGACCTGGAGCGGGCCATCAGCTCGGTGGAGCCCAAGGTCATCGTGAAGGAGGTGAAGAAGGTGGAGCAGGACCCAGGGCTCCTCCAGGAGTCCTCCAGGCTGAGGAGCCTCCTCGAGGAGGAGAGGAGCAAGAACGCGACGCTGGCCAGGGAGCTGAGCGACCTGCACAGCAAGTACAGCGTGGTGGAGAAGCAGAGGCCCAAAGTGCAGCTCCAGGAGCGCGTCCATGAGACCTTCCAGGTGGATCCGGAGACAGAGCAGGAGATCACTCGGCTCAAGGCCAAGCTGCAGGAGGTGGCGGGCAAGAGGAGCGGTGTGGAGAAGGAGGTGGAGAAGCTGCTGCCCGACCTGGAGGTCCTGCGGGCCCAGCAGCCCACAGTGGAGTACAAGGAGGTGACCCAGGAGGTGGTGAGACATGAGAGGAGCCCCGAGGTGCTGCGCGAGATCGACCGCCTGAAGGCTCAGCTCAACGAGCTCGTCAACAGCCACGGGCGCTCCCAGGAGCAGCTCATCCGCCTGCAGGGTGAGCGTGACGAGTGGAGGCGCGAGCGGGCCAAGGTGGAGACCAAGACGGTGAGCAAGGAGGTGGTGCGCCACGAGAAGGACCCGGTGCTGGAGAAAGAAGCAGAGCGGCTCCGCCAGGAGGTGCGGGAGGCGGCCCAGAAAAGGCGGGCCGCGGAGGACGCGGTGTACGAGCTGCAGAGCAAGCGCCTGCTGCTGGAGAGGAGGAAGCCCGAGGAGAAGGTGGTGGTGCAGGAGGTGGTGGTCACCCAGAAGGACCCGAAGCTGCGCAAGGAGCACAGCCGGCTGAGCCGGAGCCTGGATGAGGAGGTGGGCCGGCGGCGCCAGCTGGAGCTTGAGGTGCAGCAGCTGCGGGCCGGCGTGGAGGAGCAGGAGGGCCTGCTCAGCTTCCAGGAGGACCGCAGCAAGAAGCTGGCCGTGGAGAGGGAGCTGCGGCAGCTGACCTTGAGGATCCAGGAGCTGGAGAAGCGGCCTCCCACGGTGCAGGAGAAGATCATCATGGAGGAAGTGGTGAAGCTGGAGAAGGACCCGGACCTGGAGAAGTCCACGGAAGCCCTGCGGCGGGACCTGGACCAGGAGAAGACCCAGGTGACGGAGCTGCATCGGGAGTGCAAGAACCTGCAGGTCCAGATTGACGTCCTCCAGAAAGCCAAATCGCAGGAGAAGACCATCTACAAGGAAGTGATCCGGGTGCAGAAGGACCGCGTGCTGGAGGATGAGCGGGCCCGCGTGTGGGAGATGCTCAACAGGGAGCGCACGGCCCGGCAGGGCCGGGAGGAGGAGGCACGGCGCCTGCGGGAGCGCATTGACCGGGCCGAGACGCTGGGGAGAACCTGGTCCCGGGAGGAATCCGAGCTGCAGAGGGCCCGGGACCAGGCCGACCAGGAGCGTGGGCGGCTGCAGCAGGAGCTGTGGGCTCTGGAGAGGCAGAAGCAGCAGCAGACACTGCAGCTGCAGGAGGAGTCGAAGCTGCTCAGCCAGAAGACGGAGAGCGAGCGGCAGAAGGCGGCCCAGCGGGGCCAGGAGCTCTCTCGGCTCGAGGCGGCCATCCTCCGCGAGAAGGACCAGATATACGAGAAGGAGCGTATGCTCCGGGACCTCCACGCCAAGGTGAGCCGGGAAGAGCTCAGCCAGGAGACCCAGACGCGAGAGACCAACCTTTCCACCAAGATCTCCATCCTGGAACCCGAGACGGGGAAGGACATGTCCCCGTACGAGGCCTACAAGAGGGGCATCATCGACAGGGGCCAGTACTTGCAGCTGCAGGAGCTCGAGTGTGACTGGGAGGAGGTCACCACCTCGGGGCCCTGTGGGGAGGAGTCTGTGCTCCTGGACCGCAAGAGCGGGAAGCAGTACTCCATCGAGGCCGCCCTCCGCTGCCGTCGCATCTCTAAGGAGGAGTACCATCTGTACAAGGACGGCCACCTGCCCATCTCCGAGTTTGCGCTGCTTGTAGCCGGGGAGACCAAGCCAAGCTCCTCACTCTCCATCGGCTCTATCATCTCCAAGTCCCCACTCGCCTCCCCGGCCCCCCAGAGCACCAGTTTCTTCTCTCCCAGCTTCTCTCTCGGGCTCAGTGATGACAGCTTCCCTATCGCCGGGATCTATGACACAACCACAGACAACAAGTGCAGCATCAAGACGGCCGTGGCCAAGAACATGCTGGACCCCATCACTGGGCAGAAGCTACTGGAGGCCCAGGCGGCCACAGGGGGCATCGTGGACCTGCTCAGCCGTGAGCGCTACTCTGTGCACAAGGCGATGGAGAGGGGCCTGATCGAGAACACCTCCACGCAGAGGCTGCTCAACGCCCAGAAGGCCTTCACCGGCATCGAGGACCCCGTCACCAAGAAGAGGCTGTCGGTAGGCGAGGCTGTCCAGAAGGGCTGGATGCCCCGGGAAAGCGTGCTCCCACACTTGCAGGTGCAGCACCTGACCGGGGGGCTCATCGACCCCAAGAGGACAGGCCGCATCCCCGTCCAGCAGGCCCTCCTCTCTGGGATGGTCAGTGAAGAGCTGGCCCAGCTCCTGCAGGACGAGTCCAGCTACGAGAAGGATTTGACAGACCCCATCTCCAAGGAACGGCTGAGCTACAAGGAGGCCATGGGCCGCTGCCGCAAAGACCCCCTGAGCGGCCTGCTGCTCCTGCCGGCGGCACTGGAGGGGTACCGCTGCCACCGCTCCACCTCCCCCACCGTCCCGCGCTCCCTGCGCTGACACAGGCCAAGCAGCCAGTGGGGAAGTGCGTGTGTTGGGCCAGGTAGGATACGTACACCTCTTGCCTCAGAGCAGTCCCAGGCAGTGGGTCTTCCCTCTGTCCGACCACTGCTTTATTATTTTACTAACATGATGTCGGGCTCCCTCTCCTAACCTTGGTGCCTGATCCATCCCCAGACCAGGACAGCAGCCACTCAGTTCTTCCTCCACCTCCACTCAGTGATCTCAGTAAACGAATTCTGCCTCCCCGTGTCATGTGGTGTCCCATTCATTCACATTTGAGAGTGCAGGATCCACGTGTCTGGGGGATGAGCGCAAGGACAGCGTTGCTCAAGTCCTTGCCTGGGCGGATGTGCTCAATTTGCCTGCCTGAGAAATAGGCATCCTCGGAGGGCTGTGCCTCCTCGAGTGCGGGGCAGGGATGCGGTGGCAGGTCACGGAAAGAGATTATGGTTTAAAATCACTAAAGGAGGCCGGGCACAGTGGCTCACACCTGTAATCCCAGCATTTAGGGAGGCCAAGGCGGGTGGATCCGAGGTCAGGAGTTCGAGACCAGCCTGACCAACATGGTGAAACCCCAACTCTACTAAAAATACAAAAATTAGCTGGGTGTGGTGGTGCGCGCCTGAAATCCCCACTACTCAGGAGGCTAAGGCAGGAGAATCACTTGAACCTGGGAGGCGGAGGTTCCAGCGAGCAGAGATCACGCCACTGCACTCTACCCTGGGCAACCGGGTAGACCTGAGACAGAGCGAGACTCCAGCTCAAAAAAAAAAGGGCTTGGTGGCATATGCCTATAATCCCAGCTACTCGGGAGACTGAGGCAGGAGAACTGCTTGAACCCGTGAGGCAGAGGTTGCAGTGAGCTGAGATTATGTCACTGCACTCTAGCCTGGGTGACAGAGTGAGACTCTGTTTCAAAAAAAAAAAAAAAAAATCATGGAATAGCCCCTGCCTCCCCACCTACTCCTTGCCCATTTCCCCACTGTCTCAGTTTGGGCCAGAGCTGTCTCCAGCCCTGTGTCAATCTTCCCCTTGTCGGGAAGCCCAGGTGTCCCCTGTGAGCAGTACAATCAGAAAACTCAGGAACATACCACGTTTATTTCTTGTTGTCAAGCCAGAAATGAACCAAAAGAAGCACATCTCAGGTGAAGGAACACCTCCTTAGTGCAGCCATAGCCCACCTCTCCTGCGATCCGGGGAATGCCCTCTCTCCTCTCCCTCACTCCCTCCTGTTTAACTTGGGGCTCTGAACTAGAACTCAACTCTTCCCCCAAACATTTTAAATCCAAAAAGACCAGCAGGGGGCGCCCTTTCCTCAGGGTCTGGCCCTGCAGGCGGGGCAGGTGAGGGCCTGAATACCCACACCCAGCTCTGACAGGCCCCCTGCCTTCAACTTGGCACTTGTTCCAGTGCCCGGGGACCCCTCGTGCATGGAGCATCTGTGCCTCTATTTTGAAACGGCACTGTCAAACCCAAAAAACAACACAGGATCTCGCTAACCTGCGGGCGGGACTAACCCAGACTCAGCCCTCTGCAGGCTGATGCTAAATTCCTTAGTGCTTTGCTCTCCCCAGATGCATCCTCTCTCGGCAATGGGTAGGAGGCAGCGGGGGCAGCAGCTGCTCGAGAGAGGATCTGAGTGTGGCCTTGACATTCTCAATGGCAGGATCGCTGCAGCACATACTGGCGGGCGGCCGGGGAGGGCTCGGGGGTTGAGAAGTACGGGTGGGCCAGGGCAGTCTTGGCTGTGATCCTCTGGCAGGGGTCATACTGCAGGAGTTGCTAGGAAGAAAGAAAGAAGAAGATGTGGTCTGGGTGCAGCCAGGGTGGGGTGAGAAATTCCCCTCCCAGGTCCCAGATCAAGGGCCTGGGCCCCAAATTGGCTGCCCTCAAACCCAGAACCGCACGAAGCCACGACCTCCCAGCTCTCCAGCCAGTTCTGGACACTCCTGGAATCTGGACAGTCCTAACGAGTTACCCAGGTCTCCTCAGGCCACTGAAGCTGAGTCACCCCCCTTCTCGGGGAGGGTCCCAGGTCCCACCCTGCTTCTAGTCGGGAAGAGCACAGAACCCTACGTATCAGGAAGCAGGGGACTGAAGCTGTCCAGGGAGGAACCCTGAGTGGGGGCGCGGAGACTGACACTCCAAGAGGCCAAACCTGTCCAGCCCTCTGCCCTAGAGTCCCTAAACCCAGACAGGATGTAGAAGGATCCCCTGTGGTGGAGTAGCCCAGCTGGAGGGCTCGGGGCCTTGGCTGGAGTCCGTGCCGTCCTGCTACCATTAGGCGGGTAGACAATACACAGAGACTTCTGGAGAGCTGGACACACAGCCTGAAGATGAAAATACTGACCCACCTTCCTCTCAACACCAGATTAAGGAGAGACATGTGGCTCCAAGACTTTGTGGGCAAGAATGGATGGTGGGCGGGCGCAGTGGCTCACACCTGTGATCCCCCCAGCATTTTGAGAGGCCAAGGCAGGAGGATTGCTTGAGCCCAGGAGTTCGAGACCAGTCTGAGCAACATAGTGAGACCCCATTTCTACAAAAATAAAATTAGCTGGGCATGGTGGTGCACCCCTATAGTCTCAGCTACTCAGGAAGCTGAGGTGGGAGGATCAATTGAGCCCAGGAGTTCCAGACCAGCCTGGGCAACATGGTGAAACGCTGTCTCTACAAAAAAATACAAAAGGTGGCCAGGCATAGTGGCATGTACCTGTGGTCCCAGCTACTCAGGAGGCTGAGATGGGAGGATTGCTTGTGCCTGGGAGGTCAAGGCTGCAGTGAGTCATGGTCACACCACTGCACTCCAGCCTGAGTGACAGACTGAGACCCTGTCTCGAAAAAAAAAAAAAAAAAAAAGAACGGACGGTTCTGCCAGAGACTTCCTGGGCAGTCTGGCCTGGGCCAGCTCAAGACACCAACAGGAGGGGTGAATGAGAACCGTGGCATGGGCCCAGGCAGTAGGGAACAGCCTGTTCTGAAGACTGACCACTGTAGGAGTCACAGGGGAACAGCCAGGCAGTAGAACGAGGGGCCCCAGCCAGGCACAGTGGCTCATGCCTCTAATCCCAGCACTTTGGGAAGCCAAGGTGGGCAGATCACCTGGGGTCAGGAGTTCAAGACGAGTCTGGCCAACATGGTGAAACCCTGTCTCTATTTTTTAAAAATACAAAAATTAGCTGGGTGTGGTGGCAGGCACCTGTAGTCCCAGCTACTCGGGAGGCTGAGGCAGGAGAATGACTTGAACCCAGGAGGCAGAGGTTGCAGTGAGCTGAGATCATGCCATTGCACTCCAACCTGGGCAATAAGAGCAAAACTCCATCTCAAAAAAAAGAAGGTATGGCCCCAGCCTGGGGAGGCATATAGCTTAGATGGAGCAGTAATGTCCACAAAGTAGAATAACCAAACACACAAGACAACTAGGGGAAAAGGGCGTGTAGCACAGCATAAAGTAAAGACAGAGCTAACTCAATGAGCGCCACTTTCACAGGGAAGATAAACACTGCACTTATCCTACGGGAGGCTTCCAGGTTGAACAATCAGTATACCCAAGCCAGTTGTGTACAAGGGTCAGGAAAGAGACCCTGGCCTTGGACTCAGAAAGTGCCAGGGTTATGTAAGAGGCTGGTTGATGAGGGGACATTGTAGTCGGAGCAGCAGCTAGAGCCCACATGCACCTACCATGAGCAGGTCCCTGCCCTCTGGCTCCAGATTGGGCACAATCTCTTCCAGTCCCTTCCTGGTCCACTTAGGGAAGCTGCCCTTATAGTCAGGCAGCTGGGTGACCCCGGGCCATGTGTCTTCGCTGGGTGTCCCCAGCGTACGAAAGATACGAAAGAGCTGGTCAATCTCAGAGTCACCAGGAAACAGGGCTTTTCGAGTCACCTGAAATGGGGAAGAAGAGAAGGTGTGAGGTCCACCACTTTGTTATACAGAATCCAATACCAGATAAGTGGCCAGACCCAGGGAGAGGCCTGTCAAGATAGCTTTCCCATGACTGTGCAAAGAATTCTGGCCTCTTTTGGAATAAGGCTACCTTCCTCAGTCCTTTAGCCAGTACCAAACACCTTTTTTTAAAAAATAGAGACGGAGTCTTGCTCTATCACCCAGGCTAGAGTGCAGTGGCATGATCACAGCTCACTGCAGCCTCAACCACAGGCTCAAGCAATCCTCCTACCTCAACCTCCCGAGTAGCTGGGACTACAAGCATGCACCACCACACTCAGCTAATTTTTGTATTTTTTTAAGAGCTGGGGATTTGTTATGTTGCCCAGGCTGGTCTCAAACTCCTGGGCTCAGGCAATCCTCCCATCTCAGCCCCCCAAAGTGCTGGGATTACAGGCGTGAGCCACCATGTCCAGCCCCAAACACTCTTTAATCCACCTCGAATGGAAGCATCAGTGGGCCCCACCCAACCCCAGTAGGACCCTGCCTGTGGCACCCTGTGGCCATGTGTGCCCCTCTCTCTACCATCTCTGCAAAGATGCAACCAATGCTCCAGATATCCACAGCTGTGGTATAGAACTTGCTGCCCAAGAGAATCTCGGGGGCGCGATACCACAGTGTCACCACCTGCAGGGCAAGGAAACAGCATCACTCGGGGTGGCTGAGTGCATGGGTGACACTCCTCCTGCTGCCCCTCTCTCCTCTTTGTCTTGCAATACCTCGTGGGTGTAGGTGCGCAGGGGCACCCCGAAGGCTCGAGCCAGGCCGAAGTCAGCCAGCTTGATGGCACCCAACTCATTGATGAGCAGGTTCTGGGGCTTCAGGTCTCGGTGGATGACCCGATGTGAGTGGCAGAAACTCACCCCCTGCAGCAGCTGGAAGAGGTAGCTCTGGAGAAACGAGCGCGAGGTGGAGGCAGCTGAGCAGAGGCGCTGCGTGGACAGGGATGGCAGGGACGGGGTGTCACCTCTCCTTCCCCGCCCTTCCTTCCCTACCTTGATGAGGTGCAGGGGGAGCTCTGAGCCTGGGGTGGAGTCCATGTACTTCTTCAGGTCCTGGCTGAGGAACTCAAACACCAGATAGAGCTTCCTCTCGTTGTGCACCACGTCCAGCAGTCTGGCAGGGAGATGGCAGTCAGGATGCTACCTTCGCCATCCCAGCTTCCCCACCTCAATCCCCAACTCACTGGACAATGTTGGGGTGCTTCAGTTCCTTAAGCAGGGAGATCTCCCTGATGGCAGTGCTTGGGACCCCCTCCATCTCCCTGCAAGAAACAAGGGCACAGCTGTGGGCAGAGACTTGGGCCAAGAAGGGCACTTCCAGCCAAGGGGATCGGCTTCTCCTTATCGCCACAGAATGACCAGGGCCCCGGCAATGGAGACCTGTGCTCCTTGGCACGCCATCCACCAAACTCCACAGTCAGGGTCCCGGCAAAGGCTGGTCAGAAGGCAGTGAGCTGGGGGAGGGCGGGTAAGGGCTGCCGGGCAGCACCCGGAGGAGTTAAATGTGGACTCCAGGAAGGAGAGAACGGATCAGGGAGTGCCCAGGTTGTGAAGGCCCAGGGTGGGTAACTCAGGGGCCGTCCCAGCACTCACAAATCCAGTCTGATCTTCTTCAGGGCCACCAGCTGCCCTGTCTCCCTGTTCTTGGCCTTGTACACCACCCCATAGGTGCCCTCTCCGATCTTCTCTACCTTCTGGAACACATCCATGGCCACAGAGCTGCCTGGGAAACAGAAGGCGCTGCGCCATTTGCGCCCCACGCCCAGCGCTCCCGTTGCTCCTCCAGCCTCCATGTGGCGCCCTGCCCAGCCCAGCCCCGCCCAGACCGCCCAGCTCCCAAGGTCCACGGCCTAGCCACCCCAACCCCAGCTCATCCTGCCTGGGAACCTGGCTGGGGGTCGGAGACCGCCCCTCGCTCAGCCCAGCCCGGACCCCCAGGGGGTCAGGGGCCACCCCTCACCCAGCCCAGCCAGGACCCCCAGGCTTCTTGCCCATGCCCGGCCTCAGAGGGCAGGGCCCACACTCTCCCACCCAGCCCCCTGCCCATCCCAGCCAGAACCGCCAGGAAGTCAGAGGCCACCCCTCGCCCAGTCCAGCCCAGCATGGACCCCCAGGCCTCTCACTTGTGCCAGGCCTTAGAGGGCAAGACCACCCTTTCCCACCCGGGTCACTGCCCAGCCCAGCCAGGCTCAGGCTCTGGGGACACATGGCGGCCAGGAAGGGCTGCACAGGGGCCAGGGCCACTAGGGGCAGAGGTCAGGGGTCGGGAGGGTCTTAAAGTTACAGTCCTGTCTTAGGCTGCACAGTCAGGGCCCAGGGCCTCGGCACGGCCCGTGTGACGACGCTCAGCCTCCTCCGAAGGCAGAGCCTGGCCAGGGGCAGACCCCTGCATCCTGGGCCCCTGACCTGGGCCCCCCACCCCAGCCCCTGGGCCCCTGGCACCCTCCCCTGAGGCCCCAGGCCCAGAATTCACCAGAAGCCCTGAGAGGCTGCAGCCCACAGCCCGGGTTGCAGCTCCCCCTCCTGGCCCCCACCGGCGCTGCACCACGAGCACACTTGGAGAGCACGCCCCCTGGGCCTTTATTCACCAGAACCTTATGGAACCCTCCATGGCCCCACACCAAGCACGGCCCCGGTGCCCAAGCTCGGCCACCTGCAGTCTCCCGGGGTGGGGCTGTCGGATTTATGGCGTGCTTTCTGGGCTCTCATTGCTGAGCCAATCCCAAAGTAAGGGAAGGGGCTGGATTCACCACCCGCCCCTCTGCTTTCGGGCTCCAGACAAGGCCGTCGCTGGGGAGGCGTCTGTGCTCTCCGGGGCTCCCACAGCTCCAGAGGGTTTGGGCTCGGAAGCAGGTGAGGGTGTTGCTGGGCTGCTGCTTCCTACTGGCCGCCGCCCCGGTCCTGCTTGTACAGCCTCTGCTCCCGGATGGCTTGTTCCAACAAGGGCAGGTTCATCCCCTCCACACAGGTCAGCACGCGCGCCTTCACCACGGAGCCTCCC
Organism: Symphalangus syndactylus; assembly: GCF_028878055.3. Classification (NCBI taxonomy): domain Eukaryota; kingdom Metazoa; phylum Chordata; class Mammalia; order Primates; family Hylobatidae; genus Symphalangus; species Symphalangus syndactylus. Next base: position 10,300,566 of record NC_072436.2, read on the forward strand.
TCTGCAAGACAAACACCGGGGCACGAGCGGTGGACTGAGTGGCGTGTCAACAACGTCCTCCAAGGTGCATTCCAGCTGTTCCCTCCACAGCCCAGTCCTGGGTTTTGGCAGCAAGCGGTGTGGACAATAACGACGGCATATGGGGCAAAGGCAATTATTTGGGCCTAGAACCATGGGCCTGTCATGCACAGTAAGCCCGTGTCTGGAACTTAGCAGGTGGCCAGAAAACCCCTTTGGACTGAGGGAAAGGCCCCCTTGGCACCTTGGGACACAATGTCATCAGGAACCAGGGGAAAAGAGACACCGATATTTTAAGAATCCAAGAGACTGAGCTCCCGGTAAGTTTGGCTTTATAGGAGCAGGTCATCCCACCCTGGACTAGGGGGGCTTCTAGCAGATGTGGTGGTGACCTGATACATAATGGAAAGGTTTGCCACTGTTCAGGTGGCACCAAACAGGAAAGACATCTGGGAGAGACATTTTACAAATTTTCTTTCTTTTGCCAGGTGAACTGGCTCACGCCTGTAATCCCAGCACTTTGGGAGGCCGAGGCATGTGGAACACTTGAGAGGTCAGGAGTTCAAGACCAGCCTGGCCAACATGACGAAACCCCATCTCTACTAAAAAGCAGCGTGTAGTGGTGCATGCCTGTAATCCCAGCTACTCGGGAGGCTGAGGCAGGAGAATTGCTTGAACCCAGGAGGTGGAGGTTGCAGTGAGCCAAGATCACGCCACTGCACTCCAGCCTGGGCGACAGAGCAAGACTCCACCTAAAAAAAAAAATTTCTTTTTTTGAGACAGGGTGTCGCTCTGTCACTCGGGCTGGAATGCAGTGGCTCAATCACGGCTCAATGTAGCCTCCACCTCCCAGGCTCAGGTGATCATCTCAGCTTCCTGAGGAGCTGGGACTACAGGGATGCACCACCACACCCGGCTAATTTTTGTATTTCTTGTAGAGATGAGGTCTCGCCATGTTGCCCAGGCTGGTTTCAAATTCCTGGGGTCAAGTGATCTGCCCGCCTTGTCCTCCCAACATGCAGGCATTATAGGTGTGAGCCACTGTGCATTGCTGACGTTTTTTTTTTTCTTTTCTTTCTTTCTTTCCTTTTTCTCCAGTCATAGCTTGCAAGAGAAAAAAAAAAAAGGTTAAAAAATTTTTTTGCACTCATGCTCTTTCTGCTCTCTGAGCACTTTAATAAGTAGATTTCTGAGACGGGTGGATCACCTAAGGTCAGGAGTTCGTGACCAGCTTGGCCAACACGGCAAAACCCCGTCTCTACTAAAAATACAAAAATTAGCCAGGTGTGGTGGCTGGCACCTGTAAACCCAGCTACTTGGGAGGCTGAGGCATGAGATTGCTTGAATCTGGGAGGCAGACGTTGCAGTGAGTGGAGATTGCACAACTGCACTCCAGCCTGGGCGACAGAGTGAGACTGTCTCAAAATAAATAAATAAATAGATGCAATGTTCTAGGCTATTACACTGTTTTCTTTTGATGCTGTTTGAGATAAAGGCTGTGCCTGCTTTTCTGCTAGTCTAGGTCATTTATAGCACAGCCTGAGGGCAGAATTCAGGGTGTCATCCTGCCTAGATTCCAGCTGTCTACACAGGCTACCCTTAGACAATGAACTCATTTGAAACATGAGGTTGCCTGTGTGTCTCAGCTTCTGTTAGACCCAGTGCTGACACAGGTCAGAGAGGAATCGGAGCCAGGCATGGTGGCTCCCAACACTGTAATCCCAACACTTTGGGAGGGCAAGACAAGCGGATCACTTGAGGCCAGGAGCTCAAGTCCAGCCTGGCCAACATGCCAAAACCCTGTCTGTACTAAAAATACAGAAATTACCCAGGCCCGACTACTTGGGAGGCTGAGGCACGAGAATCACTTGAACCGGGGAGGTGGATGTTGCAGTGAGCCAAGATTGCACCACTGCACTCCAGCCTGGGCAACAGAGTGAGACTCTGTCTCAAGAAAAAAAAAAAAGAAAGAAAGAAAGGAAAAAGGCCAGGCGCAGTGGCTCATGTCTGTAATCCCAGCACTCTGGGAGGCTGAGGCGGGCGGATCACCTGAGGTCAGGAGCTCAAGACCAGCCTGGCCAACATGGTGAAACCCTGTCTCTACTAAAAAGACAAAAATTAGCTGGTGTGGTGGCGCATGCCTGTAATCCCAGCTACTAGGGAGGCTGAGGCAGAATCGCTTGAATCTGGGAAGCAGAGGTTGCAGTGAGTGGAGATCGTGCCACTGTACTCACAGCCTGGGCGACAGAGCAAGACTCCGTCTCAGAAAAAAAAAAAAAAAAAGATAAAGAACCTGGAGCAAAGAAGAAGGGCCTGGGTTATAAAAAGCAGTCAGAATGCAGTGGGGTGAGGCCTGGGGAGAGGAAGGGGTTATACGGAGCACAGATGTTCTTTTAGGAGGTTTGTCTGCAAAGGGAGGGAAGGTCATGGGCAGGCAGGTCGGACTCTAGTGTAGAAGATGACTTCTTGTCCTTGAGACTATTATTTCCATATAGAGGAGGCTTGAACGCCTTATATGTGGAGAGGGAACTGTGGTAACCCCTTAGGTAGGAGGGACCCCGCTTCCTCTTAGACTAGAGGAAGGAGCTAATGGTGGCTGTTTCAGTGTCTCATTGTAGGAGGAAGAACGGCTGCCTGTGGCCTCAATTCTAGCTGGGACATAAAGCAATAAGCTGGGAGGGACAGGGGAGGAGAGGAAGTGGGTTCTTATGAGGCAGGGGAATTTCTGGACTAGCTGTGGTGGCGCCTGGGAGGGGGGTGTGGCCAGGACACAGGAAGGATTTCTAGGCAGAGCAGGGGAACCCCAGTGAGCCCCTGAAATCATTGAGCTCTGAATCCTTGGGAGTTCTGTGATCTTTCTGCACTCAACAGTTGGCAGGACCAGAAGGGTGGAGGCTGGGTTCTCGGGACAGGAGTGAAGCTGCCAGGAAAGTGGCTGAAATGGTAGTGAGGCCCAACGGGGAAGAGAGGTGGGGGAGAAAGCCCAGGAGTCCCGAGTCTACAGGTCCTAATAGGGCAAGAGGGACGCAGCAGAAGTAGAAGGGAGAGTGGATGGCATGCAATTTCAGGAAAACAAGTCCAGGGTGCAGCAGCAGGCGTGGGAGGTGGAATTGGGGCAGAGGTGCACAGTGGCGGAACCGGTTGGCAGCAGGGAAACAGGGAGGGATGTGTGATGCTGACACACCTGAGGAGCTGGGGAAACTTGGGCCCTGCTCCAGACTCTGTGGGTGTGTAGTTTGGGGAGGAAGGTTTGGGCAAGTCCCAGAGCTGTAAGGATGCTCGACGAGGGAGGTGCACAGGGGACACACAGGAAGGTTTCCCTCCCTCCCTTTCTCTTCTCTTTTCTCTTTCTTTCTTTCCTTTCTTTCTTCTTTCTCTTTTTTTTTTTTTTTTTGACAGGGTCTTACACTGTCACCCAGGCTGGAGTACAGTGGTACAGTCTCAGCTCACTGCAATTTCCACCTTCCTGGCTCAAGTGATCCTCCCACCTCAGCCTCCCCAGTAGCTGGGACTACAGGCATGTGTGCAACAATACATCCTGCTAATTTTTGCATTTTTTGTAGAGATGGGGTTTCACCATGTTACCCAGGCTGGTTATTATTATTATTATTTTTTTTTTGAGATAGAGTTTTGCTCTTGTCGCCCAGGCTGGAGTGCAATGGCGTGATCTCAGCTCACTGCAACCTCCACCTCCCAGTTTCAAGCGATTCTCCTACCTTAGCCTCCCGAGTAGCTGGGATTACAGGCATGCTCCACCACACTCAGCTAATTTTGTATTTTTTGTAGAGACAGGGTTTCACCATGTTGGTCAGGCTGGTCTTGAACTCTTGACCTCAAGTGATCCACCCACCTCAGCCTCCCAAAGTGCTGGGATTACAGGCGTGAGCCACCACACCCAGTTTCCAGGCTGGTCTTGAACTCCTGGACTCAAGTAATCCACCAGCCTTAGCCTCCCAAAAGTTCTGAGATTACAGGCATGAGCCACTGTGCCCGGCCTCTTTTCTTTGTCTTTAGAAACAGGGTCTCATTTTGTCACCCAGGTTGGAGTGCAGTGGCGTGATCATAGCTCACTGCAGCATCGAACTCCTGCCTCAAGCCATCCTCCTGCCTCAGCCTCCCAAGTAGCTGGGACTATAAGCACAAGCCACCACACCCTGCTAATATTTTCATTTTTGTAGAGATGGAGTGTCTCTGCGTTGCCCAAGTTGGTCTCAAACTCCTGGGTTCAAGTGATCCTCCCGCCTCAGCCTCCGAACATGCTAGATTAGTGAGTCCCTGAGCCCAGCCACACAGGAAGGTTTCTGAGGGCAAAGTGCACAGGTGCAGTGAGAGAAAAGCAGAAGGCAGAGGATGCATGGCGAGGGCTTCTAGGCAGCTGCTTGCTGTGGTCCAGTGCCCTTCAGCCCGGGCGTGCTCCGAGTGCCTCTGGAGTAGGCCTGGGAAAGGCTGTGCCCTACAACTTAGTTCCAGAACAGGGGGCCCTTGGACCTTTGGATGGTGCCACCGGGTGTCAGGTATGTGGGTTTTTATCACACCCCAGCATGTCTTCACCTGTTGGTCTTCTTAGCTAGCTCTTAGGCAAACATTTCAGAAAGGTGACTTCTCACCTGTCCTCAGAACTGTCAGTCTGGCCACAGGGCAGGATTCATATCTGATCAACCTTTGTGTCCCCACAGGACTTTGGGCCTGGCACAGGAAGGTTTATGGTTTTATTTCTATTTATTTATTATTATTTTGTAGAGACAGGCTCTTGCTACATTTCCCAGGCTGGTCTTGAACTCCTGGGCTCAAGCGATCCTCCCTCCCTAGCCTCTCAAAGTGCTGGGATTACAGGTGTGAGCAACCACCCCTGGACTTTTTTTTTTCTTTTTTTTTTTTTGAAACAGGGTCTCACTCTGTCATCTAGACTGGAGTGCAGTAGAGCAATCTCGGCTCACTGTAACCTTGAACTCCCGGATTCAAGCAATCCTGCCACCTCAGCCTCTCAAGTAACTGGGACTACAAGCCTGTGCCACCACACCTGGATAATTTTTTAATTTTTGTAAAGATGGGGGGTCTCACTATGTTGCTCAGGCTGGTCTTGAACTCCTGATCTCAAGCAATCCTCCTTCCTTGGCATCCCAAAGTGCTGAGATTACAGGCATGAGCCACCGCACTTGGCTTTCACAGGGAGGTTTAAAGCAGCCACAGGGTGCCCCCTCTGCCCAGGCCAGAGGTCAGGGCGGACAGAGCACAGTCAGCCCGGATGCTCTCCTCCCACCTCCTCATCTTTGATTCCAAGTTCCCTCCGTGAATGATGAGCATGTATGACTTAGAAAATCAAGACAGGCCGGGCACGGTGGCTCATGCTTGCAATCCCAGCACTTTGGGAAGCTGAGGCAGGAGGATCATGAGGTCAGGAGCTCAAGACCAGCCTGGCCAAGATGGTGAAACCCCGTCTCTACTAAAAATACAAAAATTAGCCAGGCACAGTGGCAGGTGCCTGTAATCCCAGCTACTCAGGAGGCCGAGGCAGGAGAATCGCTTGAACCCGGGAGGCGGAGGTTGAAGTGAGCTGAGATCGCACCACTGCACTCCAGGCTGGGTGACAGAGTGAGAGAGTGAGACTCTGTCTCAAAAAAAAAAAAAAAAAAAAAGAAAATCAAGACAAAATTTTTCTTTTCTTTTTTTTTTGAGACGGAGTTTTGCTCTTGTTGCCCAGGCTGGAGTGCAATGGCATGATCTCGGCTCACAGCAACCTCCACCTCCTGGGTTCAAGCTATTCTCCTGCCTCAGCCTCCAGAGTAGCCGGGATTACAGGCATGCACCACCACGCCCAGCTAATTTTGTATTTTTAGTAGAGGCAGGGTTTCTCCATGTTGGTCAGGCTGGTCTTGAACTCCCAACCTCAGGTGATCCTCCTGCCTTAGCCTCCCAAAGTGCCAGGATTACAGGTGTTAGCCACTGCGCCCAGCGACAAAAATGTTTTAAGAAAAAACCCCACAAAAAACAGCTTGTGATGCAAATTATAAGAGTAGTAAACTAGCCAGTACCCAGAAACAGGCTACTTCCTCTGAGGCCTGATTAGATTCAGGTTCAATTTTTTTGGCAAGGACCCACCAGACGTGGTGGTGCTATGTGTGTCTTCCTCATGCCTCACGTCGGAGGTACATGATGTTTGACCTTCTGATTTTATCACGTTGACATTGATCAGGCCGGCCCAGGCACTGCCAGCGGGTCCCTCCATCACAATGATCCCATCAAAATGTTTCCTAATGATTTTGGCCACTAGCGAGGACTGTTGCCTGGATTTTTTATTTTGTCAGGGCTTTTAAAGTGATGACTTTGAATTTATGGATTTCTCCTGTGTTCATTCGCTGTGACTCTTCTCTAAAGAACTTTCCAGGCCAGGCGTGGTGGCTCACGCCTGTAATCCCAGCACTTTGGTAGGCCGAGGCAGGCAGATCACAAGGTCAAGAGATCGAGACCATCCTGGCCAGCATGGTGAAACCCCATCTCTACTAAAAATACAAAAATTAGCTGGGCATGGTGGCGGGCGCCTATAGTCCCAGCTACTTGGGAGGCTGAGGCAGGAGAATGGCGTGAACCCAGGAAGAGCTTGCAGTGAGCCGAGATCGTGCCACTGCACTCCAGCCTGAGCGACAGAGCGAGTCTCCGTCTCAAAAAAAAAAAAAAAAATAGAAATCAGAAGTAAGGCTGGGTTTGGTGCTGCACACCTGTAATCCCAGCATTTTGGGAGGCCAAGGCAGGCAGATCCCTCATCCCAAAATAATGACACCTTGTCTCTACAGAAAATTTAAAAATTCGCCAGGTGTGGTGGTGCATGCCTGTGGTCCCAGCTACTCAGGAAGCTGAGGTGGGAGCCTCATGAGCCCAGGAGGTGGAGGTTGCAGTGAGCTGTGATCATACCACTGCACTCCAGCCTGGGTGACAGAGAGAGATCTTGTCTCAAAAAAACTAAAAAAAAAATTTTTTTAAGACTCAGATTAAGGGCTGACAGGCAAATTCAAAAAGATCTAGGCAAGCTGCCTCACATCAGGCCTGGTGTGTTGTAGGCCTTGAGAAATTAGTGGTTTCTCTCTCCTCGTTCTCACTTCCCCATGGGGGACCATCTCTTCACTGTACCTGTCGTTGTTTTTTTTTGTTTTTTTTCGTTTTTTTTTTTTGAGACGGAGTCTCACTCTGTCATCCAGGCTGGAATGCAGTGGAACGATCTTGGCTCACTGGAACCTCTACCTCCCGAGTTCAAGTGATTCTCCTGCCTCAGTCTCTTGAGTAGCTGGGACTACAGGCACATGCCACCACGCCCAGCTAAGTTTTGTACTTTTAGTAGGGACGGGGTTTCGCCATGTTGGCTAGGCTGGTCTTGAACTCCTGACCACCCACCGTGTCTTTGAGTTGGCACCATGTGGCCAGTCCACTCTGAGTTGAATCCTCAAGAGTCCTTGAACTTGTGGGCTGATTTGGAAGAAATGTTAACCCCGATGAGACACTGCTGTTGGGTCAGGAGCCCATTTCTCACTGACTGCCCCAAAGACTGCCCCAGCTCAGGCCACAGGATGAGAAAGGGGGTGTGAGGCCACAGCTCACCCTGCTGATGCTGGAGCTCCCCGAGGACGATGTACAGGGAGCCCACCTGGGCGTGGAAGGGCTCCACCAACTTGGTACAGACAAGAACCTGGTGCTGATCGGATCCGTGCTGAGCCATCAGTGTTACTCTGGACTGCATCATGTCATAGAGGCACAACCTGGAGGGCAGAGGAAATGCAATAATTTCCATCCATACGTAGAATCACCACCACGCTCAAAAGGTTTGCATGGCCAAGAAAGCTATAGAAAAGTGTTCAGCCTCAGTCTCATCACAGAAATGCAAATTGCAGCAACAAACCAGAAAAAATTTTTCAAGTCTACATTGTAGAATGCGAAGGAATTCCTTTTAATTTTCATCTCCTTGCCTTTAATTTTCTTTGCGGCATATTTTGATAAGCTGAAGCTTTTAATTTTGTTGATGATCAGTTTATTCATTTTTTTCTTTTTTTTGAGATGGAGTCTCGCTTTGTTGCCCAGGCTGGAGTGCAATGGAGCAATCTTGGCTCACTGCAACCTCTGCCTCCTGGGTTCAAGCAATTCTTGTGCCTCAGCCTCCCGAGTAGCTGGGATTACAGGTGCCTGCCACAAGGCCTGGCTAATTTTTGTATTTTTAGTAGAGAAGGGGTTTTACCATATTGTCCAGGCTGGTCTCCAACTCCTGACCTCAAGTGATCCATCCACCTCAGCCTCCCAAAGTACTGGGATTACAGGTATGAGCCACCACACCTGATCATTTTTTTCTTTTATGACTTTTGCTTTCTATGTCTTGTCTAAAAAATCTTTTTTTTCCTTTCTTTCTTTTTTTTTCTGTATCCCAGGCTGCAACCTTGACCTTCCAGACTGCTCAAGCAATCCTCCCATCTCAGCCTCCTGAGTAGCTGGGACTAAAGGTACTTGCCACCACACCTGGCTAATTTTTTTAATTTTTTGTAGAGACAGGGTTTTGCTATGTTGTCCACACTGGTCTCCAACTCCTGGGCTCAAATGACCAACCTGCCTCAGCCTCCCAAAGTGCTGGGATTACACTCATGAGCCACTGTGCCTGGCCATCTTTTCTTTTTCAATATGGGCTATAAATGCTATAAACAGAAAAAAAAAAAGAAATCTTTGCCTACTCAAGGTTGTAAAGATATTCTCCTATTTACTTGAGACATTTCAGTTTTAGCTTGTAATCTATGACACAGTGTAAATTTTTTTTTGTATGTTGTGAAGTAAAGATCAAGATGTTTTCCCCTACCATAAGAATATCTAGCTGGGCATGATGGCTCATGCTGGTAATCCCAGCACTTTGGGGGGCCGCGGCGGGTGGATTACGAGGTCAGGAGTTCGAGACCAGCCTGGCCAAGATGGCGAAACACCGTTTCTACTAAAAAATAAAAAAAATTAGCCGGGGGTGGTGGCAGGTGCCTGTAATACCAGCTACTCGGGAGGCTGAGGCAGGAGAATCGCTTGAACCCAGCAGGCGGAGGTTGCAGTGAGCCGAGATTGCACCACTGCACTCCAGCCTGGCGACAGAGTGAGACTCATCTCAGAAAAAAAAAAAAAAAAAAAAGAATTGGCTAAGTAAATGATGCAATATCACCACAGTGAAACAAAATGGAACCCATTCAAAATGATGATGTAGATCTACATGTCTGACATGGCACTAGGTCTACCATACACAGCTAAGTAAATAAATGCTACAATATAGTAATACAATAGGATCTCATCTAGGTTAAAATACTGCTTTCTTCTTCTTTTTTTTCTTTTTCTTTTTTTTTTTTTTTTGAGGCAGGATCTCACTCTGTCACCCAGGATGGAGTGCAGTGGTGCAATCTTGGCTCACTGCAGCCTAGACCTCCCAGGTTCAGGTGATCCTCCCACCTCAGCCTCCCCAGTAGCTGGGGCTACAGGTGCACACTGCCATGCCTGGCTAATTTTTTGTATATTTTGTAGAGACAGGGTTTCACCATGTTGCCCAGGCTTGTCTCGAACTACTGGACTCAAGTAATCCTCCCACCTCAGCCTCCCAAAGTGCTAGGATCACAGGTGTGAGCCTCCACACCCAGCCCTTAACTAGGTTAAAATATTTTTTTTTTTTTTTTTTTTTTTTGAGACCGAATTTCACTCTTGTCACCCAGGCTGGAGCGTAATGGCATGATCTCGGCTCACTGCCACCTCTGCCTCCTGGGTTCAAGCAATTCTCCTGCCTCAGCCTCTCGAATAGCTGGGATTACAGGCGCCTGCCACCACACCTGGCTAATTTTTGTATTTTTTATAGAGACAGGGTTTCACCATGTTGGCCAGGCTGGTTTTGAACTTCTGACCTCAAGTGATCTGCCCACTTTGGCTTCCCAAAGTGTTGGCATTACAGGCGTGAACCACCCCACCCGGCCTAGGTTAAAACACTACTTTCTTTTTTTTTTTTTTTTTGAGACGGAGTCTCACCCTGTCCCCCAGGCTGGAGTGCAGTGACGCAACCTCAGCTTACTGCAACCTCCACCTCCTGGGTTCAAGCGATTCTCCTGCCTCAGCCTCCTGAGTAGCTGGGATTATAGGCACCCACCACCAAGCCCGGCTAATTTTTGTATTTTTAGTAGAGACAGGGTTTCGCCATTTTGGCCAGGCTGGTCTCAAACTCCTGACCTCAGGTGATCTGCCTGCCTCGGCCTCCCAAAGTGCTGGGATTATAGGCATGAGCCACCGCACCTGGCCTATGTTAAAATACTTCTATATGTATGTACACATGTCTCTAAGATGGTCCCCTGTGATTCTCACCCCCCGATATTTATATCCTTGTGTATCCTCTACGATGCTAAGGCTGACCTGTGTAATCAGTAGAATATTGCAGAAATGACTGAGACTGACTTTGGAAGCTAAGTCATGAAAGACATTGTGGTTTTCACCCTGCTCTTTCTCTTGGTCACTGCTTCTGGCAGAAACTGCTGTGTTATGAGGACCCTCACACAGAACTGCAGAGAAATCCACATTGTCTGGAACTGAGTTATCTTGCCAAGAGCCAGCACTAATTTGCCAAACGTGAACAAGCCACCTTGGAAGTAGAGGTCCTGGCCCCAGTCAAGCCTCCAGATAACTGCAGCCCTAGCCAACATCCGGATGCCACTCCCATGAGCGACCCTGAGCCAGATCCAAACAGTTAAACCACTCCCAAATTCCTGACCCACTGTAACTATGAGACAATAATTATTTTAAGTTTAGGAGAGGCCGGGCACAGTGGCTCATCCCTGTAATCCCAGCACTTTGGGAGGCTGAGTCAGGAGGATCGCTTGAGCCCAGGAGTTTGACACCAGCCTTTTCTAATTATTTTTTTTGGGGGGGGATAGAGAAAGACATTTAACATATCATCACCCCCACCAGTGGAAAAAATAACCGTTCTCACCTGCCAAATGTCCTCAGTGTGCTCCCATCAGGAACTTGGCCTGCACTGACCTCCCAGGGGAGGTAATAGGTCCCAGGTTTGGGCAGCATCATGGGCTTCTGTAACCAAATAGTTGAGATGGATTTTGAAGATTCCTGATAAACCGATTAGACTACAAAACAGAGATTAGCAGATACATGAGACCAACAGCATCTTGAAGACTAATTCCAGCGGGCAGTGTTTTAAAATTAAAAAAAAAAATTTTGGGGGGAGGGATAGCATTAGGAGATAGACCTAATGTAAATGACGAGTTAATGGGTGCAGCACACCAACATGGCACATGTATACATATGTAACAAACCTGCACATTGTGCACATGGACCCTAGAACTTAAAGTATAATAAAAATATATATAAAAAAAGAAAAAAAATTTTTTTGATATAATATGCATTCATGTATTAAAAAAAAAGAAAAAAAAAAACATGGCCGGGTGCAGTGGCTCATGCCTATAATCCCAGCACTTTGGGAGGCTGAGGCGGGCAGATCACCTGAGGTCAGGAGTTCAAGACCAGCCTGACCAACATGGAGAAACGCTGCCTCTACTAAAAATACAAAATTAGCTGGGCGTGGTGATGCATGCCTATAATCCCAGCTACTTGGGAGGCTGAGGCAGGAGAATCGCTTGAACCCGGGAGGCAGAGGTTGCAGTGAGCTGAGCTCGCACCACTGTACTCCAGCCTGGGCAAGAGAGAGACTCAGTTTCAAAAAATAATAAATAAAATAAAATAAAATAAAATAAAAAATAAAATAAAATAAATAAAATAAAATGATATGTGGAGAAGTATTGTTCCACTCCAATCTCTATGTAACCTATTCCTTCCAATCCCATAAAACAGGAGTTTATAAACGAGTACATAGTATATTTTTCAGCTTTGTGGGCTATATGATCTCTGTTACGATTACAGACACGCATTCACACAACAGAGATGTGGCCGGGCACGGTGGCTCACGCCTGTAATCCCAGCACTTTGGGAGGCTGAGGCAGGCAGATCACAAGGTCAGGAGATCAAGACCATCCCGGCTAACACAGTGAAACCCCGTCTCTACTAAAAATACAAAAGATCAGCAGAGCGTGGTGGCGGGCGCCTGTAGTCCCAGCTACTCGGTAGGCTGAGGCAGGAGAATGGCGTGAACCTGGGAGGCGAGTGAGCCGAGATAGCGCCACTGCACTCCGCCCTGGGCGAAAGAGCGAGACTCCGTCTGAAAAAAAAAACAGAGATGTGTTCTCAGAAATGCAGTTAGGTGATTTCATCATTGTGTGAACATCACTGTGTACTTACACAAACCTAGATGGTACAGCCTGCTGCACCCCTGGTGCTGTACGGTGGAGCCTATTGTTCGTAGGCCATCAACCCGCACCGCGTGTGGCTGTACAGAACACTGGAGGCAACTGTAGCACAATGGTATTTGTATATCTGAACATATCCAAACATAGGAGAAAAAAACGGTAAAAAAATGGTAAATAGTAAAAAATATGGTGTCGTATAATCTTTTGGGCCACTGTGTATATGCGCTCTGTCATTGACCCAAATGTGTGTATGAGGCATGTGCCTGTACAAGGTCTCACTCTGTCACCAAGGCTGGAGTGCGCTGCTGGGATCACAGCTCACTGCAGCCTCAAACCCCTGGGCTCAAGTGATTCCCCTTGCCTCAGTCTCCCAATAGCTGGGACTACAGGTGCGTATGGCTGCCTTCAACTATTTATTTATTTTTATATATTTTATTTATTTATTTATTTTTTCGAGACGGAGTCTTGCTCTGTTGCCCAGGCTGGAGTGCAGTGGCGCGATCTCGACTTACTGTAAGCTCCACCTCCCGGGTTCACGCCATTCTCCTGCCTCAGCCTCCTGAGTAGCTGGGACTACAGGCGCCCGCCACCATGCCCGGCTAATTTTTTGTATTTTTAGTAGAGACGGGGTTTCACCATGTTAGCCAGGATGGTCTCGATCTCCTGATCTTGTGATCCGCCCGCTTTGGCCTCCCAAAGTGCTGCAATTACAGGTGTGAGCCTCCGTGCCCGGCCCATTTTATTTTTTCACTTTTTTTGAGACAGAGTCTTGCTCTGTTGCCCGCCTAGTAGGGCTGGTGTCCCATCATAGATATGACCCCATATCTATGGGGCCTCTCCCCAGGGCTGATGGTCGGGGACACAAGCTGCTGAGCAGTGAGCAGAGAAGCAGCAACTGCGTGTCAGAGGCTACAGATAGAGGCAGCTAACTTCAAAGGGTGTCACTTCAGGGAAAGATCACCTTCTTCCCACACCATCCCTTTTTCAACTCCCATCCGGCTAAGAGCCATCACCCAATAAAATCCTCAGCATATACTACCCTTCAATCTGTTTGTGTGACCTGATTCTTCCTGGATGCCAGACAAGAACCCAGGTGCCGAGAGGCACAGGCTTGGATGCTGCCGCGGGCTCTGCACAGAGCCTGCTCCCACCAGAGAGGAGGAAGGGCTGGTTTGTTCCCTCCTGTTCCTGCACTTGCTTGCTGGGATGCTCTCTCTCTTGAGCAATGGCCAGCGGCAGGCTGAGTGAAACGAGTCACTCCAGTTCCCAACCAGGGAACCAAGGGGGTCAAGGGAACAATTCCATCTCAGCATGATCTCAGCTCACTGCAACTCCTGCCTCCAGGGTTCAAGCCATTCTCCCGCCTCAGCCTGCCAAGTAGCTGCACCCACCACCACACCCAGCTAATTTTTTTTTTTTTTTTGAGACACAGTCTCGCTCTGTCGCCCAGGCAGGAGTTCAGCGGCACAATCTCAGCTCACTGCAACCTCCGCCTCCTGGGTTCAAGCGATTCTCCTGCCTCAGCCTCCCAAGTAGCTGAACTACAGGTGCCTGCCACCATGCCCTAATTTTTGTAATTTTTTTTAGTAGAGACAGGGTTTCACTATGTTGGTCAGGCTGGTCTCGAACTCTTGACCTCAGATGATCTACCCACCTTGGTCTCCCGAAGTGCTGGGATTACAGGCGTTAGTCACCGCACCTTGCCGAATTTGACTCTCTTCATCAACACGTTCCTCTTGCACCCTCTCAGGCACATAGTGCCAGGAAGAACTGTTCTGTTTGTCAGCAAAAGACACAGAGACTGACTGTAGCCATGGTGCAGATAACATGGTGGAAGGTCCTGATCATAGCTGGCAAGTGAGACTCATGCTGGTAGCTCTGGGGCAGTACCACTGAACTCTGTTCCTTGACAGGAACAGACAGTGACTCTGGACTGGGCTTTGCTTACCTGCTAGAAGCTACAAATGCTTCAAAACAATCAGAACAAGGCCAGATGCAGTGGCTCATGCCTATAATCCCAGCACTTGAGGAGGCTGAGGCGGGTAGATCGCTTGAGCTCAGGAGTTTGAGGGCAACCTCGTCTCTACTAAAAATATAAAAATTAGCTGGGTGTGGTGGTGCATGCCTGTAATCCCAACTACTTGGGAGGATGAGATGGGAGGATCGCTTGAGTCTGCGAGGTCGAGGCTGCAGTGAGCTATGATTGCACCATTGCACTCCAGCCTGGGTGACAGAGTGAGACGCTGTCTCACAAAAAAAATTAAATTAAAAAAATGAAAAAGCAGAACAACAGACAGTGCACAGATTTGGAAAGCCGACCATTATTTCTTCAGAACAAGGAACACACTGTACAGCCCATAATGTCCAACAATGAGCAAAAAGACCTCCTCCTCAGAGTCATAGTTTGATAGAGAAGTAAGATGTCCTTTGCAAAAATTGTATCAGTGAGAGAATTAGGGCTGCGGGGGAGATATGATCTAGCCCGTCCCCCTCTTGCCTTTGGCCTCTAAGCTGCCCTTAATTATTCCTGGGTTTGGGCCAAGCTAACTTTGGGAGATACTTAGTTTATAGTTTAAATGAAAATAGCCTTTCCCTAAAACACAGCCACCTTTGTAAAGCTAATGAGAGACCAGGCTAGGAGCACAGAGAAGCCCGAACTCTGCTAAGAGTGCCAGCCATTATTCCAGGGGTCACAAGCTAGGCAACTTCCCCAGTTACTCCTGCAGATAACATCACTACTGCAGAACCTAAGATAGGCCTTTGGAGATATCTTTTCAGGTTTTTTGCATGTCTGACACCAACAACTCCACATGGACCCCACCAACCACTCCTGCAGCCCCGCTCAGAGGTGACTCAGCCTGCAGGAGGGCCATTTGCCACACCCCTAAGGTTGCACCCCCAACCAATCAGCAGCAAGCACCCATTGCCTAGCTGCCACCACCCCTTCCCCGAAACTACATTTAAATAATGTCTAATCTCTGAGCCTTCCAGGAGATTGACTAATAATACCAACTCCCACATGGTGTGGCCAGCTGTGTCAATTAAACTCTTTCTTGACTGTAATGCCATGCTCTCCAAGAAATGATTTTGTTTGTACTGCAGGAACCCATCAGGTGGTTATAGAAGTGGCATAGGCTATGAAAACACTGGTTGTCTAAAACAGGGGGAGATAACAATTACGAAGGGCTAGTGTACACGAGTGTGTGCTCACTAACATGAGGGGACCAAAGGAGTGTCCCCACTAGATGTTCCTGTTTTTCTGGTGGATCTTGGGGAAAAAGAGGTGGGGAGGATGCTGGGATTGCTATGCAATTCTCACCGAGGGAGGAGTTTGCTGGTATAATGATTACCCTCCCTCTCTTTCTTCCCTCCCTCCCTCCCTCCTTCCCTTCCTTCCTTCCTTCCTTCCTTCCTTCCTTTCTTTCTTTCATTTTCAGATGGAGTCTAGCTCTGTCCGCCAGGCTGGAGTGCAGTGGCAGGATCTCGGCTCACTGTAACCACCGCCTCCGGGGTTCAAGCGATTCTCCTGCCTCAGCCTCCTGAGTAGCTGGGACTACAGGCACCTGCCACCGCGCCCGGCTAATTTTTGTATTTTTAGTAGAGACGGGGTTTCACCATGTTGGCCAGGCTGGTCATGAACTCCTGACCTCAGGTGATCCACCCACCTCGGCTTCCCAGAGTGTTGGGACTACAGGCGTGAGCCACCTCACCTCACCTCACCTCACCGGGCCTCTTTCTTTTCTTTCTTTTTTTTTTTTTTTTTGAGCCAAGGCTGGCAGATCACTTGAGGTCAGGAGTTCGAGACCAGCCTGGCCAACGTGGTGACACCCCGTCTCTACTAAAAATACAAAAATTAGCCAGGCATGATGGTGGGTGCCTGTAATCCCAGCTACAGGGAAGGCTAAGGCAGGAGAATTGCTTGAACCCGGGAGGCGGAGGCTACAGTGAGCCGAGATCATGCCACTGCACTCCAGCCTGGGTGACAGAGCCAGACTCTGTCTGAAAAAATAATAAATAAATAAATAAAACTATGATCAATGCTTGAGCCTAAGAGTTTGAGGCTGCAGTGAACTATGGTTGCGCCACTGCATTCTAGTCTGGGTGACAGAGCAAGACCTTGTCTCAAACAAAACAAAACAAAGCAAAACTATGATCAAATACATGTGTATGCCTTTTCTCCCATTAATCACTTGTGTGGTATTCCTGCCAAAAATGCATCATCTGAATCTAATCATGAAGAAATATCAGACAAATCCGAATTAAGGGGCATTCTACTGTAGGTGCCAAGGGGCCCTCTGAAGTTTCACTGCAAAAAATCAACTTACAAAAGGCAGAGTAATAGCCAAAAATGTGTACAAATTTATGTAACATGTACATATGGGAGCCTTCAGAAGGAAGACCCAAAGATACAGGGGAAATTGTACATTTTTATGCAAATGATTGAACATAAAAGGTATGATCTAATGATAGACTGAGTGGGGAGGCCCAGCAAGGCCTGTCTGTCTAGATTCTTCTTGGCCTCATGGAAGCAGGCTTTCCTTCCTTCTGGGTGTGGGGCAGGACCCTCTCTGGAATGGAGTCTTATGGCCTACAGTCAAACAACATAGGTCAGATAATTTCTTTTTGGCCAGTTTTTACACCAAAAGAAGGAGGGAAAATTAAGAGTAATATATTTAGCGGGGTTTTTTTTGTTTTTTGTTTTTTGTCGCCCAGGCTGGAATGCAGTGGTGCAATCTCGGCTCACTGCAACCTCTGCCTCCCCGATTCAAGCGATTCTCCTGCCTCAGCCTCCCGAGTAGCTGGGACTACAGGCACGTGGCACCTCGCCCGGCTTTTTTTGTATTTTTAATAGAGACAGGGTTTCACTGTGTTAGCTAGGATGGTCTCGATCTCCTGACCTCGCGATCCACCTGACTTGGCCTCCCAAAGTGCCAGGATTATAGGCCTGAGCCACCGCACCCAGCCTATATTTAGGGTTTTATGGCTGGCTTTGGGGGTAAAGGACTCTGTTTTCTATGACCTGCCTTGGGGAAGAGGATTCTAACTTCTCTGGCTAGCCTCGGGGGAGAATGGGCCTGAGGGAGAGGAGGGCAGAAGGTAAAAAAAAAAAAAAAACAACTTGCTTTGTGGGTTGCTTCTGAGGCCTTCATTTTGGGGTATTTTTTTCTGAGACCCAACACTACAAAACAATGGGCTTATACACTTTAAAAGTGTTAACGTCAGCCAGCCAGGCAAGGTGGCTCACGCCTGTAATCTCAGCACTTTGGAAGGCTGAGGCGAGCGGATCACATGAGGCCAGGAGTTGGAGACCAGCCTGGTCAACATGGTGAAACCCTGCCTCTAATAAAGACAAAAAAATTAGCCGGCCGGGCGCGGTGGCTCAAGCCTGTAATCCCAGCACTTTGGGAGGCCGAGGCGGGCGGATCACGAGGTCAGGAGATCGAGACCATCCTGGCTAACACGGTGAAACCCCGTCTCTACTAAAAAATACAAAAAAAAATTAGCCGGGCGTGTTGGCGGGCGCCTGTAGTCCCAGCTACTCGGGAGGCTGAGGCAGGAGAATGGCGTGAACCCGGGAGGCGGAGCTTGCAGTGAGCCGAGATCGCGCCACTGCACTCCAGCCTGGGCGACAGAGAAAGACTCCGTCTCAAAAAAAAAAAAAAAAATTAGCCAAGTGTGGTAGTACGTTCCTGTAGTCCCAGCTACTCTGGAGGCTGAGGCAGGAGAATCATTTGAACCCAGGAGGCGGAGGTTGCAGTGAGCTGAGATCATGCAACTGCACTCCAGCCTGGGTGACAGAGGAAGACATCATCTCAAAAAAAAAAAAAAAAAAAGAAAAAAAAAAAAAGCGTTAAAGCCACAGAAGAAAAGTTCTTTGTTCTATTCTTGTAATTCTCGTGTAAATTTGAAATTATTTCAAAATAAAAACTCACCAAATTTAGCTCTTCATCTAAGTCTTTTCTATTCAATGCTGAGTACACCCATTATCATTGTTACATTAAGAGCAATTGGTTTCCTAGAATATTAGAACTAGAAGGTCAGCTGTCAAGTAGCCATTTGTTCACTCTACAAAGATTTCCTGAGCACCTTTAGTGGGGCAGGCACTGTGCCAGGTACAGAGAATAAACTAGACACCCTCTCTGCTGTTGAAGGGGCCTGAGATCAGCATCTTAATAAGACAAATGAGGATCCTGAGGTCCTAGGGGTTAAGAGTGGGTATTATAGTTCTATTATTCAAATTATGAATGTCATGCATCTCTCGTAGTTTTACTTCTTCTGAGAAAACTAAAGTCATAGTATTACACAGACTACAGACAGGCTAGGTGCGGCGGCTCACGCCTGTAATCCCAGAGCTTTGGGAGGCCGAGGATCAACTGAGGTCAGGAATTCGAGACCAGCCTGGCCAACATGGCAAAATCCTGTCTCTACTAAAAATACAAAAATTAGCTGGGTGTGGTGGCGAGCCCCTATAATCCCAGCTACTCGGGAGGCTGAGATAGGAGAATCGCTTGAACCCAGGGGGTGGAGGTTGCAATGACCTGAGATCATACCACCACACTGCAGCCTGGGCGACAGAGCGAGACTCCGTCTCAAAAAAAAAGAAAAATGACTAGAGATGATTCAACAGATCCCTGAATCTCCCTCGTCTACAATCCCACTGGGCAGAACTGTTTTTTGTTTTTGCTTTTTTTTTCTGTAGAGATAGGGTCTCACTATATTGCCCAGGATGGAGTGCAATGTCACAATCTTGGCTCACCGCAATCTCCACCTCCAGGGCTCAAGCCACCATCCCATCTCAGCCTTCAGAGTAGCTAGGACTACAGGCGCATGCCACTACACCCAGCTAATTTTTTGGTACTTTTTGTAGAGATGGGGTTTTGCTATGTTGCCCAGGCCGGTCTTGAACTCCTGGGCTCAAGTGATACGCCCGCCTTGTCCTCCCAAAGTGCTGGGATCCCAGGCGTGAGCCACCGCGCCCGGCCCTACACTAGGTTTTAACAGCAAGTGTGCATTTCCCACTTTGATGACGATAATGGCGAAAGCAAAGAAGTCTGGATTCCAAGACCTCTAGTAACTGCCAGGTTGGGGGGGAAATGTCTGGTTTCCCAGACAGAGGGCTTAGAGCAGCACCGCCCGCTCGACCTCATTCAAAGTCCGCGTCCACCCCTTAAACAGCGGGCAGCGCTCACAATCCCACAACCCAGGGCCCCGGAACCCACGCCTCTGCCAGTAAAGACGCCATTATCTTAACAAAAGGTAACTGGAGCCTCTCCCCAAAGAGACTTTGGTTCCCGTCCCATTCTCCAATCCGGGTGGATCTGGCCAAAGCCCAAATGATCCTCCCTAGCAATTCCGCAAAGCCCCATCTCCCGCCCCAGACTCCTGAGTCTCCCGACCACTCTCATTTCCGAGAGGCCTAGGCGCACGGACCCGGAAGCGCAACGGAGGCCGGGTGGGGGGACTGGGGGGTGGGGGGATGGGGAGGTCGGGGCGGGGCGGGAGGCAAGCGCAGGCGCACTCCCTCCTCAGCCTTGTTGTCCCGCCCCCTTCCCAAGGCCTCAGCCAACCTGTTCCAGGCGGCGTCGCCGGGTCGTCGGATTTCTTCTTTCCGCCCCGCGTGGCCACGTGACGGGGGGGGGGCGGGATACAAAAAGTGCTTTACTTTCCCACTCCCCGGACGCCCAGCAGGGCAATTTTTTGACCTTCGGAGCACCTTTCCCGAGGATCCGCTCGGGAGCCTCCCCTGGCCAGGAGCAGGGGATTAGTCTGCCCCGGGACCGGCCCCAGTCACGCCGCAGACATCGCCCCCTCCGTTTGGGCCACTGTCACTCACGCGCCGAAGGGCCGCGGAGAAAGAAGGGGCGTGCCGGGGCGGGCCGGGCGAGCGGAGGCGGGGACTTGCGCCGTACTGAGGCTGCCTCATAGGGTCCGGCCGGCGCTGGAGCCGCGGATTTAGATTGTCACTGCCGCCTCGGTCGGTGCTTACTTCTCTGCCAGCTGGCCGTCGCCATGAACCCGGACCTGCGCAGGGAGCGGGATTCCGCCAGCTTCAACCCGGAGCTGCTTACACACATCCTGGACGGCAGCCCCGAGAAAACCCGGCGCCGCCGAGAGATCGGTGAGGGCGGCGGGCGAGACCTCTCTCCTTTCCCGAGAAAAGCTGGAGACTCCCTGGATGCGGAGTCAGGGGCGCTGTGGGGCCTAGGCCATCTGGCCCGGCGTTAGGGGAGCCGGGACCCCCACTTCGAGGAACAGCCTGTGTCCCTGGTGGGGGGATATCGCCATTCCCGAGGTGTGTCCGCGACTCTGAAGCCTATTGTGATTCAGGGAGGGTGGAACGGAGCCCCGAGTGTCTGTCTGCCTTTTAATGCCCTTTAACCCCCTTCCAGAGAACATGATCCTGAACGACCCAGACTTCCAGCATGAGGACTTGAACTTCCTCACCCGCAGCCAGCGTTATGAGGTGGCTGTCAGGAAAAGTGCCATCATGGTGAAGAAGATGAGGGAATTTGGCATCGCAGACCCTGATGAAATTATGTGGTTTAAAAAGTAGGTATGCCTTAGAACAGAGCAAGTGTTGTTAAGCGTAAACTTTAAAGCTGCGGTCTATGGTGGCCTTTCATCACCGTGCTTGGCGTTTGAAGATGCAAACTGGCACATTTTCATGCAACTTTATAAAGTTATATGTGTGGCCGGGCGCGGTGGCTCACGCCTGTAATCCTAGCACTTTGGGAGGCCGAGGCGGGCGGATCACCAAGTCAGGAGATCGAGACCATCCTGGCTAACACAGTGAAACCCCGTCTCTACTAAAAATACAAAAAATTCGCCGGGCGTGGTGGCGGGCGCCTGTAGTTCCAGCTGCTCGGGAGGCTGAGGCAGGAGAATGGCGTGAACCAGGGATGCGGAGCTTGCAGTGAGCCGAGATTGCGCCACTGCACTCCAGCCTGGGCAAGAGTGCGAGACTCCGTCTCAAAAAATAAGTAAATAAAGTTATATGTGTGAAAAATAATGTGATTACTTTTGTATCCAAGCCTTTTCGTGGGATGACGTGTTTGTAGAATGCTGATAATAAATGGAAATGCAGGAGTTTTTGTTCTCAAGAGTACAGTTTCAAGGATGTTGTGAAAGCATTGTTCTGCCCAAGCAACTCAAATTTGACTGATTTAAATGCAGAATCATTTTGCTGTTTGTAACAAGGTCTGCTAAAATTCTGAATCTGGAAGGATTTTTTTTTTTTTTTAGTTGCACGACCATTTAAATATTTTGGAGCAATAGCAGATTATATTATATGGTAGTGTGGACCTGGATGAAGAATGATCAGTCACGCCTCTGAATGAATAGAAAGTCTAAGAACCCGGTAGTTCTGAATCCATGACAGTACTTGAATGGTTGTCTTGTGCATGTGAGAGAGACGTCATAAAAACCTGCCTTGGTTCTAGTGTGGAA
Organism: Symphalangus syndactylus; assembly: GCF_028878055.3. Classification (NCBI taxonomy): domain Eukaryota; kingdom Metazoa; phylum Chordata; class Mammalia; order Primates; family Hylobatidae; genus Symphalangus; species Symphalangus syndactylus. Next base: position 10,322,327 of record NC_072436.2, read on the forward strand.
GAGAGTATATCCTTTTTTCAGACCATGTGTTTTGTTGTGTTTTTTGTTTGTTTTTGTTTTTTGAGATGGAGTCTCGCTCTGTCGCCCAGGCTGCAGTGCAGTGGCGCGATCTCGGCTCACTCCAGCCTCCACCTCCCGGATTCAAGCGATTCTCCTGCTTCAGCCTTCTGAGTAGCTGGGATTACAGGCGCCTGCCACCACACACCCGGCTAATTTTTGTATTTTTAGTAGAGACGGGGTTTCGCCATGTTGCCAGGCTGGTCTCAAACTCCTGACCTCGTGATCCACCCTGCTTCACAAGGAACGGTAAAAATAAATAAAAATAAGGACTTTGGGCCGGGCACAGTGGCTCATGCCTGTAATCTCAGCACTTTAGGAGGCCAAGGCAGGTGGATCACTTGAGGCCAGGAGCTCGAGACCAGCCTGGCCAAAATGGTGAAACCTTCTCTCTACTAAAAATACAAAAATTAGCCGGGCATGGTGGTGCGCTCCTGTGGTCCCAGCTACTCAGGAGGCTGAGGCAGGAGAATCCCTTGAACCTGGGAGGCAAAGGCTGCATTGAGCCGAGATCACGCCACTGCACTCCATCCTGGGCAACAAAGAGAGACTCTGTCTCAAAAAAAAAAAAAAAAAGGGACTTTTTTGCCTTAACCTAAACACTGTTACATGATCCTAGTACAAGATTATTTTGGCCTATAGCATTTTTTCTCATTTATTCCTGGGCATTTTCTCTTTTAGGTTTCTCCATTTTAAAGGAACTCCAGTATTTTCATCAGTAAAGATGAAATCATATGAGTGGTGTATAGACTAGAACCAAGCTAAATAGAACATGTTGCCCGTTCTGCCTTTATGGTAATAACTGTCACTGCCTCTAGTGCCTTTGGTATCGATTTTCAGCGTGACTTGGGTTATTTTTGTGAAGATGAAATGTTTTACTCTGGCCCTTTGGACTTTCCTCAGAGCTCCACTCAGTTTTAAACAAAAAAATTTTGTTTATTTATTTTTGGTAGTTCAAATCAGCATAACTTCCAAATGGTCTTTTTTGTTTTTAAAGTTTGTAACTCTTGGCTGTGGGGATATTGAGATAGAGTAACTCCTAGAAGATTATGTTACTGATACCTGTGTTGGGTTTGTAAATTTGAAAAAAACTAGTAAGATTTTATTCCTTCTTAAAATGTCAGGAAAAAAGTGGGTTGTGTGTGTGTGTGTGTGTGTGTGTGTGTGTGTGTGTGTGAGTGGGTGGTGCAATGCATTTCAAAGCTGATATAGATGATTTCATAACCTGTGACCTGTTGATAATGTGTAACCAGACTCGAGTGAGGTCACAATGAAATAGAACAAAGTCCTTTATGCGTGTTAAAGATTCATGGACACCAGGAAGTTATTTTGTGTATCATTTTTCATGTGAAGTATTAAAGTACAAACTTTAACACACCCTTTGACACACTTCCAATGTCCTTAGGATATGACAAGGAGATCAGTTTTTAAGTTAGAGAAGGGGTTTGTAAATGAGTCCTAGCAATTATCGCATGCCATCGAGTTAAAGCCTCGGTTATATAATCTCATCGATTATAACTCACACCAGTGTTTTGTGTACAACTAAGAAAGAAAGAATGCTGCCAGTTAACCATGACATGCTATTAATTGTGAAATACATCACCTACCTACCTTCCTTCCCTCCTTTCCTTCTTTCTTTCTTTCTCTCTCTTTCTCTCTCTCTCTGCATTTCCATTTATTATCAGCAGGTGAGGAGGCACCTGCCACCTCACCCAGCTAATTTTTGTATTTTTAGTAGAAACAGGGTTTCACCATGTTGGCCAGGCTGGTCTCGAACTCCTGGCCTTGTGATCCACCTGCCTCGGCCTCCCAAAATGCTGGGATTACAGGCATAAGCCCAGTGGCTGAGAAAACATTTTTTACTGATGTTAATGAGCAGCTTCTATTGACTTAAACACATGATTGGGACGCAGAAGTTGTTCCCTCTGGTGAAATCTATAATGATTACATTAATTCATTTTGATTAATTAGAAATATTCATATCTAAGAGCATCCATGTTGAGAGTTTTTTGTTTCTAAGTGGATTATGATTTATGTAAGATAGAAAAGACGATGGGGCTGGGCATGGTGGCTTACGCCTGTAATCCCAGCACTTCGGGGTGGCTGAGGTGGGCAGATCACTTGAGGCCAGGCCACTTCATGGCCAGCCTGGCCAACATGGCAAAACACCGTCTCTACTAAAATACAAAATTAACCAGGCTTGGCACACGCCTGTAATCCCAGCTACTTGGGAAGCTGAGTCATGAGAATCACTTGAAGCTAGGAGGCAGAGGTTGCCATGAGCTGAGATCACACCACTGTACTCCAGCCTGGGCAACAGAGGGAGACTGTCTCCAAAAGAAGAAAAAGACATGGTGGGGATAATCGTGTAGTACTTATTTAGGAAATAGGAAAATAAGGGTATATTGTGTTTACTATTATTTCTTTCTTTCTTTACTTTTTTTTTTTTTTTTGAGACGGAGTCTCGCTCTGTCGCCCAGGCTGGAGTGCAGTGCTGCAATCTTGGCTCACTACAAGCTCTGCCTCCTGGGTTCACGCCATTCTCCTGCCTCAGCCTTCTGAGTAGCTGGGACTACAGGCACCCACCACCACGCCTGGCTAATTTTTCTGTATTTTTAGTAGAGACGGGGTTTCACCATGTTAGCCAGGATGGTCTCGATCTTCTGACCTCGTGATCCGCCCACCTCAGCCTCCCAAAGTGCTGGGATTACAGGCATGAGCCACTGTGCCCGGCTACTATTGTTTCTTCTAAGGTGGTGGTTTGGTTTCAGGGTCCCCCAGCACTGCAATGGCAGCCTATCCCTTCTCTCCTTTAGTTCATGCTCTGCTCATTGCACAGGTCAGGATAAACTGATAGCGACATTGCTTCCTAATCATCTGTTAAGAAGTCGTGAAGATCAGTTAAGAAGTCGTGAAGATCAGTTAGATGAGATGTATTTTGTACTTTAAACTCTTTAGATATGAGCTTTGTCAGAGTACAAAATTGATCCCTATAAAATCTATGACACAGCACAGCCAAGGCCAGCTACTGTGGATTCTGTTTTGTAAGAAGAGAGTTGAGGACTAAATTTCAATGTGATGTAGAGTTATCTGTAGTAATGTTCATTGACCATTGGGGATAAATTTTTACATGCCCACATTACTTATTGTAAACCCTGAAGACCTTTAGAGATGTATGATTCTGCCCTGGAATATGTATTTACTCTTCTGGATATTTGCTTATATTATCTAGGGAAACATAGTTGAAATTATTTCTTCTTTGGAGCTTTTGTTAACAGCTCTATAAATAAGTGTTCTGTGGAGTTACTTTTGCTCTTTGAAACAAACAAGTAAAACCTAAGTAAAGCAAAAAAAGAAAAAAAAACACACATTCTAAAAAATTCAACCAATCAAACCATCAAATAACACCAACAACCTCCCCTTCCAAAAATTAGAGATGTTTTTATGCTAAAACTTAGGTAGAATTTGCTTACTGGATTAAATGTAAATATGAAATGAATTGTGGCCTTGAAATAATTAGAAGAAGAGAGATCATCAGGTTTTGCTGTTGGCTTTTTAGGTAGTAAAATGGTAAATCTTATATTTAATTTCATAAGAAGGGGGTTTACATTTTCCTGACCTTCTCCTTGAAGGCCAAAGCTCTTTGGCAAGAAGGGGTTGTAGGATGCAGTTTCTAAAGGAAGGCTGAGATCCTTTTCTTTTCTCTCCTGTAGACTACATTTGGTCAATTTTGTGGAACCTGTGGGCCTCAATTACTCCATGTTTATTCCTACCTTGCTGAATCAGGGCACCACTGCTCAGAAAGAGAAATGGCTGCTTTCATCCAAAGGACTCCAGATAATTGGCACCTACGCCCAGACGGAAATGGGCCACGGTTAGTCCACATTGAGGGTCTGTGGGTAACCCACTCAGGACATCAGTTAACAGTGATTGCCGGCATTTGACTTTTTTCTGCTGCTACCTATTTGGGATTTTATTTTTATTTTTATTTTTTTTTGAGACAGAGTCTCGCTGTCGCCCAGGCTGGAGTGCAGTGGCGCGATCTCGGCTCACTGCAGGCTCTGCCCCGGGGTTCACGCCATTCTACTGCCTCAGCCTCCCGAGTAGCTGGGACTACAGGCGCCCGCCACCTCGCCCTGCTAATTTTTTGTATTTTTAGTAGAGATGGGGTTTCACTGTGTTAGCCAGGATGGTCTCGATCTCCTGACCTCGTGATCCGCCCGCCTCGGCCTCCCAAAGTGCTAGGATTACAGACGTGAGCCACCGTGCCCGGCCTGGGATTTTATTTTTAAGTTGTTAAGTCAAAATTCAGCTTCTTGTTTTCTCCTAGGTATTTTCCCCGGAAGCTGGTCCAGGGCTCTGGCCTATAAACATCATTCACTGTTATTTCCTAAAGCCGTTTATTATTGAACAGTTTGAAAAGATGGGGTTTACAGTGCAGCAGGGAACCCCATTATGTTACTCTGGGTCTAATGAGTAGAGACTTTGTTGGAAATTCTTCAGAGGGTTAGTGCCTCAGCAATATCTGGAAAGTGCCTCTCTGCTCTAATGCAGTTAAAGCTGTGGATTTTAATAGGGGCAGCAGGCAGTGGCAGCTACCTGTCTCATCTCATTGCCCACTAGCAGGGTTATAAGGCAGTTTGGAAAAAAGTCCATGATTCTCTTCATCTGACTTCAGTCTTTTTAGACATTTTTTCCCCTACATGTCTGGGAACTCTTGTGTTGCCAGTAATTCTTTGTTAAATTGTTCCTAAATGTCTGGCTTCCTTCAAAAAGTTTTGCTTTTGATCTTAATGTGAAATAGGTTTGTTTTCATAGACAAGGCCATTGGCAGGTTTGAGTGTTTGGAATTTGAGCTGTCCAGCCTCATGTCTAGTTATCAAAATGGCAGGAGTAAAGAAAGGGAAAGAAAAAGGGATGCAGATATCAGGGAAACATCATTTTGTGTTTGATTGCTGATTTCAATGTGTGAATTGGTTTAAGGAAAATGTTATTTATTGTCATCTCCATGGGGACTACAGCTTGCTGGTCATGGTTTGATGTTCCAGACACTTTACTAAACACTAAGACTTCAACTTCAAGATGGTCAGTACGAAATTATAAGCCTGAAAGAAAGGTTTGTAAAGGAAGATAAGATTCTTTTTTTTTTTTTTTTTTTTTTTGAGATGGAGTTTCATTCTTTTTGCCCAGGCTGGAGTGCAATGGTGCAATCTCGGCTCACTGCAACTTCCGCCTCCAGGTTCAAGCGATTCTCCTGCCTGAGCCTCCCAAGTAGCTGGAATTACAGGCGCCCACCACCACGCCTGGCTAATTTTGTATTTTTAGTAGAGACGTGGTTTCTCCATGTTGGCCAGGCTGGTCTAACTCCTGACCTCAGGTGATCTGTCCACCTTGGCTTCCCGAAGTGCTGGGATTACAGGCGTGAGCCACTGCACCTGGCTGACAGATAAGATCCTTCTTTTTTTTTTTTTTTTTTTTTTTTGGAGACCGAGTCTTACTCTGTCACCCAGGCTGGAGTGCAGTGGTGCCATTTCGGCTCACTGCAAGCTCCGCCTCCCAGGTTCACGCCATTCTCCTGCGTCAGCTCCTGAGCAGCTGGGAGTACAGGCACCCGCCACCACGCCCGGCTAATTTTTTGTATTTTAGTAGAGACGGGGTTTCACCGTGTAAGCCAGGATGGTCTTGATCTCCTGACCTCGTGATCTGCCCTCCCAAAGTGCTGGGATTACAGGCGTGAGCCACTGCGCCCGGCCTGACGGATAAGATTCTTTATGTAGTCCTCCTCGCTTGGAGTATCTGTGTGTTTGTGTACATGCATGCGTGGTGTGTGTGTGTGTTGTAATTTTGAAGTAGCTTTGTGGTACAGAACTCTGTTTCAGTATTCATCATTATAGAATTTATTTGACTTAACAGTCATGCTGTTCATAGGAGGAATAAGATGTGAAATAGTCTGAGGCTGATGATTTGTTGAGTATACCTCTTGTTGGTCTAATGCTTCTGCCTCATTTATAAAGTAATATCACAAATCTATATTTGCCCTAATTTTTTTTTTTTTTTTTTTTTGGGTCAGAGTCTCATCCTGTGCCCCAGGCTGAAGTGCAGTGGAGTGATCTCAGCTCACTGCAACCTCCACCTCCTGGGTTCAAGCGATTCTCCTGCCTCAGCCTCCTGAGTAGCTGGGATTACAGGCGCCCGCCACTATGCCCGGCTAATTTTGCTATTTTTTGGTAGAGACGGGGTTTGGCCATTTTGGCCAGGCTGGTCTCAAACTCTTTACCTCAGGTGATCCACCCACCTTGGCCTCCCAAAGTGCTGGGATTACAGGTGTGGGCCACCACGCCTGGCCTGCCCTAATTTTTGAAAGGAGAAAGGAGAAAGGAAGACTTGAACTATACCGGTTTGAGGCGAACAGAAGTTGGACAGAGATCCTATATGGCTGTGGGCACGTTTGCGTTTGTTCGAATTTTCGTTCCCTTATTGCTTCTAGTTTTGGGTATTTTTTTTTTTTTTGAGATGGAGTTTCGCTCTTGTTGCCCAGGCTGGAGTGCAATGGCGCGATCTCGGCTCCCCGCAACCTCCACCTCCCAAGTTCAAGTGATTCTCCTGCCTCTCCCTCCCTAGTAGCTAGGATTACAGGCATGTGCCACCACGCCCGGCTAATTTTGTATTTTCAGTAGAGACGGGGTTTCTCCATGTTGGTCAGGCTGGTCTCCAACTCCCGACCTCAGGTGATCCGCCCGCCTTGGCCTCCTAAAGTGCTGGGATTACAGGCGTGAGCCACCACGCCTGGCTAGTTTTGGGTATTTTCTTGTATTTGAACCAGTGTTGTCTTAATCTCTGTGGTTTAGAGAACAGTGTCCTAAGATTCGCTTTTTTTCTTGCTGGAATTTTGCTAATTCATATTGCTGTTCTTTTGACGACTGATCTTTTCCTTGGAAATAAGTCAGATTGGTTAATTTGCATCACGTGACAGTTTTACCTTATATGGAATACACAAAAAGTCAACATCCAGGAGATTGGCAATAGAGCAACTTATATAGAATGAGATCTAACTATTTAAATTCTGAGACTTTGGAAAATGGATCAACAGTGAACAGTGATTATCTAACGTGGTCTCACAGAAGCAGCTGTAACTTTGGGTTTGGGATTCTTTCACTTCTGGGTAGCTGCTGAGAAGTGAAGGGGCTCAGAAGTGTTCAGGTTCACTCCATGTTCCTTCCAAATCCTAAAATTCAGTCACCTACAGAAAGTCTCAGTCACCAGCATTATCCTTCTTTCTGGAGTGTGTCTTCTTTCCTCTAAGGACATGAAGAAACTCGGATATACACCTGCCCCGTGGGTCTGGGAGCCTTAATCAAAGGCAGAGGCCTGAGCCTGGGTGATGGGCTCCCCTCCCTGGAGTTCTGGAATTAAAGGAACAGCCTGGGGAACTGGGTCCATGTTATCATCCTGACCATATGTTTCTTCTTTAGGCTACAAAACAGGTCGCTTGTTTGCTCTTCACAGATATCTAATCATTTCAAGATCTGGCCACTTCTGGAGATTCTTCTTGCTTTGTTTTCCTTGTTTGCTTGCTTGCTCGCTTCCTTCCTTCCTTCACTTTTTTTTTTTTTTGAAGGAGTCTCATGTTGCCCAGGCTGGAGTGGTGCAGTGGTACAATCTCGGCTCACTGCAACCTCCGCCTCCCTGGTTCAAGTGATTCTCCTGCCTCAGCCTCCTGAGTAGCTGGGATCACAGGTGTGCACCACCATACCTGGCTAATATTTATATTTTTAGTAGAGACAGGGTTTCACCATGTTGGCCAGGCTGGTCTTGAACTGCTGACCTCAGGCGATCCACCCACCTCGGCCTCCCAAAGTGCTGGGATTACAAGTGTGAGCCATGCACCTGGCCTCTTTGTCTCTGTCTTTCTGTCTTCTTCCCTTCCTCCGTTCCTTTCGTTCCTTTCTTTATTCCTCACCCGTGGACTCAGGTCACATTGCCTTGTTTCCTATTACCATCTATTTAGGAATATAGAGCTTGTATGGTACATAGTTATCCTTGAAGCTGATGCAGTATCCTGGCAAATTGCCATCATTAACACTTAAATATGAAATAAAGCCCCTTTCTTTGAAACTGGAAAGAGGTAGTAAAGTTGATTTGTAAGTCATCGGTCTTTACAGCAGCTCCGTTGCCCTTTCTCCCTGGGCTCAACAGTCTCCTCTTCCCTCTGCCCAAGTGATTCTCTTCCCTGTTGGACTTTTCACGAGACTCGCTTCCCTGGGGATTTGGGCTAAATTTCACCAATATTAGTGATAATAATATAAACTTAAAGATGTATTCTGGCCAGGCGCTGTGGCTCACGCCTGTAATCCCAGCACTTTGGGAGGCCGACGTGGGTGGATCACCTGAGGTTGGGAGTTCCAGACCAGCCTGACCAATATGGAGAAACCCCATCCCTACTAAAAATACAAAATTACCCGGGTGTGGTGGTGCGTGCCTGTCATCCCAGCTACTAGGGAGGCTGAGGCAGGAGAAGCATTTGAACCTGGGAGGTGGAAGTTGTGGTGAGCCGAGATCGCACCATTGCACTCTAGCCTGGGTAACAACAGCGAGACTCCGTCTCAAAAAATAAATAAATAAAATAAATAAATAAAATGCTGTATTCTTTGTGGTTGTACTTCTGGAATACCTCTCAGAAATGAATTACTATATTGAGGGACATGAGCATTTTAGAGCTTTTGCTGCATAGTTTGAGACTTTTCCTGAAACACAGAACCAGTTGACAATATATTTAGCAAGCTCTGTACCTGTATTTCCACAGCTCCATCAATGTGGTCACTTTAATTTATTTTGCCACTTTAACATATTTCTTTTTTCTTTTTTTTTTTTTTTTGAGACGGAGTTTTGCTCTTGTTGCTCAGGCTGGAGTGCAATGGCGTGATCTCGGCTCACCGCAACCTCCGCCTTCCGTGTTCAAGTGATTCTCCTCCCTCAGCCTCCTGAGTAGCTGGGATTACAGGCATGCGCCACCACGCCCGGCTACTTTTGTATTTTTAGTAGAGACGGGGTTTCTCCGTGTTGGTCAGGCTGCTCTTGAACTCCTGACCTCAGGTGATCCACCCGCTTCAGCCTCCCAGAGTGCTGGGATTACAGGCATGAGCCACTGCACGTGGCCTACTTTAATATATTTCTTTTTTTTTTTTTTTTTTTTTGAGGCGGAGTCTCGCTCTGTCGCCCAGGCTGGAGTGCAGTGGCACGATCTCCGCTTGCTGCAAGCTCCGCCTCCCGGGTTCATGCCATTCTCCTGCCTTAGCCCCCCGAGTAGCTGGTACTACAGGCGCCCTCCACCATGCCCGGCTAAATTTTGTTTTTTGTGTTTTTTTTTGTATTTTTAGTAGAGATGGGTTTTCACTGTGTTAGCCAGGATGGTCTCGATATCCTGACCTCGTTATCTGCCCGCCTCAGCCTCCCAAAGTGCTGGGATTACAGGCGTGAGCCACTGCACCTGGCCTACTTTAATATATTTCTAAGAGTTAATGTTTTAATTTCCCATTACTAGTGAGCCTGGATGTTATTACATGTTTTGATTTACTGTTTGCATTTTCTATGTATAGAATATGGTTTTTCGGCTGGGTGCAATGGCTCTCGCCTGTAATCCCAGCACTTTGGGAGGCTGAGGTGGGTGGATCACTTGAGATCAGGAGTTTGAGACCAGCCTGGCCAACATGGTGAAACCTGTCTGTACTAAAAATATAAAAATTAGCTGGGAGTGATGGCAGCACCTGTAATTCTAGCTACTCAGAAGGCTGAAGCAGGAGAATCGCTTGAACCCCGGGAGGTGGAGGTTGCAGTGAGCCGAGATCGTGCCACTGCACTCCAGCCTGGGTGACAGAGTGACACTCTGTCTCAAAAAATATATATATATATTATATATATAATATATATATTATATATAATATATATTATATATTATATATATTATATATATATTATATATTATATATCTTGATTTTTTATTTTCTGCTTTGTCAAACGTTTTTGCTTTATATATTTAACACATCCTTCTCTGCATAGATATAAATTTTATCTTTTCCATAACTTGGATAGTTATCTTCTGGTTTTTTGTTTTTTGGTTTTTTTTTGAGACATAGTCCTCCTCTGTCACCAGGCTGGAGTGTAGTGGCATGATCTTGGCTCACTGTAACTTCCGCCTCCTGGGTTCAAAGCCATTCTCCTGGCTCAGCCTCCTGAGTAGCTGGAATTACAGGTGCCTACCACCACACCTAGCTAATTTTTGTATTTTTAGTAGAGATGGGGTTTCACCGTGTTGGTCAGGATGGTCTCGATCTCCTGACCTCGTGATCCACCCACCTCGGTCTCCCAAAGTGCTGGGATTACAGGCGTGAGCCGCCATGCCCAGCCTCTTCTGTTTTCTTCTAATATTTTTGTTTGGTTTCTGTTTAATGATTTGACGTGTATATGATACAGAGTGAGAATGAATCTCATGGTTTTCTAGATTTTTTTTTTTTTGGACTTCTTTTTTCTTTTTTTTGAGAGACAAGAGTCTCACTCTGTCACCCAGGCCGGAGTGCAGTGGCGCAGCTTCCGAGATTTCTAATGTTCATTATTAACTAGTGGCTTTTTCCCATTATTATCTTATTCCCATTATGTCCTTTCTGGTTTGTCTTAGAGTTTTATAATAGGTTAAATTTATTTCTGGAACCTTAAATATATTACATTGATAGGTTTATTTCTTTCTTTCTTTTTCTTCTAACATAAATTTTGACCACTGGTGCTTTATAAAACTTTTTTGAGACAGAATCTCGCACTGTCACCTGGGCTGGAGTGCAGTGGCGCGATCTTGGCTCACTGCAACCTCCGCCTCCCGGATTCAAGTGATTCTCCTACCTCAGCCTCCCCAGTAGCTGGAATTACAGGTGCCCGCCACCACGCCCAGCTCATTTTTTGTATTTTTAGTAGAGACGGGGTTTCACCATGTTGGCTAGGCTGGTCTCAAACTCCTGACCTCGTGATTCGCCCACCTCAGCCTCCCAGAATGCTGGGATTACAGGCATGAGCCGCCGTGCCCAGCCAAGACTTTTTACTTTATTTTTATTTTTATTTTTTATTTATTTTTAAGACAGAGTCTCGCTCTATTGCCCAGGCTGGAGTGCAATGGTGTGATTTCAGCTCACTGCAACCTCTGCCTCCCGGGTTCAAGCAATTCTCCTGCCTCAGCCCCCTGTGTAGCTGGGATTACAGGCGCACACCACCATGCTCAGCTAATGTTTGTATTTTTAGTAGAAACGGAGTTTCACTATGTTGGTCAGGCTGGTCTCAAATTCCTGACCCCGTGATCTGCCCACCTCAGCCTCCCAAAGTGCTGGGATTACAGGCATGAGCCACCACGCCTGGCCTTTATTTTTTTATTTTATTATTTTTATTTATTTTTATTTTTTCTTTTTTGAGATGGAGTCTTGCTCTGTCACCCAGCCTGGAGTGCAGTGGCATGATCTCAGCTCACTGCAACCTCTGCCTCCCAGGTTCAAGCAATTCTTCTGCCTTAGCCTCCCGAGTAGCTGGGATTACAGGCATGTGCTACCATGCCCATCTAATTTTTATATTTTTAGTAGAGATGGGGTTTCACCATGTTGGCCGGGCTAGTCTCGAACTCTTGACCTCAGGTGATCCGCCTGCCTCAGCCTCCCAAAGTGCTGGCATTACAGGAGTGAGCCACTGGGCCTGGCATATTTTTATTTTTGAAAGACAGGTTCTTGCTCTGCTGCCCAGGCTGGAGTGCAGAGGTTTGATCATAGCTCACTGCAGCCTTGATCTCCTAGACTGAAGGGATCCTCCTGCCTCAGCCTCCTGAGTAGCTGAGAGTATAGGCTCATGACACCGTGCCCAGTTGATTTTTTAAAGTTTTAGTAGAGATAGGATCTTGCTGTGTTGCCCAGGCTTGTAAGGTATTTAAAAATCTGATAGGATAAGCCTACTGTTGTTAGATTTCAAGATATGTGTATTTGATATTTAAGCTTGCTTATTCTAGATGAATTCTGATCTGAATCTGTCAGGTTCTAAAAAAAAATTCTACAGGAATTAAATGTTTTTTTTTCTCCTTCTCTATCTGGAATTTTAAGTTAGTTTTATATTGAAGCCTTGTCTTTTCTTGGGAAGCTGTTTCTTTCCTGTTATTTTTATCTTCTTTTTTTCCCACCCTATTAGGTATTTATCTTTTTTCTGTTTTTTTTGTTTTTGTTTTTGTTTTTGTTTTTGTTTGAGACGGAGTCTCGCTCTGTCGCCCAGGCTGGAGTACAGTGGCGTGATCTCAGCTCACTGCAAGCTCCGCCTCCTGGGTTCACGCCATTCTCCTGCCTCAGCCTCCCGAGTAGCTGGGACTACAGGCGCCCACTACCATGCCCGGCTAATTTTTTGTATTTTTAGTAGAGATGGGGTTTCACCGTGTTAGCCAGGATGGTCTCGATCTCCTGACCTCATGATGCGCCCTCCTCGGCCTCTCAAAGTGCTGGGATTACAGGTGTGAGCCACCACGCCTGAGTGCTGTTAATTTTTTTTCCCTTATAGCCTGCAGCTTTTCTCAGTTCACTTATTGTGGTATTTTGTTGACATTATTGATTTCCTAGGCTGATGCTCATGCCTTCTACAGAGCTGCTTTTTATTTCTTCCTTTCTCATATATCATTAGTCTAATTGGTTTTTCCTCAGTATTGACTGTCAGCCTTTCCAGCCGTGTATCATGTGGAAAGAAGGCTGGAGATGCCTTTTGATGTTTTGGTTTTAAAAGAGCTGACTCTAGCCCTTCACTAAGTATAATGTTGGTGCTTCATAATTTTATCATAAATTATTTAAAAATAATATCTTTATCGTGCATAACCAGCTTTTAAAACAAATACTTGGCTTAAGTCAAAAAACTATGCAGTTCACTTTCTCCTTGTAACACCTCTAAATTTCGTCCACATCTGAATAATCCTTGTCTTAGTTGGAAGAAATATTTTTTTCCTGAAAACATTCTTTAGTGTCAGAACCATTTGTGATTATAGTGATTTTATCCCTGCCCTACTGAGCTCATTTGTTGTAACCCTTAGCGTGCATCTTCGCTCTGTGGTTCACTCAGATATAAATCTTCCAGAGTCTGATGGGTGCTTGATAGTGGCCTTTCCTTCACCAGGAATTGCTCTGATTTCTAGTGAAGTAAAACAACCTTCCATGAAAGCATGAAAAGTGTCTGGTCCCAGGTTTGAGTCCTAACTCAGAGTTTTCGCCTTCCGGGTTCTAAGTGTACATTGATTTTTCGTCCTAGACCGTACTCAAAAGGCTGGGGACAGTTGACATTTCTGTTTGAGTGAAAGGCACTCTCATCCCGTGAATGTGTTTTTCTTGGGATTTCCGCTATTAATTTTTTTTTTGGTTTTTTTTTTTGAGATGGAGTCTTGCTCTGTCCCCCAGGCTAGAATGCAGTGGTGCGATCTTGGCTCACGGCAACCTCCGCCTCCCAGGTTCAAGCAGTTCTCCTGCCTCACCCTCCTGAGTAGCTGGGATAACCAGCGCCTGCCACCATGCCCAGCTAATTTTTGTATTTTTAGTAGAGATGGGGTTTCACCATGTTGCCCAGGCTCGTCTTGAACTCCTGACCTCAGGTGATCTGCCCACCTTGGCCCCCCAAAGTACTGGGATTATAGGCGTGAGCCACCATGCCTGGCCTTTTTTTTTTTTTTTAATTTTGAAATGATTGTAGAGTCATAGGAAGATACAAAAATAGTACCAAGAAACCCTGTGAACCCATGACCGACTCTCTACCAGTGGTGACACCTTGTGGAATTTCTATTTTCGAGGCTTCCAAGGACAGCCCTGGCTTTTTCAGCATGTCTTTTTAGCATCTTCATTACAGTCACAGTCTTTTTTTTTTTTTTTTTTTTTAGATAGAGTCTTGCTCTATCGCCAGGCTGGAGTTCAGTGGCGCGATCTCCGTTCACTGCAGCCTCCGCCTCCCGGGTTCAAGGATTCTTCTGCCTCAGCCTCCCGAATAGCTGGGATTACAGGCTGGCGCCGCCACACCCGGCTAATTTTTGTATTTTTAGTAGAGAGGGGTTTCACCTTGTTGGCCAGGATGGTCTCAATCTCCTGATCTTATGATCCGCCCACCTTGGCCTCCCAAAGTGCTGGGATTACAGGCGTGAGCCACCGCGCCCCACCTGCAGTCACAGTCTTTAGTCCATGCTATGCTTGTGCAATAATTTCCCCAGCTAGGAGACAGGACTAGGTGACAAGGTTCTTTTTTTAAAAAAATAGGTTTAGGGGGTACAAGTGCCATTTCCTTACATGTATATATTATGTAATGGTGAAGTCTGGGATTTTGCAGTACCCATTGCCCAAATAGTGAACATAGTACCCAGTAGGTAACTTTTCAGGCCTCATACCCCTCCCATCCTCCCACATTCTGGAGCCTCCAGTGTCTGTTTTGTTCGTTGTTGTTTTTTGTTTTTTGAGACAGAGTTTCTATCGCCCAGGCTGGAGTGCAGTGGTGCCATCGTGGCTCACTGCAACCTTTGCCTCCTGAGTTCAAGTGATTCTCCTGCCTCAGCCTCCCAAGTAGCTGGGATTACAGGTGCCCACCACCACGCCCAGCTAATTATTGTATTTTTAGTAGAGATGGGGTTTCACCCTGTTGACCAGGCTGGTCTTGAACTCCAGCCTCAGGTGATCCCCCTGCCTCGGCCTCCCAAAGTGCTGGGATTACATTCGTGAGCCACCGCGTCTGGCCCCTGTGTCTGTTACTCCGTTCTACATGTCCATGTTTACCCCTTGCTCAGCTCCCATGGTGACAAGATTCTTGTCCTTGTTTTGCCATTATCTTTTTTCCCTGAACAAGGCATTTAATCCATCTCAGCCTTAATTTCTCCTCTGTAAAATGAGGGATTCAGTCACACATACTTTGATTTTTCTTTTTCTAAAGTGTGATTGCTTAGCTGAAAGCCCAGCCACTAAATTGGAAGGAGTCATTGATTAGCCCTTGTCTGAGCAGTGTGCCCTGGTTCTTTTCCTCGCTACCTTGCAAGCAACAAACAAAAATTTAAAAACTGAAACGTCATTTATGCTCATTTCAAAGACACATAGAATGATAAGAGCAATATGGAGTTGACGGATTTGGAGCTGGCAATTAAACAGAGTACCAGTAATGTGGAAAAATGCAAAGGCATATAGAACGACTTCCTATCCTTAGCAAAAATTCACAAAGAATCCTGTCCCCTGCACGTTTTAAGTGGAAAAGAATGACCCCAGAAAGTGGATTTAAAACTAATAAAACTAAGATGTTTATTATCATTAGTGATAATTTCTGTATAATTGTCATGGAGAGCTTATGCATGAATCTGTAACTTGTCATTATTATGGTCTTCACTAGAAATTGCATGTCTTTTTTAATTTCTGAAATCAACTATTGGGATGAAGAGCACTGTCAGTTTTTGTATTAAATTGTTTCAGTAGAGCATGGCCGAATATTTGACATGATGAATCTGAATGAAATAATCAGAGCTGTGTGAGGAATGTGTTTCTACGCTGGATGTTTTGTGAACAAAACAGAAAAAAAATCCCAGCCTAGAAGCATTATTGAAGTTGCATCAAGGAAAAACTATAATCTGGGGGTCATATTGTCACTCTGAGAGAACTACTATGTTCTGTCTCGCTTTCTCATCAGAGGAAATCCTTGTACCAGCACCACTCAAATTCTCTGTTCTCCAACTCCTGGCCTCAAGCAATTCTTCTCAAGCGATTCTGCCTCAGCATCCCAAGTAGCTGGGATTACAGGCACATGCCACCACACCCAGCAAATTCTCTATTCTATACAACTTTTTTTTTTTTTTTTTTTAAGACAGTCTCCCTCTGTTGCCCAGGCTGGAGTGCAGTGGTGTGATCTCGGCTCACTGCAACCACTGCCTCCCAAATTCAAGCATTTCTCCTGCCTCAGCCTCCCAAGTAGCTTGGATTACAGGCATGTGCCACCATGCCTGGCTGATTTTGTATTTTTAGTAGAGATGGGGTCTCACCATGTTGGTCAGGCTGGTCTCAAACTCCTAACCTCAGATGATCTGCCCACCTCAGCCTTTCAAAGTGCTGGGATTACAGGCATGAGCCACAGTGCCCGGCCTTTTTTTTTTTGTATTTTTAGTAGAAACGGGATTTCGCTATGTTGGCCAGGCTGGTCGCAAACTCCTGACCTCAAGTGATCCACCTGCCTCAGCCTCCCAAAGTGCTGGGATTACAGGTGTGAGCCACCACTCCTGGCCATATACAACTTTTCAAATTCTCTCTCTCTCTCTTTTTTTTTGAGATGGAGTCTCACTCTGTTGCCCAGGCTAGAATGCAGTGGTGTGATCTTAGCTCACTGCAACCTCTGCCTCCTGGGTTGTAGCAATTCTCCTGCCTCAGCCTCCCAAGTAGCTGGGATTACAGGTGTGCGCCACCACGGCTGGCTAATTTTTGTATTTTTAGTAGAGACAGGGTTCACCATGTTGGCCAGGCTTGTCTTGAACTCCTGACCTCAGGTGATCCACCCACCTCGGCCTCCCAGAATGCTGGGATTATAGGTGTGAACCACTGCGCCTGGCCAATTCTCTCTTATTTATTTTTTTGAGACAGACTGTCACTCTGTCACCCAGGCCGGAATGCAGTGGGTGTGATCTTGGCTCACTGCAACCTCTGCCTCCTAGGTTCAAGCGATTTGCCTGCCTCAACTTCCCAAATAGCTGGGACTACTGGCTGGCGCCACCATGCTTGGCTGATTTTTGTATTTTTAGTAGAGTCGGGGTTTTGCCATGTTGGCCAGGCTGGTCTTGAACTCCTGACTTAAGGTGATCTGACCGCCTTGGCCTCCCAAAGTGCTGAGATTGTAGGCGTGAGCCACTGCACTGGCCTCTCAAATTTTCTTTATTTCCTTTGATTTAATTCCTGGGCTAGGATCTTCTGCCTTGCATGTGTGGTTTTGTACTGCATTGGCTTTGGAATCAGTAACCAATCCCTGTCCTCATTCATACTCCTTGCTGACTCAGGAAAAATGGAAATTAACTGGAGTTATAAAGTAATACAGAAAGGGACAGTGCTCCCATCTATGATTAAGTGTACGCAACCAATTCATACTTAAGATTTTTTTGTCTCCTTCCCTTGCTCTGATTAAATTGCTGATTCTCTCACACCTGATGACTCTTCTCTCAAATGCCCATCCTTGATATTTCCTCGAAGTTTTGTGCACCGAGGGCGGCCTGAACCTCTGGATCTTCACTTGGGCATGTTCCTGCCCACCTTGCTTCACCAGGCAACTGCGGAGCAGCAGGAGCGCTTCTTCATGCCCGCCTGGAACTTGGAGATCATTGGCACTTATGCCCAGACAGAGATGGGTCATGGTATGGAGTATTCAGTCTACCTTCTGGGTTGGGCGGGCCCCTGTGAGCTTACCATGTATGGAGTGCCCACCATGTGCCATCGACGGTGTGTCGATGTTCTGTGGTCTGTTTAAATGAGCTCTTTTTGCAGAGTCCAGGTTTTGGTATAAACACTGCTTTGGTGAGTGGGAATTAAAGGCTATGATAGTGATAAAATGATCGTCCTTTTTATGCCATAGTTCCTCTTCAGAGGGTCAAGAATTGCAAATCAGGCCTTATTTACCAAGTGTGGTTTTTCAATGTTACTGAGGTTGTATAGAGTCTGTGTGCATATACAACCCGAAGCTGTTTTTTTCGTCGTTACTATCTGATTACCTTTACTACTGTTACCTTAATGGATACAAATTCCAGAAGAAATACAAATAATAGTTTGTGTACTCTTGGATTTGCTTGACAGAAATGAGTAGCTTATAACTGAAGTGTGTGACATTTTGGAGTTATTTGTACTTTGAGTCAATCAGTAGTTCTACAAGTGACTTGGCTGGAGGATAAAAAAACCAAGATAAGCCGAACGTGCAGGCATTTGGTTTCAGACTCTGTATCTCCACCTTTCATTGATCTTTCCACCCCCTACCTGCTTTCTTCATGCACCTGGGTGGGCTGGAGGGGGCCACTGTTCCTCTTTGGATCTGCTCTGAATTGGGTCCGTGTTTGCCATTCATTTGCTTATGACTTCTCTTTTTCTGTTCTGACGTTTCAGAAAAACTGGTCTAGTGTGTATTTGCCACTTGCTCCTTATTTCTATACAGCTGCTGCTTTTTATTTGGTGTTGAATAGTATTTTACAGGATTTTCATGAGACTCCAAGTGGAATACTATTTGTTTCAGTTGTGCTTTTGAAAACATTTTGTCCTTATCTGTTCTGTTTAATGTTACCTGCTTTTCTGTAAAAGCTGCTTCTTTGATGAAAGATGTCTGTGTCTGGTTTGTTGACTCCCACTCGGGAAAGTTGTGGATTGCACATAAGTTGGTTATTCAACTTGGAAGCTTCTGAATGTTTCAAAGTGTGTTTAATGAGGTCTAGCCTTATGAAAGCAGATTGGTAAAAGGATCCCAACATTTGCTTTAGTACAGTATTTTTGTAGAGACTGCCACCTAGAACATTTTTCTATGACTCTTTCCAAATAATTTTGGTATATTTGTGTTAAGATTTAAAACATAAGATCCTGTCTATCCCAGTACACATAAGAAACTGGAAACTCTTCCTTGCCACATTAATGAACCAGCTAGGACTAAGCTAGGCCTGCCATTGGAAATCTCTAGGGTCAACGGAGACCTTATTATTGGACCTTTAGGAATTTTTAAAAGTCACATTCCAGGTCATTTCCCCAATAATGGTTATACTTTTATACTTTTCTTTTTTTTTTTTTCTTGAGACGGAGTCTTGCTCTGTCGCCCAGGCTGGAGTGCAGTGGCACGATCTCAGCTCACTGCAAGCTCCACCTCCCAGGTTCAGGCCACTCTCCTGCCTCAGCCTCCCGCGTAGCTGGGACTACAACACCCACCACCATGCCTGGCTAATTTTTTGTATTTTTAGTAGAGACGGGGTTTCATTGTGTTAGCCAGGATGGTCTCGATCTCCTGACTTTGTGATCCGCCTGCCTCGGCCTCCCAAAGTGCTGGGATTACAGGCATGAGCCACCGTGCCCAGCTTTAATTTTTTTTTTTTTTGTATTTTTAGTAGAGACGGGGTTTCACCACGTTAGCCAGGATGGTCTCGATCTCCTGACCTCGTGATCCCCCCGCCTTGGCCTCCCAAAGTATAGGCTTGAGCCACTGTTCAAGCCTATTGTTCAAGCAATTCTCCTGCCTCAGCCTCCTGAGTGGCTGCGACTACAGGCGCATGCCACAATGCCCGGCTAATTTTTTGTATTTTTAGTAGAGATGGGTTTCACCGTGTTAGCCGGGATGATCTCAATCTCCTGACCTCGTGATCCACCCGCCTCGGCCTCCCAGAGTGCTGGGATTACAGGCGTGAGCCACCACGCACAGCCATACATTTTTAATTTATAAGAATTTTGGATGAAATGTCTTCCTCTCACATGTTATCTCATTCTTCTCATTAGTACAGAATTCGAGAATGTTGAATTGGTGTGGTTAACAATACATATGAGTTGAAACTGGCAACTCAGAGATGGGTTAAAAAGACAGTTAACATCCCTGTTAAATTCATATATTGTGATCTTAAAAATGTGATTCTAAGTTGCCTTTATATTTTCTTTCAGTTGCTGTAAATAAATGTAACAAATCAAATACAGAAATGGAACATGCATGACACTTAGATTTTCAACTTAATAGGAAACCATCAGATAGTGTGGGAAGTTCACTGTCTTGGTTATCAACCAGTTGTAGCTCATCTACAGGTGTTTTTTGTTAGATTTTGTTTTTCTCTGAGATATGAGAGTTTAAAGGATTGTGCAGGAAATTTTTCCTTGTGCCTGTTTTTTTCCCCATCTCTTAACTGAAGTCAATGTAATTTATCTCCTTAGGAACTCACCTTCGAGGCTTGGAAACCACAGCCACATATGACCCTGAAACCCAGGAGTTCATTCTCAACAGTCCTACTGTGACCTCCATTAAATGGTGGCCTGGTGGGCGTAAGTGAATTTTTCAGCATTTATTGGATGTTTTGAAGGTTCGTCATGAGATTTTGCTTAGAATATAGAGCTTCTATGATAATGTCGGCCAGGCTTGGTGGTGAAATCCTAACACTTTGGGAGGCTGAGTTGGGCGGATCATTTGAGGTCAGGAATTCAAGACCAGCCTGGTTAATATGCTGAAACCCCATCTCTACTAAAAATATAAAAATCAGCCGGGTGTGGTGGCGCACACCTGTAGTCCCAGCTACTTGGGAGGCTGAGGCAGGAGAATCACTTGAACCCGGGAAGGTTGCAGTGAGCCAAGATTGCACCACTGCACTCCAGCATGGGCATCGCAGCAAGACTTTGTCTCAAAAACAACCCAACAAACAAATATGTACGTGTGTGGTGTGTGTATATAGACAGAGAGAGGTGTGTGTGTGTGTGTGTATATACACAGAGGGGTGTGTGTGTGTGTGGGGGGTGTGTATATATATATATATATATATATATATATATATATATATATATAGAGAGAGAGAGAGAGAGAGAGAGAGGAAAGCCAGACATATCAGCACATACCTATAGACCTGTAGTCCTGGCTACTCAGGAAGCTGAGGTGGAAGGACCACTTGAGCCCAAGAGTTCAAGCCTGCAGTGAGCTACTATCTGTGATCATGCCACTGCACTCCAGCCTGGGTGACAGAGTGAAACCCTGTCTCAAAAAAAAAAAAAGAAAAAAATTTAAATAGTTTTAACACAAACTTTTTCTTTTTTGAGACGGAGTCTCACTGTGTCACCCAGGTTGGAGTAAAGTGGCATGATCTCTGCTCACTGCAACCTCCACCTCCTGGGTTCAAGCGATTCTCCTGCCTCAGCCTCCTGAGTAGCTGGGACTACAGGAGCATGCCACCACGCCCAGCTAATTTTTGTATTTTTAGTAGAGATGGGATTTCACCATGTTGGCCAGGCCGGTCTCAAACTCCTAACCTCTGATCTGCCCGCCTCAGCCTCCCAAAGTGCTGGAATTACAGGCGTGAGCCACTGTGCCCGGCTGACCTGAAACTTTTATATCTTCTTATTCCATTCTGAGTTATTATCTTGGAATATATATTTCCAGTACAGTTAGTGGTTGAAGGATTTTGTTATTCACATTATATATTTTATTTATTTATAATTTATATGTAAGAAGCCACATATAGCTAGTGATTACTGTTTTGGACAGCACTGCCTTAAGGGATAACAAGGAAGTAGTTTAAATTAATATTCTTATTTTTATCCTAAAATTTTCTGTATGTAAACGAATGAGAAATAAGTAGAAAAGAAAGTAATAACTATTAGCTTAAGGGAATTTCTTTCTGAAAGCTAGGTGTGATACTGTCAGCAGAAAGGCTTTCTGGACACATACTATTGGTTTAGTCTAGTGTTAGATTTAACATATTCTTTCTTCTTTTTTCTACCCTTTAAAAATGTACGAACGTTTGCTCACCTCTCCCTTATTCTCTTTGATATTACAGTTGGAAAGACTTCAAATCATGCAATAGTTCTTGCCCAGCTCATCACTAAGGGGAAATGCTATGGATTACATGCCTTTATCGTACCTATTCGTGAAATCGGGACCCATAAGCCTTTGCCAGGTAAGAACTGTTCATCTGATGTTGAGATGAAAATGAAACTGAGCACTTTCTTCTGCAAAAGGTAGAATGCCCAACTGAAGAGGCGGAGCGAAAGCCAGAAATTCCAGAGCATAAACATCTCGTGACTGTCCTTTCATCTGTGGTAGGAATTACCGTTGGTGACATCGGCCCCAAATTTGGTTATGATGAGATAGACAATGGCTACCTCAAAATGGACAACTATCGTATTCCCAGAGAAAACATGCTGATGAAGTATGCCCAGGTATGTTTTGATAGAAAATAGAAGCAGAGGCATCAAACAGTGGGGTTGCGGTGGCTGTTGCTCACAGTAGGGTTAGAATGGTCTGTTCTTTTAGAAGGTAATAACAGCCGGGCACACTGGCATATTCCTGTTATGCCAGCACTTTGGGAGGCTGAGTGCGGGGATGACTTAAGCCCAGGAGCTCAAGACCAGCCTGGGCAACATAGTGAGAACCCATCTCTACAAAAAGTAAAAAAATCCAGCTGGGCATGGTGGCACACGTGTAGTCCCAGGTACTTGGGAGACTGGGGTGGGAGGATCACTTGAGCCTGGGAGGCCGAGGCTGCAGTCAGCTGTGATTACACCACTGTACTCCAGCCTGGATGACAGTGAGACCTTGTCTCAAAAAAAAAAAAAAAAAAAAAAAAGCTGGGCGCAGTGGCTCACACCTGTAATTCCAGCACTTTGGGAGGCTGAGGCGGGAAGATCATGAGGTCAAGAGATGGAGACCATCCTGGCCAACATGGTGAAACCCCGTCTCTACTAAAAATACAAAAAAATTAGCCAGGAGTGGTGGTACGCACCTGTAGTCCCAGCTACTCAGGAGGCTGAGGCAGGAGAATCACTTGAACCCGGGAGGCGGAGGTTGCAGTGAGCAGAGATCGTGCCACTGCACTCCAGCTTGGCAGCAGAGTGAGACTCCGTCTCATAAAAGGAGGGAATAAGGCTAGGCGCGGTGGCTCATGCCTGTAGTCCCAGCGCTTTGGGAGGCCAAGGAGGGCGGATCATAAGGTCAGGAATTCAAGACCAGCCTGACCAATATGGTGAAACCCTGTCTCTACTAAAAATACAAAGATTAGCTGGGTGTGATGGCACACGCCTGTAATCTCAGCTACTCAGGAGGCTGAGGCAGGAGAATCGCTTGAACCCAGGAGGCAGAGGTTGCAGTAAGTTGAGATCACACCACTGCACTCCAGCCTAGGCAACACAGCGAGACTCTGACTCAAAAAAAAAAGGATGTAATAATGCATTTTTCCTTCTGATGCCCCCCCACCTTTTTTTTTTTTTTTTTTTTTTGAGAGAGAGTCTCTGTAACCCATGCTGGAGTTCAGTGGCATGATCTTGGCTCACTGCAACCTCCGCCTCCTGGGTTCAAGCGATTCTTCTGCCTCAGCCTCCCAAGTAGCTGGGATTACAGGCATGCGCCACCACACGCAGCTAATTTTTTTGTATTTTTAGTAGAGGTGGGGTTTCACCCTGTTGGCCAGGCTGGTCTCAAACTCCTGACCTCAGGGGACCCTCTTGCCTCGGCCTCCCAAAGTGCTAGGATTACAGGCGTGAGTCACCGCTCCCAGCATTTTTTTTTTTTTTTTTTTTTTTTTTTTTTTTTTTTTTTTTTTTGAGACAGAGTCTTGCTTTGTCACCCAGACTGGAATGCAGTGGCGCTATCTCAGCTCACTGAAACCTCTGCCTCCCAGGTTCAAGCGATTCTCCTGTCTCAGCCTCCTGAGTAGCTGGGATTACAAGCATGTGCCACCACACCCAGCTAATTTTTGTATTTTTAGTAGAGATGGGATTTTACCATGTTGGTCAGGCTGGTTTCGAATTCCTGACCTCTTGATCTGTCCACCTCGGCCTCCCAAAGTGCTGGGATTACAGGCGTGAGCCATCACGCCCACTCTGATGCTTCTTTTACTGTGACAGTGAAATCAGAAACAGCAGGGTTGAAGGACATATTTTGATTTGCTAAACCAATGATTCTCAAACTTTTGCATGCGTTAGAATCAACTGGAAGGCCAGTTAAAGCCCAGATTGCTAGGCCCTACCCTGGAGCTTCTGATTCAGTTGGTCAGGGTGGGGACTAAGATGCAGTATTTCATGCAAGTTGCCAGGTGATGCTGATGCTGCTATTCCAGGGACCACATTTTGAGAACCACTGAACTGCCTCTTGGGCTTAAAAGAAGAAAGTATCAGTTCCACGTTCTTCTTCCAGGTGAAGCCTGATGGCACGTACGTGAAACCGCTGAGTAACAAGCTGACTTACGGGACTATGGTGTTTGTCAGGTCCTTCCTTGTGGGAGAAGCTGCTCGGGCTCTGTCTAAGGCGTGCACCATTGCCATCCGATACAGCGCTGTGAGGCACCAGTCTGAAATCAAGCCAGGGTAAGGGTAGGGTCCTGGATGGGCTCAGTACCGAAGGCGTAGTTTTTACCCCATTCAGATCCCAGAATTCCCAATGTCAATACAGAAGATGCATTGGCACTGCAAAATTGGCTAGGGTGATAACTGGGCCTGTAATTTCCTATCTAGGCTTCCTTTTCTTAAGAGGAAAGATAGAAATAACCACCCTTGCTATAATCAGTGACTGCCAAAAAAGAAAAAAGAGAATACCCACCTTATTATTTTTAACCTTTTAAGAAAAGTAGTAATAATATCACTTGATCTTTATAAGTGAAATGTTCAACACACTAAAGGCAATTTGAAACTTCTGATTACTACTAGCAACTATAAATTGTGTATGATGAAAGTGACATTAAATTTGTTTCCCTTTTGCATTCATGGCCACAGTTTATTCCTACAACTGCCTTTCACTGATACTCCCTGATACTCTTTTTACTCTTAAGGAATAAAGAAACTGGCCAGGTGTGGTAGCTCACACCTGTAATCCCAGCACTTTGGGAGGCTGAGGCAAGATTACTTGAGCCTAGGAGTTTGAGGCCAACCTGAGCAACATAGAGAGACCCTGTCTCTATTTTCTTTTCTTTTTTTTTTTCTTTTGAGATGGATTCTCACTCTGTTGCCTAGGCCGGAGTGCAGTGGCGTGATCTCGGCTTGCTGCAGTCTCCGCCTCCCTGGATTCAAGTGATTCTCCTTTCTCAGCCTCCCAAGTAGCTGGGATTACAGGCGCATGCCACCATGCCCAGCTAATTTTTGTATTTTTAGTAGAGCCGGGATTTCGCCATGTTGGCCAGGCTGGTCTATTTTCAAAAAAATTAAAAATTAATTAAATTTTAAGGCCAGGCGCAGTGGCTCACGCCTATAATCCCAGCACTTTGGGAGGCCAAAGCGGGTGGATCACTTGAAGTCAGGAGTTCGAGACCAGCCTGGCCAACATGGTGAAACCCCACGTCTACTAAAAATACAAAAATTAGCTGGGTATAGTGGCGGGTGCCTGTAATTCCAGCCACTCGGGAGACTGAGGCAGGAGAATCACTTGAACCCAGGAAGTGAAGGTTGTAGTGAACTGAAATCACAACACTGCACTCCATCCTGGGTGTTAGAGACTTCATCTCAAAAAATAATAATAATTACATTTTTAAAAAGGAATAAAGGAATTGATACAATCAGACCTTTGCTAATTCTTACACTTCAAAATATTTAACACCATCCATTGGGTCTTCTCCAAGATTATGGTCAAAATACAGTGTATTCGGCCATCTGGTGAGCAGAGCTTTTCGGCATTGCCTTCTTATTAGGTTGACTAGTGTTGGTTTTGTATGTTGCTATGAGCTACGGTTTTCTTAGTCATATTGGAAAGATTAGGACAGATACGGACTTTGCAGCCAGAAAATTCTGTCAACCTATGCAGTACAAGGTAATTATAGCATGGTCTTAGGGAGCCAAATAGCCTAGGCACCGTGGCTCATGCCTGTAATCCCAGCACTGTGGGAGGCTGAGGCAGGAGAATCGCTTGAACCCAGGAGGCGGAGCTTGCAGTGAGCCAAGATCACACCACTGCACTAAAGCCTAGGTGACGGAGGGCAACTCCATGGCAAAAAAAAAAAAAAAAAAAGGCTCAATTTAAATCTAAGACCTGCCATGTATGAGCTGTGTGACCTCAGGCAGGTTCTTAACCTCTCAGTTTCCCATTTGTAAAATGGAGATAGTAATAGTAACTACCTCACAGTGCCCTTATGAGGACTAAATAAGTTAAAATACCAAGTGCTTAGATTAGAACCTGGCATATAGAAAGTTCTGTATAAACATTTACTTAACTATTTTTTTTCTGTGTCATGTAGTGAACCAGAACCACAGATTTTGGATTTTCAAACCCAGCAGTATAAACTCTTTCCACTCCTGGCCACTGCCTATGCCTTCCAGTTTGTGGGCGCATACATGAAGGAGACCTATCACCGGATTAACGAAGGCATTGGTCAAGGGGACCTGAGTGAACTGCCTGAGGTACGAGTTTGGTCTCGTTCACTCGTGGGCACCCTTCTGTTTCATGGTTACCTGTGGGATAATGTCCAGAGATAACTAAATGTTGGGATTTCCTGAAAAGAATTATGTATTCTGAGAACTTCTTCTGGTTGAAAGTAGATCAGATATGAAGATCTGTGGGGTTTGTTGTTAAGTATTTTGGTGTTATCAGAAATACTGTACCATGTTGATTATTTGTCAATCAAGGAAATGTAAGTGGTGAATGTTTAGCCAAGTAGAACAGCTTAGATGGGCATGGGTAGTGTTCTGCATTCTTCTGGCCAGTCGGACAGCTTTGCTTCTTCAGTTTGCATGTGTGGCAGCTGTGATTTGACAGTGGCCAAGATGTTAGAGGAGGGGTGTGTTTTCTCATTGGTTCTCGGGCTCTCAGCACCACAAATGTCCTGACAGATTTGTGCTTGTCCTCTCAGCTTCATGCCCTCACCGCCGGACTTAAGGCTTTCACCTCCTGGACTGCAAACACTGGCATCGAAGCATGTCGGATGGCTTGTGGTGGGCATGGCTATTCTCATTGCAGTGGTCTTCCAAATATTTATGTCAATTTCACCCCAAGCTGTACCTTTGAGGGAGAAAACAGTGTCATGATGCTCCAGACGGCTAGGTGAGAGTCAAATCCGCGATTCCTCCTATCTGTTCATAAGAATGTTCTAGTCCTTTTCTCTAGGTTCTTGTTCCCATGGTTTTTCTTCACCGTATATATATATTTGTTCCTGAAAGGTATACTTTTGCCTTCCATCCTGACTCACGGTTTTTATTTCGTGGTGAGGCTAGAGAACATGAAGCACCTGTTACATAGCTTGAAGTTGTATCAAGGGTAGAGTTACTGGACTGGGCACAGTGGCTCATGACTGTAATCTCAGCACTTTGGGAGGCTGAGGCAGGCAGATCACGCTGTAAGGAGTTCAAGACCAGCTTGACCAACATGGTGAAACCCTGTCTCTACTAAAAAATACAAAAAAATTAGCCAGGCATGGTGGCACATGCCTGTAATCCCGGCCTATTTGGGAGGCTGAGGCAGAAGAATCGCTTGAACCTGGGAAGTGCAGGTTGCAGTGAGCCAAGATTGCGCTATTGCACTCCATCCTGGGCAACAAGAGCGAAAACTCCATCAAAAAAAAAAAAGGCCAGGTGTGGTGGCTCACTCCTGTAATCCCAGCACTTTGAGAGGCCAAGCCGGGTGGATCACTTGAGGTCAGGAGTTAGAGACCAGCCTGGCCAACATGGTAAAACCCTGTCTCTACTAAAAAAACAAAATATTAAAAATTAGCCAGGCATGGTGACAGGTGCCTGTAGTCCCAGCTGCTTGGGAGGCTGAGGCAGGAGAATCATTCAGTTGAACCCAAGAGGAGGAGGTTGCAGTGAGCTGAGATCTGGCCATTGCACTCCATCCAGCCTAGGCAACAAGAACGAAACTCCATCTTAAAAAAAAAAAAAAAAAAAAGTAGAGTTACTAAAAGCATGTTTACTGGTGATTTTTAGGTTCTTGATGAAAAGTTATGACCAGGTGCACTCAGGAAAGTTGGTGTGTGGCATGGTGTCCTATTTGAATGACCTGCCCAGTCAACGCATCCAGCCACAGCAGGTAGCAGTCTGGCCAACCATGGTGGATATCAACAGCCCTGAAAGCCTAACCGAAGCATATAAACTCCGTGCAGCCAGGTGAGCTCTCCCTCAAGAGCTAGAATACGCAGCAGTGGAGCTGGGGCCCTGACAGATGACAAGAAGGCATGAGTACTGTTGGTCATTTCCTCAAACCTCCAATCTATGTCTTAACAGATTAGTAGAAATTGCTGCAAAAAACCTTCAAAAAGAAGTAATTCACAGAAAAAGCAAGGAGGTAGCGTGGAACCTAACTTCTGTTGACCTTGTTCGAGCAAGTGAGGTCAGTGGTAGTTCTCTCTTTTTCGCCTTCCCTGCCCCCAGCATCCCGCATTTTCTGGTGCAGAAACCCTACTCACTGTGTATTGAATCTTTTCCCAGGGTTCTCAAACTCTGCTGTTTTCTTTTTTAATCTTAGGCACATTGCCACTATGTGGTAGTTAAGCTCTTTTCAGAAAAACTCCTCAAAACTCAAGATAAAGCCATTCAAGCTGTCTTAAGGAATTTATGTCTGCTGTATTCTTTGTATGGAATCAGTCAGAATGCGGGGGATTTCCTTCAGGTCAGTATTTTCTAAGTCTTTTTTGTTGTTGTTTTAAGAAAAATAATTGTTGGCTGGGCACGGTGGCTCACGCCTGTAATCCCAGCACTTTGGGAGCCCAAGGCAGGTACGGCGATCACTTGAGGTCAGGAGTTCAAGACCAGCCTGGCCTGGTGAAACCCTGTCTCTACTAAAAATACAAAAATTAGCCGGGTGCAGTGGTGCACGCCTGTAATCCTAGCTACTAGGGAGGCTGAGGCACGAGAATCATTTGAACCCTGGAGGCAGAGGTTGCAGTGAGCCAAGATGGCACCACTGCACTCCAGCCTAGGCAACAGAGCAAGACTCTGTCTCAAAAAAAAAAAAAAAAGGAAAAATAGCCAGGCACAGTGGCTCATGCCTGTAATCCCAGCACTTTGGCCAAGGCGGGTGGATCACCTGAGGTCGGGAGTTCGAGACCAGCCTGACCAACATGGAGAAACCCCATCTCTACTAAAAATACAAAATTAGCCAGGCGTGCTGGCACATGCCTGTAATCCCAGCTATTTGGGAGGCTGAGAGAGGAGAATCGCTTGAACCCGGGAGGCGAAGATTGCGGTGAGCCAAGATCACGCCATTGCACTGCAGCCTGGGCAACAAGAGTGAAACTCAGTCTCAAAAAAAAAAAAAAAAGAAAGAATTGTCTGCTTTATAGCTGTATATGTATATAATTATGTCTATCTATATACATATATATGTTATATTTACTTATTTTGGTCTCTTTTAGGGGAGCATAATGACAGAGTCTCAGATTACGCAAGTAAACCAGCGTGTAAAGGAGTTACTCACTCTGATTCGCTCAGATGCTGTTGCTTTGGTTGATGCATTTGATTTTCAGGATGTGACACTTGGCTCTGTGCTTGGCCGCTATGATGGAAATGTGTATGAAAACTTGTTTGAGTGGGCTAAGAACTCCCCACTGAACAAAGCAGAGGTAAAAATCCAGTGTCTTTGCACCTTTTTTTAAAGTCTTCACTTAAATATTGAAGCAGGAAAGGCCTCTGGAAGGGGATTTATCTGTGAAAACTCTGAAAGTACCATGGCCACTTCTGACAGTCACTTTATTTGAGGAACAGGTTCAGAAGGGAACTGGGTTGTTCCCACAGTAACCAGGGTCTTAATCAATTTCAATTTTTGATAACCAATTGAACATTTAAAAATATATACAGGCTGGGCTCATTGGCTCATACCTGTAATCCCAGCACTGTGGGAGGCCGAGTGGGCGGATCACCTGAGGTCAGGAGTTCGAGACTAGCCTGGCTAAAATGGTGAAACCCAGTCTCTACTAAAAATACAAAAAAACAGCTGGGCGGTAGTGGTACACGGCTGTCGGGAATTCTCCTGCCTCAGCTTGAACCCAGGAGAACCCAGGAGGCAGAGGTTGCAGTGAGCCATCTTCATGCCATTGCACTCCAGCCTGGGCTACAAGAGCAAAACTCCGTCTCAAAAAAAAAAAAAAAAAAAAAAAAAGGTATACCCACACACACAAATAGAATAAAATATACAAAAAGAGAATTCCGTAGTGCTCTTTGGTACACCCTTTGTCTAGCAGCAATGACTATCAACTCGTGGCCAGTTGTGTTTCATCTGAACCTTCATCCCCCTCCTCCTGGGGACTATTTTGAAATAAATCTAAGACATCAGGGCCAGGCTCAGTGATGCACACCTGTAATCCCAGCACTCTGGGAGGCCGAGGCAGGTGGATCACCTGAGGTCGGGAGTTTGAGACCAGCCTGACCAGCATGGAGAAACCTTGTTTCTACTAAAAATACAAAATTAGCTGGGCGTGGTGGCGCATGCCTGTAATCCCAGCTACTCAGGAGGCTGAGGCAGGAGAATTGCTTGAACCTGGGAGGCGGAGGTTGCAGTGAGCCAAGAACATGCCATTGCACTCCAGCCTGGGCAACAAGAGCAAGGCTCCGTTTCAAAAAAAAAAAAAAAAAAAAAAAAAAAACTAAGACATCAGATAATTTTATCCATAAATAATTCAATGCATAGCTCTAAAAGATGAGAACTCTTTAGAAACAACCACAGGCTGGGCACAGTGGCTCACGCCTGTAATCCTAGCACTTTGGGAGGCTGAGGTGGGTGGATCACTTGAATTGAGGAGTTCTAGACCAGCCTGGCCAACATGGTAAACCCCCATCTCTACAACAACAACAAAAAAAAACAAATAGCAGCCAGGTGTCATGGCACACACCTGTAGTTCTAGCGACTCGGGAGGCTGAGGTGGGAAGATCGCTGGAGTCTGGGAGGCAGAGGCTGTAGTGAGCCTAGATTGTGCCACTGCACTCCAGCCTGGGCAGCAGAGCAGGACTCAGTCTCAAAAAAAAGTATACTATTTAACATGGTAAACTCTTTAGTAGTAGTTCTTCTCTCTCCTTTCCCCACAGGTCCACGAATCTTACAAGCACCTGAAGTCACTGCAGTCCAAGCTCTGAAGTGTCACAAGGACAAGTTTAATCTGCTCCAGAAAGCGCCTGTGTGCAACTCATATCTGTGTGGAATCTTTTTCGAATTCAAATAGCTATAGATCAAATGATAAATTGACCCCTTTTTATAAATGGAGGGAAAGAAAATGAACAGATTTCAGAGATTAAATGAAAAAAAAGCAGATGTTTTAAGGGGAATTAACACTGAAAGAGACCTGTTAAACCATTCAGAAAAAGCTTAAGAAATGCGATATGACTTCCTTTTGTAATGCTGCTGATCCCAGTAGACTATGACTTTTGATAATTAGCAGAATTTAACTACTAAGTAGTTGATTATTTTCACATTTTAATTGCTAATCACTGGCTATATAAGTGTTTTTAAGCAAAGGTATTTTTGAAGTGGTGTAGAACCCTTCCAAGCTTTCCTGCTCGGTGTTCTACCACTTACCCTGGGGCCTGGCTTAAAAGCAGGATTGAAGAAAAGGGACTGGGGGAAGGACAACTTACTGGAAAACTTGATGCGAATGAGTTTCTGCTTGGCACAGTCTCTGCCTGCTTGCTCTCCTTTGCTGATGGATTGCGTTTATCAAACTATTCATGCTAGCATTTTTCCAACGAGGGAACTTATTCCGCACGGGCCTACTGTAGGACCATTGTCTCGTGTGATTAGGAATTTTCCATTTGAAGGATCGCTAAATTGTCACAGTAGTAGGAAGTATAGGGAGAGCTCTCAGCTGTGGCACTGTTGTAACTTTGGAGTGCAGAGTGTAACTCTGGGACAATCAGATTTCACATATTCTGTCGTCTTGGCATAAGCCATTAAAAGCTTGGAGGTTACTGTATTTGGCATTAAAAAAAATGTCACTTAGGTCACCTCACTCCCAGACGTAGCACAGAAAAACCCTTTGACACGAACCATGTGTTCTGTTTTTTGGTTCAGAAAATATAATCATTGAAACTGTGAGTTTTTTTTGTTTGTTTGTTTGTTTTTTTTTTTTTTTGAGACGGAGTCTTGCTCTGTCGCCCGGGCTGGAGTGCAGTGGCGCAATCTCGGCTCACTGCAAGCTCCGCCTCCCAGGTTCACGCCATTCTCCTGCCTCAGCCTCTCTGAGTAGCTGGGACTACAGGCGCCCGCCACCACGCCCGGCTAATTTTTTTTTTGTATTTTTAGTAGAGACGAGGTTTCACCATGGTCTCAATCTCCTGACCTCGTGAGCCACCGCGCCTGGCCTTTTTTTTTTTTTTAACAACTGGGAAAAAACAAAAACAAAAAGCTATAGTTAGAAAAATGGAAGTTCCATAGGTTGTATTTCTTACTATATGTATGGCTTTGTTTTCAGTCTATTTCTAGGAGCTTTCTCTGAATCGCTAATTGTCCTTTCAGTTGGAATCTAGTTTACACAATCATTCTATATTTAAAGGTTAAATATATCTTAATTAATTTTTTCTTAATGTAAGTCACTTTGGGTTTTGTTTTTTTTTTAAAATCTACACCATATGCCCCATGAAACCAGCTGTTCTAGAATCAGTCCTGAGAATATGGCTTAATTCCATGGAAACATAATTCCTATCTCGGGACCTGACATAATATCTATCTATCCTGGGGAACTGGTAATATGAGACTTTTAGGTTACAGCAGAAATGCTACATGTTGACAAAAGCCTTAATCTTTCCACTGGGAGAACTAATTGATAATTGTGTTAAGATTGAAGATTAACCCTGTGCTAATCTCACTTGAGTCTATCTTGACAGTAGTTCAGATTCTGGAAAATGATAAACTGACCTGCTAGATGTAGAATTGTTTCAAAATCATCGTTGAAATACCTTGTTCACAGATGACTATCTGGGCAGAATCTGAGGGTGTTTGGAATGACACCCCCCTAATCCAGTTGCATAGATGGGATGTCTTTGCAGGTTTGAGGAGATCATCGACCTGCAGAGCCCCCTTTGACCCAGTACCTCAAGTTTTATTTAAAATCTAAATCTGGGGCCGGGCGCGGTGGCTCATGCTTGTAATCCAAGCACTTTGGGAGTCCAAGGCGGGTGGATCACCTGAGGTCAGGAGTTTGAGACCATCCTGGCCAACATGGTGAAACCCCATCTCTACTGAAAAAAATACAAAAGTTAGCTGGGCATGGTGGTGGTGCGTGCCTGTAGTCCCAGCTACTCGGGAGGCCGAGGCAGGAGAATCACTTGAACCTGGGGGCTAGAAGTTGCAGTGAGCCTAAGATGGTGCCACTACACTCCAGCCTGGGCGGTTGAGCGAGACTCCGTCTCAAAAAAAATAAAATCTAAATCTGACATTTGATGCCATTTTTATAAATATTGGAATGTTCTGTCTTGAACTTTATTCAATATAATCAAGAATAAAGATACAGTAAACCTCACTGATTTGTACTATTAAGAGAGAAAAAATATGCCACACAATTAAACATAGGTTTAAATTATGAAGAAATTTAGAATAGAGGTTTATTAGATTTAGGGAACACTAAGAACAAAAAAGGAAGGAGTGATACCTGCCTGAGTGGACAGCTGTAAATCAGCTGTAATTACTGCAGTTGTAGCAATAGTTGTGAGTGGCTCCAGTCACTTTAGGAGTCCTTGGAAGTACTTGGTACACATTTGTTGGCTGTACCTTAAAGGAAGTGGCAAGTCCAGTTTGTTCTCTCTACCACACTAGACTGCCACTGACAAGTTTGGGTCTGTTGGATTCAAAATTTTGTGAGCCATTTTCACAAATACAAAGATACGTTTTCACCTTGTCTTCTCCAAAATTACTAAGAATTTTATTTTTATCTTTTGAGACAGGGTATCACTCTGTCACCCAGACTGGAGTGCATTGGTGGGATCTTGGCTCACTGTGACCTCAGCCTCCCGGGTTCAAATGGTCCTCCCTCCTCAGTCTCCTGAGTAGCTGGGACCACAGGCATGTGCTGCCACGCCCGGATAATTTGTTCTATTTTTTTTGTAGAGACGGGGTTTTGCCATGTTGCCCAGGCTGGTCTCAGACTCCTGGGCTCAAGCGATCATTTCGCCTCAGCCTCCCAAAGTGCTGAGATTATAGGTGTGAACCACAGCACCTGGCCCAGAGTGAGTAGAATTAATTAGATTTTTGTGTGTGTCTTAGATAATATTGATTTAAGCCTTTTTTTAAAAAAGTACTCTCAACCAAATACAAAATTGAAAATGTGAGGTTTAATAGAAATATGTTGGCTATTTGCAATGGATTCTTCTTGCCCAAGTGTTTGGAGTTCTACTTTATGCTCTGTATTTAAAAATTAGTGACCTCAAAGCAGAGTTGATGACACAGCCTTTGGGGCCCTCATGTTCTTTAGATATTAGTACTAAATATCAGCTTATCTTCAGAACATTACGACATTCACTGTGTTCATATGCTTTCTGAGAAGTCACCACTTGTAATTTCAGGTCACATACACCTGAAGGCATTTTATAGTTCCTAAAGTTAACATGTTAGATCTTTTTTTTCCACCCCATGAGGGTTTCACTCTCACCCAGGCTGGAATGCAGTGGTGTGATTGTAGCACACTTTGGCCACCAACTCTTGGGCTCAAGTGATCCTCCTGCCTTGGCCTCCTCTGAGAAGCTGGGATTACTGGTGCACACCACCACACCTGGCTAATTTTTTAATTTTTTTTATTTTTGGAGATAGGGTATGGCTACGTTGCCTTGGGCCCGTCATGAACTCCTAGCCTCAGGTGATCCTCCTACCTCAGGCCTCCCAAAGGGTTGGGATTACAGGAGTGAGCTACTGTGCTGGGCCAACATGTTACTTTTTTTTTTTTTTGAGACAGAGTCTTGCTCTCGCCCAGGCGGGAATGCAATGGTGCGATCTCGACTTCACTGCAATCTTCACCTCCCGGGTTCGAGCAATTCTCCCACCTCAGCCTCCTGAGTAGCTGGGATTACAGGCACCTGCCATCATGCTCGGCTAATTTTTGTATTTTGAGCAGAGATGGGGTTTCACCATGTTGGCCAGGTGATCGGCACCCCCACTCCCCCCACACCTCCCAAAGTGCTGGGATTACAGGCATAAGCCACAAGCCACCTCGCCCAGCATGTTACATCTTAATTCTTGGATTTTCTTCACTGCAGGGCTTTGGGTGGAGAAATAAAACTCTTCAAATGCATAATCTTGGAGATCCCTGTGAATCAATAATTCTTTAGACAACTGCGGCTCAAAATCCCTCCTCTCTCCCTTTTCCGAGTTATTCCATCTATCTTATTAGAAAGGAAGTGAATTAGGTGTAGGTGGTAACACCTGCACATCTTTTTATACGTGTAGAGGGTATGCCTGGGATATACAGGTTGTCTTCAAGCAGTAGCTGCTACTACAGCTAGAGAGAGGAGGAGTGTCAGGAAATTGACCTGAAGCCAAGAGTCTTGTTGATGTTCTGACTTAGATAAAGGTTTTGATCATTTTCATGAAATAATGCAGGGAAGTCATTTCTGCTGTTTATTTACTACTCCATTCTTGGAGGATTAGAACAAGTCACACTGTAAATGACTAAAATGACTTTTTGTTTTAAAATACTGATGGTGGGGTTTTGCTTTTTTTTTTTTTTTTTTTTGAGATGCTGTCTTGCTCTTTCACCCAGGCTAGAGGGCAGTGGCGAAATCTTGGCTCACTGCAACCTCCGCCTCCCGGGTTCAAGCAATTCTCTGCCTCAGCCTCCTGAGTAGCTGGGATTACGGCGCGTGCCGCCATGCCCGTCTAATTTTTTTTGTATTTTTAGTAGAGACGGGGTTTCACCAAGTTGGTCAGGCTGGTCTTGAACTCCTGACCTCATGATCCACCCACCTCGGCCTCCCAAAGTGCTGGGATTACAGGCGTGAGCCACCGTGCCTGGCCAGTGTTTTGCTTTTAACTGTCCACACTTACTAAATTTTCCAGTACTTCTTCCTATGGTCCATGATAGTAAACACAGAAACATATAAGGAACATTGTTAGAGTTACCAGATGTTAGCTGTTGCATATATGCACATTCCTAGATTCAAGGGTGTTTTTGCCTTAAATTTTTTAAGTGGGTCATTGGTTGTCTTGGGAAGATTATGGAAAATTGGGGATTTTTTAGAATTCTGAACCAAAATATGTCTTGAGTGTTTCTTAGTAAATGTGTGATCTTCCACCTTCCACATTCAGACTGCGAACTACACTTGATAAATGCCTTTTTATTTCCAGTTGTTAAGGATTCAACTAAATGACTGTATGCCTTGGGAGCACATAATTACTTTGCTACCTTTTTCCCCCTTTGCTGTTGTGGCTTGAGTTTGGTTCATACCTGAGAAGATGCATTTAGCATATGTTGTTACCTAGCCCTGGCTTAATGGTGTCCTGTGGGGGTAGGGGTGGGAGGACGAGGGGCACGGGGCCAGAGCATGTGACTGGATCATGGTTGGACAGCTGTGACCTACCAGCGCTGCGGGTAAGCCAAACTACAAACCGTTCTTTCCTCTGTGACATTGAATAAACCTTAATAAAATTCATAATTAGCATATACTAGAAAAAATGTGACTTAATCCTTTTGTGGGGCGACAGTATTAGGTTACATTCTGGCTATACAGCTTTGATTGGATCATTAAACAGGTCAGTCACTTCCCTCAAGCTTTGGGGTGTGGAATAAACACGGGTGAATTTGTGGATTCACCCGTCAACCTCCCAATATCAACACATTTCTCACGCCTCCGCGCCGGCCACGTGTCAGCCCTCAGAAGTGGGCAGGAGGAACTTTTTTAAGCGTCCCGGCAGTTCCCAAGAGGGCCTTTGAGCCTGGCGCCCTCTTCCCGGAGAGGCCTTGGGGCAGCTCCTAGCAACGGGCTCGCCGCCGGCAGAAGCCCCGCCCCGCCAACGGCCGCGCGCGGCTCCCTGTAGTTCCTCACGGAGCTGTAGTTCCTCACGGCGTCCCCGCCTCCTCGGTGCGGGCGGGTGAGCAGACCGCCGACTGCGACTCCCAGGATGCCTCGCGCCCGCCTTTCCGCATGAGGCCGGACGGTTGAGGGTAACGGCAGCGGCTGGAAGCTGGAGGCCAGGCCTGGCCAGGCTGGGCGACCCGAAGGGAGCCAGGGCCGGCGCTGGTCCCATCGTTCGCACCTCCGGGGGCACGGCGCGTAACGGGAGGCTTCAGGGGCTGAGAGCGTTACAGGCTGCGCTCGGGAGCCAGATAGGCCGGGCGCTCAGAAGGGTGACGCATTGAGGGTCGCGGAGTCTCGGGACGGAGGGGCGACTCCGGTTAGGGGTCTTGCTTAGAGGTGGTCTGGGGATCTGTAAAACGCCTGGCATGGAGTCGGCTGAATACATGTGGGGACGGGGTTACTCTGTAGACCTTTGGCCTTGGCAAACACGCCTAGAA
Organism: Symphalangus syndactylus; assembly: GCF_028878055.3. Lineage (NCBI taxonomy): Eukaryota > Metazoa > Chordata > Mammalia > Primates > Hylobatidae > Symphalangus > Symphalangus syndactylus. Next base: position 10,359,477 of record NC_072436.2, read on the forward strand.
AATCCCCATAGTCTGAGAAGCCCCTACAGGATCGATGGGAGATGCCAGAAGTTCCTTGATGTGTTATGGGACACATTTGGACTTGTAGGTCGTGAAGTCGCCATTGCAGAGAAAAAGAAACACAAGGCCGGGCACGGTGGCTCACGCCCGTAATCCCAACACTTTGGGAGGCCAAGGCGTTTGGGACGACCCTGGGCAACATAGGGAGACCCGTCTCTACAAAAAAGTTTTAAAATTTGCCAGACATGGTGGCGTGTGCCTGTGGTCCCAGCTGCTAGGGAGGCTGAGATTGGAGGATTGCCAGAGCCCAAGGAGGTCGAGGCTGCAGTGAGCTGTGAGAGCTGTGATCGTGCCACTGCACTCCAGCCTGGGCAACAGACTGAGACCCTGTCTGGAAAAAAAAAAAGAAAGAAGGCCAGGCGTGGTGGCTCACACCTGTAATCCTAGCACTTTGGGAGGCCGAGGCAGGCAGATCACGAGGTCAGGAGTTCAAGACCAGCCTGGCCAACAGTGAAACCCCATCTCTACTAAAAATACAAAAATTAACCGGGCATGGTGGCACGTGCCTGTATTCCCAGCTACTCGGGAGACTGAGGCAGGAGATTCACTTGAACCCAGGAGGCTGAGGTTGTGGTGAGCCAAGATCGTACCACTGCAGTCCAGCCTGGGCAACAGAGCAAGACTGTCGAAAAAAAGAAAAGAAAACACATGTATTCAGGGTGGGCTCTGTAGGTAAGCCCAGATAACCCTTGTATTCCAATAACAGGACAGGCCAACACCTGGGACATAGAGAGGACCCCTCTGACTCCTTTCTTCCAGGACATCCTGTAGGTGGGTTTTGGTAAAGTGGAGGAGGGGGAGGGAGAGAGCTAATTCCAAGGAAAACTGTTCTCAATGGGTTAGATTTACTGCCTATGTAAAGAAATATTTCCACTGTCAGTGAAAATCGTGTTGCTGGACGTGGTGGCTCACACCTGTAATCCCAGCACTTTGGAAGACCAACGCAGGAGGATTGCTTGAGCCCCAGAGTTCAATACCAACCTGAGTAACACGGTGAAACCCTGTCTCTGAAAAAAAAAAAATTAAAAAAGAAAAAGAATATCAAAGAGTAACCAGAGTTCATACCTGCTTTTTTGCTAAATGCTGCCTAGAAAGTAGTCATGGGTGTTGCCTGGGAAAGGGTTTCAGCCTTGGTGCCAGGTACCCACCTCCTTTCTAAAATGAGTACTTGCCAATTGCCACATCGGCTTTCAGGGTAAGGGATGATGGCCACTGCCCTTTTTTCAAGTAATCTCAAAGCCTCAGAAAGCCCATTAAGTTATCCAGAGCACTTTTTTTTTTTTTTTTTGAGACAGAGTCTCACATGTTGCCCAGGCTGGAGTGCAGTAGGGCGATCTCGGCTATTGCAACCTTCTCCTCCTAGGTTCAGGCTAGTCTCCTGCCTCAGCCTCCTGAGTAGCTGAGATTACAGGCATATGCCACCATGCCCAGCTAATTTTTATATTTTTAGTAGAGACAGCGTTTCACCATGTTGGTCAGGCTGGTCTTGAACTCCTGACCTCAAGTGATCTGCCCACCTCAGCCTCCCAAAGTGCTGGGATAACAGGTGTGAGCCACTGCGCCCAGCCTGAGAGTACTTGCTCTTCTGAAGTGCATCCCCTATAAGGAATTTTTAATTTATGGAAATGGGCTTTATCTCTTGAATGGGCAGTGAGAGAACTTTGATAACCCTTGGATTCATGCTGTTAAACCTGCATCTTTTTTTTTTTTTTTTTTTGAGATGGAGTCTTGCTCTGTTGCCCAGGCTAGAATGCATAGCATGATCTCAGCTCACTGCAACCTCCGTCTAGCGGGTTCAAACGATTCTCCTGCCTCAGCCTGCCGAGTAGCTGGGATTACAGGTGCCTGCCGCCACACCCAGCTAATTTTTTGTATTTTTTAGTAGAGACGGGGTTTTACCATGTTGGCCAAGCCGGTCACGAACTCCTGACCTCAGGTGGTCCACCTGCCTTGGCCTCCCAGAGAGTTTTGGGATTACAGGCATGAGCCACTGCCCCCAGTCTCTTTTTTTTTTTTTTTTTTTTGAGATGGAGTCTCACTCTGTCACCTAGGTTGGAGTGCAGTGGCACGGTCTTGGCTCACTGCAGCTTCCACCTCCCAGGTTCAAACAAGTCTCTTGCCTCAGCCTCCTGAGTAGCTGGGATTACAGATGTACACCACCACACCCAACTAATTTTTGTGTTTTTAGTAGAGACGGGGTTTCACCATGTTGGCCAGGCTGGTCTTGAACTCCTGACCTCAGGTGATCCCCCCGCCTTGGCCTCTGAAAGTGCTGGGATTACAGGTGTGAGCCACAGCACCCAGCCAAAGCTACATCATTTTTAAGCAACCACTTTAATTTTCCTCATTAGGGAGTATGAGCCTGATGTGGGCAGAATCCAGATGAGATGGCCAGTGCTGTGAAGGAGCTGCGAGCACCCCCAAGAGCCGTGAGATGGTAGGCAGAGTTCAGAGTAAGATGCATGGAAAGCGAACATGCCTCCCATCCTGCATCCCCAAAGATCTTGACTGCATGCAACACTCTGGGGGCTGGGCGGCAAGGAACAGGATGGAGACCCTGGAGAAGAGTGACGGGAGGTGGCATTGATATCAAACTTTCAACGACCAAGGTTTCTTCTGAGACTGAGTGTCCAGCTGGAAGCGTTTTTAAGTGTCTGTCACTGGTATTAAGGAGTCAGGGGCACAGAATAGAAGACATTTCTAGCCACATGACATCTCAGCTGGGAGGGTTTGCATGTCGTGTCTGGGAAAGGAGTGACCTGCCCACCCATTGGCACCCATCGCTGGTTAGTGGGGCTGTTTCCAGGCTCTGAATGAGTCCGTTCTCAGAAACTATAGGAATGCATAAATGCTTTAGCATCTCTAAATGCTATTGGTGCTCTTGCCTCTGGTTACTTGGCAAAAGGCAACGCAATTCATTCTGCATTGCCAATTTCCACCTGTGTTCACTGTTTAGTTTTCTTGATGTGATTTGTTTTTCCCATTTTAGGCGCCAAAAACCAAGAAGGGATGGAAAGGTGAGTGGAGAGATGGAACATTACTCTTAAGCCAAATATGTATCTTTTCCCCCATTGGTCCTGGAACGATGAGACGTGTGTTTATTTAAATGTTTTTGGGCTGGGCACGGTGGCTGACGCCTGTAATCCCAACACTTTGGGAGGCCGAGGTGGGTGGATCATGAGGTCAGGAGATCGAGACCATCCTGGCTAACACGATGAAACTCCGTCTCTGCTAAAAATACAAAAAATTAGCGTGGTGGCGGGCGCCTGTAGTCCCAGCTACTCAGGAGGCTGAGGCAGGAGAATGGCGTGAACCCAGGAGGCGGAGCTTGCAGTGAGCCGAGATCGCGCCACTGCGCTCCAGCCTGGGTGACAGAGCGAGACTCCGTCTTAAAAAAAAATGTTTTTGATCAGAGTCTTGCTGTTCTTCCCATTATTCTGTAGGCAGCCTTGGTCTTCCTTATGCTGCCTCACTGGTCCTCAGAGAAGTTCAGACATAAATAAGATACGAGGTTTTGGAAAAAATCCTTCTCCTTGGGCTCTGTATCCAGAAATATGTGGTTGGGATTCAGGGTGGGAAAGCTGGTGGGGGGAAACGAATTCGATATTCATACATGCCTCCATCAGAAAATGGCCATTGATGAGGACATCCAGACCAGTTCTGGGGGGGTCTTAGATAGAAGGGTACAAGGAGCCTACTTGTCTGAAAGTAGCTTCCATGTGCCTAGAAATCTTGGGCACTCTTCCCAACGAGCCACACTGGGCTGTGTTCAGGGTCTGGAAGACTGATCTTTGGCCAGTGTGTCATGGTGGGCAGGTAGAATATAGGTTCTGCTGAAAATCTGCACTATCATCCTTTGAGATAGTTTTTTTTTGTTTTTGTTTTTGTTTTTTAAGACAGAGTCTTGCTCTGTTGCCCGGGGTAGAGTGCAATGGCACGATCTCAGGTCACTGCAACCTCTGCCTCCCAGTTTCAAGCAATTCTTCTGCTTCAGCCTCCCCAGTAATTGGGATTACAGGCATGTGTCACCATGCCCGGCTAATTTTTGTTTTGTTTTTGTTTTTTGTTTTTGTTTTTGTTTTTGTTTTGAGAGGGAGTCTCGCTCTGTCGCCCAGGCTGGAGTGCAGTGGCACGATCTCGGCTCACCGCAACCTCTGCCTCCCAGGTTCAAGCAATTCTCCTGCCTCAGCCTCTCCAGTAACTGGGATTACAGGCATATGCCAGCATGCCCAGCTAATTTTGGGGGTTTTTTTTTTCTTGTTTTTTGAGACGGCATGTCGCTCTGTCACCCAGGCTGGAGTGCAGTGGTGTGATCTCGGCCCACTACAAACTCCACCACCCGGGTTCAAGTGATTCTCCTGCCTCAGCCTCCCGAGTACCTGGGACTACAGGCACGTGCCACCATACCCGGCTAATTTTTTGTATTTTTAGTAGAGACAGGGTTTCACCGTGTTAGCCAGGCTGGTCTCAACTCCTGACTTCAGGTGATCCACCCGCCTTGGCCTCCCAAAGTTCTGGGATTGCAGGTGTGAGCCACCGCGCCTGGCCATTTTTTTGTATTTTTAGTAAAGACGGGGTTTTGCCATGTTGGTCAGGCTGGTCACGAACTCCTGACCTCAGGTGATCTACCCGCCTCAGCCTCCCAAAGTGCTGGGATTGCAGGTGTGAGCCACTGCGCCCAGCCTGAGATAGTTATTTTAAATTTCTGCCTCAGGGTGTTTCAACAAGGCTTTGTGACTTGTTGCCAGCAACTTATAAAACATCTCGTGGCCAATGAAAGGAGAGCTAAGTCTAAGTCCCAACATCTGAAAGCTCTGACGCCTTCTGGCGAGTCTCAAGCCTTGATGTTTATAAGGGCCACTCTTCTTTCCTCCTGAAGTCATGACAGTCCCTTTTCTGTTCCAGGCTCCATTGATGATTTACCTGATGACCTTCCAGGGGATGATAGTAAGTGTGCCTTGCCCAGAATCCCCTAATTTGGGCTGCTGCTGTTGCTTTTTTTTCTTACTATGTTGCCCAGGCTGGTCCCAAGCTTTTGGACTGAAATGATCCTCCCACCTCCTGAACCAAAGTGCTGGGATTACAGGCATGAGCCACTACACCCAGCCTTTTTTTAAAAATTGGGATATACACGCCTGTAATCCCAGCACTCTGGGAGGCCGAGGAGGGCCAATCACGAGGTCAGAAGTTCAAGACCAGCCTGACCAACATGGTGAAACCCTGTCTCTACTAAAAATACAAAAAAATTTAACTGGGTGTAGTGGCAGGCGCCTGTAATCCCAGCTACTCGGAAAGCTGAGGCAGGAGAATCACTTGAACCCAGGAGTGAGTTGCAGTGAGCCAACGTTGCGTCACTGCGCTCCAGCCCGTGTGACAGAGCGAGACTCCGTCTCAAAAGAAAAAGAAATTGAGATGTAATTTATATAGCATAAAGTCCACTCCTGTAAAGTGTACAACTCAGTGGTTTTTGAATATTCAAAAGTTGTATAACCATCAACACTACCTAATTCCAGAACATTTTCCATCACCCAGTAAAGAAACCTCATGCCTATTAGTAGTCAATTTCATTCTTTCCTACCTCCAAACTTAGGCAGCTACTTATTATTTACTCTCTGTCTCTATGGATTTGCCTATTTTGGACACTTTACATAAAATGGAATCACACAGCATCTTACCTTTTTTTTTTTTTTTGGAGACAGAGTTTCGCTCTTGTTGCCCAGGCTGGAGTGCAATGGCGCAGTCTCGGCTCACTGCAACCTCTGTCTCCCAGGTTCAAGCAATTCTCCTGCCTCAGCCTCCTGAGTAGCTGGGATTACAGGCGCTCACCACCACGCCCAGCTAATTTTGTATTTTTAGTAGAGACAGGGGTTTCTCCATGTTGGTCAGGCTGGTCTCGAACTCCCAACCTCAGGTGATCCGCCCATCTCGGCCTCCCAAAGTGCTGAGATTATAGGTGTTGAGTCACCGCGCCCGGCCGGCATCTTACCTTTACATCTAGCTTTTTTTTTTTTTTTTTTGAGATAGAGTCTCACTGTGTCACCCAGGCTGGAGTGCAGTGGCGCCATCTCGGCTCTGCCTCTGCCTCCTAAGTTCAAGCGATTCGCGTGCCTCAGCTTCCCGAGTAGCTGGGACTACAGGCATGCACTACCACAACCAGCTACTTTTTGTATTTTTAGTAGAGATGGGTTTTCGCCATGTTGGCCAGGCTGATCTTGAACTCCTGGCCTCAAACACCTGCCTCAGCCTCCCAAAGTGTTGGGATTACAGGAGTGAGCTACCATGCCCAGCGCACGTAGCTTCTCTGATGTAGCATAATATTTTCCAAGTTTATCCACACTGTAGCATGAATCAGTACTTTATAACTTTTTTATGGCTAGATAATATTCCATTGTGTGGATAAATCACATTTTGTTTATCCCTTCATCAGTTGATGGATATCTGAGATATTTCCACATTTTGGCTGTTATGAATAATGCTGTTATGAACGTTTGTGTACTAGTTTTTGGGCAGACATGTGTTTTCAGTTCATTTGGAATTCCTGGACCATACAGTAACTGTATGTTTAACTTTTTGAGGAGACTGCTTTTCCATAGCAGCTGTGCCGTTTTACATCCCACCAACAATGTAAGATGGCTGTAGTTCCTCTACATCCTTGCTAATACTTATTTTCCTTCTTTTTGATTATTGCCATCCTACAGGGTGTAAAGTGGGTATCTCATTGTAGTTTTGATCTGCGTTTCCCTAATGACTAATGATGTTCAGCATCTTTTCATGTGTTTATTGGCCATGTGTATATCTTTGGAGAAATGTCTGTTCAGATCCTTTGCCCCTTTTTAATTGGGTTACTTGTCTTTTTATCATTGAGTTAAAAGAGTTCCTTGTAGATTCTGGATGCTAATCCATATTATTTGTGTTCATGTTGGTCTATTAAGGAACCTGGCTTCATGGTCATGTAAAGCTCACCAGGGACAGAGAGACTTAGGTTTCCCCTACATGGCCCCAGAGAACCCACAAAGCTCCTGTCACCCAGGCTGGAGTGCAGTGGCGCAATCTCGGCTCGCTACAATCTCTGCCTCCCGGTTCAAGCAATTCTCCTGCCTCAGCCTACTGAGTAGCTGGGATGGATTACAGGCAACCACCACCATGCCTGGCGAATGTATTCCAGCCCATGTATTCCAGCCTACAGTTTTGGGCTGTGGAAAAGCAATTGTTCGTCATGCATTTCCTTGGGGTGCAGTTGGGTTGGGTTGGGTTGGGTTGGGCTCTTCATTTGGTTATTCGGCATTTAGGGTTGACTTCCTCCTTGGAAATGTACCACCCTCTCTCCCATTCAGGTTTTCCAAGGGGTGACATTGGGACCTGCCTATGGGGCTAGATTTCTTCCTCCTAATACAGAGACAGCTTGGGAAGGGAGCTTGCCAGCCTTTGCATCTTGACTCCAGGTCCCTTTAGCTAAATGACACATTTTCTCTTTTCTTTTTTTCCAGTGACACTACCTGAGAAGCCTGTTAAACTAGCTTCACATACCCGAGACACCACAGGTGTATCTCAGATGTTCCCGTCTTCAAAGGCTAGAACAAAGTAAGGGCAGGGTCAGCCTGGGTATCCATGACCTACTTCAGTCTAAATGCTCTCTGCCCCTCCACCCCCCACTTTGTACTTCACATTTGCTCGCCTTTTTTTTTTTTTTTTTTTTAGAGAATATCTGTTGCCCAGGCTGGAGTGCAGTGGCACGATCTCGGCTCACTGCAAACTCCGCCACCCCGGTTCAAGCAATTCTCCTGTCTCAGCCTCCTGAGTAGCTGGGACTACAGGTGCCCACTAATTTTTGTATTTTTAGGAGGGACGAAGTTTCACCACATTGGTCAGGCTGGTCTCAAACTGACCTCAGGTGATCCGCCCACCTCGGCCTCCCAAAGTGCTGGGATTACAGGCGTGAGGCACCATGCCCAGCCCACCCGGCTAATTTTTGTATTTTTAGTGAAGACAGTTTTACCACATTGCCCAGGCTGGTCTCGAACTCCTGGGCTGAAGCGATCCACTCGCCTCAGTCTCCCAAAGTGCTGGGATTACAGGTGTGAGCCACCCGCACCTGGCCGTGCTTACTTCTAATGTCAGTTAATTTCCACCCACTTCCCTCAGCTCCTGGTTTTGTTTATTTATTTATTTTTATTTTTTCTCTTTTTTTGAGATGGAGTCTGGCTCTGTCACCCAGGCTGGAGTGCAGTGGCACGATTGGCTCACTCTAACCTCTGCCTCCCAGGTTCCAGCAGTTCTGCCTCAGCCTCCTGCGTAGTTGGGATTACGGGCACACAGCACCACGTCTGGCTACTTTGTTATTAGTAGAGATGGGGTTTCACCATGTTGGCCAGGCTGGTCTCGAACTCCTGACTTCAGGTGATCTGCCCACCTTGGCCTCCCAAAGTGCTGGGACTACAGGCATGCGCCACCGCACCTGGCCAGCTCCTGGTTTTATTGAAGGGGCCTGGGGAAGTTAAAGAGAACTGCACAAGAGTTCAGCAGTCCTGGCTTCTATCCTCCATCTGTTACTTATGATATGACCTTGGGCAGTTTCTGAACTTCTCTGAGCCCTAATTTTCTTATCCTCAGAATTAAAGAATTGGCCTAGATCAGTGATTTTCAAATTGTGTTTGTTCTTCTAAGATAAGAATGAATACCCTACAGATGAGAGATAGGGAGGAATTTTGTGAGCCCTCCTCCCTCATGTGATCTGGAGCAGTTGTTTTTCTTCCTTTTTTTTTTTTTTTTTTTTTTACTTTATTTTTTGAGATAGAGTCTTGCTCTGCCACCCAGGCTGGAGGGCAGTGGCGCAATGTCAGCTCATTGCAGCCTCCACCTCCCGGGTTCAAGTGATTCTCCTGCCTCAGCCTCCTGAGTAGCTGGGATTACAGGTGCCCGCCACTACGCCTGGCTAATTTTTATATTTTTAGTAGAGATGGGGTTTCACCATGTTGGCCAGGTTGGTCTCGAACTCCTGACCTCAAGTGATCCACCTGCCTCGGTCTCCCAAAGTGCTGGGATTACAGGCATGAGCCCCCACGCCCAGCCTATTGTTTTTAACAATTTGTTTTTGAAGCAGTTCTACTGCTAACAAAGTTAAAAATCACTGCATTAGGCCGGGCGCGGTGGCTCGCGCCTGTAATCCCAGCACTTTGGGAGGCCGAGGCGGGCGGATCACGAGGTCAGGAGATCGAGACCATCCTGGCTAACATGGTGAAACCCCGTCTCTACTAAAAATACAAAAAATTAGCCGGGCGTGGTTGCAGGCAACTGTAGTCACAGCTACTTGAGAGGCTGAGGCAGAAGAATGGCATGAACCCGGGAGGCGGAGCTTGCAGTGAGCCGAGATCGCGCCACTGCACTCCAGCCTGGGTGACAGAGCAAGACTCCGTCTCAAAAAAAAAAAAAAAAGAAAAAATCACTGCATCAGGTGGCCTGTGACATTCCTTTTAGCACCTCTGTTCTCCGGAGAGATCTATGCGAGATTCCTTGGCCTTTCTAAGCCACTCCTCCCCTTTTTAGAGTCATCCAGTGCCCTGGGATGCAGGTAGGGGCTGATGCCTCTCCTTTGCAGGTCCCTCCTGGGTGATGATGTCTTCAGCACCATGGCAGGCCTGGAAGAAGCTGATGCTGAGGTAAGCCTGGCCATTTCCCACTCCTCCACCTCTCTACTTATCCCCAGAAACAATGAGATGGGTGTTGTGGCCAAGGGGCTGCCCACAGAAGGGTTTAGAAGTCCCTGCAAAGTCACTTTGTTCTTTTTGTTTGTTTTTTGAGATGGAGTCTCGCTCTATTGCTCAGGCTAGAGTGCAGTGGTGTGATCTTGGCTCACTGCAACCTCTGCCTCCTGGGGTCAAGCAATTCTCCTGCCTCCATCTCCCAAGTAGCTGGGATTACAGGCGCCTGCCACTACAACTGGCTAATTTTTTTTGTTGTTTGTTTTTTTTTATTTTAAGACGGAGTCTCCCTCTGTTGCCCAGGCTGGAGTGCAGTGGTGCAATCTTGGCTCACTGCACTCTCCACCTCCTGGTTCAAGCGATTCTCCTGCCTCAGCCTCTTGAGTAGCTGGGATTACAGGCACCCACCACCACGCCTGGCTGATTTTTGTATTTTTAGTAGAGATGGGGTTTCACCATGTTGGTCAGGCTGGTCTCAAACTCCTAACCTCTTGATCCACCCACATCGGCCTCTCAAAGTACTGTGATTACAGGCTGAGCCACTGTGCCCAGCCAAAGAAAATAATTTTTGTATTTTTAGTAGAGACGGGTTTCACCATGTTGGTCAGGCTGGTCTCAAACTCCTCACCTCTTGATCCACCCACCTTGTCCTCTCAAAGTACTGGCATTACAGGCTGAGCCACTGTACCCAGCCAAAGAAAATAATTTTTGTATTTTTAGTAGGTAATTTTGTATTTTTAGTAGAGACAAGGTTTCACCATGTTGGCCAGGCTGGCTTCTAACTCCTGACCTCAAGTGATCTACCCGCCTCGGCCTCCCAAAGTGCTGGGATTACAGGCGTGAGCCACTGCACCCAGCCATCACTTTGTTTTTAAATCAAAATAATGCCCATGGGCTGCGGAGTGGACCCAAAGCAGAATCCTCTTTCCTGTAGTAAGATGAGTGGAAAGGAGAGCTCCCTGAAACTGCTGGAGTCTTAGATGTTGCTCCTTTCCCCTAATAAACACCATAGCTGTCCATTGGCATGGGTGGGAAGTAGCAGAATTCCGGTCCTGGATGGAAGAGTTCTCTATGGTTGGAAGGAGCAGGAATGGCAGTGCTCTCTGAGCCTCTATAACCAGGCAGGTTTGGCTTCAAACTGCCAAGCCCAAGCAAGGGGAACAAAGCCACCCTCCTGTGTAAGCTCTATTGGCCAAGCTCTGCTCCTGCCGCGCCGTCTGCCCTAACAGAAGCAAGGGGCCAGGACTCTGAGTTTTATTGGGCCTTGACTAGTGTGCCTCCTCATCTGTGTCCTCATCCTCCTTGTGGACTTAGGTTTCAGGTATCTCAGAGGCAGATCCGCAGGCTCTGCTCCAGGCCATGAAGGTAAGGAAACAGCTTGCACAATTCTTAGAACTGGGGGTGGGTGGGGTGGGGTCATGATATTTCGTACCAAGGCTTCATTCTCCCTCTAATTTCTCCCTTTACAACGTGTGTTTCTGAGCCCTTCCTCGTGCAAGCATGGAACTCGTCTGTGAGCCATTGGCCTTCTTGCCTCTCTAGGTATCAACCAGTGTTCCTGGTATATAGAGAGTGGAGGGTGCCACAGGCCTCTGGGGAAATTGGGCCAGCTCTCTCGGAGGCCCACCTAGCTGGGTCCCCTCACCTCCACCTAGAAGACAGAGGGGGAGACTCTCTCCTCTAACGCTTGTTCTTAATCTTTCTCCATATTTCTCTCCACATCCCCTGCCAAGCCCCCTTCAATACTGCTGTCTTCTCATCAGATCAAGCCCAGCGCCAGTCTTTGCAATGGATTTTTAAGGCACAGATCTGAATAATTTGTAAGGATGTAACCTCTAGCTTGGCCTTGGACACCTTGTTCTCCCTCTCCTTCCAGCCAGCAGCACCCTCCTGTCTGACCCTTGGGGTTTTGTGTCCCTTTTAGTTAACCCATTCTGCCACAGTCCCTAGGACAAGGCCACGTTTTTGGTTACAGCCCTGTGGGGCTCTTGTTTTTGTTGTGTTTTTTTGTTTTTTGGAGTTTTTTTTAGAGACACCATCGCATTCTATCACCCAGGCTGGAGTGCAGTGGTGTGATCTCATTGCAACCTTAAACTCCTGGCCTTAAGAGATTCTCTTACCTTGGCCTCCCAAAATACTGTAATTACAGGTATGAGGCACCACACCCGGTCCAGATTCAGCTTCTTTAATCTCATCTTGAAATCTTTCTCCTCAAAGGCCAGGCACAGTCAGTCACACCTGTAATCCCAGAACTTTGGGAGGCCGAGGCAGGCAGTAGGCTCGCCTGAGCCGAGGAGTTGGAGGCTGCAATGAGCTATGATCACACCACTGCACTCCAGCCTGGGTGGCAGAGTAAGACTCTGTCTTCAAAAAAAAAAAAAGCCCAGCATGGTGGCTTACTCCTGTAATGCCAGCACTTTGGGAGGCCAAGGCAGGTGGATCACTTGAGCTCAGGAGTTGGAAGCTGCAATGAGCTATGATCGCACCACTTCACTCCAGCCTGGGTGACAGAGTGAGACTCTGTCTTTATTTTATTTTAAATGTATTTTTATTTTTTTAAGACAGAGTCTTGCTCTGTTGCCCAGGCTGGAGTGCAGTGGCATGATCTCGGCTCACTGCAACCTCCATCTCCCAGGTTCAAGCGATTCTCCTACCTCAGCCTCCCAAGTAGCTGGGACTACAGGCGTGCACCACCACGCCCAACTAATTTTTGTATTTTTAGTAGAGTCAGGGTTTCACCATGTTGGCCAGGATGGTCTCGATTTCTTGACCTGGTGATCCACCCGCCTCGGCCCAAAGTGCTGGGATTATAGGCATGAGCCACCGCACCCGGCCAATATCCTGTCTAAAAAAAGAAAGCTTTTTTCCCAAGACCAGCCATCTAGGATCCCTGGGCATAACCCACAAGTCCTCTGAGTCAATTTTTGGTGCTGACTTTGAGTCTCTCATCCCAGAACCATGAGCTGGACTCCACTCCACCCCACCCTGCTTACCTTTAGTTCCACTTCACTCAGTGAGCTTCACTCACTGTTTTTCTCAACAGTTTTCTCACTTTCCTTTGTTTTCTCACAATTCTACACCTGGGGTGCCAACAGCCCATCTCTCTCAGATGAAAGTCCTCAGCCCCTTATCAAACATCGTCCTTTGCCCTCCCTCCCTGGTTTTCTAGGACCTGGATGGCATGGATGCTGATATCTTAGGTCTGAAGAAATCTAATCCAGCCCCTAGCAAAAAAGCTGCAAAGGACCCTGGGAAAGGAGAGCTGCCCAGCCACCCCAAGCCTGCAGGTGGGTCAGTAGCCAGTGAGAAAGGTGCATGGGAGACGGCTTCTCGCATCTGCTAGGGAGACTTTGAGGACGTGGAAGATGCTAGTAGGAAGCATTCATGTCCTTGGGTTTTCTCTGCGCAGGATGGAGAGGCCAAGGAGCAGTTGTGCGTGTGTGTGAGTGTGTGTGGTGGGGTAAAGGGACAGCTTGAGTTTCCTCCCTTCCTCGAGCTGTTCCAGGCCCTCCGGGTCCAACATGGGCAGCTCCTGGAGAAGCTGTGTGAGTTAAAATGGAGAACTCTATGGTAGCCTGTGCCTCTCCTAAACCCATGTCTCTAGAGTGACTCATGATGAGGGAGCAGAGGTAGCTCCTACCTCGTTTACCTGCCGGAAGCCCATGGGAGAACTGGAGACTCCTCCCTTGGCTGTGCCCATGGCCATGAGCCCCCAGCTTCCCAGGAAGAAGTGCACCCCATCCCAGGGGCCCCAGTCCATGATATGGGAGGAGGACTTTGGCCAGGAGAGACTCAGGCCCACGATCTTGTCTTCTGCTTCCTGCAGGTAGCACATGCCTGTAATCTCAGCTACTTGGGAGGCTGAGGCAAGAGAATCGTGTGAACTCAGGAGGTGGAAGTTGCACTGAGCCGAGATCATGCCACTGCACTCCAGCCTGGGTGATAAGAGCGAAACTCCATCTCAAAAAAAAAAAAAGAGTACCAGAGTGGAACATTATGCACCAAAATGTTAAAAGTGAAAAGTGGTTCTCTCAAGACTCGGGAGTGGCGCTGAGGGTGACTTTTTTTTTTTTTTTTTTTTTGAGACGGAGTCTCGCTCTGTTGCCCAGCCTGGAGTGCAGTGGCACGATCTCGGCTCACTGCAAGCTCCGCCTCCCGGGTTCACGCCATTCTCCTGCCTCAGCCTCTCCGAGTAGCTGGGACTACAGGTGCCCTCCACCACGCCCGGCTAATTTTTTTGTATTTTTAGTAGAGACGGGGTTTCACCGTGGTCTCGATCTCCTGACCTCGTGATCCGCCCGCCTCGGCCTCCCAGCTGTAGTCCCAGCTACTCAGGAGGCTGAGGCAGGAGAATGGCGTGAACCCTGGGGGGGCGGAGCCTGCAGTGAGCCGAGATCGTGCCACTGCACTCCAACCTGGGCGACAGTGAGACTTCATCTCAAACAAACAAACAAAAAAAAATCGTCATGAAATAATACTTACCATGACCACTGTTCATGCTCGGTTGTCTATGATTGAGATGCTGTTTGATTTGGAAACACACTGGCTGTGACACATTAAGCTGGTTTCTTGGCCCTCTCATGGGTAGCAGCTCGCATTTGAAAAGCACTGCTCTGGCCATGTTTCTCAAAGCATCAGCCCACAAGCTGTCTGCTGAGAATCGTTCTTGTGACACATGCAGCTCGCTGGACCTGACCTGGAGGGATCTTGGGGCAGGGCCCGGCTACTGCAAGGCCACTGCATCCTCCTGGCCAGTGCCTGAGGTGCTCCCTTCACAGCAGCTTCCCTCTGCTTGTCTTACACAACAAGCTACCGAATTCAGCTTTTGTTAGAATTTTGCAGCCACAAATGAGCTTGGTTTCCCCTACCAATCCAGATCATGGTCACAGGCTCCTTAATTCACAGACAGTGAAGATGCGTGGGGTGACAAGGACTTCACCTTTGGAGCCTATCAGCCCACCGTGGTCTCCTCTGAGGGCCAGCAGTCCCGCCGGCAGTCTGTCAGGTAAGTGGGGCCTGCAGGAGCCTTGGCCTCTTGAGACAGATCGGCCACTGGGAAGACAGGCACCTGCAGCTGTCCCCTGTCCCACCCGAGAGTCTCATGTGGGAGGCCACAGGGTACAAGGTCCTCAGCTCTGCAGGTGCTGAAGGAAGCGGGAGATGGCCTGGTCCTGCCAGCCCAGACAGAGTGGTGGAGACGGCCCCAGTGGGAGCCCCCATCCCAGATGCTGCTCAGGTTCCCCGGTGCCCCACCCAGCCTCAGAAGGAAAGGGGCAGGTGGGCCTGCCTCCACCTAAAGCCCCTGAAATCATAAATGGCTGTGATGTCACTCGGTCTCCCCAAGGAATATACATCCCGATGGGTAGCAAGACCACTGGCCTCTGTGGTGGCTTCTTAGACCCCGCTTCCCAGGAACTCTGCTGTCGAACCTGCCATGACAATTCTGACAGTGTGATCCTCGCAGTTTACAAAAAGAAAATTACATCAGTGATAGGATTTCCTGAGTTTGGAGTTTTTTTCCCAGTATATATTTTAAACTTTGTATTTTGAAGTAATTTCAAACTTCAAAAGTCGGCTGGGTGTGGTGGCTCCTGCCTGTAATCTCAGCAGTTTGGGAGACCGAGGCAGGTGGATCACCTGAGGTCAGGAGTTCGAGACCAGCCTGGCCAACATGGTGAAACCCTGTCTCTGCTAAAAATACAAAAATTAGCAGGGCATGGTGGTGGGCGCCTGTGATTCCAGCTACTTGGGAGGCTGAGGCTGGAGAATAGCTTGAACCCTAGAGGCGGAAGTTGTGGTGAGCTGAGGTTGCACCACTCGCTGCACTCCAGCCTGGGCAATAGAGCGAGACTCCGTCTCAAAAAAAAAAAAAACTTCAGAAGTTGTAAGAACAGCACCAGGAGCCCCTCTCATCCTTTCCCAGGTTCAGAAGTTGTTCCCATTGTGCCAGGTTGGCTTCTTCATCTTCTTTTTATCTGAATAGCTCTATGCTCATCGGCATTTCTTCCCACACCCAGTACGTTCTTAACCCTGGGAACCTGCTGCCACTGGTCAGTGATAGATGAAGGCCACGGCCGAACAAATGAAGTAACTGTTGTTGGAAAACCTGGAAACCACTTGGTCCAACTTACTATTTTTAGACAGAGTCTCACTGTCGCGCAGGCTGGAGTTCAGTGGCATGATCTCGGCTTACCGCAACCTCTGCCTCCTGTGTTCAAGCAATTCTCGTGCCTCAGCCTCCCAAGTAGCTGGGATTACAGGCGCCCACCACCACACCTGGCTAATTTTTTTGTGTTTTTAGTAGAGATGGGGTTTCACATGTTGGCCAGGCTAGTCTTGAACTCCTGGCCTTAAGCAATCTGCCCACCCTGGCCTACCAAAGATCTGGGATTACAGGCATGAGCCACCGTGCTCGGCCTGATTTTTCTTTAGACCTGTGTGCCCATGGCTGTCATTTGATCCTGTTCCTGCTCTCTGTGGGTAGAACTGTCCCTGGTTCATGTGGTGGAAGTCAAGGTCTCTGTACTTCGTGGTGTTCTATAGACAGCATGTGGCCTGCCACCTGAGCCAGTCCAGAAGCCACTGCTCACTGGGCCTCAGCTGACTGTGCAGGGTCCCTGGGCATCGTGACGCCCAGCCGCAGGCTGCTAGGGGGCCACTGGGACTGGCTGCTTCCCCTGTCTGACACCCTCCTTTCTGTCTTGAAGTAGGTTCTTAGCAGACAGTGGCCCAGACCCCAAGGGAGAACCAGGCTCCAAACAGAACCCTCCAACGGCTTCCAGCCCCATCCAGCCCAGGAAGGGAGGAGCTGACTGGTTGGGCCTCAAGGACGAGGACTTGGACCTGTTGCCTGCCTCACCCACCAGAGAGGCCCGTCGGGAAAGCTCAGTGCCTGTCACGCCCTCAGTGCCTCCTCCTGCGAGCCAACACTCCATGCCAGCTGGGCTGCCCCGCTCCAGGGCAAAGCCAGCAACTGAAGGTGCAGGGTCCCCTGCCAAAGCCGGCCAGGCTTCCAAGCTGCGAGCCTCCAAGGAGGAGAAAGAGGAGGACTGGCTGAGCCATGCCCTGTCTCAGAAGAAGTCCCAAGGCCTGGCCAGAGAGCAGCATGCTGGGACCTCTGAGGGCCTGAGTTTGGCGGGGACAGCAGGCCATCCCCCTTCTGGCAGGTACAGGCTTGGGCTGCTGTGGCTAGTAGGGGGAGGACCGGCTGGGGACTTGAGCCCCTTTGCCCCTTCACCTGTCGCAGCCTCAGTCAGGAGTTGGGGAACAAGGCAGGGCGCCGTGGCCACAGAGGCCACTTCTTGGCTTTGCTACTCTGCCTTTCGGGCACTGCAGAGAGAGCCTCTGGCTCCCGGGCTTGCCCCAGGGACACACCCAAGAAGGAGGGCTGTTGACATTCATGCCCTGACTGCCATGGGGACGGGTGCTAACTTGATCGGGTAGAAGACAGAGGGTCCCTGAGGTGGCAGACACACCACTGCCCTGTCACAGCGCCCTCAGGCTGGAAGCCCCAGCATCCAAACAGCTGGTGCTTCTGCCGACTCCACTGAAGCAAGTGTGGCGTGTGTGAGCTGAGATGTCCCTGTGCTCTTTGAGAGTGTTAGAGGAGACACAGTGGCCGAGAGGCGCCTCTTGGAGAAGCCCCTATCCGTGGGGCAGGATAGCGAGTGACCTCTGAGGGCAGGAAGGCACAAGGGGCTGGCAGGCTGGGGGAGTCCAGAGGAAGTGGTGAGATGTGCTGTGGCCAGAGCCCAGGGGAGTGAACTGGGCAATTTGTGACAGCCCAGGGACATCACCCTGTCCTGGGGTTGATGACAGGAGGGCAGTTTTGACTTTGACCTGAGGCCGAGGGGAAAGCTCAGGCCAAAACAGAAGAGAGCCTGTCCCTTCACTGACCCATGAGCCGAGAAAGAGGTGGAAATAATGGGAAAGGGAGCCAGCCAGATTTGGTAGACCGAGCAGAACCCTAATCTAGAGCTGAGCCAAGTTAAGTGGGCTGGAACAGGGCTCTGAACTTGAACTTGACTCCAGTGTCTATAACATTTCCATTGTCACTGCTTGGACAGTGTCCATTCACTACACCACTTGGACACTGAGGCAGGAAGCGGGTACTCGAAGGGAAGAGACGCCCAGAAATCCCAGGAGCTCAGACGTGGGAGGAGAGCGCCCCAAGACGGGATGGTGGGAGCAGGAGGAAGGGGAGCCACGAGCTTCACGTGTGAAGCCCGTCCTAGGCCCTGTCTTCATCCAGCCTGACCTGGGCCTTCTGTCATCTTCACCTTGAACGCTGCCTTTCCTCAGCCAACCTGTCACCAGCACACAAGGGCTTGGGCACGCAGCTGCTGGAGGGAGCTCCGGAACAACTGCACGAGAAAGACCGTGTGTCAGGCCTGGCGTCTTGAGGTAGGCCTGGGCTGCGGGCTGAGCGGGAATGAGAGCATGGTGGGCAGCACAGGCCTCTGTCCTGAGAGAGGGACACAGAGGCTGCCCACCCTGCCCCATCCCCGTGCCCCACGCAGAGGCTGCCCACCCTGCCCCGTCCCCGTGCCCCACGCAGAGGCTGCCCACCCTGCCCCGTCCCCGTGCCCCACGCAGAGGCTGCCCACCCTGCCCCGTCCCCGTGTCCCACGCAGAGGCTGCCCACCCTGCCCCGTCCCCGTGTCCCACGCAGAGGCTGCCCACCCTGCCCCGTCCCCGTGTCCCACGCAGAGGCTGCCCACCCTGCCCCGTCCCCGTGTCCCACGCAGAGGCTGCCCACCCTGCCCCGTCCCCGTGTCCCACGCAGAGGCTGCCCACCCTGCCCCGTCCCCGTGTCCCACGCAGAGGCTGCCCACCCTGCCCCGTCCCCGTGTCCCACGCAGAGGCTGCCCACCCTGCCCCGTCCCCGTGTCCCACGCAGAGGCTGCCCACCCTGCCCCTGCCCCATCCCCGTGTCCCACGCAGAGGCTGCCCACCCTGCCCCGTCCCCGTGTCCCACGCAGAGGCTGCCCACCCTGCCCCGTCCCCGTGTCCCACGCAGAGGCTGCCCACCCTGCCCCGTCCCCGTGTCCCACGCAGAGGCTGCCCACCCTGCCCCGTCCCCGTGTCCCACGCAGAGGCTGCCCACCCTGCCCCGTCCCCGTGTCCCACGCAGAGGCTGCCCACCCTGCCCCGTCCCCGTGTCCCACGCAGAGGCTGCCCACCCTGCCCCGTCCCCGTGTCCCACTCAGAGGCTGCCCACCCTGCCCCGTCCCCGTGTCCCACGCAGAGGCTGCCCACCCTGCCCCGTCCCCGTGTCCCACGCAGAGGCTGCCCACCCTGCCCCGTCCCCGTGTCCCACGCAGAGGCTGCCCACCCTGCCCCGTCCCCGTGTCCCACGCAGAGGCTGCCCACCCTGCCCCGTCCCCGTGTCCCACGCAGAGGCTGCCCACCCTGCCCCGTCCCCGTGTCCCACGCAGAGGCTGCCCACTCTGCCCTGTCCCCGTGTCCCATACAGAGGCTGCCCACCCTGCCCCGTCCCCGTGTCCCACACAGAGGCTGCTCACCATGCCCCATCCCTGTGTCCTCAGGTCCCCTGTGACTCAGAAACATGCCGCCTCAGCACTCCCTACAGGTTCCCCAAAGAGGGGAACAGCCCCTGGAGACCTCTCAGCCACTGGTTTGTTTTTTGTTTTCTGCTTAATTTGGGAGTTTAACCCTGGGTGAGGAAGAGGTGCTTTGAGCTTCCTTTGGGGTCCCCGGGACATGAGTGACACCAGCCCCTCCTGGACACCCGCAGGCCCAGAGCCCTGGGCCTCCTGCTCATTTCTCTGCTGTTGATGTTTCAGAGCCTGCCACATGTTTCCCGAGCACCCAGGAACCCACAGAGCCTTCCATGCCCATCCAGGTAGGGGTGTGGGCAGACAGGTCTAGTTCAGGGCCCAGGGAGCAATTCTCCATGCCCAGAGGCAACACCAACAGTTTGACTTGATGACCTGCCAGGAAAAATGTTTCAAACATACCAAATGTGACGTCAGCCAGCTCCGCCTGGCACCCCCAACCAGAACTTGCCTGAATTTCTAGCCTCGCTGCTCCCGGGCAGAGCTGGGTGTTAATTTGCCTACATCAGGCCGGGGAGCTGGGATGCTGCAGTCAGAAAGCAGGGGGGCTGGGATGCCGCAGTCAGAAAGCAGGGGAGCTGGGATGCTGCAGTCAGAAAGCAGGGCCGCAGGGTCCTGTTCTGTCAAGAACGCCTCCTCCACCCCTGCCATCCTCCCACCACACCTCTGCCTCTTTTTCCTGTGTGTGGCAGTCACCTGTGATACCTGGGCCTGGGAGGTGTGGCCCCCCCAGGAATGTGTCCCTGAGAGATGGTGGGTAGGGGACAGCTCGTGGGAACCAGATTAGTGTCAACATGTGGGCTTCAGGCCTGACAGGAAAAGCCAGCATCAGCTTTTGTCATAGCGAAGACTCTGCTGGGGCCCAGCCATTTGTCTGGGAAGCCGGAGACCATGCTGGGAGGAAGCTGTTCCAGGGGGTGGAGGGAGACATGCTCCTGACCAGACCCGCAAGGGGAGGTACAGTGGGGACTGCTCAGCCACAGTGACTGTGACTTTCCAAGGCCTTGGCCCCATCTGCAGCCACAGATCAGATGCAGGGAGGTCCAGTGAGCAGTGGTCCAGGAGGTAGCTGATCTCAGCTGGGCCCCTGTCCCCTCCCTAACCAGGAACACCTCTCTTCCTCTCCTCCAGCCCCTGCTCCCAGAGTCCCTGGCCTGGAGCCTGCTGCTGGGCACAGAATACCAGAAGCAGCTCCTGGCAGCACAGGTGCAGCTTCAGAGCAGCCCCACCGAGCTCCAGGCCAAACTGCTGCAGAGCCAGGCCCGGCTGGCAGAGCTGGTGGCCCAGGTGAGGGGCAGCAGGGCCGCTGGCGCTGGGGACAGGGTTGCAACGGGAGGGAACACTGAGAGTGGCTGGAAGCTTCCCCAGGAGGGAGGAAGGGCTGTTGGCACAGGGCAGTGTGGAGTACAGCCACCTCCCCTCCCTGGTCGCTGGCCCTCCTGCTGTCTCCCAGGTGCAGAAGCTGGAGCTGGAACGGGCCCAGCATGAGCTGCTGCTGGGGAGTCTGCAGCAGCAGCACCAGGCAGACCTGGAGCTCATCGAGAGTGCACACAGGTACCCTGGCACTGGCCCCAGCTCTGCCTTGGATCTCACACTGACCCCAAAGTCCACCCCAGTGTGCCTGGAGAGGCCTTTAGGTGGCAGCCCTCTGCCTTCCTTGCACCATGGCTGGGTGTTCTGTTGGCAGAAGCCGCATCAAGGTGCTAGAAACATCGTACCAGCAACGGGAGGAGCGGCTCCGGAGAGAGAACGAGGAGCTGTCAGCTCGGTATCTGTCGCACTGCCAGGAGGCCGAACAGGCCCGTGCTGAGCTTACGGCCCAACACCAGCGGCGCTTGGCGGCCATAGCGCAGGAGAAGGACCAGGAAATGGAGCGGCTCCGGGAGCTGCAGCGGTGAGGCCCAGGGACAGGCAGCTGGGGAGCAGGCTTGCAAGGAGTAACCAGAAGAGAGCCATCCCCACGAGACCCTTCGCTGTAGCCAGCAGCCTTTGGACAGGGGTTGGGTCCTTCCCTCCCAGTCCAGTGAGTGAGGACTGAGGGCTGAGCACACTGACCCATCACACCCATGGGTGGGGGTGCCACCTGCTCTTACAGAGGCAGGAGGGGGTACCCACAGGCTGTTCAGGCACAGCATGGCAGCAGCAAGCCCCCCAGGGTCTAACTAAGCACAGGGTCGTCCACTCGCCTGCTCACACCGTAGAGGCTAGAAACAAGATCCACCTGAGAAAGGCTTGTGCTGTTGTGCCTGCCATGTTGATAGGGTTGCCTTTCTAGAAGAGAAGGAAACTTAAGAAAAGTTACCTAAGGGAGTCAGAGGTCGATGAAGGCAGAGGCAGCCTTTTAAGACTGCTCAGGGCCGGGTGCAATGGCATACACCTGTAATCCCAGCACTTTGGGAGACCGAGGTGGGAGGATCACTTGAGGCCAGGAGTTTGAGACCAGCCTGGGCAACACAGTGAGACCTCGTCTCTAAAAACAATTTTTAAATTAGCTGACATGATAGTGCACTCCTGTAGTTCCAGCTACTTGGGAGGCTGAGGCAGGCGGATACCTTGAGCCCAAGAGATCAAGGCTGCAATGAGCTATGATCATGCCACTGCACTCCAGCCTGGACTACAGAACAAAACCCTGTCTCTAAAAACATTTAAAAAACAAAATAAACACTTGGGAGGCCAAGGCAGGAGGATTGCTTGAGGCTAGGAGTTCAAGACCAGCCTGGGCAACATAGTGAAACCTCATCTCTACCAAAAAAAAGAAAGACTGCTTGGGGCCGGCTGCGGTGGCTCACACCTGTAATCCCAGCACTTTGGGAGGCCAAGGTGGGCAGATTGCCTGAGCTCAGGAGTTCGAGACCAGCCTGGGCAACACGGTGAAACACCATCTCCACTAAAATACAAAAAATTAGGCGTGGTGGTGAGCGTCTATAGTCCCAGCCACTGGGGAGGCTGAGGCAGGAGAATTGCTTGAACCCAGGAGGCAGAGGTTGCAGTGAGCCGAGATCACGCCACTGAACTCCAGCCTGTGCAACAGAGCGAGACTCTGGGCGACAGAGCGAAACTCCATCTCTGAAAAAAAAAAAAAAAAGTTGAATAATGGGAGGAATGTCCATCTTAGTGCATGTAGCATTGAGGCACCATGA
Source organism: Symphalangus syndactylus (assembly GCF_028878055.3). NCBI lineage: Eukaryota > Metazoa > Chordata > Mammalia > Primates > Hylobatidae > Symphalangus > Symphalangus syndactylus. Next base: position 10,381,953 of record NC_072436.2, read on the forward strand.
CAGATAAGACAGAGGAGCTGGGGAAACTGAGGCAGTGCCCAGCGGAGGAGAGGCCTGGGAGCAAGGGCTGCACGGAAGCACGCCCTTCCACAAGGAGTTGCCGCATCTGGGTGGTCCAGCTCAGAGTGACCGCCTTCCCCTCCCGCCTCCCCTCAGGGCGTCCATCCTAGACATGCGCAGAGACCATGAGGAGCAGCTGCAGCGGCTAAAGCTGCTGAAGGACCGAGAGGTCGATGCGGCCACCAGTGCCACCTCCCATACGCGGTATGTGCACTGTCCCAACAATGCCCGCCTGAGGTTGGGGGCCGGGGGGTCCCTGAGACCTTCAGGTGGGGTTGACCCAGTCTTCTTCCAGGTCCCTGAATAGCATCATCCACCAGATGGAGAAGTTCTCCAGCAGCCTGCAAGAGCTGTCCTCCCGCGTGGAGGCTTCGCACCTCACCACCTCCCAGGAGCGGAAGCTGGGGATCCAGCAGCGTGACGAGCAGCTGCGGGGTATGCCCTCCCCTCTCAGCCACCCGGGCTCCTGGTGGGAAGGGGAGCAGCTGCTGAGCACCCTGTGGGTTGCCCCCAGCACTGCAGGAGTGGCTGGGCCAGCAGCAGCGGGACATGGAGGAGGAGCGGAGCCGGCAACAGGAGGTCATCGGGAAGATGGAGGCACGGCTGAATGAGCAGAGCCGGCTGCTGGAGCAGGTGAGGCCCGTCCTCCTGGCCCTCCTGCCACAGGGCCTCTTCTCTAGGGCACCCGCAGGTGTGGCGGCACTCCCCTGACCTCACCTCCTCAGGAGGTCAGCGCCCCACCTGCCGCTTCCTGCCTCTACATCTCCCTGCCCTGGCCAGGCCCTCAGCACTGCCCACCTGAGCACAGGGGCCGCCTGGCCAGGCCCCCACCATGCCCTGCCTGCTCCTCAGCACCGCAAGCCCCTTGGCCACCTTGGCTGCCCTCCACAGTCTAGCCCCCACAACCATCAGCTGCACTTCCCACTTCCTGACACTCGAATCCGTCACATCAGCTGAGGCCTGACATTGGGACAGATGCTCTTGCCCATTAAATGTCATCCTAGCCTCTTCAGCTCTCACAGAGACATTTGAACTCCCTAGATACCTTTCATATGTAAGCACATGCTTTATTTAAATAATAGTGACCTTAGCCAGGCACAGTAGCCTGTGCCTATAATCCCAGCTATTTGAGGGGCTGAGGCAGGAGGATCACTTAAGCCCAATACTTTGAGACCAGCCTAGCGAGACCATAAAAAAATTTTTTTATACCAGGCAAGTTGGCTCATGCCTGTAATTCCAGCACTTCGGGAGGCCAAGGCTGGAGGATCACTTGAAGTCAGGAGTTCGAGACCAGCCTGGCCAACATGGTGAAACTAAAAATAAAAAAAAAAAAAAAAAACTAGCCAGGCGTGCTGGCGCATGCCTGTAATCCCAGCTACTGGAGAGGCTGAGGCAGGAGAATCGCTTGAACCCAGTATGCGGAGGTTGCAGTGAGTGGAGATCATACCACTGTACAACAATCTGGTTAACAGAGCGAGACTCTGTCTCAATAAATAAATAAATAAATAAAAACATTTAAATTTTGTTTTAATTAACTGGGTGTGGTGATGCGCACCTGCAGTCCCTGCCTTTGCTCACTTCCTTTTCCTTACCTGTGGAAATCTTCCTTGGCTGAATTCAATGGTAATGAATCTTTCGATGCTACCACCTCCACGAAGCCTTCCTTGTCCTCCCACCTATCTTTTTGTCCTCAGCTAGTAGCTGTCATCTTCTACGGTTTTACAAAGCACTGTTATTTTTTAGAGACAGGGTCTTGCTGTGTTGCCCAGGCTGGAGTGCAGTGGTGTGATCGTAGCTCACTGCAGCCTGACCTCCTTGGCTCAAGCCATCCTCCTGCCTCAGCTTCCTGAGTAGCTGGGATTACGGGCGCAAACCACCACACCCAGCTAATAGTGTGTTTTTTATTGAGATGTGGGTCTCGCCATGTTGCCCAGGCTGGTCTTGAACTCCTAGGCTCAAGCAATCTGCCCACTTACGCCTCCCAACATTTTGAGAGTACAGGTAGGAGCCACCACGCCTGGCCAAAAAAAAAATTTTTTTTAGAGGTGGGGTCTCACTGTCACTCAGGCTAGAGTGCAGTGGCGAGATCTCGGCTCACTGCAGCTTGAACCTCCTGGGCTCAAGCAATCTTAGCTGGGATCACAGGTGCATGCCGCTATACCCAGCTAATTTTTTGTATTTTTTGTAGAAACGGGGGTTTGCCATGTTGCCCAGGCTGATCTCAAACTCCTGAGCTCGGACAATCTGCCCACTTTGGCCTCCCAAAGTGCAGGGATTACAGGCGTGAGCCACCATGCCCAGCCAAAAACTTTTTTTTTTTTTTTTTGAGTCAGAGTCTCGCTCTGTCACCCAGGCTGTAGTGCAGTGGCGCAGTCTCAGCTCACTGCAACCTTTGCCTCCTGGGTTCAAGGGATTCTCCTGCCTCAGCCTCCTGAGCTACTGGGATTACAGGCAACTACCACCACGCTCAGCTAATTTTTGTATTTTTAGTAGAGATGGGTTTCACCATGTTGGCCAAGCTGGTCTTGAACTCCTGACCTCAGGTGATCCGCCTGTCTCAGCCTCCCAAAGTGCTGGGATTATAGGGCTGAGCCACTGTGCCCAGCCCAAAAAAATGTTTTTAAAGAAGAAAATAAAAATATCCCACTAGTCAGTGATGTCCACTGCTGACCTGATATCTATCCTATAGCCATATCAACATAGATAGAGATGCTTTGATGTTGTGAACCATTTTGATGCGCCTCTTCATTTGGTAACTGTGTTAAGCATCTGCCTGGGGTCAGGCACAGAGAAGCTCTCGCCTCGTGCTGTGTGTGGCCGGGCCCACAGCACAGCATTAGGCCACCCTGTGTTTAGCCTGCTTGGCTGATGGGTGAGGACAGACAGAGTGTGTAGCTGGCGATTCAATGGCAGGGATGTTGCTGCTCTTTGGCCCTCCCAAGCTGCTAGCCTTGGTGCTGTTGGAGACCTGAGGGTTGGGAGGGCACCTGTGGGTCCTCCTCTTGGGCAGAATCGTGCGGGCTGGGCCCTGGCAGTGCCTCCCAGGCACCCCTCATTTTGTGCCTCTTTGGGAAGGATGGGTCAGTGGCATAGTGTGGGAGACACTGGTGGGTTCATGCAGCTTCTCAGGGAGTGGCCAGGCATGATCCTCAGGGCAGGAACCACGCTCTCAGTCCTGCCCTGGGCCCTACAGGAACGCTGGCGGGTGACTGCCGAGCAGTCCAAGGCGGAGTCCATGCAGCGCGCCCTAGAGGAGCAAAGGAAGGTCACGGCCCAGCAGATGGCCATGGAAAGGGCGGAGCTGGAGCGAGCCAAGGTGAGTCAAGCCACCGCACTCAGCCTCTGCCCCTGCCATTATGCCCAGGGACACTCACCCCGTGCCCTCACCCCCACATCCCAGAGCGCCTTGCTGGAGGAGCAGAAGTCTGTCATGCTCAAGTGCGGGGAGGAGCGGCGGCGCCTGGCTGCTGAGTGGGCGGAGTTCTCCGCGCAGCAAAAGCTGAGTAAGGAGCGGGCAGAGCGCGAGGCCGAGCGGGCGCTGCAGGTGGACACCCAGCGGGAGGGCACCCTCATCAGCCTGGCCAAGGTAGGGCCCAGAGCCTGCGGACAGTGGAGGGCCCAGGGGAGCCTGCGCCCGTCCATCTGGACACATCCGCTTCCAGTCTTAGGAGAGTGTAGCACTAATGTCACAAGAGTATAGGGATTAAAACAGTAATCGCATCATCATGCTAACAGCTTCCTCGTATTGTCCCAGGTGCATTATACACATTTTATTTGATCCTTATATTCCCATGACTTTGATCATTTAGAAATGAGAAAACCGAACTTCAGAGTTGAGCCTGCCACAGTCACGTGGCTTGTGAGGGCAGCACTCCGGCTTGGCCCCAGGCTTCTCTGGCTCTCCCTGGAAGCCCCTGGCTCCGCCAGCCCCTCCCAGGGGCAGGGTGGGCAGAGGGGACCCTAAAGTCCTGCACAGAGCGCAGCGCAACTCCTGGGAGGAGAATGCAACAGGGTCTCCGCCGTCTCCAGGAGCAGGCTGAGCTGAAGATCAGGGCCAGCGAGCTCCGGGCCGAGGAGAAGCAGCTGGCAGCAGAGAGAGCAGCCCTGGAGCAGGAGCGGCAGGAGCTGCGGCTGGAGAAGGAGAGGATCAACGCCACCGCCCTGCGTGTCAAGCTCCGTGCCGAGGAGGTGGAGAGCATGAGCAAGGTGCTGCTCGGGCACACGGGCGTGGGCGCAGCTGAGCCCAGGCAGCCCTGACCCAGGCAGCCTCCCTGCAGGTGGCCTCCGAGAAGTACGAGGAGGGGGAGCGGGCATTGCGCGAGGCCCGGCAGGTGCAGGCAGAGCAGCAGGCCCGGTTGCAGGCGGTGCAGCAACAGCAGGAGCGGCTCCAGAAGCAGGAGCAGCACATGCACCAGGCAAGGCTCCCTGAGTGTATGGCGCCCCTGCCCCCGGCACCCCCAGCCTCCCACCTCACAGCTGAGTCCTTCTTTCCGGGGGAACGGGGACAGGAGCATCTGAGTCTGGCCCAGCAGAGGCTGCAACTGGACCGCGCACGACAGGACCTGCCCTCCAACCTCGTGGGTCTGTTCCCCAGGGCCCAGGGCCCTGCAGCCTCCAGCCAGAGTGGTGAGTGGCTCCAGAAGGAAGAGCCGGCGGCTCAGGACTGGGCAGGGGCAGTGCTAGGAGTGGGCAGGCCCTCCTCCAGCCGCTCCAGTTAAGGCGGCCAGCTGGGTTTTACAGTCGCCTTATTTCTTTTTTACACAAATAATGTGTGTTAGATAAATCAGAAATAGAGGAACACTATTATGAAAAATGTCACCTTTTTGTAACTCTGGACTCAGGAAAATAAAAAGGAAATAAAAAAAGTCATCATCAGGCTGGGTGTGGTGGCTCACGCCTGTAATCTCAGCACTTTCGGCGGCCGAGGCAGGTGGATCACCTGAGGTCAGGAGTTCAAGACCAGCCTGGCCAACATAATGAAACCCCATCTCTACTAAAAATACAAAATTAGCCAGGCATGGTGGCAGGTGCCTGTAATCCCAGCTACTCAGGAGGCTGAGGCAGGACAGTCACTCGAACCCAAGAAGTGGAGGTTGCAGTAAGCCGAGATTGTGCCGCTGCACTCCAGCCTGGGGGACAGAGCAAGACTCTGTTTAAAAAAAAAAAAAAAAAAAAGTCACCCTCAACGCCACTCCCGAGTCTTGAGAGAACCACTTTTCACTTTTAACATTTTGGTGCATAATGTTCCACTCTGGTACTTTTTTTTTTTTTTTTTTTTTGAGATGGAGTTTCGCTCTTATCACCCAGGCTAGAGTGCAGTGGCATGATCTAGGCTCAGTGCAACCTCCACCTCCTGAGTTCACGTGATTCTCTTGCCTCAGCCTCCCAAGTAGCTGAGATTACAGGCATGTGCTACCATGCCTGGCTAATTTTGTATTTTTAGCAGAGATAGGGTTTTGCCATTTTGGCCAGGCTGGTCTTGAACTCCTGACCTCAGGTGATCCACCCGCCTTGGCCTCCCAAAGTGCAGGGATTACAGGCATGAGCCAACACGCCCAGCCTGGTACATGTTTTTAAAAACAAAATTAGGATTGTATGTGTTGTTCGATAACTTTACTTTTTCTCACTCAGTAATGTACACGTGGAACAGGTTTTCAGATCAGTCATTAAACATTTAGTCAGTTCCCAATCAGCACAGTTTTCCACTGTGGGGCTGCTCTGTGCTGAGTGATTTGTTGTCTTAAAGAGAAAGAGTACCCAGTGGACATCTTCCTACATATGTCTTTGCACCTTTGCCTGATTATTTCACTGAAATAAATTCCTATAAATGGTCTTGCCAGGTAGGAGCAGGTATGCATTTGCCAGAGGCTTCTGAGAGTTAATGCCATTGCACCCTGAGTATATGGCCAGGGCCCACCCACTGGCAGGGGGAGCAGCTGTGCAGGAACAAGCTGTGACTGCCCGGTGTTTCCACCAACACTTTGGTCCCTGACTTCCTCCTTGGCCTTTTCAGCCCTCATGCCTCCTGCTCCTACCACCCGTTGGTGCAGCCAGCCACCGACTGGCCTGGACCCCAGCCCCTTGCACCTCCATGCCAGGCTGGTGCTGCTGAGGCACATGGCAGAGCAGGTGAGTCTCTCCTGGCCTTGGGGATCCTTGTGTTCACGAGTCCTTCTAGCTCGGGGCAGAGGCAGGGAGGAGCACATGGTAGCCCTGGGGAGGGGTGACCCCAGCTCCTGGGGAGTAAAACTGCAGTTTGCTTAGTGAGCCAATGCTCAGACCTCCCCACTAGGCCAGGTTCTGTGCAAAGCAATTTGCATATGTCATCTCAGTTAAACCTCATGATAACCTATAGTAATAATGATAACAGGCTGGGCACAGTGGCTCACACCTGTAATCCCAACACTGTGGGAGGTTGAAGCAGGAGGATCACTTGAGCCCAGGAGTTTGAGACCAGCCTGGGCAATATGTTGAGACCCCGTCTCTACAAAATGAAAAACTAAAAAAATAGGACCGGGTGCATGGCTCACAGCTGTAATCCCGGCACTTTGGGAGGCTATGGTGGGAGGATCACTTGAGCCCAGGAGTTCGTGGCCAGCCTGGGCAACATAGTGAGACCTCGTCTCCACAAAAAAATAGCTGAGCGTGGTGGCATACACCTGTACTCCCAGCTACTCCGGAGGCTGAGGTGAGAGGATCACTTAAGCCCGGGAGGTCGAGGCTGCAGTGAGCCACAACAGTGCCACTGCACTCCAGGCAACAGAGCGAGACTCTGTCTCAAAAAATATATATTAAAAATTTAAAAATTAGCTGGGCATGGTGGGGCACATCTATAGTCCCAGCTACTTGGGAGGCTGAGGTGGGAGGATTGCCTGAGCCCAGTTGGTTGAGGCTACAGGTGTGTTCGCACCACTGCACTTCAGCTGCGGTGACAGAGCAAGACACTTGTCTCAAACTAAACAAACCAAAACAATAATGATAACAGTTGTCATTATGGAGCATTTCCTGTGTGCCAACCTCAATGCTGAAGGCTTTGTTTATATTTTACTTATTTATTTATATTTAGAAATGGGGTCTTACGATGTTGCCTAGGCTGGTCTCAAAGTCCTGGGCTCAAGTGATCCTACCCCCTTGGCCTGCGGATTAGCTAGGATTACAGGCATGAGCCATTATGCCTGGCCTGCTTTGCGTATATTTTAAGCTTTTACCCTCACACAGCCCTACAAGGAAGGGCTACAAGGAATGTTTACAGACAAGGAACTGAGGCTTAGAGACATGAAGTCATGTGCTCGTAAATTCCACAGCAAACAAGTAACCTTGCCAGGATTGAGACTGTGGTCTGTCTCACTCCATACCTGGGCTCTTTCATGGCCCCTGCTGACTCCCAGAGCCAGGCAGAGTCAGGGACGATGTTGGGAGGGGCCTCAGTGAGGGCTGGCTCAGCTAGTTTCCAGGGCTCCACCTCTCTCTCAGCTCAGGGAAGGTGACTGCCCATCCAAATCTGCCTTGCAGGACCGTGACTTCTTGGAGAATGAACAGTTCTTCCTGGAGACCCTGAAGAAACGGTCCCACAATTTGACATCTCATTCAGCCTGAGTGGGTCCCCCGCCGATTCCCCAACAGAGGGTTCAGACCCCAGAACTCTCCTGTTCGTCCTGCTGCCTCCATGGAGGCAGTGCCTGGGGAGGATTCTGAGATGCTTGAGGCCTGATGACAGCTCCTCCGTGGACAGGGTGCAAGTGCATCCTTTCCAAATGTGCCAGCCCGGGACAGCCCCTGCCTCTGGGGTTCTATGGTGTAGGCTGTCTTACCACGGCTTTGGCTGCCCTGCCCCAAAGCCATTGGCCTGGATCTGAGGGTCTGAGTTGGCAGCAAGGACCCCCAGCTCTCACTGGGCTCTGTGAGCTCCCCCCTGCTCCACAGGTAGACTGTTGTGGACTCTGTTGGCCTGGGCCTCTTCTAAGGCAGGAGCTTTCTTGAGGGATGCCACGAACAGCCTTCCCTACTCCCGGCCAGAGCAGTACCCTCCCTGATGAGCTGGAGAAGGGCCCTCTGGCCTCCTGATGGTACAGGGAGGGCACCAGCTAGATCCTCCCTTGTGGTGTGAGATGTTCCTGGAACTCAGCCGGGCCCTCCTCCTCCTGGGCTTGCCCAGAGCCCCCACCCTATTCCCAGCACTGCCCGAAGAACCAACCAGTTTGGGTGAACAGTGGCCTCCTCAGCTTCCTCCCCATCTGGGTGCCCCACTGGCAGCGGAGGGAGCTGTGACGATGGTGGGGTGTGGGGAGGGACAAGGAGGGAAGGCACCTCTGTGCTGCTCACCTGCCCAAAGCCACAGCTCAGTGGGTATGCAGTGGAGGTGACAAGGAATCAATCACAACTAGCAGAGATTTCTTTGATCCTCCTCCACTCCCGCTGCTTCACTTGATTAAGCTTTAAAAGCCTGCTTTTGCCATGGCTCATCAGAGTTTATACTTATTTCTTAGAAAATGTTTCCTGTTATTTGCTGGACAAGTCCCAAAGAACAGGCAGATGTTCCTATTAAAAAATCAGCCTATAAGATTGGTCAGGACCAGGCACCTCTGGCCACGTGCCTCTCCCCTCCAGTACCTGCGGTCTCCAGTGGCACCTGGCAGCTGGACCACAGCCAGGAGAAGGGTACTATTAGCCCTGCTTCAAACACGCAGAAACTGAGGCCCGGGGAGATTAAATAACCTGCCTGAAATGACAGTAAGTAGCTGCGCCTGGATTTGAGTTCTGCTCTGGCCAATACCCAAGCCCCAGGCTGTCAGCCACCCCACTCTCCTACCTCCCAGAGGAACAGGCTACGCTCCTGGTAGGTGCTGGTGTGGGAGGAAGATCTTTTCAGGCGCTTCTGGGGCTGGTACCAACACTGGGGAGGGACGCATCACATGCCCCATCGGAAGCCTTGGTTAAGTCTCAAATTTGATTCTCCGCAAAAGAGACTCAACCAGTCCTGAGGCAGACCTGTGCAAAGAGCTGGGGGGTCTAAGGATGGGCACGTCAGCCCAGGGGCAGCTGGTATCTAGGCAGCCACCTGCAGGACCTGCAGGTGATCAAGCACACACGTCGGGGAGGGCGGTGCTGGGAGACCCACAGGGGGACAGCATGGCCTTCAAGACAGAGTAGGGAGAAGAGGTTAGAATGAGAGGGCTTTGCATATCTTGTTAAAGACGTGCAACTTTTCAGGGCAAATTTGTCTGAGGGCAAATTTTCAGGTCTTCACTAGAAGATTTTAAACAAGGTTGAACCATATTTGTATTTTAGAAAACCCATTGGCCAGGCACGGTGGTTCACGCCTGTAATCCTAACACTGGGAGGCCAAGGTGGGTGGATCACTTGAAATCAGGAGTTCGAAACCAGCCTGGCCAACATGGTGAAACTCTGTTTCTACTAAAAATACAAAAAAATTAGCTGGGCATGGTGGCGTGTGCCTGTAATCCCAGCTACTTAGGATGCTGAAGCAGGAGGATCGCCTGAACCCGGGAGGCACAGGTTGCAGAGGGCCAAGATTGCACCACTGCACTCCAGCCTAGGTGACAGAGCAAGACTTCGTCTCAAAAAAAAAAAACAACAACAAAACAAAACCCATTGTGTCTGCAGGGTGGGGACCAGACCAGAGGGGACAAGAGTGGGGACAGAGGATGTGTAGGAAGGCAGCTGGCAATGGTGCAGGGGAGGGACTGTGGGCAAGACTGCCGGGCATGGCAGGGAGAGCTCACAGAAAAGTGCCCCTCGGGCCTAGTGCCAGTCATGGAGGATCAGAAAGGAAGACGTGTTGAGGACGCCCAGGTTCCTGGCTTGGGTGACTGGGTGGTGTCACAGATGAGTATACAGTGCCGGGGGGACAGCCAAGCAGAGGCATTCCACAGGCGCTCAGTTATAATGGCACTTTACTCAGTGTAAGTGCTCAGCATTCCTGTCACCGCCATGAGGGTGTGGCAGGCATCCTAATTATCCCCTTCAGCCTTCTCCCAGGCCACAGACACTGGAGAGGGCTGAGTACAGAAATGAGTGTTGTGTAGCTGCTGCTCTTTGTCCTTCAAAATTATAAACAAGATCATAACCCAAGTGCTTCATTCAGTTCCTTTTAGAGAGAAATATTGCAGCCAGGCGCAGTGGCTCACGTCTGTAATCCCAGCATTTTGGGAGGCCAAGGTGGGTGGATTACCTGAGGTCAGGAGTTCGAGACCAGCCTGGCCAACGTGGTGAAACCCTGTCTCTACTGAAAATACAAAAATTAGCCAGGTGTGGTGACGCGTGGCCTGTAGTCCCAGCTACTTGGGAGGCTGAGGCAGGAGAATCGCTTGAACTTGGGAGGCGGAGGTTGCAGTGAGCCCAGATTGTGTCACTGCCCTTCAGCCTGGGTGACAGAGTGAGACTTTGTCTAAAAAAAAAAAAAAAAAAGAAAAAGAAATATTGGTGGAATGTAATGGGCAAAAAATACTGGTGCAGGTGCCGGGCGCGGTGGCTCACACCTGTAATCCCAGCACTTTGGGAGGCCGAGGTGGGCGGGTCACCTGAGGTCAGTAGTTTGAGACCAGCTTGGCCAATACGGTGAAACCACGTCTACTAAAAATACAAAAAATTAGCCAGGCTTGGTGATGCATTCCTGTAACCCCAGCTACTCGGGAGGCTGAGGCAGGAGAATCACTTGAATCACTTGAACCTGGGAGGCAGAAGTTGCAGTGAGCCGAGGTCGTGCCCCTACACTCCCGCCTGGGCGACAGAAACTCCATCTCAAAAAAAAAAAAGGGACAAGGCAAAACAGCCACGATGTAAATATACACAATCCAGTTATGCTCCTGTACTGCATAACTGCAGTATGGAATTTCAGAATAAGCAACTCCTTATGAGCAGGACCGGGTGTGACTGCCCCACGTATTCCCCACCACACTTAGCATGTAGCAGGTGCATACTGCTGGGTGAATTAGAAATGACTGTGAAAGGTTTAGCTGTTTGGCTGCTGTTTATGAAAACCAGTGGAAGGTGTGGCCACTTCCTGCTGGATGGAGAAACTCTCATTCCATTCTCATTCCATCTCAAAGTGATTGTGAGGGTCAAGCTTCTGCTGGTGCCAGAGCCACTGGCCTGGTCACCACCAGCCCTGGCCTGGGATGTCAGAGCAGGCTTCCTGGAGAGACCCCTCTCCTGGGACTGGGTGGTGGCCAGGCCAAGGTGGGGCAGTGAGGAGGTGAGAGGCAAAAGAGACAGCGTGTACAAAGGCCCCGTGGCCTAGGGGCAAAGTGCGATGGAAAAGTCCTGCCTTTTAGGGCAGGAGGGCCAGGGCTGGGGCAGAGGAGAGTCCCAGATTCCCCAGGCTACCAAGTTTTGCCATGGTAGAACTGGATCACAAGAGCAAGCCTGAGTCCTGCCAGAAACATTCACATCTGCATCTTAACCAGGTCACTTCCACCTTTGTGTGGATAATGAGAAGTTGGAGATAGTTGAGCTAACACACAAACCACTGCGAGCACTTTTCAGAGGGTAATCTTTTCATCCTGACAGCTGTCAGGTAAGCACTAGTGTTAACCTGCTTTTTCCTAAATGAGGAAACCACAAGGAAGACAGCAAGGTCACGATCTATTTTTTTGGGGGGGGGAGGTCGTTTTGAGACGGTGTCTCACTCTGTCACCGAGGTGGTGGCGCGATCTCGTCTCACTGCAGCTTCTGCCTCCCGGGTTCAAGTAATTCTTGTGCCATAGCCTCCTGAGTAGCTGGGATTACAGGCGCCTGCCACCACGCCCGGCTAATTTTTGTATCATTAGTAGAGATACAAAAATTTATGTATCTTTAGGGTTTCGCCGTGTTCGTAGGGCTGGTCTCAAACTAATGACCTCAGGTGATCCGCCCACCTCGGCCTCCCAAAGTGCTGGGATTACAGGTATGAGCCACCGCGCCCGGCCACAGTCTGGGTTTTTATTATTTTTATTATTATTATTTTTGAAATAGAGTTTCACTTTTGTCATCCATGATGGAATGCAGTGGCGCGATCTCGGCTCACTGCGGCCTCTGCCTCCGCCTCCCAGGTTCAAGCGAGTCTCCCCCCTCAGCCTCCCGAGTAGCTGGGACTACAGGCGTATGCTACGCCCGGCTAATTTTTGTATTTTTAGTAGAGACTGGTTTTCACCGTGTTGGCCAGGATGGTCTCCATCTCCTGACCTCGTGATCTACCCCCGCCTCGGCCTCCCAAAGTGCTGGCATTCCCGGCGTGAGCCACTGCGCCCAGCCCTCAGTCTGGGTTTTAAACCCAAGCAGACCGAGTCCGGAATCGGAGTTCGCACCCCTTCTCCCAACCAGGCCTGCGCCCCTGGGGAAATCAGGACGCCGCGTCCAGGGGCTAGGCGGGGAGGGCCCCGCCGGCCGACCCCGGTCTGTGCCGCCCCCTGGTGGCCAGCCGTGGGCGAGCACCTGACTGCTCTCAGCTCCGCCCCGCCGTCCAATGGGCACTTCCGGAGTCGGGCGTCTGCAGACCGCGGCCACCTCCACCTCCGCCCGAGGCAGACGTTGCAGGGACCTCCGGGACAGGCGTCTGAGGCCTGCTCCGCAGGGCGGGCCCAGGGGCGGGCCTAGGGGCGGGGCCTGGGCGGGTCTGGACGGGGCCTGCCGCGGTGCGCTCAGGCGTCGCGCTGGCCACCTGTGCCCGGGTCCTAGTGGCGGCCGTGGTGACGCAGGCCGGAGGGAAGATGGCGGCGCCCTGTTGGCGAGCCGTGCTGTGCGGGTGTCGGAGATGGCGGGGCTTCAGCAGCTCGGGTGAGGGTTGTGGAGGTGGGCAGCTCTGTTGGGGGGGAGGCCTGTCGCCCGAGCTCTGGGGCGCTGGCCTTACGTCTTCTCTCTGCCCGCAGCCGTCCTGGGCCGCCGGACACCCCCGCTGGGGCCAATGCCCAACAGGGACATCGACTTGAGCAACCTGGAGCGGCTGGAGAAGTACCGGAGTTTCGACCGCTACCGGCGCCGGGCAGAGCAGGAGGCGCAGGCTCCGCACTGGTGGCGGACCTACCGGGAGCATTTCGGGGAGAAGACAGGTACGGGGCGACTGGAGCAGGGGCTGCAGCCACCGCCCGGGGAACTCAGGGGACCCGCTGGCGTCTTCCCCGGGCGCTGGGCGAGCCTTGCCGGCGCCCCTGTGGCTTCTGGGGAGGCTGGGAGGTCCCGCCTGCAGACCTGTGTGCACTATCGGCAGCTTAATCACGCCAGGATTTTTCACACATTCTGCGCCTCATTCTTGGAAAATTCGCTCCCCCTACTATTAGAGTTCCAGCTCCTAAAATATTGGCTCCTAAAATCTTGACCACCTGACCTTCCGGATTGGAATGCCGTTCTGTGCGCCTAAAATACTCTGTAGGTAGCTCTGGCCACACTGCATTCTGACTCTGTGCGCTACCTCTTCCCAGATTGTAAGCCCCCTGTTGACAGAGATCCTGCTTGTTTTGCCCTCCATTGGATCCTTGCACCTGAACAGTGCAGGGATGTACGTGTGCAATACTTTGCTGAATGAAATTAGAGTCCTGGGCAGGGTGACTCAAAAAAGAATTCAACTTAGCCGGGCGCGGTGGCTCACGCCTGTAATCCCAGCACTTTGGGAGGCCGAGGCGGGCGGATCACCTGAGGTCGGGAGTTCGAGACCAGCCTGACCAACATGGAGAAACCCCGTGTCTACTAAAAATACAAAATTAGCTGGGCGTGGTGGCGCATACCTGTAATCCCAGCTACTCGGGAGGCTGAGGCAGGAGAATCGCTCGAACCCAGGAGGCAAGAGGTTGCGGTGAGCCGAGATCGCGCCATTGCACTCCAACCTGGGCAACAAGATCGAAACTCCGTCTCAAAAAAAAAAAAAAAAAAAAAAAAAAAAGACCCCAACCTTTAAGGAACTTACAATTTATGAAGTATATGCTTTTCTTTTCTTTTTTTTTTTTTTTTTTTTTTTAGCATTTATAGAGGCAGTTTTGTGGTGGTTAAAGGCACAAGCGTGGAATCTAAATAGCCTGATTTAAATCCCAGCTCAGCCTCTCAGGGATAATGTCCTTGAGCTTGTTTCAACTGTAAAATAATTGTGTCTTTGCTACAAAATTGCTTTGAGGATTAAAAGAGGCAATTCATTGGCATTTTTGCCTAATGCCATCTCTGATGAGGGCTCAGTATGTTTTCGTTATTATTATTTTGTTTTGTTGTTTTGTTTTAAGGCGGAGGCTCGCTCTGTTGCCCAGGCTGGAGTGCAGTGGTGCAATGGCTCACTGCAACCTCTGCCTCCTGGTTTCAAGCGATTTTCCTGCCTCAGCCTCCAAAGTAGCTGACACTACAGGCATGCGCCACCACGCCCAGCTAATTTTTGTATTTTTAGTAGAGATGGGGTTTCACCATGTTGCCTAAGCTGGTCTGAAACTCCTGACCTCAAGTGATCCCCCTGCCTCAGCCTCCCAAAGTGTTGGGATTACAGGCGTGAGCCACGGCACCTGGCCGAGAAGCACTTCTGTAAGTCCTTCTAGCATCAGTCATTCACTCTACCCAGGACAGCTGGGTGTTCATAGCCACCTGTGAACAGGCTTGGAGGTGATCTCAACTATAATTGGAAGGACCATTGACTTCAATTTCCCATGACCTAGACAAAACTGTGACCTGGTTTGTGGATCAGAAAAACACAACCTCGGCCGGGTGCGGTGGCTCACGCTTGTAATCCCAGCACTTTGGGAGGCCGAGGTGGGCGGATCACGAGGTCAGTAGATCGAGACCACGGTGAAACCCCGTCTCTACTAAAAATACAAAAAATTAGCCAGGCGTGGTGGCGGGCGCCTGTAGTCCCAGCTACTCGGAGAGGCTGAGGCAGGAGAATGGCGTGAACCCGGGAGGCGGAGCTTGCAGTGAGCCGAGATCGCGCCACCGCACTCCAGCCTGGGCGACAGAGCAAGACTCCGTCTCAAAAAAAAAAAAAAAAAAAGAAAAACACAACCTCCAGCCTGGCCAACATGGTGAAACCCCGTCTCTACTAAAAATACGAAAAGAATTAGTCGGGCATGGTGGCAGGCACCTGTAATCTCAGCTACTCAGAAGGCTGAGACAGGAGAATTGCTTGAACCCGGGAGGCAGAGGTTGCAGTGAGCCGAGATCGCGCCACTGCACTCCACCTGGGCGACAGAGCGAGATTCTGTCTCAAAGAAAAACACAACCTCAAGTTGTATCTGATTTGCTTCCCAATTACATCCTGTTCAGGTCTGGGAAGTAGACTGCACAGTATGTTTTAATTCTGTGAATCATGGGGAAAGCTTGAGCAGCAGAGCTTGAAGCACAGAATGAGAGGACTAGGTAGGGACAGGCAGTTTAACTAAGAAGATGTGCCCGCCACCTCACTGGGTGCAGTGGCTTGCGCCTGTAATCCCAGCTACTTAGGAGGCTGAGGCAGGAGGATCACTTGAGACCAGGAGTTTGAGACCAGCCTGAGCAACATAATGAGATCCCATCTCTCAGAAAGATTTTTTAAATTAGCTACTATGGCTGGGCGTAGTGGCTCACGCCTGTAATCCCAACACTGTGGGAGGCCGAGGCGGGCAGATCGCTTGAGCCCAAGAGTTCCATACCAGCCTGGGCAATGTGGGAAAACCCCGTCTCTACAAAAAATACAAAAATTAGCCAGATGAGATGGTGCACACTTGTAGCCCCGGCTACTCAGGAGACTGAGTCAGGGACGTTAAGGCTGCAGTGAGCCGTGACCCTGTTTTTCTAACACATCTTCCCTCTCCAGATACCGAAGAGAAGATTGATATTGGGCTGCCTCCACCCAAAGTCTCCCGGACCCAACAGCTACTAGAACGGAAACAGGCCATCCGGGAGCTTCGGGCCAATGTGGAAGAGGAGCAGGCTGCCCGCCTCCGCACAGGTAAGCCTTCTCAGGGGAGGGGCCATCCCAGAGTTGGGGTACAGGGTGTGTCCCTGCCCCCACCCCGTATCCCAACTGGCCTTATTCCTGTCTAGCCAGTGTCCCACTGGATGCTGTGCGGGCCGAGTGGGAGAGGACCTGTGGCCCCTACCACAAGCAGCGTCTGGCTGAGTATTACGGCCTCTACCGAGACCTGTTCCACGGTGCCACCTTTGTGCCCCGAGTTCCCCTGCACGTGGCCTACGCTGTGGGTGAGGACGACCTGATGCCCGTGTACTGTGGCAATGAGGTGACTCCAACCGAGGTAACCGCTCACTTGTGCCCCTCCTCCCTGCCCTGTGCAAACACAGACACATCCCATCTCAGTGTCACAGACACTCCTGGGTTTGGAATTTTGTTCTCTGTCTCTTTGATTTCCTGGAAGACAACACCATGACAATTTCAAAGAAAATAGAACAAAAAGAAGGAAAAAAAGGCTCTGTCTTAGCACATTCCTGTGACCGGCCTGCTGTCTGTGGTGTGCCCTCCTGGCCAGGCCTTGGCACTTGTTCTTTTTTGTGGTTGTTGCCTGGACAGGCAACTCTGCAGGGCTCCTTCTCTACGCATCCGTTTGCCTGCCTGCCTGTGCCAGGGGCTGTCAAGGGTGTTTGGGTCAGAGTGGGCACCCCCTTTCTCCAAGGCTCCCTGCAACAGCTGGTCTGTCCCTGGTGGGGCTAACAGCTTCCTACTCTCCCTGCCAGGCTGCCCAAGCGCCAGAGGTGACCTATGAGGCAGAAGAGGGCTCCTTGTGGACGTTGCTACTCACTAGCCTGGGTGGGTATCTGGGGCTCACCAGGCATTCTGCCTCTCTCACCTCCCACGGGCCAGGGCCCTGGGGGGCTGGGGGAAGGGCCAGGTGGAGATCTCCAGCGCTGGCTCCTAACAAGGGAGGGGGCAGCAGGGCTGTGGTCGGCTGGGCCGTGGTCAGCAGGTGTCTTTTTGTGCAGATGGGCACCTACTGGAGCCGGATGCTGAGTACCTCCACTGGCTGCTGTGAGTACCGGAGTACCGGGGGTAGAAGGGTACTGCCCAGGCGGGAGGAGGACCTGGGAGCCTGGACTGAGCTGCTCCTGAGTTCCATGGACTACCCATGGGACCTTGAATTCACCTCCCGCCTCAGGAGGTGACTCCCGCCTCTGCCTCTTGAGGGTGTTAGGGGCCCTGGGGTCCACGTGTCTACTTGAAGACAGCTACAGGAGACAAAGTTTGCAGTAGGCCTCGGTCAGTCCCCACAAACCTCATCTTTTCTTTTTTTTTTTTGAGACAGGGTCTCACTCTGTCCCCCAGGCTGGAGTACAGTGGTGCAGTCATGGCTAATTGCAGCCGCTAACTCCTGGGCTCAGGTGCTCCTCCCACCTCCGTCTCCTGAGTAGCTGGGACTACAGGTGCAAACCACTACACCCAGCTAATTTTTGTATTTTTTTATAGAGACAGGGTTTCACCATGTTGCCCAGGCTGGTCTCCTGAGCTCAAGTGATCTGCCCGCCTCTGCCTCCCAAAGTGCTAGTATTACAAGTGTGAGCCACCATGCCTGGCCCCTTCATCTCTCTAAACTCATTTCTTCACCTGTAGAACTGGGATAATGGCACCACGTGCCTTATTCAACGTGAGGTGGACTGTGACAGTCACGTGGGAGAAGGAGCGGGAGAGGCCTGGCAGCTGTGGCGTCTCCCAGGTGCTCCTTGAACCACTGGGTGCTCCTTCCCTGGGCCCAGACTGGGCTGCCTTCTATCTTGGTAGCTTTTGGGTCTGAACACCAGGCCAGGGGGCAGAGGTCAGGCCAGTGACCCCAACTTTGAGCCTTGCGGTTAACTGGGGACAGTGACTGGCAGGCTGGTTTCTGTCATTTTTATTCGACTGTAGTTACCAGCCTGTGCGGCAGGACCCTCTGGGGAGTTGTGCCTGAGGCGTTCGCCGCCCCTGTGCCAGGCTGGGCACAGACTCCCTGACAAGGTCCTGGAGACTTCAAGATGCAGAGGGAAAAGCAGCCAAAAGTGGCATGGTTTCTAGCCTCAGTGACTGTGGCTGACCCCCTGGCTCCCGGGGCCTGGAAGCAGGCTGCGTGGCCTTGCTGTCAAGTTGATGCTTTCTGGAGCTCCGTCCCCCACTAGGAGCTCCTCCAGCCCACTTCCCATGTTTGCAGTATGTCCAGGCGTTCACAGAGCTTGGCTGCCTCCTCTGTCCTAGGAGAGAGAGCGCTTAGAGCTGTCCTCCCAGGGAGTCATGTCAGCCTCTAGGGTGTGCATGGAGCTGAGGGGACACTCCTGCTGCCTCCCTGGAGTGGTAATTAATGGGGACTTTCCTCCTCCCAGAACCAACATCCCGGGTAACCGGGTGGCTGAAGGACAGGTGACGTGTCCCTACCTCCCCCCCTTCCCTGCCCGAGGCTCCGGCATCCACCGTCTTGCCTTCCTGCTCTTCAAGCAGGACCAGCAGATTGACTTCTCCGAGGACGCACGCCCCTCACCCTGGTAATCTACACCACCCACACATAACCCAGCCTCAGGCCAGCTCCCCTGGAACAGTCACTCTTGCTCAGTTCTCTCTCGACCTCAGCCTCGAGACTGGCAGAAGAGCAGGATAGGGTGCTAGCAGACTCCCAGGGGCCTCTCAGGGTTACCTGTTGGGGTGGAGGGGTGAGGGGCTTTGGTGCCCCACTCCCCACTCTCACACGCTCTCCATCTTCTCATAGCTATCAGCTGGCCCAGCGGACCTTCCACACTTTTGATTTCTACAAGAAACACCAAGAAGCCATGACTCCAGCCGGCTTGTCCTTCTTCCAGTGCCGCTGGGATGACTCTGTCACCTACATCTTCCACCAGCTTCTGGGTAAGGGCCATGGGGCTGGGGCACTGGGTGTGCCTGAGCTCCCAGGCCTCGCCTGCCCTGCCAGGGAGAAGCTTTGTTAGGGGAAGGCTGCGGCAGGCCCCTGGGGGGCAGGCCTCAGCCTGAGGGGGCGCAGGCCAGCAGACCACCCCCGTGCCCCTCGCTCTTCTTGCAGACATGCAGGAGCCGGTGTTTGAGTTTGTGCGGCCGCCCCCTTACCACCCCAAGCAGAAGCGCTTCCCCCACCGGCAGCCCCTGCGCTACCTGGACCGGTACAGGGACAGCCATGAGCCCACCTATGGCATCTACTAAGGAGCCAGAGTGTGCGCACTTCAGAGCATGGGATTGATCGGCAGTAAGAGTAAAGACACAGCTCCAGAGGCCCACACTGTGGGGTCTGGGCCCTGCCTTAGGCAGCCCCTCTTTGGCCCCCTCCCATCACGCCCAGGGCTTGGAGTGAAAGGGACTCTCAGGTGGTGGGGTGGGGAATGTGAATAAAGATGATTTCTTGCCAGGCTTGGTGGCTCACGCCTGTAATTCCAACACTGGGAGGCTGAGGAGGGAGGATCGCTTGAGCCGAGAGTTCAAGACCAGCCGGCAACATGATGAGACCCTGCCTGTATTTAAAAAAAAAAAAAAAGGGATTTCTGCCATAGCTGGCCTGGGTCGGTGCTCCAGGGCCAGAGGACCCCGATGGAGCTTCATGGGTGGGAAAGGGGCCGCCTCCCACCCCACTAAGTGTGTCCTCACCTCCGTCTTCTGAGGGTATCTGGGGCCCTGGGATCTGAAGCAAAAGCAGGCAGTGGGCCAAAAACAGGTGTGGCCCCGGGAAGGGAGACATCCCAATCCAGCAGGTTCCTGAAACCCAGCTCTGAAAAAGTGGAGCAGAGCAGCTGGGCTCAGGAGGGAGCAGTTATTGAGCACTGGCTCTGTGCCCCAGGCGGTCCCACCGGCCCCTGGAGAGAGAGTGCCGGCCCAAGCACTGACCCTTTGTGCAGACACCAGCCCCCACCCCATGCTTGGGAGGAGAAGCCACATTAGGTAGGCAACAGCGTGTCTCAAGAGACCTGCTCAGGGTCAGAAAGCCCATGGAGCCTCGCGGCTGGATAGTTAGGTGTTTTGTTTCTCCCTTACCAAAAGCAGAAGTCTGGCTAACTAGTAGGTGGAGGGTAGATCCGTGCACTTTGTCCAGAAAGAAACTTCGCCTATGGCCGCACAGAGGACGCAGTGCTTGCTGCAGCAGTGAGAGCTCCTGCCGCCTCAACATCAGCCCAGGTCGGTTAGAAAGGCCTTACTCTCCTGGGGTTCCCTCTGGCCTGATACACACTGCCGGGGAGGCGGGCGCTAGGCCCCAGAGCCGCCTTGCCTGCTCAGCTGCAGGGGAAATGCTGGAGTGCCCCTAAATACTGAGGCTGCAGGTCAGCTTGGACCCCAGGCAAGGAACCCTCCCCAGCAGAGGGCAGCAGGGAGAGGGGATGCTGATTGCAGATGAAAGCTGGTTTGTGTACTCATTCAAGGGCCATTTGAAAAATACCAGTTAACTGGTCCCTGTCTCTTGGTGACCAGACATTTCCATCTCGCTGTTTACTTTAAAAGAACCAAAATTACGTGTAGCCCAGAGAAGGGAGACACCCCAGTCTGGCAAGTGTCCGAAACCCAGCTCCAGGAAAAAGTGCAGCAGTGCTCGGGTCTGCAGGGAGCCCGCCCGCCCACGTGCACTGACTTTCGTTTCATCGCCAAGCCCTGGGGAATTGGTGTGTGGGGGGCGGGGGGGGTCTAGGCTGTTAGGCGATTGACAGATGAGTCCAGAAGAGGTTTCGCGTGGCCCGTGGTCAGAAGCCCAGAAGCCTGGCGGGGTTTTCCAGCCTCTGGTTTCCAGGACCTGGGCTGAAGGCCCAGGTGGGTGGGACGGACCCGCCAGGCTGGGACCCGAGAGAGCCGAACCTAGCTCTCAGCCGTGGTGGCGCGGAGCCTAGAGGGAGGGAGGTGCACAAGGCAGGAACGCGGAGCCTTCGAGTCGGCCAGGCCGAGGTGGGCAGGGGTGGCCTAGGCCCCTCCGTCGGTCGCTCGTCCAAGGTGTCAGAGAAGGGCCCGCCTCGCCCCTCCGCCTTCCCGGGCGGGGACCTCGCCTCGCCCCGCCCCGCGTTAGCCACGCCCAGGCGCCCTCAGCGCGCGAGGCCCGCGGTCCCTTTAAGAAGCCCGGGGCCCGCCTGGCTCCCGCCGCCGCCGGGCAATGGCCGCGCAGTTACTGGAGGAGAAGCTGACCTGCGCCATCTGCCTGGGACTCTACCAGGACCCAGTGACGCTGCCCTGCGGCCACAACTTCTGCGGGGCCTGCATCCGGGACTGGTGGGACCGCTGCGGAAAGGCGTGCCCCGAGTGCCGGGAGCCCTTTCCCGACGGCGCCGAGCTGCGCCGCAACGTAGCCCTCAGCGGCGTGCTGGAGGTGGTGCGCTCCGGGCCCGCCCGGGATCCCGACCCCGACCCCGGCCCCGGCCCTGGACCTGCCGCGCGCTGCCCCCGCCACGGGCGGCCGCTGGAGCTCTTCTGCCGGACCGAGGGCCGCTGCGTGTGCAGCGTGTGCACCGTGCGCGAGTGTCGCCTCCACGAGCGGGCGCTGCTGGACGCCGAGCGTCTCAAGCGCGAGGTGACGCGTCCGCCGGGAGCGGGAGGGGGCCGGACCCACCGCAGCCTGGCCACCGCCGGGTGACTCCTGCGGGCCTCGCCCTGCTCTCTCCGGGCACCCGGCGGGGGCGGGGAGCCTCAGCTGGAAGGGGCTTCGCCCAACCTGGGAGTTGATTATAAAAACCGTGGGTCTGCCAGGCGCAGTGGCTCACGCCTGTAATCCCAGCACTTTGAGAGGCCGAGGTGGGCGGATCACGAGGTCAGGAGATCGAGACCATCCTGGCTAACACGGTGAAACCCTGGCTCTACTAAAAATACAAAAAATTAGCCAGGCCTGGTGGCGGGCGCCTGTAGTCCCAGCTACTCGGGTGGCTGAGGCAGGAGAATGGCGTGAACCAGGGAGGCGGAGCTTGCAGCGAGCTCCAAAGCTCAGGAGCGGGGAGCTGGAAGTCGAGAGCTGGGAGTCATTAGCGCTAGGAGGGAGAGAAGGTTCCAAGCTGGAGCTCCCAGGGAGATGGGGAAGGTCGGGGGAACAGCAGCCTTGTGTGGTGCCTGGAGACGGGTGCCAGGAAGAGAGCGAGCAGGGTGCCCATGCTGATCAGAGGCTCAGTACGAGGACAGAAATGACCTTCAGCATCGGTACTGTGGAGGTGGTCCGTGCCCTTGACAAAACCCATTTCAGCAGTGAAGACAGGAGGTGGAATCATTCGGGGACAGAGGAGGGCTGGGGCTAAGGCGTGGGTGGAGGATGGCGCAGGGACGCTAGATGGGACAGGAAAGGAAGGGGTGGCCAGGAGGCCTGATGGGCAAGGAGGGATGGGGGTGTGCACTGCTGGTGGTCGGTGAGGTGGGAGGACTGAGACAGGTGGCTGGAATAGGAGAGGGCACAAAGGCAGTGGTCAGAGAAGGAAGAATGGATGCCTAGAATGGAGATTTTAGAGCTGGTGACAGGGCCAGGGTGAGTTCACAGGAGCGGCTGAGATGAGATGAAGGGAAAAGGGTTCCAGGGTGTTCTGGGACGTTCCTTGTAGCTGCTGAAGCCACCGAGAAGGTTGAGACGAGATGTACTGCTCACGGGCGGGTGCGGAAGACTGAGCTAGGCATGGAAGTTTAGTTGGAGGCCGGTAGATGAGGGCCATGTGGAGGAAGGGAGTGACAGTGGCAGCCAGTAGCACCAGGGGAGCCAGGATTTTGCAAGAGAGGGAGAAAGGGACGTGGGGGTGCCTGTCCCTGGGGGAGGGTCGGGTGCCCTGGGAGAGCCTGCCCTCCTGCCTCCTGTGTTCCTATGTTAAATGCTGGAGGCCGGGGGCCTGGAGGAGCTCTGGGCTTAGGAAGATCTGAGGACTTTGACCAAATTATCAACTTCTCTGAGCCCGTTTCCTCCTCTGTGATGTGGGGATAGTAACGGTCCCCATCTCAGTGCATTGCGGGAGGAACAGAAACAAGGTGGTGAAGCTTTTGACCAGGTGCTGGGAATGGAGCCCCTGGGACCTGCGTGGTTCGTCCCGCTCTCGTCAGAGCACAGTGTTTTGATTCCCAAGGGACTCAGGGAGCACAACCGAATGGGGTCCCTTCCTCCCTCCTCAGGCTCAAAGCTAGGGCCAGGGACTGGCCGGATTCCCCAGAAGAATCTAGTTTATCCAGCAAGTAACTGCCCACATGTCAGACAGCTTTGGTGCTTTGGGTGGTCCCTGCAGTCAGCTTCTCAAGCCCCAGGGCCTCCTGGGCCACTGACCCCTCTGCAGTGAGACAGGGACCAACGGCTTTGATGTTTGGGGTCCTCCCTGCGAGGCCTCCTGAGCCAGCATTATCGCTTTCCTGTATTGATGGGTGGGGGGTTAGGCCCAGAGAGGGCAGGTGCTTTGCCTCAGCTTGCTCAGCATGCAAGAGGTAGAAATGGGAATGGAAGTTGGGTCCTGAGCGCAAGGCTTCCGCTCTGCTCAGGCACCACCCTGCTGCAGAGTAGGAAGGACTTTGTCCGGACCCCCCGAGGCACGGCCCCAACTCTCCCCGGGTTAGAGTGAGGCCGGTGCTCTAGAGGCTGGCCTGGGGTGGCGTGGGGAGGGGCTGCCTGGTGTCTGCAGGCATGGTTGGTTGTCTGAGAAAGGACATCACAGCCAATCCTGACCTCTTGTTGCTTGTCCCATGAGCGGGCACCACAGGCCCAGCTGAGAGCCAGCCTGGAAGTTACCCAGCAGCAGGCCGCCCAGGCCGAAGGCCAGCTACTAGAGCTGCAGAAGCAAAGCAGCCAGATCCAGGTACGAGGCCTGTGCCTGCCCACCATGGCCTCACACTGCATCCTGGGGGCAGCCACCAGCTGGTCCCTGGAACACTGGGCAGCAGGGAGTGGGGCTGAGCAGGGAGCTGGGCACAGGGGTCCTGGGGAGGTTCCCGGAACCCTGCCTCCCCACATCCTGACCCTCAGCCCAGTGGGCAGCCCTGGCCCTAGCCTGCCTTGGTATGGCACAGGGCCCTGGCCACCCTGAAGGCCCTCCTGTTCCCACCCAGAACTCGGCCTGCATCTTGGCCTCCTGGGTCTCCAGCAAGTTCAGCAGCCTGCTACAGGCCCTGGAAATGCAGCACACGGCAGCGCTGAGGCGCATCGAGGTGGCCAAGACACAGGCGCTGGCACAGGCTCGAGACAAGGAGCGGCAGCTGCGGGGCCACTTGGAGGCTGTGGCAGGCCATGGCTGCAGGATCCGGAAGCTCCTGGAGCAGGTGGATGAGCAGACCTTTCTGCAGGTGCGAGGGCTCAGGGCACAGGTGGGGGACATGCTTCCCCGCCCCTCAGGCCCAGGCTTACTTGTTCTCCCTGGGGCTCAGGAATCACAGCTCCTCCAGCCCCCAGGGCCTCTTGGGCCACTGACCCCTCTGCAGTGGGATGAAGACCAACAGCTGGGTGACCTGAAGCAGTTGCTAAGCCGGCTGTGTGGCCTCCTCTTGGAAGAGGGGAGCCACCCCGGGGCACCAGCCAAGCCTGTGGACTTAGGCCCCGTGGGTAAGACTGACCCCAGGCCTCCCCCTGCTGTCCTGGGCCCAGCTGCCCCTCCCGCTGGGGGGTGGAGGCAGGTCAGGGCCTACACATCATAATCTCTCCAACCATTCCCCTAACACTGCTTTGCCCCCTAGAGGCCCCAGGTCCCCTGGCACCGGTCCCAAGCACAGTTTGTCCACTGAGGAGGAAACTCTGGCAGAGTAAGGAGGCCGTTCCTGTATGTGTGCGCCTGTGTGTGCTGTGAGCACGTGTGTATGCACGCATGTTTGTGCACATGTGAGCGAGGGGGGCACGTGTTGTGACTGTCCTGCCAGGACATCTGAGCCTGGTCCCACCCCCTGCACACCTCGTGCACATCCACCCTGAAGCAGACGCAGCCAGTGTGCGTTGAAGGACGGAGTCTGGGGCACAGACCTGCAATTCTTCCACTTAATACTGAGTTAATGGCTCTTGGAGCCCCAGTGTTCTCAGCTGTGAACCGGGCTGATAGAGGATTCCGCCTGCGAGGTCGTGGCAAGGATTAAGTGCTATGGTGACGGCCGATGCTCAGCGTGCCTGGTGGAGGTTTAGCAGCGGATAAATGGAGATCTGGTTGTGCTGTCTTCCCCTAGCCCACTGCTGTCCTCCTTTCCCCAACAGATTATCGCAATCTGACCTTTGATCCAGTCACCGCCAACCGTCACTTCTATCTGTCCCGCCAGGACCAGCAGGTGAAGCATTGCCGTCAGTCCCGGGGCCCAGGCAGGCCCGGCAGCTTCGAGCTCTGGCAGGTGCAATGTGCCCAGAGCTTCCAGGCCGGGCACCACTACTGGGAGGTGTGCGCGTCAGACCACTCGGTGACGTTGGGCGTCTCCTACCCGCAACTGCCACGGTGCAGGCTGGGGCCCCACACAGACAACATTGGCCGGGGACCCTGCTCCTGGGGGCTCTGCGTCCAGGAGGACAGCCTCCAGGCCTGGCACAACGGGGAGGCCCAGCGCCTCCCAGGGGTGTCAGGGCGGCTCCTGGGCATGGATTTGGACCTGGCCGCAGGCTGCCTCACCTTCTACAGCCTGGAGCCCCAGACCCAGCCCCTGTACACCTTCCATGCCCACTTCAACCAGCCCCTCACCCCCGTCTTCTGGCTCCTCGAGGGTAGGACCCTGACCCTGTGCCATCAGCCAGGGGCTGTGTTCCCTCCAGGGCCCCAGGAAGAGGTGCTCAGCTGAAGAAGGCATGGGATGGAGCCCTGGCATAGCTGCCACCATGCCTGTGTGCCCAAGAGCTGCCCAGCTCCAGCTTGGGGACTGGAAGACCAGCTGTTGGCCTCTCTGTTAACTCAGAAAGAGATTGGAGGTTGGGGGAGGTGAGCATAAACGCAGAGTTCACTGTTGCAGCCTTTTTGAAGGGGACACAGTCTAGGAGGGGGATAAATGGGATGCCCTTGCCCCAAACAGAACCCAGTTCTAGGTACTGCCTGGGCCTGGGAGGCAAGAGCAGTGCCCAGGGGACTTCTGGGCTTACAGGGCAGCGTGTGTGACAAAATTCAGATCCACCTGAGCTTGCTTCTGGAGATAAGGGCCAAAGGAGCAGTCAGGGAGGGGCGGCGAGCCAGAGTAGCCCCCGGGGAGACAGACTCCTCCCTCCTCCCCGCCTGCAGCTCTCTTTAATTTTTTGTAACATTTGGATAGACGTCCGTCCTGTCTTGTATTCTTTTTATTTTGTGCATCCTTATAATTGTATTCTACAAACAATTTTGTTTCCTGCATTTCAACATTTTTGTTTTTTTAGGAGATGGTCTTGCTCTGTCACTCAGGCTGGAGTACAGTGGCACAATCATGCCTCACTGCAGCCTCGGGCGCCTGAGCTCAAAGGATCCTCCCACCTCAGCCTCCAGAGTAGCTGAGATTACAGTGTTTTCTGAAGTTTCTTGACTTAACATAATCATTTTTCACATGATTGAATATTTTCACTGATTGCTGTAGTCCTTCTAATGACTATCAAGTTTATTTATCCATTATTGGACATTTAAATTGCTTTCTTTTTAGCTATACAAACATCGATGTGTTTTTTTTGAGACAGGGTCTCCCTCTATCACCCAGGCTGGTGTGCAGGGGTGCTGTCATGGGCTCATGGGATTCTCCTACCTCAGCCTCCTGAGTAGCTGGGATTACAGGTGTGCGCCACCATGCCTGGCTTATAATGAATATTTCTGAGCAGGATGCTTGGCCACGTTTATGGTCATGTATGTAGGTTGCTACCTCAAGTGAGTCACTCAGGGAACAATGAGCACTTGAAGATTTTTTTAGGCCGGGCACGATGGCTCATGCTTGTAATCCCAGCACTTTGGGAGGCCGAGGCGGGCGAATCGCGAGGTCAGGAGATCGAGACCACGGTGAAACTCCATCTCTACTAAAAAAAATACAAAAAATTAGCCGGGCGTGGTGGCGGGCGCCTGTAGTCCCAGCTACTCGGAGAGGCTGAGGCAGGAGAATGGCGTGAACCCGGGAGGCGGAGCTTGCAGTGAGCCGAGATCGCACCACTGCACTCCAGCCTGGGAGACAGAGTGAGACTCCGTCTCAAAAAAAAAAACAAAAAACAAAAGGCCACAGTGAGGCCACCTTGGGTCAAGCCGACTAAGGCCCCTCAACCCTGTCACTAAGCAGCAGATGACACTGGCGGGACCTTCGTCTCCAGCATCCCACCCCTGGGTGTGGGACTTTGGGGCAGCCGTGTGTGCAGGTGCCGGCACAGGCTAGCTCCTCCTGGTTTGGTGTAGTGTTTGCTATTGCAGAGCAAGCTGCCATGAAGACCCCTGGGCATGATTTTGCTTGTATTTCCGGAAGTGGGGTTGCTGGGTCATAGGGCAGGTGTAATTTTTTTTACTTGAAATGTTCCACTTCTTGTTCTGGGAGGTGGTTCCAAGGGTGTCTGCTTTTGGCCAGACGCGGTGGCTCACGCTTGTAATCCCAGCACTTTGGGAGGCCGAGGCGGGTGGATCACAAGGTCAGGAGTTCACCACCAGCCTGGCCAACATGGTGAAACCCCATCTCTACTAAAAATACAAAAATTAGCCGGGCATGGTGGCGTGCGCCTGTAATCCCAGCTACTGGGGAGGCTGAGGCAGGAGAATCGCTTGAACCCGGGAGGTGAGGTTGCAGTGAGCTGAGATTGTGCCACTGCACTACAGCCTGGGTGACAGAGTGAGACTCCGTCTCAAAAAAAAAAAAAGGGAGGGCTATCTGCTTTTTGTAACTTGAAAAATTGGACATCTATGTTATATGTACTCATGGATAAATATTTCACAATAAAACTTTTTAAAAGGATAATACATGTAATATACATACCCCCTAATATATATAATGTTTTTATGTTTGTAAAAAAAAAGAAAACCTCCCACGACAACCCCACCCCGATCACTACCACCATTGCAGCCTCCATCTTGTGGCCCTGCTCCTAGCCTGTGGCTGTTTGTTCAAGAGCAGGGCAGGGCCTTGGATTGGCACAGCCGAAGTCAGGCAAGGACTTTCCAGCAAGATCCTCAGGTGGGAGCTCCCCAGGCATGGGAAGGGAATCTGACGTGCAGCCCCACAGCCAGGAGTCAGGCAGGACCTTGCTGACCAGCTAGGGGCAACCGTGGGAGCTGAAAGCCCAGCCAGGCAGGATGTATTGGCCTGGCCAGATGGCTGTCATTGCTGTTCCCACCTCATAGTCCCTCCTAATCCAAGGCTGCAGCAGAAGCGCCCAACGGGCTAAGCTGCGCTCTGAAAGGGGCAGAGAGAGGAAGAGTGGCCCCCTTTTTGCTTCTGAGGTGGGAGGTGTTTGGGGTCATTTATTTTGTGAAATTCATCTTCCTATTGGGTGGTGGTTCTTTCTACGTTTTGTGAGCGTGTTCTATATTATTAATATTAACCCCTTTTTTCTTTTTTTTTTGAGACGGAGTCTTGCTCTGTTGCCCAGGCTGGAGTGCAGTAGCGCGATCTCAGCTCACTGCAAGCTCCGCCTCCCGGGTTCAAGCAATCTTCCTGCCTCAGCCTCCGGAGTAGCTGGGATTATAGGCGCCCACCACCACGCCCGACTAATTTTTATTTATTTATTTTTTGAGACGGAGTCTCGCTCTGTCCCCCAGACTGGAGTGCAGTGGCGCCATCTCGGCTCACTGCAAGCTCCACCTCCTGGGTTCACCCCATTCTCCTGCCTTAGCCTCCTAAGTAGCTGGGACTACAGGCACCCCCCACCACGCCCGGCTAATTTTTTGTATTTTTTAGCGGAGACGGGGTTTCACCATATTAGCCAGGATGATCTCAATCTCCTGACCTTGTGATCCGCCCGCCTTGGCCTCCCAAAGTGCTGGGATTATAGGCGTGAGCCACCACGCCTGTCATAATTTTTGTATTTTTAGTAGAGATGGGGTTTCATCATGTTGGTCAGGTTGGTCTCAAACTCCTGACCTCGTGATCCACACGCCTCGGCCTCCCAAAGTACTGGGATTACAGGCGTGAGTCGCCATGTCCGGCCCCCCCTTTTTTTCCTAATGGACAGCCTCCCAAGTCAACATAGGTTCAGAGACTCCCACCCTTTATCTTTTTTTTTTTTCTTTTTTTTTTTTTGAGACGGAGTCTCACTCTGTCACCCAGGCTAGAGTGCAGTGGTACAATCTTGGCTCACTGCAACCTCTGCCTCCTGGGTTCACGCCATTCTCCTGTCTCAGCCTCCAGAGTAGCTAGGACTACAGGCATCCGCCACCATGCCCAGCTAATTTGTTTTGTTTTGTTTTTGAGACAGAGTTGCACTCTTGCCCAAGCTGGAGTGCAGTGGAGCAATCTCAGCTCAGTGCAACCTCTGCCTTCCACATTCAAGTGATTCTCCTGCCTCAGCCTCCCAAGTAGCTTGGATTATAGGCGCCCACCACCACGCCCAGCTAATTTTTATATTTTTAGTAGAGTCATGGTTTCACCAGTTTGGCCAGGCTGGTCTCAAACTCCTGACCTCATGTCATCTGACCGCCTCAGCCTCCCAAAGGGATCCATGCCTGGGATTGCAGGCGTGAGCCATTGCTTTTTTTTTCTTTTTTCTTTTTCTTTTTCTTTTTAAGAGATGGAGCCTTACTCTGTCACCCTGGCTGGAGTGCAAGGGCGGGATGCAACCTCTGCCTCCTGGGCTCAAGTGATCCTTCCTCCTCTTGCCTCAGCCTCCTGAGTAGCTACAACTACAGTCGCATACCACCTCGCCCAGCTAATTTTTTAATTTTTTGTGAAGAACGGGGTTCTCACTGTGTTGCCCAGGCTGGTCCTGAACTCCTAGCTTCAAGCAATCCACGCCCAGCCAGCCTAACTGATTCTGATAGAACTCTCCATCGTCTCTCTAGGAAAATGCACGCTGATATTGAGGGAAAAGGCAGCACAGAGTTGGGATGTGACATTTGGAAAGGGGACATGTTTGATTAGCTTGTGTGTGTTTCCAGCATGTCTGGCCTACCCACCAGACCCCCTTACAGATTCTGGGCTTCAGTTATGCACAATCAGGTGGATGGTCACCCAGAGACAGAACAAGGGCAGGAGAGGTTGTGAAAGACAGGGACCTCACGGGCCAGCAGGATTGGAGGGAGTTGGATTGGAGGCCAGAGAGGTGTATTTGTCTGTTTTCATGCTGCTAATAAAGACATACCTGAGACTGGGCAATTTATAAAGGAAAGAGGTTTTTGTTTTTTTTTGTTTTTTTTGAAACGGGATCTCGCTCTGTTGCCCAGGTGAGTGCAGTGGCACGATCCCAACTCACTGCAAGCTCCACCTCCTGGGTTCATGCCATTCTTCTGCCTCAGCCTCCCAAGTAGCTGGGACTACAGGCGCCCGCCACCATGCCCGGATAATTTTTTGTATTTTTAGTAGAGACAGAGTTTCACCACGTTAGCCAGGATGGTCTCGATCTCTGGACCTCGTGATCCGCCCGCCCCAGCCTCCCAAAGTGCTGGGATTACAGGCATGAGCCACCGCGCCTAGCCAGGAAAGAGGTTTAATGGACTCACAGTTTTACATGCCTGGGGAGGCCTCACAATCATGGTAGAAAGTGAAGGAGGAGCAAAGGCATGTCTCACATGCCGGCAGGCAAGGAAAGCGGGTGCAGGGGAAGTGCCCTTTATGAAACCATCAAATCTCGTGAGACTTATTCACTACCATGAGAACAGCATGGGAAAAAACAGCCCCCATGATTCAATTACCTCCCACCAAGTCCCTCCCACGACACGTGGGGATTATGGCAGCTGGGATTCAAGATAAGATTTGGGTGGGGACACAGCCAAACCATATCAGAGGTGAAGGGTAAAGAGAACAAAGGGATGTGCCTTTCCAGGCGGGATAGGAGCAGGATGCTGCCTGGAACTGAGGCTTTGAGTAGCATCAAGCTGGAAGGTAGAAGACAATGGAGCCAGCCCTTGAGATGCTGGGGGACTGGATTTCCATCCTAGAATTCCATGCCCAGCCAAACTGCCAGTCAGGGATGAAGCCCAAACAGGGACACTTGCAGACACGTCAGCCTTCATCCTCAGGAAGCACCCAGAGGGCAGACTTTTCAAAAATGAAGAAGTAAATCAGTGAAGGGAAAAGGGAGGCCTGGGATCCAGGAAACGGGGAATTCAACACAAAGGAGAAGTAATCAAGCATCTGCAGTCTCCAGAAACACGAGCACAAACAAGCTGGCTGGGCGCGGTGGCTCCCGCCTGCAATGGCAGCACTTCGGGAAGCTGCAAACCTCCCTAGGAAATGTGATAACACACCTCTCTACCAAAAGTACAAAAATTAGTTGGCCATGGTGGTGCACACCTGTGGTCCCAGCTACTTGGGAGGCTGAACTGGGAGGACTGCTAGAGCCTAGGATGTTGAGGCTGTAGTGAGCCGTGATCTCACCAGCCTGGGTGACAGAGCAAGACCCTTTCTTTAACTAACTAAACATTTAAAAATTGAAAAGCTGTACAAAGCTTAGCAATGTCTTGAGTTAAAAAAAGGAACCCGGGGCTGGGCGCAGTGGCTCACGCCTGTAATCCCAGCACTTTGGGAGGCCGAGGCAGGTGGATCACGAGGTCAGGAGTTCGAGACCAGCCTGGCCAATATGGTGAAACCCCATCTCTACTAAAAATACAAAAATTAGCTGGGTGCGGTGGTGGGCACCTATAGTCCCAGCTGAGGCTGAGGCAGAAGAATCGCTTTAACCCGGGAGGCAGAAGTTGCAGTGAGCCAAGATTGCACCACTGCACTCCCGCCTGGGTGACAGAGCGAGACTCTGTCTCAAAAAAAAAAAAAAGGAACTCAAGTGGGGCGAGGTGACTCACGCCTGTAATCCCAACACTTTGGGAGGCTGTGATGGGCGGATTACATGAGCCCAGGAGTTCAGGACGAGGGTGGACAACATGGTGAAAACCCATATCTACAAAAAATACAAAAATTAGCCTGGGGTGGTGGCGTGCACCTGTGGTCCCAGCTTCCTGGGAGGCTAAGGCAGGAGGATCACCTGAGCCCAGGAGGTTGAGGCTGCAGTAAACTGTGATTGTGCCACTGAACTCCAGCCTGGGCAACAGAGTGAGACCCTGTCTCAAAAAAGAAAAACAAAAAAGGAGAGAAAGAAGGAACCTTAAAAGGCTTAGAGATGTGGAGGCAGATGCTAAAATAAATCATTACAAGACTTAAGATTGGTTGTCCGTGGGGAGCCAGTGGGACACAACATTACTAGTTTTTGTTATAAGCCTTGTTAAATGGTTTACTTTTTTTTCTTTTTTTTTCGAGATGGAGTTTCGCTCTTGTTGCCTAGGCTGGAGTGCAATGGCATTATCTCGGCTCACTGCAACCTCCGCCTCCTGGGTTGAAGCGATTCTCCTGCCTCAGCCTCCCGAGTAGCTGGGATTACAGGCATGTGCCACCACGCCCAGCTAATTTTTTGTATTTTTAGTAGAGACAGGGTTTCTCCATGTTGGTTAGGCTGGTCACCTCAGGTGACCCGCCCACCTCGGCCTCCCAAAGTGCTGGGATTACAGGCATGAACCACTGCGCCTGACCTAAGTTGTTTACTATTTATTTATTTTTTTTTTTGAGATGGAGTCTCACTCTGTCACCCAGGCTGGAGTGCAGTGGCCTAATCTTGGCTCACTGCAATCTCTGCCTCCTGGGTTCAAGCAATTCTCCTGCCTCAGCATCCTGAGTAGCTGAGACTACAGGCATGCACTACCACACCTGGCTAATTTTTGTATTTTTAGTAGACATAGGGTTTTGCCATGTTGGCCAGGCTGATATCAAACTCCCCGTCACAGATGAGCCACCACAACTGGCCTGTTTACTTTTTTTTTTTTTTTTTTTTTTTTTGAGTCGGAGTCTTGCTCTGTCACCCAGGTTGGAGTGCAGTGGCGCAGTCTCGGCTCACTGCAAACTCCGCCTCCCGGGTTCACACCATTCTCCTGCCTCAGCCTCTCGGAGTAGCTGGGACTACAGGCGCCCGCCACCACGCCCGGCTAATTTTTTGTATTTTTAGTGGAGACGGGGTTTCACTGTGGTCTCGATCTCCTGACCTCGTGATCCACCCGCCTCGGCCTCCCAAAGTGCTGGGATTACAAGCGTGAGCCACCGTGCCCGGCCGCCTGTTTACTTTTTAAAGAATATAAATATATTCATTTGACATTCATACAAACCAAATGTTTAAAAATACATAAAAGGCCAGGCGCGGTGACTCAGGCCTGTAATCCCAGCACTTTGGGAGGCCGAGGCGGGCGGATCACAAGGTCAGGAGATCGAGACCATGCTGGCTAACACGGTGAAACCCCGTCTCCACTAAGAATACAAAAAATTAGCCGGGCGTGGTGGTGGGCGCCTAGAGTCCCAGCTACTCGGGAGGCTGAGGCAGGAGAATGGCGTGAACCCGGGAGGTGGAGCTTGCAGTGAGCCGAGATCGCATCACTGCACTCCAGCCTGGGCGACAGAGTGAGACTCTGTCTCAAAAAATAAATAAAAAACTTGTTCAGAGACAGAAAAAAAGACAATGAAACAAACAAACAAAAAAGCTTTTTAACCAAAAAACAAAACAAAACAAAAAAATACATCAAAAGCATGAAGAAGGCCAGGTGTGGTGGCTCATGCCTATAGTCCCAGCAATTTGGGAGGCCGGAGCGGTTGGATCACCTGAGGTCAGGAGTTCAAGACCAGCCTGGCCAACATAGTGAAGCTCCCTCTCTACTAAAAATACAAAAATTAGCTGGTCGTGATAGTGCACACCTATAGTCCCGGCTGCTCTGGAGGCTGAGGCACGAGGATGGCTTGAACCCAGGAGGCGGGAGTTGCAATGAGCCAAGATTGAGCCACTGCACTCCAGCCTGGGCGAAAGAGTGAGACTCTGTCTAAAAAAAAAAAAAAAAAAAAAGCAAAAAACATAAAGAAAAGGAAATGCTGTTAGGGACGTGGTGTTTCAATCTCCTTTCAATAATTTTCAGAGACAGAAGTAAAGCTAGAAATAGCTTTTTAATTACTCTCATCACCGGATTGCTTTTTGCTTTTTTTTTTCCAGAGACAGGGTCTTAATATGTTTCCCAGGCTGGTCTCAAACTCCTGAGCTCAAGTCCTCATGCCTTGGCTCCCAAGGTCCTGGGATTATAGGCATGAACCACCACACCCAGCCACTTGTTTTTGTTTGATTTTTTTTCCTTTTTTTCTCAAGCACTACTACTACAGCCAGACAGTCATATGTGAGATTTATAATTATTCAAGCTGCAACCTCTTGAGCTTAAATTCTGCTTCCTCTGCAGGACAAGTTATGTGACCTCTGGCAAGACATGGTACCTATCGGAATTCCAGTTGCCATCCTTTAGGATAGGGTCCTTGGATGGACAGAATGAGGGCAGGTGTGAACGTGCTGAGCTCACATGGTGCCCTCGGCTCTTAGACAATTCATTTTGAAGGGAACTAATACATTGGGCAAACAACTTCAAAACTTTGGAAATGGAAATGAAATAGCAAGATACCAGGCTGGGCACGGTGGCTCACGTCTGTAATCCCAGCACTTTGGGAGGCCGAGGCAGGCAGATCACCTGGGGTCAGGGGTTTGAGACCAGCCTGGCCAACACAGTGAAACCCTGTCACTACCAAAAAATACAAAATTTAGCCGGGCGTGGTGGCACACGCCTGTAATCCCAGCTACTGGGGAGGCTGAGGCAGGAGAATTGCTTAAACCCGGGAGGTGGCGGTTGCAGTGAGCTGAGATTGTGCCACTGCACTCCAGCCGGGGCGACAGAGCGAGACTCTATTTCCAAAAAAAAAAAAAGAAAAGAAATAGCAAGATGCCATCACACTGACAAACCGCATCTCTGTGCTTTCCTCCTGGGGAGCAGATCTTTTCAAGCAGGGAGGACAGCAGGCTGTGAGTGGGGAGCAGAGGGTTGGCTGGGACCCAACTGGAAAGGCACCCCCTCCTTCCAGAACCAGGCAGGTTTGCGGCCTCACCAAACCCAGGCAGCCTGGGCGCCAAAGCCACGGAGCAGCGTGGCACTGATGCCTGGGCCTTCCAACCGCTCCTGGGGCTTGGCAAACAAGTGATAGTCCTGATCAAGTGCTCTTGGTGGAAACCAACGTATGGAACTCATTACCCACCTTCCTGCCAAATCAGACACACCCAGGCCGGCTCCCTCTGCTGCTCCCTCTGCCTGGAAGTTCTTTTCCCACCCCAGTCTCTGCCCGCCTGAGTCCTAGCAGTCTGTGAAATCCCAGCTCAAATGCCGCTTCCACACTTCTCCAGCCTTTCCCATGGAGGCCCCAGGAGCAGATTGCACCGCTCTTTTGGCACTTGGAGTTCCAACAGTCTGAATGTGTGTGGACCCTCAGAATTGATGTGTTGAGATCCTGACCCCTAAGGTGATGGTCCTAGGAGGCGGGGTCTTCAGGCGGGCGGAGCCTCATTCATGGGATCAGTGCCCTTGTCCAAGGGGCCCCAAAGGCTCTCTGGCTGTCTCTTGGCCATGTGAGGACACAGTGGGAAGGCAGCCATCTACAACCCAGGAAGTGGCTCTCACTGTGCTGTCACCGTGATCGCAGACTTCCAGCCTCCAGAACTGTGAGGAGTGTCTGTTGTGTATAAGCCACCCAGTCTCTGGTGTTCTGGGATAGCTAAGATGGGTCACTGAGTGCCTGGAGAGCCAGCTCCCTCCCCAAGAGGCTGGGTCCCTCCTTCTTTCTTTCTTTTTTCTTTTCTTTTTCTTTTTCTTTTTTTTTTTTTTTTTTTTTTTTGAGATGGAGTCTTGCTGTGTCGCCAAGGCTGGAGAGTGCAGTGGTGCAATCTCTGCCTCCTTGGTTCAAGCGATTCTCCTGCCTCAGCCTCCCGAGTAGCTGGGAATACAAGTGTGTGCACCACCACGCCCAGCTAATTTTTTTGTATTTTTAGTAGAGATGGGGTTTCGCCATGTTGGCCAGGCTGGTCTGGAACTCGTGACCTCAAGTGATCCGCCCACTTCGGCCTCCCAAAGTCCTGGGATTCCAGGCGTGAGCCACCGCGCCTGGCACATTTGTGCTCTTTTGCTTGTGCTTTCTCCTCTTCAGCTCTGAACTCATAAAGTGCCTTCTGAACATTTCTAGCCTGGTCTTAGGGGACCTGAGGGTATTTTCCCACCGCCCCACGCCTACAGAGCTGGGGAAACAGAGGCAGGAATGCAGACCCGGTGGGAGAGGTGGACAAGGGTTTGGGATGGCCGCAGCCATGTGTGCTGAGGTTTAGGGAAGGGCCAGGGTCCTGGAACACAGAGAGGGCCAGGAACACCAGGGACATGCATGACCTCTAGCACATTTGGGCCTGGGCCTCTCTCCAAACTTTCTTTACTTAAGCACTGTTATAGGTTGAATCATGTTCCCTGAAAAGTTATATTCAGATCCTAACCCCCAGGACCTCTGGCTGTGACCTTATTTGGAAATAGAGTATTTGCAGATGTGACCGAGTTAAGACAAGGGCATACTGGAGTAGAGTGTGACCTAATCCAACGACTGGTGTCCTTATAAGAGGAAATTGGCACCGGGCACAGTGGCTCACGCCTATAATCCTAGCACTTTGGGAGGCTGAGGCAGGCAGATTACTTGAGCCCAGCAGTTTGAGTGGGCAACACAGCAAGACTCTCTAAAAAAAAAAAGAGAGAGAGAGGGAGAAGAGGACATTTGAACACAGACACAGAGAAAAGGCAAATGACAACAGAGACTGATATTAGAGCGCATCTTACAGCTACAAGCCAAGGACCGCCAAGAATTGCCAGCCAGTACCAGAAGCTGGGACAGACGCCCAGGACAGAATCTCCCTGAGATCCTGCAGAAGGAAGCCACGCTGCAGCACCTTACTGAAACGCAGCATTTCTTTCTATTCCAAATGGAGAGAATACACCGGAGTGGTATGAGCAGTTACCTGTGACTTTGTCACTAACCAAAATTACAGATATCTCCAGGTGCGGTGGCTCATGTCTGTAATCCCAGCACTTTGGGAGGCCGAGGCGGGTGGATCACCTGAAGTCAGCAGTTCGAGACCAGCTTGGCCAACATGGTGAAACCCCGTCTCTACTAAAAATACAAAAATTAGCCGAATGTGGTGGCGGGTGCCTGTAATCCCAGCTACTCAAGAGTCCGAGGTGGGAGAATCGCTTGAACCCAGGAGGCAGAGGTTGCAGTGAGCTGAGATTGCGCCACTGCACTCCAGCCTGGGCGACAAGAGCGAAACTCCATCTAAAAAAATAAAAATAAAAAATTACTTGGAATTTTCAATGCGAAATGTGTCTATTCTCCCCGGCTTATTAATTTATTATTTATTTATATCGGCATGGACCCATAGATGTTTATTTTACACTTTGGGTTATAATCAGTGCTACTTTACTTATTTTGTTGGTCATTCTGGTGTAGTGTTTTATCTTAATATTATTGACATATAACTCATACAATAAAACACACCACTTTAAGTGCATAATTAGATGAGCTTTAAATACTTCCAGCTGGGGAACCCCCAACCCCACCACAGGTGTCCCCAGTGTCCAGGGACCAGAACTAAATTCCTCAGACAAGGGACTTAGGGAATGACGTCAACTTCCCATTTCAGGTCTAGAAAAGCCCAAGTTCCCTACCGGGGGTAAACAGAGCCGCTAAAGGGGCTGGGCCCTGTGGCTCACGCCTGTAATCCCAGCACTTTGGGAGGCCGATGCGGGTGGATCACCTGAGGTCACAAGTTCAAGACCAGCCTGGGCAACAAGGTGAAACTCCGTCTCTACAAAAAAATACAAAAATTTGCCGGGTGCGGTGGCGAGCGCCTGTAATTCCAGCTACTTGGGAGGCTGAGGCAGGAGAATCACTTAAATCCGGGAGGCGGAGGTTGCAGAGAGCCGAGACCGCGCCGCTGCACTCCAGCCTGGGCGACAAGAGTGGAACTCTGTCTCAAAAAAAAAAAAAAATAGAGTCGCCAAGGGGCAAAAACATATGTACATCAGCAGTTATTTTTCTCTGCAGTCAGCAGCTCAGGAACTTTGCTAAGGGTGCCAGGGAGGGGTCGACCGCAAAGGTGCAGGCGTGACACAGCTAGACCCGCCCAGCCCCTGCGGAGCCCCGGCCTGGCCCAAAATGACCACAGGGATGGAGGCTAAGCCCTTCCCATTCCTTCCGCTGTACCTCTCGCGTTCTCCGCCCGCGCTCACTCAGTTTCACACCCTTTCAGCAGCGCCCTTCCTTAGGACCAGGCGGACTCCCCTGGGGGTCGCGCGGGCTCAGAGACCTCCCCGCGTCGTCTGGGCGGGTACTGGGAGTCCGCAGGCCGGCGGCCGGCAGGCGGGCGGCGCTGCGGGGCGGGCCGAGCTGGGGGCGGGAGGGGGCCGGAGCCCTGGCCTAGGTCCCAGGGGGCGGTGCCGCGGCGCGAACGGCCGGGGTCCCTCCCAGGCCGGAGCAGAATCGGCGGCGCCCTGGGCGGCCGCGGAGTCATGGACTGCAGTGGACCCTTCAGCTGCCCCATCTGCCTAGAGCCGCTCCGGGAGCCGGTGACGCTGCCCTGCGGCCACAACTTCTGTCTCGCCTGCCTGGGCGCACTCTGGCCGCATCGTGGCGCGAGTGGCGCGGGCGGACCCGGAGGCGCGGCCCGCTGCCCGCTGTGCCAGGAGCCCTTCCCCGACGGCCTTCAGCTCCGCAAGAACCACACGCTGTCCGAGCTGCTGCAGCTCCGCCAGGGCTCGGGCCCCGGGCCCGGCCCCGGCCCGGCCCCTGCCCCGGCGCCGGAGCCCTCGGCACCCAGTGCGCCGCCCAGCGCCCCGGAGCCGTCGGCCCCCTGCGCTCCCGAGTCGTGGCCCGCGGGCGAAGAGCCAGTGCGCTGCGACGCGTGCCCCGAGGGCGCGGCCCTGCCTGCCGCGCTGTCCTGCCTCTCCTGCCTCGCCTCCTTTTGCCCCGCTCACCTGGGCCCGCACGAGCGCAGCCCCGCGCTCCGCGGACACCGCCTGGTGCCGCCGCTGCGCCGGCTAGAGGAGAGCCTGTGCCCGCGCCACCTGCGGCCGCTCGAGCGCTACTGCCGCGCGGAGCGCGTGTGTCTGTGCGAGGCCTGCGCCGCCCAGGAGCACCGCGGCCACGAGCTGGTGCCGCTGGAGCAGGAGCGCGCGCTTCAGGAGGTGGGCTCCGGGGGCACACTAGGGTGAGCCGGGGCTGGTGACCGACCGCGCGCGAGCGGGCCGAGGACCTTGGACCCCCCAACCTTCCCGGGTTGGGTCTTAATTTCCTCCTCTAACCTGAGGATCTTTGAGGTCCCTTCCAGCCTTGACAAGGTCATCTGCTGGCGGTGATGGAGATGGGAAGGGAGGAAGGAGGGACGTGAGAACAGGACAAGGACGCGAAGAGCGGGCAGGGGACCTGAAGCCGGGCCGGGGTCTATGGGGGTGTAGGCGGCAGGGAGTCGGGTTAGGCCCGCGGGGTTGCTGCTCCCGCCCGGAAGCTCACGCCGGTCTCAGCTCAGATTTGCCCTGGGCTGAGGCAGCGGCTTTCGATGGGTGTGGCAGGCGGCAGGAGGGCGGCAGAGGGCGACCGGGCACACAGATTCTCTGTCCAGCTGTTGCGGGGGCCAGTGGTGGGAGCATGTGCGCCGCGGCCTCTACCTCCCGCCCCCAGTTTCCTTTGGCCTCCAGCCCGGTCTTGGCGCCTCTGGCCAAGGGATTTTCCGTCTCTCCTGCCTGGAGCAGTGACTCATAAGACCTAGGGGATTTGCCCGGAATTCCCTTTTTTTCAGGCCTGGACTGTGGATTCAGGCTCTTTGGGAACAGTGATCCCCAGGACAGCTTAATGCCTCCTTGTGCAGTCACCACCCCCGCCGCCCCACTCCCAACCTAACTCGCTTACTCTGTGCCTCTTCCCCGCCGGAGGAAGTTCTCAAATTCATCTGAGCAGCACTGAGACCAGCGGACTGCCCTGTGCTAGGCCTCCTGTCAGAGACTGGGGGCAGACACCCAGTCAGCCTGCGCACCCCCTAAGCGTTCAGGAAAGGCACCAGCCTGGGCTGCAGGCACCTTTGGCATATTGTGGGACATCATGGCCACTCCAGTCCCACCTGATGCACAGACACCACTCCCCGGTCACCCCCTTGTCTCCCCTGGCAAGGCCTGGGACCCGAGCGTAGGGCTGTGGCCTCTGCCAGACCTCACACTCAGGGAGGATGTTGTCCACAGGCTGAGCAGCCCAAAGTCCTGAGCGCCGTGGAGGACCGCATGGATGAGCTGGGTGCTGGCATTGCACAGTCCAGGCGCACGGTGGCCCTCATCAAGGTCAAACACCCCTCCCCAGCCTCCATCCCTGTCCTCCCCTGCGGCGGGCATACTCCTGGCAGTGTATGCTTTCAGCATGGAACAATCCACTCCAAACAAAGCATGCCCATACCCACTGAGCACAAGTGTCCCCTGACCTGGCCCAGATCCAGGACAGGCTCAGGCTGGCCCCTCTGTCCCCTCAAGAGGGCCGGTGGGAAGCCGGGATCAGGGAAGGAGGGGGGCACAGTCCAGGACGGTTCTTTGCCCTCATTGCCCCCTCTACTGTTGTCCTGTGCAGAGTGCAGCCGTGGCGGAGCGAGAGAGGGTGAGCCGGCTGTTTGCAGAGGCTGCGGCCGCCCTGCAGGGCTTCCAGACCCAGGTGCTGGGCTTCATCGAGGAGGGGGAAGCTGCTATGCTAGGCAGCTCCCAGGGTGACCTGCGGCGACAGGAGGAACAGCGCAGCCGCCTGAGCCGAGCCCGCCAGAATCTCAGCCAGGTCCCCGAAGCCGACTCAGTCAGCTTCCTGCAGGTGAAGGCCACTCTGGGGGCCACGGAAGGAACAGAAGCTGGGACAGGTGGGGGTGGAGGGAGGAGGAGGCAGTGGGTGCATGACCTCCTGGCAGAGCTGCCTCCACCCCCAGCAAGGAGGAGCCATGGCCAGCAGCGCTTTAATGGGCATTTGTCTGGCACAGGAGCTGCTGGCACTAAGGCTGGCCCTGGAGGATGGGTGTAGCCCTGGGCCTGGACCCCCGAGGGAGCTCAGCTTCACCAAATCATCCCAAGCTGTCCGTGCAGTGAGAGACATGCTGGCCGTGGCCTGTGTCAACCAGTGGGAGCAGCTGAGGGGGCTGGGTGGCAACGAGGATGGGCCACAGAAGCTGGAAGGTGGGCACCGCCCCCCCCATGACTCACCCTCTCCCAGCCTCTCACATAGGCCCCCAGGCCTGGTGCCCATCCAGAAGTGGAGGAGGAAAATTGTGCCTGGCACAGGGAGGAGCCCAAATCCTGCCAGTGACTAGAGCTGCCACCCTGTGGGGATCAATCAGCCCCTTGGACCTGGGGGAGAGGGGGCTTCTCCTAGCCCACCCTCTAGCTCCGGAGGGCTGTGGCCTGGGAAGCACATGGGGCAAGGGGCAGAACACAGGCATCGGGCATGCGTGTGAGCACAGCGTGCCACGTCTGGGTGGTGCTTGCTCCCTGGTGGCTCTGGACCCTGGGAGGAAGTGAAGGGGGAAGGGATTGTAGTCACAGGTTCAGAAGAGGGCAGTCGCCGGGCGCGGTGGCTCACGCTTGTAATCCCAGCACTTTGGGAGGCCGAGGCGGGCGGATCACGAGGTCAGGAGATCGAGACCACGGTGAAACCCTGTCTCTACTAAAAATACAAAAAATTAGCCGGGCGTGGTGGCGGGCGCCTGTAGTCCCAGCTACTCAGAGAGGCTGAGGCAGGAGAATGGCGTGAACCCGGGAGGCGGAGCTTGCAGTGAGCCGAGATTGCGCCACTGCACTCCAGCCCGGGTGACAGACCGAGACTCCGTCTCAAAAAAAAAAAAAAAAAAAGAAGGGGGCAGTCTGGGGGCGTTCTCACCACTATCTCCTCTTCTACAGCTGATGCTGAGCCCCAGGACCTCGACAACACGAACCTCTTGGAGAGTGAAGCTCCCAGGGACTATTTCCTCAAGTGTAAGTGGACGCCCGTGCCCCCTCCACTCACACTGGGCCCTCCCAGTGCTGCTGGGCTGGTCCCAAACACAGGTCCCAGCAGGGCCCTGGCACACGAGGGTTAGGATTCCTCTCCCCAGTTCGTGGGGAGAGCTAGGGCAGCTCCTGGGGTGGTCCCCGGCGGGGCCGGGTCGTGCCGGTTGGAAAGCAGGGGAGAGGCTGCGTTTTGCGGGGGTGGGTACTTGGGGAGGGGCCGTGCCCTCTGAGCCTGGCCCTGAGCCTTGCCTCTCTCTTCTGTCCGCGGGATCAGTTGCCTACATCGTGGATTTGGACAGTGACACGGCAGACAAGTTCCTGCAGCTGTTTGGAACCAAAGGTGTCAAGAGGGTGCTGTGTCCTATCAACTACCCCGAGTCGCCCACCCGCTTCACCCATTGTGAGCAGGTGCTGGGCGAGGGTGCCCTGGACCGAGGCACCTACTACTGGGAGGTGGAGATTATTGAGGGCTGGGTCAGCGTGGGGGTCATGGACGAAGACTTCTCCCCACAAGAGCCCTACGACCGCGGCCGGCTGGGCCGCAACGCCCACTCCTGCTGCCTGCAGTGGAACGGACGCAGCTTCTCCGTCTGGTTTCATGGGCTGGAGGCTCCCCTGCCCCACCCCTTCTCGCCCACTGTCGGGGTCTGCCTGGAATACGCCGACCGTGCCTTGGCCTTCTATGCCGTGCGGGACGGCAAGATGAGCCTCCTGCGGAGGCTGAAGGCCTCTCGGCCCCGCCGGGGTGGCATCCCGGCCTCCCCCACTGACCCCTTCCAGAGCCGCCTGGACAGTCACTTTGCGGGGCTCTTCACCCACAGGCTCAAGCCTGCCTTCTTCCTGGAGAGTGTGGACGCCCACCTGCAGATCGGGCCCCTCAAGAAGTCCTGCATATCTGTGCTGAAGAGGAGGTGATGCCGGGCACGGGCACTCCTGCTGCGGTCTCTGCTCCAGGAAGCTGCCTCCTCTGGGCCCTCTCCTTCGTCTGGGGAAGGCACCAGCATGAGTCCCACACACCCAGCCTTCTTATTTCTAGAGGCTTCCACCTTTTATACACTCAGCCTTCCCTCTGCCAGGCAGGAGGACCCCCAGACCCTGTTCCCCTGCAGACTTCGCTTCTGGGAGACAGAGCTACAGCTGGGACAGCTCCAAGCTACCCTGACTCCTCCTCTTCCAGGTTTCTAGAACAGTGTCTGGCATGTAGTAGATGCTCAATAAACACTTGTTGAATGAATGACTCCTTTTCCATCCTCTCCATCCAAGGATTCCCAGAACTGCTCTCATTTGTAAGCTGGCTGAGTGGGCAGGCAGGAGAGGGGCCGGAGCCCCTGGTCCCAGGATTCCTGTTGAGAGAGAGCCCTGGCCTAGGAGAAGGGGGCTGGAACACGGTACCTGTCCTTTGGGGCACCCCCACTCCCTTGTTCCCAGCAGGGGCAGCCAGAGGTGGCTTCTCCAGCCCCACTGCCACCCTGGCTGCTTGAGTGTTTGCTTGGGATGGCCTGACTCCCACCAGCTATTTTTATCTTTCATGCCGCAGCCTGGTTCTGGACCTGCCTTTGCTGTTTGTACTGTTTGTGCCCAGCATTAAATGCAGGCATCACCCCTCCAGGAACAGGGCAGGACCCCTGGGTGTGGGCAAGAGAGTTTTGAGACCTGGAGCTTCCTTCACACATAGTCCTCAGCCCACAGAGCCGGCCCAGGGTGTGGCTGGAGCCCAGAACATCTACAATAAGAGAACTTATGTCCTAGCCGGGCACAGTGGCTCATGCCTGTAATCGCAGCACTTTGGGAGGCCAAGGCAGGCAGATCACTTGAGGTCAGGAGTTCGAGACCAGCCTAGGCAACATGGTGAAACCTCGTCTCTACTAAAAATACAAAAATTAGCCAGGCATGGTGGTGGGCGCCTGTAATCCCAGCTACTCAGGGGTCTGAGGCAGGAGAATCACTTGAACCCGGAAGGCAGAGGTTGCAGTGAGCCGAGATCAATCATACCACTGCACTCCAGCCTGGGCGACAGAGCAAGACTCCATCTCAAAAAATAAAAGGACTTATGTCCCCCTCTGGAATCTTCTTGCCCTCCATGCTGGGGACACCTGTGACCTGTGCCCCAGGAGAGCCTCTGCCTCTCTTCTGGGAGGGCCCAGTGCCCTCTGCTGCCCTAGAACCCAAGCCAGGCCTGGGGTACCCTGAGGCTACAGGCCAGTGTATTTCCAGGCCCAGGCCAGCTCACTCCTCCCTGTGTTCTGTGTGACCCAGGTGCACCCCAGAGAGGGGCTGTGGCCGAGCGCAAGGGCAGACAGAGAGGCCTCTCAGACAGACGCCCAGCTCAAGGTCAGGCGGGATAATGGGTGAGTTATGCAGCCAGACAGCAAGGCCATACAAGTCCGGCCCCAGCAGCCTCAGCAGCTAAAAATAGCCCCTCCCATAGAGCCTGCCTGGGCCCCAGCAGCCAGGATGTTGTTTTTCCGGGCGGGGCCTCCTTGCCCCTGGTGCTTTGTGTTTTCAACACCGTTCCCTTGGCAGCCATGGGTCC
Source organism: Symphalangus syndactylus (assembly GCF_028878055.3). Taxonomy (NCBI): domain Eukaryota; kingdom Metazoa; phylum Chordata; class Mammalia; order Primates; family Hylobatidae; genus Symphalangus; species Symphalangus syndactylus. The sequence goes on from NC_072436.2 coordinate 10,426,354, forward strand.
CCAGCTCACCCGGCAGTGAAGGGGCTGGTGGAGAAGGCTGCCCTGCTGTCCCCTTGGATGCTCCTTGTACCTCCTACTACAAGCCTCCTACCTTGCACAGGACCCCTCCCACCCCTCAGGCCACCTGGTGTCTCATCTCGTCCCCCAACTTGGCACTCCCTACCCCACAGGCGCCCCTTGCCGGGGAACCTTCTGGTCTCTGACCCTGCAGGAAGCGTTGGCATGTCCTGGAATGTGGACTAGACAGGCCTGGTGCTTTCCTGGTGGAATTCAGGCATGACTAGTCCTGCCTGTGGCCACAGACACAGCCACTCAGCAAGCCTGCCATCTGCAGAGTGGCCTCCAGCCCCAGAGTCTTGCGTGGAAGTTTGGGAAACAAACATCTCTTTAAAAAAATGTTGAGGCTGGGCACGGTGGCTCACACCTGTAATCCCAGCACTTTGGGAGGCTGAGGTGGGGAGGATCACTTGAGCCCAGGAGTTTGAGATCAGTATGGCCAACATGGTGAGACCCCATCTCTACAAAAAACAAAAATAAAAAAAAAAAAAATTGGGGCCGGGCACAGTGGCTCACGCCTGTAATCCCAGCACTTTGGGAGGCCGAGGCAGGCGGATCACGAGGTCAGGAGATCGAGACAATGCTGGCTAACACGGTGAAACCCTGCCTCTACTAAAAATACAAAAAATAAGCCAGGCACGGTGGGGGGCACCTGTAGTCCCAGCTACTCTGGAGGCTGAGGCAGGAGAATGGCGTGAACCCGGGAGGCAGAGCCTGCAGTGAGCCGAGATCGCGCCACTGCACTCCAGCCTGGGCGATAGAGTGAAACTCCGTCTCAAAAAAAAAAAAAAATTGGCCAGGCGTGATAGCTCACGTCTGTAATCTCAGCACTTTGGGAGGCTGAGACGGGTGGATCACGAGGTCAGGAGTTCAAGACCAGCCTGGCCAACATGGTGAAACCATATCTCTACTAAAAATACAAAAAAAAATAGCCAGGTGTGGTGGCAGGCGCCTGTAATCCCAGCTACTTGGGAGGCTGAGGCAGAGAATCACTCGAACTCAGCGGGCGGAGCTTGCAGTGAGTCGAGATCGCGCCACTGCACTCCAGCTTGGGCGACAGAGCGAGACTCCATCTCAAAAAACAAAAAAACAAAAACAAAAACGAAAAGCCATCATGGCGGTGCACGCCTGCGGTCTCAGCTACTTGGGAGGCTGAGATGGGAGGGTCCCTTCTCAGGGAGGCGGAGGTTGCTCCCTCAGTGAGCCATGTTCATGCCACTATACTCTAGCCTGGGTGACAGGGTAAGACCCTGTCTCAAAAATAAATACATAAAATAAAATAAATTTTAAAATGTAGAGACGGGGTTCTGTACCCTGCCTGAAACAAGCATTTTAATCCCAAATCCCTGTATTTCAGCTTTGCAGCTCAGAGCCAGGGATTGGCTGGCCCCTGGGTGCACAGTTAGCAAGGGGCTGGCTCTTCAGATCCCAAGTTTCAGACTCTGAAGACTGGAGTGTTAGCTACAATCTCGCATTTCCTTTGTCACCCTGGAGTGTGAGAGTGTGTGTGTGTGTGTGTGTGTGTGTGTATGTGTGGTCTGTATGCCTATGTGTTTTGTGTGTATGCGTATATGTGCGTATATCCGTATACATGTGTGTATGTCTGTGTGTGTGTGTGTGTGCTGTGTGTGAGTGTCTGCCTGGGTGAACACCTGTGTGTGAATGCATGTTGCTTCAGCCCAGTGGCTTTTCCAACAATGCTCTGAGAAGACCTAGAGGAGATGCACTGAGCGGGGTGGGCTGGGGAAAGGCTGGGGGAGGTCCCTCAGCACCCCTGCCAACACCTTAATCAGAGAAGCATTTGCCTATTTGATTCAAGACTCCTTTAAAAAAAGAAACTGTGAAAAAGAAAAAAATGAGAAAACCACTGATCTAGCCTCAACCTTCCCCTCCCACTACCATTTACAGAGGAAGAAACTGAAGCACAGGGGTACTGGGGGGCTGCCCACTGTTACCCAGTCCAGAACACTCTTTCCATACCACCCAGCCTAGGTGTGTCTTGTGCTTAGAAATGCCTAAACAGGCCAGGCGTGGTAGCTCATGCCTGTTATCCCAGCACTTTGGGAGGCTGAGGCGGGCAGATCACTTGAGATCAGGAGTTCGAGACCAGCCCCGTCTCTACTAAAAAATACAAAAATTAGCTAGGAGTGCTGGTATGTGCCTGCAGTCCCAGCTACTCAGGAGGCTGAGGCAAGAGAATCACTTGAATCTGGGAGGCGGAGGTTGCAGTGAGCGGAGGTTGCAGTGAGCCGAGATCACACCCCTGCACTCCAGCCTGGGCGACAGAGCAAGACTCTGTCTCCAAAAAAAAAGAAATGTCTAAACACACACACACACCTCACACTCACACTCACACACACACAGGCCTGCTTCCCAGCGCTGCCGCCTGTGTATGCGCTGCCCTCGGCTGGGTCCCAGTTCCCACGGTCACCAGAGCCTTGGCACGGCTGCCCGAGGGTCTGTGGTCTCAGAAGCTCCCGCCAGAGCCCCCGCCAGGCCCAGACAATGGTGCAGGGTGAGGGGTTTCCGAGGCTTTGGCGCTGGTTGCTGGGCCTGGCTGCTCTGGGAGCCAACCTCCACTCCCACTTTGTTTCTGTGGGAAAATGATCTGGGGTTCCAACCAACGGCCTGAGGAAGGGGCTTGGGCTGCTCCCATGACCTCCCCACACCCCAGGAGGAAACAGACCCCCAGTCTTCTTTCCTCCCTTCTCCTCATCCTTGTCCTCTCCTTCCCGAGGCCCGAGGAACACTCACAGAAGTGCCTCCCTTCACCCCCTCTCCTCCCAGGCAGAGCGGGTGCGGCCGGACTGTGGCTCCCCGAGGCCTGGCCAGGAGGCTGGGGCCCAACTGGGCGTGGCTGAGGTTGGCAGCTGCTGCATCTCTCCCGTGAGGAAAGTACTCTAGTACTTCTTTATCTCGGGGGATGCGTTCCCAGACCCCCCGTGCTGCCTGACGCTGCAGACGGTACAGAATCCTATACGCACTATGGTTTTTCTATCTGGTAACCAAGATGGCTAAAAGTAAACAATGGGCGGGCAGTCCCTACAGTGTGGATTCCCCAGACAAAGGGATGATTCTTGTCCCAGGCAGGCTGGATGAAGTGGGATGGTGTGAGATTTCATCATACTACTCAGAACGGCATGCAATCTAAAACTTATGAGTTGTTTACTTCTGGAATCTTCCATTTAACATTTTTGGACTGTAGTAGACTGTGGGTAAGCAAAACCATGGATAACGGGACTACTGGAGCACTGAGCAGGGTCTGTGTCCCGTTCAACCCCAAACACCCCACGTCCGTTTGATGCCGACATTCAAAACCTGGAAGGTGGCCAGGTGTGGTGGCTCATGCCTATAATGCCAGCACTTTGGGAGGCCGAGGAGGGCAGATCACGAAGTCAGAAGTTCAAGACCAGCCTTAACAACATAGTGAAACCCCATCTCTACTAAAATACAAAAATTAGCTGGGCATGGTGGTGCACGCCTGTAATCCCAGCTACTCAGAAGGCTGAGGGAGGAGAATCGCTTGAACCCGGGAGGCAGAGGTTGCAGTGAGCTGAGATCGCACCACTGTACTCCAGCCTGGGCAACAGAGCGAGACTCCATCTCAAACAAACAAAATCTAGAAGGCAAGGTCATTCCCCGTCCACACAGTCGGATCTGGGAGATGCATAAGAAATGCAGGAAGCCCTGGTGGTCCTTGTGGGCTTCGCTTGGGATGCAGAGCCTCTGTGTTCTCCCCACGTGCTCCTGACACCCTCAGGGGTATATGGAACCAAATAGAGATGGGGTCTTGCTATGTTGGCCCGGCTGGTCTCCAACTTCTGGGCCCAAGCAATCTTCCCACTTCATCTTCCCAAAGTGCTGGGATTATAGGCATGAGCCACAACGCCCACACCTGGCCTGTACTTTATCTTTAAATGACATTCAAATTTTGAAGTTTACTCAATAGCTGAGATTACAGGCGTGCACGACAACGCCCAGCTAATTTTTGTATTTTTAGCCCAATGTTGCTTTAATATATAAGCCTGGCCCAATATTGCTTTAATATAAAAAACAGGCCAGGCATGGTGGCTCATGCCTGTAATCCTAGCATTTTGGGAGGCCGAGGCGGGCGGATCACCTGAGGTCAGGAGTTTGAGACCAGTATGACCAACATGGTGAAACCGTGTCTCTACTAAAAATACAAAAATTAGCCAGGCATGGTGGCTAATCCCAGCTACTTGGGAGGCTGCGGCAGGAGGATGGCTTGAACCCAGGAGGCAGAGGTTGCAGTGAGCTGAGATGGCACCACTGCACTCCAGCCTGGGTGATAAGAAGGAAACTCCGACTGAAATAAAATAAAATAAATAAAAAACAGCTGGGCTTGGGGGCTCGCACCTATAATCCCAGAACTTTGGAAGGCTGAGGTGGGAGGATCACTTGAGCCCAGGAGTTGGAGACCAGCCTGGGCAACATAGCAAGATCCTGTCTCTACCAAAAAAAAAGAAATCGAAAAAAACAAACAAATAAAAAACTAGCCAGGAGTGGTGGCGGGAGCCTGTAGTCCCAGCCACTCAGGAGCCTGAGGTGGGAGTACTGGTTGTTTGAGCCCCAGAGTTCAAGGTTGCAGTGAGCTGTGATCACACTATCACACTTTAGCCTGGGTGACAGAGATCCTTGGGGCATCCCAAGGATCTGTTTTTCAGGGGCTAAGATTAGCCCACACCTAAGTTTTCCAGGGCACTACATCTTGTTCTACCCATCCTGATAGGAAACTTTCACTCACTCATTCAACGATAATGTTATCAGGGCTGGGCACAGTGGCTTACGCCTGTAATCCCAACATCTTGAGAGGCTGAGGCAAGAGGATCACTTGAGGTGAGAAGTTCCAGACCAGCCTGGGCAACACAGTGAGCCCCCATGCCTAAAATAAAAATAAAAAATTAGGCTAGGTGAGGTGGCTCATACCTGTAATCCCAGCACCTTGAAAAGCCAAGGCAAGGGGGTCGCTCGAGTTCAGGAGTTCAAGGCTACCCTGGGCAACATAGCAAGACCTTTTCTCTTGGCCGGGCGCGGTGGCTCACGCTTGTAATCCCAGCACTTTGGGAGGCCGAGGCGGGCGGATCATGAGGTCAGGAGATCGAGACCACGGTGAAACCCCGTCTCTACTAAAAATACAAAAAAAAATTAGCCGGGCGTGGTGGCGGGCGCCTGTAGTCCCAGCTACTCGGAGAAGCTGAGACAGGAGAATGGCGTGAACCCGGGAGGCGGAGCTTGCAGTGAGCCGAGATCGCGCCACTGCACTCCAGCCTGGGTGACAGAGCGAGACTCCGTCTCAAAAAAAAAAAAAAAAAAAAAAAAAAAAAAGACCTTTTCTCTGTAAAAATAAAAACAAATTAGCCGGGGTGGTGGTGCGTGCCTGCAGGCCCAGCTGTTCAGGAGGCTGAGGTGGGAGGATCACTTGAGCCCAGGAGTTCAAGACTACAGTGAGCTACCATTGCACCACTGAACTCCAGCCTGGGTGACAGAGTGAGTCCTTGTCTCCAAAACAAAACAAAACTATATATTATGTGTAATATATATTTGATAGCTAATATATTTAATATATGATATATTTATTATTTAATATATAATATAAAATATATATTATGTAGTGTCTATATAGATAGAGATGCCAACTCAAATATATATTATATATTATATTATACATATATAATTATTATATATTATATATTTGATAAATATAATATATATTATATATTTGAGTTGGAGTCTCACTCTGTCTCCTAAGCTGGAGTGCAGTGGCACAATCTCAGCTCACTGCCACCTCTGCCTCCTGGGTTCAAGTGATTCTCCTACCTCAACCTCCCAAGTAGTTGGGATTACAGGTGTGCACCACCACACTGAGCTAATTTTTGTATTTTTAGTAGAGATGGGGTTTCTCCATGTTGTCCAGGTTGGTCTTGAACTCCTGACCTCGGGTGATCCACCCACCTCAGCTTCCCAAAGTACTGGGATTACAGGCATGAGCCACCACACCTGGCCAACAATACAATATTTAATCGCTGTAGGGCACAGTGCTCAGTGCTAGGGATACAGCAGTGGGCGTCACAGAGATGCCCCTGTCCTCACAGGCACTACACAAATGGCTGCCGGATAGGTGTCACTGTACTAAGAAAAGCACAGCAACCCCACTTCTGGATACGTATCCAAAATAACTGAAAGCAGGCCGTGTGCAGTGGCTCAACACCTGTAATCCCAGCACTTTGGGAGGCCGAGGCAGGTGGATCACTTGAGGCCAGGAGTTCGAGACCAGCCTGGCCAACATGGTGAAACCCCCATCTCTACTAAAAATACAAAATTAGCTGGGTGTGGTGGCAGGTGCCTGTAATCCCAGCTACTCTGGAGGCTGAGGCAGGAGAATCCCTTGAACCCGGGAGGTGGAGGCTGCAGTGAGCCAAGATCACACCATTCCACTCCAGCCTGGGACAATCCAAGTGTCCACAGACACATGAATAAATAAGCAAAAAAAAAAAATCTATATATACACACACATAATGGACTATTATTCATCCCTAAACAATCAAGAAGTTCTGACATATGCTACAATTTGGATAAACGTTGAAGACATTATGCCAAGTAAAATAAGCCAATCACAGAAAGACAAATACTTTATGATTCCATTTATATGAGGTCCCTAGAATATGATGGAGGTTGCCAGGGGCTGGTCGACAGGGAATGAGGAGTTGGCGTTTAATGGGGACAGTTTCAGTGTGGAATGATGACAAAGTTCTGGAGATGGATGGTGCTGATGGCTGCACAACAACGTATTCACTTAAAGCCCTTGAAGTGTACATTTAAAAATGGTTAAAATTGGCTGGGCGTGGTGGCTCACACCTGTAAATCCAGCACTCTGGGAGGCCGAGGTGGGTGGATCACGAGGTTAGGAGATCAAAGCCAGGTGAAACCCCGTCTCTACTAAAAATGCAAAAATTACAAAAATTAGCTGGGTGTGGCGGCACTCATTTGTAATCCCAGCCACTCGAGAGGCTGAGGCAGGAGGATCACTTGAACCCGGGAGGGGGAGGTTGCAGTGAGCCGAGATTGCACCACTGCACTCCAGCCTGGTGACAGAACAAGACTCCGTCTCAAAAAAAAAAAAGGTTAAAATGGTGAATTTTATGTTATGTATATTTTACCACACGCCCTGCCCCCTGCCACCAAAAAAAAAAAAAGACAGAAAAGGACAGTGGCCATGAGAAGGAGCCCTAATGGGGCTGGCAGAAGGCCATTTCTAGGGATCACCTCCTTGAAGAAAGGACTGCTGAGGCCTGAAGGACAGGGAGGAGTTAACAAGACAGAAAGGATGGGTGTGGGCTCGAGACCAGCCAGAGCGCTGCAGGGGACAGGAGTGCAGGGCAGAAGGGCGAGAAGCCTGAGGTGGCAGGCCAGGTCCTGCAGGGTAAAGCCTGGTAAGGATTCTGGACTTTTCCTAGGAACAATGGGAAGCCAGGGCATGGTGTCACATGGGGAAACAGTACAATCAGATTTGAAGTTTCGGCTGGGCACCATGGCTCACGCCTTTAATCCTAGCACTTAGGGACGTCAAGGCGGGAGGATCACGAGCTCAGGAGATCAGGGCCAGCCTGGGCAACATGGTGAAACCCCATCTCTACCAAAAATACAAAAAAAAAAAAATTAGCCAGGCATGGTGATGCACACCTGTGATCCCAGCTACTCTGAAGGCTGAGGTATGAGGACTGCTTGAGCCCAGGAGGCAGAGGTTGCAGTGAGCTGAGATCACACTACTGCACTCCAGCCTGGGCGACAGAGTGAGACCTCATTTCAAAAAAAAAAAAAAGGTTTGAAGTTTCAAAATCATTCGATTATTTAGGTGAGAGATAAGCTTAAGGAGCGGAAAAAAGAGGATGAAAATGACTAATGCTGCCGCGTTGCATCTTGCCAGGGAAGTGGAGAAGAGCCCCCTAACTCTGGGAAGGGGGACCCAGAAATATAATAGCAGGGAGGGGCCAGGCCTTTAAGCACCTCCCCTGGTCCCTCTTCTCCTCCAGCTCTCTGGTGGGGGGTGGGGGGGTCCCTCCAGCCAAGGCTTCTCAGTACTGGGATGCGGACATCTTCAGAGGTCACAACGCCCCTTTCTGGCTTTCTGTGGTTTTGGAGGCTCAGAAGCGGAAATGCACTCGAAGTGTGTATAAACACTCTAACAGCAGGAATTGCTCAGAACAGGCGTTGCAGCTGTGTCTGGGGAAACTGAACTTGACAGAGCCAGGAGGTCCCAGCGGGAACTTCAGGGTGGGGCCCATCTCTATAGCAACCAGAAACAGCCCCAGACACGCGCCGGGCCCTGCCTCTGAAGAGGGAGAGGGCAACTTGTGTTCTTGAAATACCCACGGCCAGAAAGGAGTCATCCAAAATAGCCCACTTCCACGTCACCAAACATCACCAACGCCTCACAAGGCATCTGCCACTCCGCAGCAGAGCAACCAACGGTGAGTGGCAGAAAGTTACCAACGACTTACCAGGAGTTTTATTTCTCTCACTGGTGTATTAGAAAGAGGACAACTGGCTGAAAGAAAAAGACTTGGTGTATCAAGCACAAATTTGTTCCCCAAAACTCAGGTAAAAGAAATGTCCATTTGGGCAGTTTCCCTAAATCAAGTAAAATGTGATTATAGGCCAGGCGTGGTGGCTCACGCCTGTCATCCCAGCACTTTGGGAGGCCGAGGCGGGCGGATCACGAGGTCAGGAGATCGAGACCATCCTGGCTAATACGGTGAAACCCCGTCTCTACTAAAAACACAAAAAAATTAGCCGGGCGTGGTGGCGGGTGCCTGTAGTCCCAGCTACTCGGGAGGCTGAGGCAGGAGAATGGCGTGAACCCCGGAGGCAGAGCTTGCAGTGAGCCGAGATCAAGCCACTGCACTCCAGCCTGGGCGACAGAGTGAGACACCGTCTCAAAAAAACAAACAAACAAACAAAAACAATCAAAATGTATCATCTCAGTGCTGGAGACTGAAGTCTGGAATCAAGGTGTGGGCAGGGTCAACTCCTTCCGAGGCTGTGAGAGCAAATCTGTCCCCTGATGCTCTCCTTGCTTCTGGTGGTTTGTTGACAATATGTAGCAATCCGTGTAGCAATCCCGGTAGCTCTCTGCCTCCCTCTTTGCACCTCCTTCGCCCTGCATGTGTGTCTGTGTCCAAGTTTCTCCTTCTTACAAGGGCACCAGTCACGCTGGATTTAGGGCCCACCCTAATGATCTCATCTTAACTAATGATGTCTTCAACAACCCTATTTCCAAATAAGGTCACTTTCTGAGGTAGTGCAGGTCAGGACTTCAACATATGAATTTGGCGGGGGGACAGAACCCAACTCATAACACCCACCCACCCAACTCAGCTTCATGGTCTGGCTGGGACTCAGAGCCACATGTCTTTGTTTTCTTAATTTCATTTATTTATTTATTTTTTATTTTTTTGAGATGGAGTCTCTCTCTGTCGCCCAGGCTGGAGTGCAGTGGCGCAATCTCGGCTCACTGCAGGCTCCGCCTCCTGGGTTCACGCCATTCTCCTGTCTCAGCCTCCCGAGCAGCTGGGACTACAGGCGCCTGCCACCATGCCCAGCTAATTTTTTGTATCTTTAGTAGAGACGGGGTTTCACCATGTTAGCCAGGATGGTCTTGATCTCCTGACCTCGTGATCCGCCCACCTCGGCCTCCCAAAGTGCTGGGATTACAGGCGTGAGCCACCGAGCCCGGCAATTTTATTTTTTATTACTACTTTTTGAGATGGAGTCTTGCCCTGTCGCCCAGGCTGGAGTGCAGTGGTGCGATCTTGGCTCACTGCAACCTCCGCCTCCTGGATTGCAGGGATTTTCTTGCCTCAGCCTCCTGAGTAGCTGGGACTACAGGCACACGCCACCACGCCCAGATAATTTTCGTATTTTTAGTAGAGATGGGGTTTCACCATGTTGCCCAGGCTGGCCTCGAACGCCTGCCCTCAGGTGATCCACCTGCCTGAGCCTCCCAAACTGCTGTGATTACAGGCGTGAGCCAGCGCACCCAGAGCCACGTTTCTCCACTGCCTGCCGCTCCCTGCCAGGCTCTGCCAAGAGGGGGCGCTAGAGAGACCTGCAGGGCTGGAGAAGGCCCCAGCAGCCTCCCATCTGCTCACTATTTTTGCCTGTATTTTAATCAGGAAAGCTTCTTCATCGGCGCAGCTGCAGTTCTTTAGCAGCAGCTGAATCTAGTTTCTACCTTTTCCAACCCTTGCAGAACCAGCTACCCTGAGCTCCCTTCAGAGGCACCGGCACCAGCACCAGCCGGCCCAGGCCCGCTCCTCAGAGGGCTGGGTTTTAGTGCCCTGGGGCTCCTCTTTCAAGCCTCTGTATTATTGTTGTTGACTTTGGTGTTTTGTTTTGTTTTCTGAGATGGGGTCTCACTCTGTCACCCAGGCTGGAGTGCAATGGTGCGAACTCAGCTCACTGCAACCTCTGCCTCCTGAGCGAAGCAATCCTCCCACCTCAGCCTCCTGAGTAGCTGGGACTACAGGTGTCCACCATGCCAGGCTAATTTTGTAGTTTTATTAGAGACGGGGTTTCACCATGTTGGCCAGGCTGGTCTCAAACTCCTGACCTCAAGTGTCCGCCGTGAGCCACCATGCCGGCAGCACTTTTTTTTTTTTTTTGAGTTTCTCTCTTTTTGCCCAGGCTGGAGTACAATGGCGCCATCTCGGCTCACTGCAACCTCTGCCTTCCAGATTCCAGCTATTCTCCTGCCTCAGCCTCCCGTGTAGCTGGGATTACAGGTTTGCGCCACCATGCCAGGCTAATTTTGTAGTTTTAGTAGAGACGGGGTTTCACCATGTTGGCTAGGCTGGTCTTGGACTCCTGACCTCAAGTGTCCGCCGTGAGCCACCATGCTGGCAGCACTTTTTTTTTTTTTTTTTTGAGTTTCTCTCTTTTTGCCCAGGCTGGAGTACAATGGTGCCATCTCGGCTCACTGCAACCTCTGCCTTCCAGATTCCAGCTATTCTCCTGCCTCAGCCTCCCGTGTAGCTGGGATTACAGGTTTGCGCCACCATGCCAGGCTAATTTTGTAGTTTTATTAGAGACGGGGTTTCACCATGTTGGCCAGGCTGGTCTTGAACTCCTGACTCAGGTGATCTGCCCGCCTCAGCTTCCCAAAGTGCTGGGATTACAGGCACGAGCCACCGAGCCCAGCCCTTTCAGCAATTTTTTTGTTTTGTTTTTTTTTTTTGAGACGGAGTCTCGCTCTGTCTCCCAGGCTGGAGTGCAGAGGCTCGATCTCTGCTCACTGCAAGCTCCGCCTCCTGGGTTCACGCCATTCTCCTGCCTCAGCCTCCCGAGTAGCTGGGAATACAGGCGCCCGCCACCACAACCGGCTAATTTTTTTTTTTTTTTTTTTTAGTAGAGACGGGGTTTCACCATGTTAGCCAGGATGGTCTCGATCTCCTGACCTCGTGACCCACCTGCCTCGGCCTCCCAAAGTGCTGGGTTTACAGACGTGAGCCATGGCACCCAGCTGCTTCCAGCAATTTTTTAAGATGACAAAATAAAATAGAAAATTTCAGAATATATCCCACTACAAAATACAAATTAAGCAGCATGTGGTGGTGACAGGGCCTGTACTCTCAGCTACTTGGGAGGCTGAGGCAAGACCACTGCTTGATGCCAGGAGTTCAAGACCATCCTGGGCAACATAATGGAACCCCATCTCTACCAAAAAATTTTTTAAAACTAGCCAGGCATGGTGATGTGCACTTGTGGTCCCAGCTACTCAGGAGGCTGAGGTAAAAAGATTGCTTGAGCCCGGGAGGTTGAAGGTGCAGTAAGCCATGATTGCACCACTCCAGCCTGAGTGACAATGTAAGACAGGGTCTCGCTCTGTCACCCAGGCTGGTCTCAAACTCCTGGGCTCAAGCCCTATATATTTTTACTGTGGGTCAAGGTAAGGAAAAACAGCCACCGTTTGGTAAATGCTGCCAACCTTTTTTTTTTTTTTTTCTTTTTTAATTTTTAGAGGGAGGGTCTCACTATGTTGCCCAGGATGGTCTTAAACTCCTAGGCTGAAGCAATCCTCCTGCCTCAGTCTTCCAAAATGCTGGGATTACAGGCATGAGCCACCTCTACGGGCCCGCCAATCTTTTATGTCATGGCACACACAGAAAATTATTTGTTCAGTGAAAATGGTATTTATTTGGCTCACTGGGGCAAACAGATTAATCTTATTGGGGGTCAAGAGGCGACCAGTCTGGGGTGGTGGTTCACACCTGTAATCCTAACACTTTTGGGAGTGTTAGGTGGGTGGATGACTGAGGTCAGGAATTTAAGACCAGCTTGGCCAATATGGTGAAACCCCATCTCTACTAAAAATACAAAGCTTAGCTGGGCGTGGTGGCAAACATCTGTAGTCCCAGCTACTCTGGAGGCTGAAGCATGAGAATTGCTTGAACCCGGGAGGTGGAGGCTGCAGTGAGCAGAGATCGTGTCAATGCACTCCACCCCGGGAGACGGGCAAGACGCTGTATCAAAAATAAATAAATAATAAATAAAATTATACACAGAAAAAAACAGGTGAAAAGTTCAGGGGCTCAGCTGCCCCAGACCCTGCCTGCTGGTATCTGAGGCCGACCTGCACTCCTCCCTAGCACATCGCTAAGATGTGCTCCAGTGTGGAGAATACGAGCAATCATACTGCAGTGTAAAAGAGATCTGGAGACAGGCAGACAGGAGTATGAGGCCGGAGGAGAGGTCTGAGTACTGAGACCTGGGCCCAGGGGGGCCTCCAGCTGCTCACCTGGTTCAGCAATAAACCATTGTTGAACTCTTCGGTTTGAGTTTTGAGTTCTGGTACCTTCCAGCCCCAAAGTCATGGGAGCTGCCCAAGAAGTGTGTTCACATGGTCATATGTTTTTGTAAAACTTAGCAATTCTGGACATTGTAGCCGGAGCTGGTCAAGCTTGTTATCTCTCCACAGCAACTTCCTCTTCTTGTCATTTCCCCTCCTGTCAGGAGGCCTCGCTGTGGCCACAGTATTGTGAATGAATAATTGTGGGTTTTCTTTTTTTTTTTTGAGATAGAGCTTTCCTCTCCTTGCCCAGGCTGGAGTGCAGTGGCTTGATCTCAGCTCACTGCAACCTCCGTCTCCTGGGTTCAAGGGATTCTCCTGCCTCAGCCTCCCGAGTAGCTGGGATTGCAGGTGCACGGATTACAGGCGCTTACAGGTGCACACCACCACACCCGGCTAGTTTTTGGTACTTTTTAGTAGAAACGGGGTTTCTCCATGTTAGCCAGCTGGTCTTGAACTCCTGACCTCAGGTAATCCGCCGACCTTGGCCTCCCAAAGTGCTGGGATTACAGGTGTGAGCCACTGCGCCCAGACTAATTTTTGTATTTTTATAGAGATGGGATTTTGCCATGTAGTCCAGGCTGGTCTCAAACTCCTGGCCCCAAGTGATCCACCCACCTTGGCCTCCCAAAGCGCTGGGATTACAGGTGTGAGGCACGGCGCCAGGCCTGGATTTTGCTTTTCATTTATTTATTTTTTTTTTTTTTCTGAGATGGAGTCTTGCTCTGTCACCTAGGCTGGAATGTAGTGGCATGATCTTGGCTCACTGTAACATCTGCCTCCCAGGTTCAAGCGATTCTCCTGCCTCAGCCTCCCGAGTAGCTGGGATTACAGGTGCCCGCCACCATGCCCGGCTAATTTTTGTATTTTTAGTAGAGATGGGGTTTCACCATGTTGGCCAGGCTGGTCTTGAACTCCTGACCTCAGGTGATCCACCTGCCTTGGCCTCCCAAAGTGCTGGAATTACAGGCGTGAGTCACAAACCCCGGCCTGCTTTTCCTTTTTAAATTTATATATTATTTATTTTCTTATTTTTATTTTATTTTATTTTGAGATGGAGTCTCACTCTGTCACCCAGGCTGGAGTGCAGTGGTGCAATCTCAGCTCACTGCAAGCTCCGCCTCCTGGGTTCACACCATTCTGTTGCCTCAACCTCCCGAGTAGCTGGGACTACAGGCGCCCGCCACCACGCCCGGCTAATTTTTTTTTTTTTGTATTTTTAGTAGAGACGGGGTTTCACCGTGTTAGCCAGGATGGTCTTGATCTCCTGACCTCGTGATCCGCCCGCCTCAGCCTCCCAAAGTGCTGGGATTACAGGCGTGAGCCACCGCGCCCGGCTCTAGATCCTATTTTTTTATACAAATAGAACTATATGTATACAGCATTCTGTGCTTAATAACCCTTGACAATCTTTCCGTATCAGCACATAGTCTGACTTGATTCTTTTTAAAGACTGCAGAGATTGCAGGCGCCAAAATACATCTAACCACTGGGGCAGATTTCATCATGACCATCCTTAATCCACTGTACTTGTCCTGCAAGGTCCAACCTGGTATTGCAAGGACCTCACAGAACGCTGCTGTTTCCTGATCTTTTCTAGTGAGGCAGCTTTGATTCTTCACATAGGAGACCTCCCTGGAAAGCGAAGTCAAGCAGGTGGATGTAGAGGTTGGCCACCACGGTCAGGAAGGCAGCCGTCTACTGAAAAGCAAACTCTAATTATTTAACATTAACGACTACCGGAACCACCACGTGAGAAGTGCGGCCCCGTCTCTCCGCCTCACGGATTCAGCTCGGAGGTGCAGGGGTTTGGTGGGGAGCGGTTAGGGAATGACAGCTGCCCCGTGGAGGACGCCCAGGTCTGGGTCACAAGCTGACAGGAGTCAGCCTTATTCTGTAAGTCCTAGTTATCAGGCTGCCGGTCTCGTGCCGTGCCCAGTCCCACTCAGCCTTCAATCTTCCGGCCGGGACCCCGCTGGGCGCTAAGGGGGGAGCGGCGCCACTGCGAGGCCGGAGAGGAGGCTGCGAGGGGCGCCCGGCCGGCCCGCGAAAGTGGTGGGAGCCAGGCGGGGCACATGGCCTTCCCTCCCCATGCGGGACTCCCCCCGCCCCCCCGGGCTCAGCGCTGGGAGTGGTGAGATGGGTGGCGGGGTAATCCGACGCCGCCAGCCCACCGCGTCCCCAAGAGCCGGGGCCTCTAGTTCAGTTAAACGCCCGAGTCACACAAGCGCCCCATAAACGTCTGCTGAGTGAACGAAAGCTCCCCATCCACCAGGGGATGGGGACTGCTCCGCGCTCCCACGCCATGTCCAGGTCGCATTCGGCCAGCGGGACTTCCCTTAACGCGCGCCCGGGGTCCCCAATATCGCGCCCCTGCCAGGAGCGGAACTGTTTATTTCTGTCCGGCTGAAGAGCGGAGTGGGGATGGCACAAGCCGATTGGTTATGCAAAATGTGGAGCCAATTCCGGCGTATGATCCAGGAGACTACAAGTTCCAGAATGCATCCTTCCTCCAGCATAGGGCGAGGCCGAGGCTGCGGGGGCCTCGGGAATTGTAGTCTTCATCTTGTTTGTTACGCAGGCGGAATTGGAAAGAAGAAGGAAACTATTACCACGTGACGTTCGGGTCAGGTGGTTGAGCCAGCCTCCGCACTCGAGCTGTGATTGGCTGACTCTAATAAGAAGACGCCACTAGGGGCGGGGCGAAGAGGGGCGCAAGCTCACTGCGTTTTGAGTCTCGGGACCCCTGTCGGAGAGACTATGGCGCTCAACAAGAATCACTCGGAGGGCGGCGGAGTGATCGTCAATAACACCGAGAGGTGAAAACACTGCGGAAGGATCCTGGAGAACCAAAGTTCGGGTGTCGAGCAAGTGGGCGGTGGGCAGTGGGTGGTGGGGAATAAGCCCCTGAAGAGGGAGCACTGATGGAGTGAGGTTGGGGGGGAACGGCTGGGGGCGGGGTTGGAGGATGGTGGGTGGGCCTTGGGGGAGGGCCCGGGAGGTTGTGATCAGCTGGGAGGTGGAGGTGGGACATCTGCTTGGGGACCTGGTATGGGGCGACCGGTGGGGCCTAGGGGTGATTCTTGAACCCCTTCCTAGACTTGTGATTTCAGTAGCTGGGAGGAGCCCCAAACAAAAATAATTGTCACTTATTGGATGTCTACAACGTTACTACGTGTCAGGCTCTGCGTCTTTTCTACCTTATTTAATAAATTCTGTACAGTACAATCTACTACTGTCCACATTTCACAGGTAGGGAAAGTGGGGGGCAGAAAGGTTAAGTAACTTGCCCGAGATCGCAACTCTGTAATTAACAGAGATGGTAATTCCAGGAAAGGAGTCTTGACTCCAAAGTTAATAGGATTAACCACCAGCATACAGGCTTCCAGTATGTTCCAGAACTGTTCAGGTTCCGGGTAAGAAACTGAGGTCCCAGAGGTAAAATTAAACAGATGACGTTTGTCAGATGTCTAACGGTTCCTGGCACTGTGTGGGTCCGTAAAGTCATTCCCTTGCCTCTCTCTTGAATGCCTGTTGGTTTGGGTCACCTCGGAGGGCAGAGGTCTCTTGATTCAAGGTTCTTTCCACTCCATCCTCCCCACCCCTTGCTCATTGCATCCTGTCTCTCCTCCAATCTCTGCCAAGAAAAGCCTTAAATGGCCTCTCTCTCCTTTTGTTCCTTGGGTATTGAAAATCAGACCAGCCAGCCCTGGGTTGAACTATGCTGACCCTGAATTGCCTCTTGAAGGCAGAAGGAGCTTAGGAGGCACCTGAGTCCCCAAAGGAGACATTGTGGAGTCAGAGCCCTGTACCCAGCTAAGGCCAGCATCCATCTGCCCTGTGACTTGGGAATGTTTGATGAGTCAGAGGAAAATGCCTAGAGTGACCCAGCTTGCTCACTTTCCCTCTATCTTACCCGCTCAGAGTCTGATGGGCCCAGCCTGTTGATGGTAAATCCTTCTTTTCTCTGAGCGGTACTTCTCTTCTCTTCTTTTTTTTTTTTTTTTTTTTTTTTTTTGAGATGGAGGCTTGCTCTGTCACCCAGGCTGGAGTGCAGTGGTACGATCTCAGCTCACTGCAACCTCTGCCTCCTGGGTTCAAGCGATTATCCTGCCTTAGCCTCCCCAGTAGCTGGGATTACAGGCACCAGCCACTACACCCAGCTAATTTTTTGTATTTTTAGTAGAGACAGGGTTTCACCATGTTGGCCAGGCTGGTCTCGAACTCCTGACCTCATGATCCGCCCTCCTCAGCCTCCCAAAGTATTGGGATTACAGGAGTGAGCCACCGTGCCCAGCCACTTTTCTTATATCAGTTGTTTCCCACTTACCCTCCCAGTCAGAGAAAGTTGTGATATATGGGGGGGAGGCCGAAGACAAACAGAACCGTGTGAACCTTTTTATCATGTAATCAGAGACACCTCACACTGTTTTGTTGCATCTCTGTGTGTGAGTCAGTTCCCAGGCCTGGCCACCTTTTTGTGCCATTTGGCAACATCTCTGGGGACTGTTTTCCTTTCTGTCTCTGTGGAAATTGCTGAGACAGGAATGTATCTATCCTGCTGGGCCTTCTACCTGGCTTAGGGCTCACTCCTGCTAAGTAAGGTGTACCTTGTTTTAGAAAGTGTTTCAGCCTCCTGTCTGAATAAGTTGTATCCATAACAATTGAAGTATAAGTCCAGTGTTCAGAATTTGTTTTTTGTTTTTTTGGGTTTTTTTGTTTTTTTTGTTTTTTTGTTTTTTTTTTTGAGACGGAGTCTTGCTCTGTCCCCCAGGCTGGAGTGCAGTGGCGCAATCTCGGCTCACTGCAAGCTCTGCCTCCCGGGTTCACGCCATTCTCCTGCCTCAGCCTCCCGAGTAGCTGGGACTACAGGCGCCCGCCAACACGCCCGGCTAATTTTTTGTATTTTTAGTAGAGATGGGGTTTCACCGTGTTAGCCAGGATGGTCTCGATCTCCTGACCTCGTGATCCGCCCGCCTCGGCCTCCCAAAGTGCTGGGATTACAGGCTTGAGCCACCGTGCCCGGCCAGTGTTCAAAATTTGATAATTAGGCTGGGCATGGTGGTTCATGCCTGTAATCCCAGCACTTTGGGAGGCCAAGGTGGGTGGATCACTTGAGGTCAGGAGTTTGAAACCCTCCTGACCAACACGGTGAAACCTTGTCTCTACTAAATACAAAAAATTAGCCGGGCGTGGTGGCGCATGCCTGTAATCCCAGCTACTTAGGAGGCTGAGGCAGGAGAATCGCTTGAACCCGGGAGGTGGAGGTTGCAGTGAGCTGAGATCATGCCATTGCACTGCAGCCTGGGCAACAAGAGTGAAACTCCATCTCAAAAAAAAAAAAAATTATAATTAAAATAGTGAACATTACTCTTCAAGTTGTGAACTCCTTTGACAATGATGAAAGCTGTGGACTCTCCTCCCAGAAAAATGCACATATGACGTACATGATCATCTCAAGGGGTTCATGGACTTTCCTGCAAACCCAGCTTAAGAACCCAGGTTTAAAAGAACCCTGAAGGAGGTCTTATTATGATCTGTATAGTCATGTCTTAGACATGTGTATATATTAGGCTTGAAAAACAAACCAGCAAAAACAGAACATCTATCACAAGGACTTAAAAGAAAATAGAAGAGTTGGCCGGGTGCGGTGGCTCACGCCTATAATCCCTGCACTTTGGGAGGCTGAGGCGGGTGGATCACGAGGTCAGGAGATCGAGACCATCCTGGCTAACACGGTGAAACCCCGTCTCTACTAAAAATACAAAAAATTAGCCGGTCGTGGTGGCGGGTGCCTGTAGTCCCAGCTACTTGGGAGGCTGAGGCAGGAGAATGGCTTGAACCCAGGAGATGGAGCTTGCAGTGAGCCGAGATCGCGCCACTGCACTCCAGCCTGGGTGACAGAGCAAGACTCTGTCTCAAAAAAAAAAAAAAAAGAAAGAAAGAAAATAGAAGAGTTAAGTCAGATTATCTAACCTGCTTGAGGTACGACGGCCTCTCCAGGGCCCTGTAGCTCTGCTACCATGTTGATCATTTGGGGGCTGTATAAGCGGGGTTTGGGAAATTTTACAGAACCCCCAACCTGCTCATTTCTTCCATGGCTATATTAACGGGTTTTTTGTTGGTTTTTAGTTTTTTTTTTTTTTTTGAGACGGAGTCTCGCTCTGTCGCCCGGGGTGGAGTGCAGTGGCGCAATCTCGGCTCACTGCAAGCTCCGCCTCCCGGGTTCACGCCATTCTCCTGCCTCAGCCTCTCCGAGTAGCTGGGACTACAGGCGCCCGCCACCACGCCCGGCTAATTTTTTGTATTTTTTAGTACAGACGGGGTTTCACCGTGGTCTCGATCTCCTGACCTTGTGATCCACCCGCCTCAGCCTCCCAAAGTGCTGGGATTACAAGCGTGAGCCACCGCGCCCGGCCGGTTTTTAGTTTTTTTGTAGAGATGGGGTCTCGCCGTGTTCCCCAGGCTGGTCTCAAAAACCTAGGCTCAAGCGATTCACCCACCTCAGCCTCCCAAAGTGCTGAGATTACAGGTGTGGGCCACCGCGCCTGGCCCTATGAATGGCTTTATTTGTTTATTTGTTTTTGAGACAGAGCTTTTCTCTTGTTGCCCAGGCTGGAGTGCAATGGCACCATCTCAGCTCACTGCAACCTCTGCCTCCTGGGTTCAAGCTATTCTCCCACCTCAGCCTCCTGAGTAGCTGGGATTACAGGTGCCCGCCACAATGCCCAGCTAATTTTTTTGTATTTTTAGTAGAGATGGGGTTTCACCATGTTGGCCAGGCTGGTCTCAAACTCCTGACCAGGGGTGATCCTCTTGCCTCGGCCTCCCAAAGTGCTGGGATTACAGGTGTGAGCCACTGCACCTGGCCCTATGAATGGTTTTAATGCAGCACTGTTGAGAGGTTATGAGAGCTGATGTGCCGGGCAGCTGCTTGGGAGAAAGGCCCAGTGTCTGGGTGACATCGCATCTCCATACTGTCTCATCAAGGCTTTTCCTCTTTTCTCATCACAGCATCCTAATGTCCTATGATCATGTGGAACTCACATTCAATGACATGAAGAACGTGCCAGAAGCCTTCAAAGGGACCAAGAAAGGCACCGTCTACCTTACCCCTTACCGGGTGAGTCGCACAGCAGGACAGTTGGTTGAGATGCTTGTTACTGTTGGAGGTGACGTGAGTCTTAGTCTCAGGTCCGCCTCAGCCTCATGAGTCAAGTGGCCTCTGAACCCTGGTGCATGTTAGAGCCTAACTCTGCCTGTTTCTCTGTCATATGCTCCTGGATTCCAGAACCACCAGGCTGTTTGTGTAACTGACCTGACCACTGGCCAGTGAACCCATGTAAATTCCAGAACCACTGGTGCAAAATCTCTATAGAGTTGGATGCAGCCGCTGGCATGACTTGGGCCTGGAGGCCAGAGACTATTATTATTAATATTTTGTTTTCTGTGAGAGTAGCCCATGAAGCCCTGTGCATATCCAGAGTGAGAAATCCAGTAAACAGGGTACAGTTGTGTGACACAGCCTCCGGACTGGGCAGAGAGCCCGGTACCACCCCGCAGAATGACAAATGCCAGGCTGCAGAATGGGCCCTGCCTGAGAGTTACCCACGTGGACTCTGAGAGGTTGAGAAAAACAAATGGATGTTCTTGGAAAAGGATTGCTGTCTGTGGCTACTGAAGATTTAGACTCAAAGACAGGCTGGCACAGAGGCTCATGCCTGTAATCCCAGCACTTTGAGAGGCCAAGGCAGGCGGATCACTTGAACTCGGGAGTTCGAGACCAGCCTGGTCAACATGGCAAAACCCCATCTCTACCAAAAATATAAAAATTAGCTGGGTGTGGTGGCACATGCCTGTAGTCCCAGCTACCCGAGAGGCTAAGGTGGAGAATAACTGGAGCCTGGAGAGGTTGAGGCTGCAGTGAACTGGGATCATGCCACTGCACTCCAGCCTGGGCAACAGAGTGAGACCCTGCCTAAAAAAAAAAAGACTTAGACTCAAAGACAGCTGGAAGAAGAGGAGCACATTTTCAAGTTTTAATCTCCATGACTTAGCAAAGACAGGGGAGTCTCAAAACCCCATCTCTGGAGGCTCAAGTTGGCATCTTCAGTCACAGATTAAAGTCGTGGGTTTAAAACCCTGGCTGGGGCCGGGCACGGTGGCTCATGCCTGTAATCCCAGCACTTTGGGAGGCCGAGGTGGGCAGATGACGGGGTCAGGAGATTGAGACCATCCTGGCTAACGCGGTGAAACCCCGTCTCTACTAAAACTACAAAAAATTAGCCGGGCGTGGTGGCGGGTGCCTGTAGTCCCAGCTATTCTGGAGGCTGAGGCAGGAGAATGGCGTGAACCCGGGAGGCGGAGCTTGCAGTGAGCTGAGATCATGCCACTGCACTCCAGCCTGGGCGGTAAGAGCGAGACTCCGTCTCAAAAAAAAAAAAAAGAAAAGAAAAGAAAAAAGAAAACCCAAGGGTTTCTCCAGGCACAGGCTCCGGGAGAGCTCTTGTTGCTGTTTATAGCCCCCCTCAATGGGAGCTAGCGACCTGCTGCACCATCATTGTCAGTTCTGGAGAGCTCAGGCTGGAGACCCCCCCGCTTTCAGGAACCCATCTCTGCCTTGCCTCTGCCTGTCGTTCCCTAGCTTCGTAGGCCCCTTCACTTAGGCAACACCGCCACCACCTCCCCACCACCATGTCAGTGACAAAGCAGTCTGCCCTGCTCATAGATTCTGTGACCAGCACGTTTTTCTCCCGTGTACGTGAGCCCGGTCTCTCCAGGCTGTGGTGAGCCTTTTCCCTTTCCAAAGCTCTCTCCAGGAGCGTCTGGCACAGAGAGAGCTGTGGGGCTGCTGTACCCTGGCACTGGGAGCAGACTGGTCACTCCTAGGAAGCAGGCGGGAAGCATGGCAGCGTGGGCTGTGCTTCCGGTACTGATGGCCTCACCCTCTCTCCCTGCAGGTCATCTTTTTGTCCAAGGGCAAGGATGCCATGCAGTCCTTCATGATGCCATTTTATCTCATGAAAGACTGTGAGATCAAGCAGCCCGTATTTGGTGCAAACTACATCAAGGGAACAGTGAAGGCGGAAGCGGGAGGTAGGTGATGAGAACTCGAGGACACGGATGGGGCCTCCAGGGAGGTGCCCTGGGAGCCTCTGACTGCCGCTGTGGGGGCGTCCCCTTCAGACCCTTATCGCCCTAGCCATGACCTCTTCCCAGCTCTGGGCCGCCAGCTGGTAGGGTTTGATTGCCAAGAACTGGGGAAAATGCTGGCATGAAAGACGGCAGCTCAGATCAGCTTTTCAGAGCGTGAAGTCTGCAGAAGCCTGCAGACTAAGACGCTTAGTGGGACTTGGCGAGCGCATACACATTTTACACTCAGGAAGGAGCTGCATCAGGTTCTTGAGAGGGGCCTTTTCATGAGACCCAGGAAGAGGCAGCTGCCTCTGTGAAGCCAGTCACCCTGCCTTGGGGCTGGCTTTTTGGCAGGCCCCAGAACCCTCTGCATTGAACTTGCCTTCCCCTTGACACCCAGCCAGGCCCGCCCTTGCTATTGCGGCGCCCTTGGTCCCCCTTTAGGCAGAAGCCAGGCTAGAGGGGCCGGAGTCTGTCCTTGGGCCCCCTTAGGATGAGAGGTCTGCTCTGAATTTTAAGGTCGGTTGTGGCTGAGTGGGCTTGTTCCTGTGAAGCTGCCGAGTGCTTGACTGGGGGCGGAGAGAAACCTTGATGTTGGTTCTAAAACCAAATCAAGGTGGCCTTGGCACCCGTGTACATATTGGGCCAGCGGTGGGAGGACAGGCTTGTTCCAGGAAGGAGAGGCCCTTGTTCCAAAGCGGGAAGGGAAGCGGGTACAGCAGGGCCAGGCTGGGCTACAGTGCCGGCTCCTATGCAGGCAGCAGGCTGGAAACCGTGGCACCGGGAAGTCCCCATCACAGTGCAGGCCTAGCCCCCGCAGGCCTCCCGGGCGTTGGACGAAGCCCTGGAGAGGAAGACAGCCATCTCTTTGGGCATAAATTTTCTTTTCCTGTGCTGTTTATTCACTGTCCTTCCCCTCTCAGGTGGCTGGGAAGGCTCTGCTTCCTACAAGTTGACTTTCACGGCAGGGGGCGCCATTGAGTTCGGACAGCGGATGCTCCAGGTGGCATCTCAAGGTATCCAGGCTCCGAAGATTAGGGGCTAAGGACACACTGAACATATAGGGGTTTGGTTTGAGTTTCTTCCTTTTTGTTTTGTTTTTTCAAGAACTCAAGAGGTAAGTGTCTGGGCACCAGGCTGACCAGGCCTAGGAGTTGGGAAGGAAAGCTGTCATTGGCATCAGCTCTGTCCTGTACCTCAGAGGCTGCATTTCCCTGCCTGGAGCAGGTGGATGACGTTTTGACAAAGCTGTTTGGACTCAAGGACTCTTTACTATGGCCTCATAAAACAAACACTAAACCAACCATTAAACTGCGGTTCTGCAGCCATTGAAAATGACCGAGGGATGGGCCAGCAGACATCCTCCACCAGCTCACTCCTACCCCAGCCCCGAGCCTCCCTCCCGGCCTCTGTCCACCCTCCACCCTTGCCCTTGACCTCCCTTGCCTTCCCCTGGCTCTGACCTCTCCCGTCCTCTCTCATTCCTGACCAAGGTGGCCCCCCGAGTATGGGTGGAGGGTGGAGTGGGATGGACAGGGCATGCCTGCTGAGCACATTCCCGAGACCCAGTAGCTCCCATCTGCAGGCAGCGGGGCCGCGCTCTCCCCGCCCCAAGGCAGGCCACGCTCATTTCTCTTTCCCCCTGTACTTGTAGCCTCCAGAGGTGAAGCCCCGAATGGAGCCTATGGTTACTCTTACATGCCCAGCGGGGCCTATGTCTATCCCCCACCAGTCGCCAATGGGATGTACCCCTGCCCTCCTGGCTACCCCTATCCACCACCCCCGCCTGGTGAGTGTGTCCTTTGCTGCCCACCCTCCCCTCATGAGCCCACCTACCCAGGCTCCCCCCAGGCCAGGGAGCCCTCATTCCTTGAGCTGCTTCAGGACTAACGAAGGAGATGGAGAGGCCCCCCCTCGGAGGGGGCCACAGCCGGGTGCTCACCGTGTCCTTGTTGCTCTCTCACCGAGCAGAGTTCTATCCGGGACCTCCCATGATGGACGGGGCCATGGGATACGTGCAGCCCCCACCACCGCCCTACCCTGGGCCCATGGAACCTCCAGTCAGCGGCCCCGATGTCCCTTCCACTCCTGCAGGTGAGGGCCCTTGGGTGCTGGCAGCCCTTCAGGACCAGCCCTCTCCTCCCCAAGGTCGCACAGAGAGCCTCAGAATGGCCAGACACTGCTGAGAGCCGCAGATGATCGATGACCCCCGGACTGCCCCAGGGGCCCAGCAGGGCTGTGGCCTGGTGGAGCGGATCGAGATTCTGGCCGCACTCCCATCCCTTAGCTACCCGTGTGCCCTAGGCGGGGAAGGTCACCCTGTGTGCCTCTTGATCCTCTCATCTACACTCAGTTGGTCGGTCACAGTGGCACCTGGGGGGTTGGCTCAAGGATTAGATGAGGTGAGACATGCGATGGGCCTGGAAAGGACCGTGCCAGCGCGTGGCACGTGCTCAGGAAACCTCACCTGCTGCTCTCATTGGTGGAACTGGATCCCCAGCACCAGCTGCCCCGAGCCATGGGGGCCCGGGGTCTCTTGGCTGAGCTCAGGGGGAGGAGAACTTGTCACCGACACCGGGTGTGTTTGCTCTCACAGCCGAAGCCAAGGCCGCAGAAGCAGCTGCCAGCGCCTATTACAACCCGGGCAATCCTCACAACGTCTACATGCCCACGGTGAGAGGGCGTGGCAGTGCCAGTGCAGCCCCGCAGCCGCAGATGCTGGGAGCCGCGGGGGAAGACCGCGCCGTGTTTTAAACCTTCTAACGCAAATCTCCCCTTTCTCCCTTCTTTAGAGCCAGCCTCCGCCACCTCCCTACTACCCACCGGAAGATAAGAAGACCCAGTAGGCCCTCCTGCCTCCCTGCCTCCCACCCTCATCTCTCTACCCTACCCCTCCCATCGAGGCCGCGCTGGGGCTTGGGGAGGGGAGGGGGCGCCTTGTTCTCCCTCCAGGTCTGATCATAAACAATTACCAGGAACTAGCATTGTGGGACGTTAGGGCCCCCGGCCTCGGGAGAGCTTCCCATGCCAGCCTGGAGCCCACGACACTGCCCAGCATACCTCCCCTCACCGTCTGGGGCTCTCCTGGGAGCACGGGGCATCCCCTGTTCCAGTTTCACTCTCAGCTTCTCCCCTCGAAGGGACTCTCTGGCCATCTCCTCCACCGCAGTCCAGCTCCCTCAGTCTGGCACCCACTGCTACACTCAGCCTCATGAGCCACTTCAGACCAGCCAGGTGTCTTCCCCGGCCCTGCCAGACCCTGCTCACATTCCCTCTGCTGGTCTGTGCTGGTCTCAGAAGGCCACCGCGCCCGCATTCCACTCAGCCAGGGTCCAGCTGCAGCCCCCGCCACCCTTCCTTCCCTTCCCTATCCTGGGTCATGTTGTTGCCACCCTGTGTGACTTTCGAAGCTGTAAAATGAGCTTCCAGGGCTTGGGTGGCGTCGGGGCAGAGCCACCGAGGCTGGGAGGAAGCCCTTCTGCCTTTTGCTGGTGTTTCTGGAATTTGCTTTCCCTCACCTCTCACTTCCCTCTAGAAGGAGCTTCCCGACTGGAACCAGAGAATGCATGGCTGCTGGGTGGGGCCGGGAACAAGGGCCCCTGACCCTGTGTGCTGGCCGGGACCTGCCACCAGCCCCCAAGCCTGCTTCTTCCCCTTAAGCTTCGTGCCCCTGGATGCGCTAACATTCACTCTTGTTTGTTCCTGGACTGGCCATGAAGTGAGGAGATAGTTATTTAAAGAGAATTCCCTATTTATTTGACAAAAAAATCCAGTTAATATATTAATGTGAAATAAACCCTGTTTGCACCTTGATTTGTTTGCTGAAAATGTGAAATAGTAAAAATGAAATAACTGGACCCTTTCTGGCTCTGCGTGTGGTGACCCGGGGGTCTCTTCCGGAAGGAGAGCCGTGTGGCCACCGAGGGCCATGGAGGCTTCCGGGACGGTTTCCTCCCACAGGAGGATCCCCGTTCTCACGGGCCAGCCTGTCTGGTCCCCAAGACAGCTCTGGCCTCTGGAGCCGGTTCTTACGGTCGTCGCTCAGCAGCTGTGTCCCTCCGCCACCGAGTCCCCAGGGCCTGGCTGGGACAGAGGTGGATGTGGCCCAGCGTTGGCCTTGATGGGAGGGGTTGGGGCCGCCACCTTGTCCCCTGCTGGCTCCTCGAGGAATGGCAGCCCTGGCCTAAGTCCTGGTTGCTGGAGGGAGGAGGCTGAGTCAGCCCTGGAGCACGTCAGGACCTGTGACAGGGACACTGAGGTAGCCGAGCCGGCTCGCCACCACCCACATCACGTGCCCTGCTGTGAACTTGAAAGGACAGGAGGGTGGGAAATGGCCAAAGGTGGTGGCCAGGCCCACGCGTCCCCGTCCCCCAGCCCAGCACTGGGCACAGGCTGGGCAGGCCACAGAGCTCTAGGAAAGCCCCATGTGCTGAGGCACGTTTTCCTGTCCCCCGGGAGCCAAGTCTGTCATCAGGAGAGATCAGGCAGCAGCCGCTCTGCCTCCTCCTCCTGGCCAGCCTGGCCCAGAGCTCTCTGGGACTTGGCTAAGCCCCCTTCAAGGGCATCCGAAGGGAGCACCCTCCTGACCGCCAGGGTTGGGGCAGGGGCACAGGGCTGTCCCTGCCCAGCACAGCTTGGCTCCGTCATCTCCATGGAATGTCACCTGTGGGGCCAGGCAGGCTGAGCAACTGGCTGTCCTCCAGGGAGACGCCTCTTGGGAGCCCCCACCCCGGGCTCCACCCCACCCCACCCCGCCCTGCCCAACGTCTGGAGGCACTCGAGGAAGTGGGGTGAGAACCCCCTGGGCCCAGGTCAGCTTCCCTCAGGGTCCAGCCCAGCCTGGGCACAGCACATGGATGGGGCAGGATGCTGCCCGCCTGTTCTGGGCCCCCCCCGCCCCCTGCTGAGAGCGTTGGCCCCTTCCTAGGGCCTCTGTGGGAGGGTGGGGCGGGGCCAGGCCTGCCCACGGGGTCCATCTTCTGCTCCAGCCAGAGGAGGGTCCTGTAAGGATCCCGGCTGGGGAGGGTGCAGGGGGCCTGGGAGACCGCCTCTCCGAAGCGGTGAAACCCTCACCCTTCCGTCCCTCCCAGCCACCGTCCCTACACCCTCCCCTGACAGAGGGTGGCAGCCCCAGGCTCTTTGCATAATCCTGTGGCTTCGATGTCTTCAACCAGCACCAGCGGACAGGGAAGGGCAGAGAAGGCCACCATGGCGACACTCCTCTCCCGTCCGCAGCCGCGCCCTCCCCTCTTGCGCCAGGCCATCAAGATAAGGCGCCGCAGAGTCAGAGATCAGGATCCCCTGCCCCAGATGGCCCCAGAGGTAGGAGCGACCTCACTGGGGGGAGAGCTGGCCTTGGGGAGCACTGCGGTCTCGGGTGCAGGTGCCCTGCTGTCTGGCCCCACCTCTCAAAGGCTGGGACTGGGGACCAGGGACCTTCCCCTGCCTGCCACACTCTGGGGAGAGCCTCCGGGCCAGCAGAGCAGGGGCTGCCAGGTGGACTCTGGGCCACTGTGGGCCTCAGGCCCTGTGGTCTGAGCCTCTCTGAAGCCCTCCCTCCCGGTGGGCCTGACCCCATCCTCTGCTCCTCCAGCTTCAGAGGAGCCGACTCCGTTAGGCGGGGATGTCCCTGCTGTGGGGTGAGCTGTTCAGGGAGCAGCAGACCCCTAGGCCGGCGTGGCACCCCCCTCACCTCCGCTGTGGAGCCTCACTTCCGCTGCTGGGTGAGGAGCAGCCGCCACTGATAAGCAGAACTGTTTCCTCTGGGGAAGGGAGGGAGGTGGGGTGCGGATGTGGAGGGCTCACGCTGCTGGGCATCCATGGACCTCAGCCACGGCGGGCCAGGGGACGGACCTCCAGGAGGCCTGCTGGGGGAACAGGTGCGGGGCATCAGTGGGGCTGGAGGCCGGGGTGCTGGGGCCCCATACCCTTGGCCTGGTTCAGGCCTCAGAGCAGCCGTTCCTGTCCATCTGAGCCTGCTCTGGGCCTCCCGGGACACTCCGCCTTTCCACCTTGCTCTGCAGATCCAGCCTCCGTCCCACCACTTCTCCCCCAAACAGGTAAGAGTCGGAGCGTTGGGGTGCAGAGAGGTGGGGAGGGCGGCTGTGTGTCCTCCTGCTGGCCGACGCTGATGGCAGCAAGCAACTTGCGGTGGGGAGGGGACTCCTGGGTCTCAACTCCCTCTGCTGCACAAGCCACCCCTTGTCCTGCCCTTAGTGAGAGGTGGTGGTGCTAGGGGTGGCTGGTGGGGTCCCCAAGGTGACCCCATGTGTCTCAGCGGGCCCTGCTCTACGAGGACGCACTCTACACTGTCTTGCACCGCCTGGGTCAGCCTGAGCCCAACCATGTGACGGAGGCCTCTGAGCTGCTGCGATACCTGCAGGAGGTGAGCCCAGCTCCCACCCCACCCCCCTTCCTGCAGCTGCCCTGTCCCGTGCCCCCAGCCACCCACCAGCCTGCCTCTCCACCAGGCCTTCCACGTGGAGCCTGAGGAGCACTGGCAGACGCTGCAGCGGGTCAGGGAACTCGAGGTAACTTGGGGCCAGGGCCACCCTGGGCAAGGAAGGGCCTGGGAAGCCCAGCCCCCTCAGGGACTGAGGCTGTGCCTCCTGTCCCTCCAGAAGCCAATATTTTGTCTGAAGGCAACAGTGAAACAGGCCAAGGGCATTCTGGGCAAAGATGTCAGTGGTGAGCACGGGGTGGGGTCCCCGAGGGGCTTCTTCCTGGCTCCTTCCTCTCCCATCACAGCCTGGCCCAGGACTCTTGGCGGGAGCACCTACCTCCCAGCAGCCCTGCAGCGCTGACCCCCCATGCTGCTGATCCCCTTCCGTCTCCCCAGGAGGAGGCTCAGCCCCGGGCGGGGGTGATGAGGGCCTGTCCCAGGGACCCAGCCGACTCCCTGGCTGCCTCGTCTTCCCCACTCCTCCACAGGGTTCAGCGACCCCTACTGCCTGCTGGGCATTGAACAGCGGGTAGGTGTGCTGGAAGGCAGCCCCGGGTCCCGGCAGCGGCAGAAGGCTGTGGTGAGGCACACCATCCCTGAGGAGCAGACCCACCGCACGCAGGTCATCACCCAGACACTCAACCCCGTCTGGGACGAGACCTTCATCCTGTACGTGGCCGTGCTCCAGCCCCCACTCTGTCCAGGTCTTTCCTGGGTAGCAGGGTCTTCCCCAGACAATGAGATGAGTAGGTCGTCGTGGCTCAGGGGAGGGGGTTTGGCCCTGGGCAAAGACTGGAGGAGAAGCCCATCTCTAGGCACGTTAGATGGACAGTAGGTCAGATGGGACAGAAGGACATCAATGCCACGTGTGCTGATGGGGCAAGGAGGGTCAGGCCCTTGTGGGTGAGTCTGGGGGTGCCTGAAGCCGTACCTGAAAGGAGGCAGGGATGGGTGCAGTGGTTCACACCTGTAATCCCAGCACTTTGGGAGGCCGAGGTGGGCAGATCACTTGAGGCCAGGAGATCGAGACCAGCCTGGCCAACATGGCAAAACCCCATCTGTACTAAAAATACAACAAAGCCTGGGCGTGGTGGCTCACGCCTACAATCCCAGCACTTTGGGAGGCCGAGGAGAGCAGATAATGAGGTCAGGAGATCGAGACCATCCTGGCTAACACGGTGAAACCCCGTCTCTACTAAAATACAAAAAATTAGCCGGGCGTGGTGGCAGGCGCCTGTAGTCTCAGCTACTCAGGAGGCTGAGGCAGGGGAATCGCTTGAACCTGGGAAGCGGAGGTTGCAGTGAGCCGAGATCGCACCACTGCACTCTAGCCTGGTGACAGAGCGAGACTCCGTCTCAAAAAAAAAAAAAAAAAAAAAAAAAAAAAAAAAAAATTAGTGGGGGCCAGGCACAGGGACTCATGCCTGTAATCCCAGCACTTTTGGGAGGCTGAGGCAGGTGGATCACCTGAGGTCAGGAGTTCGAGACCAGCCTGGCCAACACGATGAAGGCCCACCTCTCCTAAAAGTACAAAAATTAGCCAGGTGTGGTGGCTTATGCCTGTAATCCCAGCTACTTAGGAGGCTGAGGCAGGAGAATCACTTGAACCTGGGAGGCGGAGGTTGCAGTGAGCTGAGATCGCGCCACCGCACTCCAGCCTGGGTAACAGAGTGAGACTCTGTCTCAACAACAACAACAAAAAAGCCTGGGCGCGGTGGCTCACGCTTGTAATCCCAGCACTTTGGGAGGCCTAGGCGGGCAGATCATGAGGTCAGAAGCTCAAGACCAGCCTGGCCAACACAGTGAAACCCCATCTCTACTAAAAATACAAAAATTAGCCAGGTGTGGTGGCGGGCGCCTGTAATCCCAGCTACTCGGAAGGCTGAGGCAGGAAAATTGCTTGAACCCGGGAGGCAGAGGTTGCAGTGAGCTGAGATCCTGCCACTGCCATCCTGGGGAACAGAACTAGACTCCAACTCAAAAAAAACAAACAAAAAAAAGGCTGGGCACGGTGGCTCACGCTTGTAATCCCAGCACTTTGGGAGGCCGAGGCGGGCGGATCATGAGGTCAGGAGATCGGGACCACGGTGAAACCCCGTCTCTACTAAAAATACAAAAAATTAGCCAGGCGTGGTGGCGGGCGCCTGTAGTCCCAGCTACTCGGAGAGGCTGAGGCAGGAGAATGGCGTGAACCCGGGAGGTGGAACTTGCAGTGAGCCGAGATTGCGCCACTGCACTCCAGCCTGGGCGACAGAGCGAGACTCCGTCTCAAAAAAAAAAAAAAAAAAAAAAAAGGCAGGGATGCAGCTGGGAGCAGAAGAGTTTGGCAGGGATAGGCTACAACTCCATGGCTCTGGGGCTGTGGTCACTTATGGCTTTGTCTGGGGGCATCCACCCTCCAGGGCCCTCAACCACGCCCTTTTCTCCATACAGGGAGTTTGAGGACATCACCAATGCGAGATTTCATCTGGACATGTGGTGAGTGACCTGGCCTGCCCCTGGGGATGGGAAGGGAAGGGATCTGGGGTGAGAGAGGTGGAACCTCCTCCTGGAAGAGGTCATAGGCACTCTCTCTGCTTCCTTCTCAAACCTCTGTCCTGCCAGGGACCTGGATACTGTGGAGTCTGTCCGACAGAAGCTTGGGGAGCTCACGGATCTGCATGGGCTTCGCAGGTGCGTGTTGCAGGGCTCACAGGGAAGGAGTTGGGGCTCCTTTTGCCCTCCATCCCCCGACATGCACACTGGATGCTGGGGTGCAGGCTCCTTTGGGGCCCAGGTGGCTGCGGCAGTGGGTCCAGCCTGATCCCTTCCGACGCTTGCTGCATCCCCCTCACGGGACCCTGCCTGACGCAGGATCTTTAAGGAGGCCCGGAAGGACAAAGGCCAGGATGACTTTCTGGGGAACGTGGTTCTGAGGCTGCAGGTGAGGAGGATGAGGAAAGGGGCCCAGGATCGAGGCAGAGGGAGGGGTTTGGGAGGGGTTCTGGGGAGAGGCTCTGTGTCCTCACCAAGCTGAGCCTGGGGTCCACCTCCTGTCGCCTCCACTGCCCCTGACTGTGAGGTTCTGACGCTCACGGGCTGGGCATCCCCACCTGCCAGGACCTGCGCTGCCGAGAGGACCAGTGGTACCCCCTGGAACCCTGCACTGAGACCTACCCAGACCGCGGCCAGTGCCACCTCCAGTTCCAACTCATCCACAAGCGGGTAGGTCGGGTCCTGGGCAAGTGGCCGTGCCCAGCTCCTGCGGTGGTCTGCTGGGTTGGGGGGCTGGCTGCACCCGGTGTGAGGCCCTGTCTGCTCACGGAGGCCTCATTGCAGAGAGCCACCGCGGCCAGCCGCTCGCAGCCCAGCTACACGGTGCATCTCCACCTCCTGCAGCAGCTCGTGTCCCATGAGGTCACCCAGCACGAGGTACTGCCCTCCTGGGGCTGGGCGCAGTCGGGGCTGCCCTTCAGGTCCTGACACTCTTCCACCTGCTCCCCTCAGGCGGGAAGCACCTCCTGGGACGGGTCGCTGAGTCCCCAGGCTGCCACCATCCTCTTTCTGCACGCCACACAGAAGGACCTGTCCGACTTCCACCAGTCCATGGCGTGAGTACACAGCCCTGGGCAGAACCCCTGAGCCACGAGCCCCCCACGCCCCCTGCCCTCCTCCAGGCTGGTAGCCCAAAGTGTAATTCTCAGCAGAGTTCCCTTTGGCCCAAAATGTGTGTTTTAAGTTTTGAATCAGTTGCCAACTTTAAAAGGTCTAGAGATTTGGCTGACACGGTGGCCCACTCCTGTAATCCCAGGACTTTGGGAGGCTGAGGCAGGAGGATCACTCCAGCCCAGGAGTTCAAGGCTGCAGTGAGCTATGATCACACCAACACTCCTGCCTGGGCCACAGAGTGAGACCTCATTTCCAAAAAATATTAGAAAAAGCTATCTGGCCGGGCGCGGTGGCTCACGCTTGTAATCCCAGCACTTTGGGAGGCCGAGGCGGGCGGATCACGAGGTCAGGAGATCGAGACCACGGTGAAACCCCGTCTCTACTAAAAATACAAAAAATTAGCCGGGCGTGGTGGCAGGCGCCTGTAGTCCCAGCTACTCGGAGAGGCTGAGGCAGGAGAATGGTGTGAACCCGGGAGGCGGAGCTTGCAGTGAGCTGAGATCGCGCCACTGCACTCCAGCCTGGGCGACAGAGCGAGACTCCGTCTCAAAAAAAAAAAAAAAAAAGTAAAAGCTATCTGGAAGGCCGGGTGCGGTGGCTCACGCTTGTAATCCCAGCACTTTGGGAGGCTGAGGCGGGTGGATCACAAGGTCAGGAGATCGAGACCACGGTGAAACCCCGTCTCTACTAAAAATACAAAAAAAAAAAAAATTAGCCGAGTGTGGTGGCGGGCGCCTGTAGTCCCAGCTACTCGGAGAGGCTGAGGCAGGAGAATGGCATGAACCCGGGAGGCGGGGCTTGCAGTGAGCTGAGACTGCGCCACTGCACTCCAGCCTGGACGACAGAGCGAGACTCCATCTCAAAAAAAAAAAAAAGAAAAAGCTATCTGGAGAGTTCACGTACCATCCAGATCTCCAGCTTTTCGTGAAACACAAGTGCTGGAACTGCAGGGCCATCGTTTTGCTGCTTTTTTTTTTTTTTGAAACGGAGTTTCACCCTTGTTGCCCAGGCTAGAGTGGAATGGCGCAATCTTGACTCACTGCATGCAACCTCTGCCTTCCAGGTTCAAGTGATTCTCCTGCCTCAGCCTCTCGAGTAGCTGGGACTACAGGCATGTGCCACCACGCCCGGCTAACTTTGTATTTTTAGTAGAGACGGGGTTTCTCCATGTTGGTCAGGCTGGTCTCGAACTCCCAACCTCAGGTGATCTGCCTGCCTCGGCCTCTCAAAGTGCTGGGATTATAGGCGTGAGCCACTGCACTCAGCCATTTCGCTGCTTTTTTGAGTGGACAGAGCAGGGCGATGTGTCTGCCTCTGCCCATCACGGCTGCCATTGGGCCCACTTCAGTTGCTTTCGTCTCCTGAGTCCTTCCGGGTATTTGAATTTGGACCCAGTCCCTAACCCCAGCCCCGTTTCCCAATGCCGTAGTCTTCAACTCAGCAAAACTATGCGCTGATAAGGACAGATTTATGTTGAGGGCCGCTCACGTCAAGTCCTAGGAATGCCGGGGAGGGCACGGGGGTCACAGCCATTCCAGTGCACGTGAGAAGGGCAGAGATGGGACAAAGCTGGCCGGGCGCAGTGGCTCGCGCCTGGAATCCCAGCACTTTGGGAGGCTGAGGCAGGCAGATCACTTGAAGTCAAGAGTTTGAGACCAGCCTGGCCAACATGGTGAAACCCCATCTCTACAAAATATACAAAAATTAGTCAGGCATGGTGGCGCACGTCTGTAATCCCAGCTACTCAGGAGGGTGAGGCATGAGAATCACTTGAACCCAGGAGGTGGAGGTTGCAGTGAGCTGAGATTGCACCACTGCACTCCAGCCTGGGCAACACAGCGAGACTGTGCCCAGCTAATCCAATTTTTCAAAAACAGCAAGAAATCCTGAAGTTTTAAAATCACAAAGATCTCAGTCTGGGCAATTTGAAAAGCATCTATGGAAACAAAGAAACAAAAATCCTGGCTGGTCACAGTGGCTCACGCCTGTAATCCCAGCACTTTGGGAGGCTGAGGCGGGTGGATCACTTGAGGTCAGGTGTTCGAGACCAGCCTGGCCAACATGGTGAAACCCCATCTCTACTAAAAATAAAAAATTTAGCTGGGCATGGTGGTACATGCCTGTAGTCCCACTGCTTGGGAGGCTGAGGCTGGAGAATCGCTTGAACCCAGGAGGCACAGGTTGCCGTGAACCGAGATCACACCACTGCACTCCAGCCTGGGTGACAGAGTGAGACTCTATCTCAAAAAAAAAAAAAAAAAAAAAATTCCTGTGTGTCCTATTGAGCCACTCGTTTTCAGCCTGTACTGTGGGTGGTTCTCCACCAGGGGCCCTGGAGGAGGGAGGTGATTCCCCCAACCTGAGGCCGGGTGAACAGGGGAAGGTGACTCCCTCCTCCCTGCCCAGCTGAGGGCTTCCTGTCCCCTGCAGGCAGTGGCTGGCCTACAGCCGCCTCTACCAGAGCCTGGAGTTCCCCAGCAGCTGCCTCCTGCACCCCATCACCAGCATCGAGTACCAGTGGATCCAGGGTCGGCTCAAGGCAGAACAGGTAGGCATGCAGTGGGCAAGGGGCGCTGGGCAGGCAGGGCTCAAGGAAGGGGCAGGGGAGCAGCGGCGGCTGTCCAGGCCCCTAAAGCACCTCCTGGCTCTGCAGCAGGAGGAGCTGGCCGCCTCATTCAGCTCCCTGCTGGCCTACGGCCTCTCCCTCATCCGGAGGTTCCGCTCTGTCTTCCCCCTCTCTGTCTCGGACTCCCCAGCTCGGCTGCAGTCTCTTCTCAGGTCAGTGGCTGCCTTCCCCTTCCTCGGTGGGGTCAGGGATGAGGGATCAGCTGGGGTTCCTGCCGGAGTGGGAGAAGCCTGTTGGAGGAGTGAGTGCAGTGTGGGGCAGCAGGCACTTTGGACATAGCTGTTTCCGTCTTGCAGGGTCCTGGTACAGATGTGCAAGATGAAGGCCTTCGGAGAACTGTGCCCCAACACCGCCCCATTGCCCCAGCTGGTGACTGAGGCCCTGCAGGTGTGGTACTAGCACTGGGGACAGGGGAGACCAGCGCCTGGGCCTGGCAATCCCTCCCTGCTCACTGCCTCTTTGTCGACAGACTGGCACCACTGAATGGTTCCACCTGAAGCAGCAGCACCATCAGCCCATGGTGCAGGTGAGGGGCTGGGCAAGGGGGAGGGCAGGGGGGCACGGGGGTGGTGCCTGCCTCTGGCAGCCCTGCCCAGCCCATCTCTGTCTCTGAAGGGCATCCTGGAGGCAGGCAAGGCCTTGCTGGGCCTGGTACAGGATATCATTGGCGACCTGCACCAGTGCCAGCGCACATGGGACAAGATCTTCCACAAGTGAGCAGATAGCCAGGTCGGGAGGTAGTGGGGCATTGGCTCAGAGCCGGAACCATGGGGACCCTGGTGTATGCCACTGGGTGACACCTGCTGCCTTTCCTCCAGTACCCTCAAGATCCACCTCTTCTCCATGGCTTTCCGGGAGCTGCAGTGGCTGGTGAGTCCCTCCCCTGTCTCTAGGGCATGCCCTCCGACAGAGCTGTGGGCCCTGCCCTCCACACCTTTCCTTTGCAGGTGGCCAAGCGGGTGCAGGACCACACGACGGCTGTGGGGGATGCAGTGTCCCCAGAGATGGGTGAGAATCTGTTCCAGCTCTACATCAGCCTCAAGGAGCTCTGCCAGCTGCGCCCGAGCTCCTCAGAGAGGTGGGCAGCAGGCCAATTGTGGGCAGCTGCTGGGGCACAGGGGAGGGGAGGGTGGATGAGGCCCCGGGGCCCGTGGTGGCCCCGGCCTTCCCGACGCTGAGCCCCGGCAATCCGCAGGGATGGAGTCCTGGCCCTGGATAATTTCCACCGCTGGTTCCAGCCGGCCATCCCCTCCTGGCTGCAGAAGACGTACAACGAGGCCCTGGCGCGGGTGCAGCGCGCTGTGCAGATAGAT
Source organism: Symphalangus syndactylus (assembly GCF_028878055.3). Lineage (NCBI taxonomy): Eukaryota > Metazoa > Chordata > Mammalia > Primates > Hylobatidae > Symphalangus > Symphalangus syndactylus. The sequence goes on from NC_072436.2 coordinate 10,462,440, forward strand.
GAGGTGGGGGCGTGGCCAGGGCAGGGGGCGGGGCCCCGGTTTGGGGGTGAAGCTTGGGTTCTGCCTGGACCTCCAAAGCGTAGTAAAAGCCGGTAACCCGCTCTGAACATCCCTTTTGGGTGCACTTGAGGCCAGTTTTGTGCAAAACGCTGCCTCTGGATATCCTTGGGGCTGTGGCTTCACTTTGCCTGAGATCCTGCAGCCTGGGGGTCTGGGCGGAGCTATGCTTGTCTCTTGTGAAGCTCCCTGCCCAGCTCTGTGCCTGGTGGTGGTAGCTGCTCTATGAATGAAGGAAGGAGGGAAGGGGGTGGATTTGGCAGTATCCTGAGTCCTCCTTTCTTCCCCCAGCTGGTGCCGCTGGGTGAACTGACCAAGCACAGCACATCAGCAGTGGATCTATCCACCTGCTTTGCCCAGATCAGCCACACTGCCCGGCAGCTGGACTGGCCAGACCCAGAGGAGGCCTTCATGATCACTGTCAAGTTTGTGGAGGTGCGGCATCTTCCATGTGTCCTTCCCCCTCTTTCTAGAACAGCCACACTACCACCCACCGTTTCTCCCGAGCTCTCACCCAGGCAGCCTCCCAAGGCCTGTATCCTAAATCCCCCAAGTCGCTGAAATTCCCACGCCCTCCCACCTGCCCGTCCTGGATGCCCCACCCATGGATCAGTTCCCTCTGTCCAACCCCACCCTAGGACACCTGTCGCCTGGCCCTGGTGTACTGCAGCCTCATAAAGGCCCGGGCCCGCGAGCTCTCTTCAGGCCAGAAGGACCAGGGCCAGGCAGCCAACATGGTAAGGCCAGAGCGGGGCTGGGAGTCCAGCTGGGTGTGGGGACCACCAGCCTGGGCACAGTTCAGGAAGCTCTGCATCTCTGTCCCAGCTGTGTGTGGTGGTGAATGACATGGAGCAGCTGCGGCTGGTGATCGGCAAGTTGCCTGCCCAGCTGGCATGGGAGGCCCTGGAGCAGCGGGTAGGGGGCGTGCTGGAGCAGGGGCAGCTGCAGAACACGCTGCATGCCCAGCTGCAGAGTGCGCTGGCTGGGCTGGGCCATGAGATCCGCACTGGCGTCCGCACCCTGGCCGAGCAGGTACCTTGTCCGACTGCACAGTCACCCCATCCCATCCCGTCTTTAGCCTGCCTGGCTCCAGCAGGACCTGGGCCAATGTCCAGCTCTGACCCCTTCCTGCGTCTAAACTCAGGCCCTAAGGAACTCTCCCATCCCCAACTCATGCCCTGACCTCCCTCCTTCTTCCGTTTTGTGTCACCAGCTGGAGGTGGGCATCGCCAAGCACATCCAGAAACTGGTGGGCGTCAGGGAGTCCGTCCTGCCTGAGGATGTAAGTGGCCCTTCTGCCTGCTGGTCTTCACCGCCCTGCTAGCTCTGTAGATCTGGGGTCATTGAAGGCCTTGGTGTCAAAGATAAGTCCCCCAGACTAGGCAAGGCATGTTCTCTCCCTGGGCCTCAGTTTCCTCCTGGTATACTCACAGGAACAGGTTGGGTCACTCCACCGGCTGTCCCAGCACTGACAGTCAATGAGGGGGCTGCAGCTGGGGAGGGCTTAGGCTTTGCAGCCAAACAGGCCAGGGTGCACATCCTTCTCAGCTGCCTCCTAGCTTTGCTGTGCTGTTCACACAAGCCAGCTGACCTGTAAGTGGGGGCATATCATGATGCACACCTTCGACCGGCGGGTAGAAGGATATTCATTCATTCATCACCTATTAGGTACCCACTTTGTCCTATGCATTGATTTAGGCACTGAGGATAGGTCAGTGAACAATATGACAAAATAGCTGCTTTCCTGGGCTCACATTCTAGTAGTGGAGGTGAAAAAAGAGCCACATAGTGAGTATCCATAACTATAGTGATAGTTATAGCTATTAACCCTATGCGCAGACGTGTACGCGCGCGCACACACATGCAGTGTGCTAGATAATGATAAGTCTACAGAGAAAAGTTAAAACAGAGAAGCGGGTGGAAAGTGTCAGAGGGTTGTATTTTTAGATGGTGGCCAGGGAAGGCCGTGACAACTGAGTGAAGGCCTACGGGAAGCAAGGGGAGGAGCCATGAGAAGTTCTAGGGGAAGAGCATTCCAGGCAGAGGGAACGGCAAGGGCAGAGACCCTGAGGCAGGACCATGCCTGGAAGGTTCCAGGGCTGTAGAGGCCAGTGTGGCTGGGACAGGGTGAGCAACGGCGAGGGGAAGGCAGAGAGGTGGGCAGGCTGGCCTCTTACAGACACTCACAGAACGGTTCCCCGCCCTGTTTCCTCCCTCTAGGTCAGGGGAAGGGGATGGGGGTGGGGCCAACATGGGCTGGAGCCACACCTGCTCCCCATCTCCCTCCCCAGGCCATTCTGCCCTTGATGAAGTTCCTGGAGGTGGAGCTTTGCTACATGAACACCAACTTGGTGCAGGAGAACTTCAGCAGGTCTGTAGCAGCCCCTGCCCTGGGCACGCTCGCCACCTCCCCCTCTCCTCCCACAGCCCCTCCTTCCTGGGCCCCAGCATCCGTTCTGAGGGGTGTAGCAGCCCCTGCCCTGGGCGTGCTCGCCGCCTCCCCCTCTCCTCCCACGGCCCCTGTTTCCTGGGCCTCAGCATCCGTTCTGAGGGGTGGAGGTGAATCCCTTTGGTGACCTCCCTTATGGGGTGCAACAGGCTCTGCTAAGGCTCACTGCAGGGACAGGGAGCTTGCCACTTCGCAGGCCTCCCCATTTCCTGCTGCCTAGCTCTGAGCGCTTTGAGTTCTTCCTTAGGCTGAGCCAAAATCTGCCTGTCCTTTCTCCTTTAGTCCCAGGCCTGTCTTCAGGGCCTCCCTGACTGCTCCTCTGCCTCCATTAGGTTACAGGTGGTCCCCGCCCACGGTGCAAAGAGAACTTCTAGCTAGGGTGTCTTATAGCAGGGACCCAGCATGCCAGGCAACAGACGGTGGAGTCCAGCACATGGGCTCTGGACCACCTGGCTTCAGACTCCAGCTTCATCACTGCTTAGCAGGCTTGGGCAAGTTCCTGGTGCAGATGAGAATAGTTCTGGCTTCTGCTGAGGATTAAATGGGTCATGTGAGGTGCTGAGCGTGGTGTCGGTACAAAGGAAGTGGTCAGTGACTTATTAGCTGTAGTGACGATGACAGCGCCCTACCTCCCTGTGGAATCTGGGCCCTGAAGAGGCTGCCAGCCCTCCTAGAGTTCTGTTCCACCCTCACAGGTATAGCCAGGGCCCCTCGGAGTCTGGCCGTTTTTATTTCTTAAACCATGTATATATATTTTTTATGTTTTTGAGACGGAGTCTCGCTCTGTCGGCCAGGCTGGAGTGCAGTGGCACAATCTCAGCTCACTGCAACTTCCGCCTCCAGGTTCAAGTGATTCTCCTGCCTCAGCCTCCTGAGTAGCTGGGACTACAGGTGCCTGCCACCATGCCCAGCTAATGTTTGTATTTTTAGTAGAGATGGGGTTTCACCATGTTGGTCCAGCTGTTCTTGAACTTCTGACTTCGTGATCCGCCTGCCTCGGCCTCCCAAAGTACTGGGATTACAGGCGTGAGCCACCACGCCCAGCCTATTTTTAACATTTATTTTGTTCACCTTTAAGCTCTGTTGGACTTGATCTTAGACCATATTTTTCCACATAAACCAGAGTTAAACCTCCACCAAGAGGAAAGTTTTGCTCAGTGCTGTCTCATGAGCCTTTAGAACACCACCAGGCATGGTGGCTCACGCCTGTAATCCCAGCACTTTGGGAAGCTGAGGTGAGTGGATCATTTGAGCCCAGGGGTTCAAGACCAGCCTGGGCAACATGGCAAAACCCAGTCTCTACAAAATTATACAAAAAAAAAAAAAAAAAAAATACAAAAATTAGCCAGGCATGGTGGCGTACACCTGTAGTCCCAGTTACCTGGGAGGCTGAGTTGGGAGGATCACTTGAACACAGAAAGTGGAAGCTGCAGTGAGCCGTGATGGCACTGCTGCACTCAGCCTGGGTGACAGAGCGAGACCCTATCTGAAAAAAAATTTAAAAAGAACAGTGCCTGGTACATAATGGGCACTTAAATGTGTTGCACAAATTAATTACTTTTTTTGGTGGGGGGACGGAGTCTTTCGCTCCTGATCTCAGGTGATCATCCCACCTTGGCCTTCCCAAAGTGCTGAGATTATAGGTGTAAGCCACTGCACCTGGCCATGATTTTTTTTTTTTTTTTTTTGAGATGGAGTTTCGCTCTTGTTGCCCAGGCTAGAGTGCAAAGGCATGATCTGGGCTCACCACAACCTCGACCTCCCGGGTTCAAGCGATTCTCCTGCCTCAGCCTCCCGAGTAGCTGGGACTATAGGCACACGCAACCACGTCCAGCTAATTTTGTATTTTTAGTAGAGATGGGGTTTCTCCATGTTGGTCAGGCTGGTCTCCAACTCCCGACCTCAGGTGATCCGCCTGCCTCGGCCTCCCAAAGTGCTTGGATTACAGGCATAAGCCACTGCACCTGGTCGATGCTTTTTTTTTTTTTTTTTTTTTTTTTTTTTTTTTTTTTTTTTTTTGAGACGGCGTCTCACTCTTGTTACGCAAGCTGGAGTGCAGTGGCGTGATCTCGGTTCACTGCAGCCTCATCTTCCTGGGCTCAAGCGATCCCTCCCCCTCCCACCTCAGCCTGCTGCGTAGCTGGGACTACAGGTGCATGCCATTATGCCTGGCTAATTGTTTTTTTGAGATGGAGTCTTGCTCTGTTGCCAGGCCAGAGTGCAGTGGTGCGATCTTGGCTCACTGCAACCTCCGCCTCCCGGGTTCAAGCGATTCTCCTGCCTCAGCCTCCCAAGTAGCTGGGACTATAGGCACGCACCACCATGCCCAGCTAATTTTTGTATTTTTAGTAGAGACGGGGTTTCACCATGTTAGCCAGGATAGTCACAATCTCTTGACCTCATGATCCATCCACCTCGACCTCGCAAAGTGCTGGGATTATAGGCGTGAGCCACCGCGCCCGGCCTGCTCCTGTCTTAAATCATGGTTCTGTCACTGGTGGCCTGGCCTCCTCCCTGTCTCCAGCCTTGTTTGTGGGTTCCGTTAGTCTGCTGGGGAGGGTTCTTCACTGAGGTTGAGAGGTGTGTTGGATAGGACTGACCCCACCTGCCCCTTGTTGGTCCTGTACCCGCCCTCTCCCCAGCCTCACCTGGGGTAGGAGACGGAGGGGAAGGTTGGGGGTGGGAGCAGCTGGGGTGAGGCTGGGTCCCTGAGGCCTCTCGTTTCTCAAGAGCGTCTTTGCTTCCTCCTCTGCCACCGCCCTGCCGTGCTGTGTCCGCATCCCTTCGGCCCCCGCCCCAGCCTCCTGACCTTGCTCTGGACCCACACGCTCACAGTGCTGGTGGAGGCGGCCGCCTCCCAACGCAGCTCACCCCTGGCTTCCAACAGGCTGAAGATTGCCCTGCAGGTAACAGAACCGGTCACAGCAATGATAACCCTGGTGGGAGGGTGCCTGGGGTCACCTCTGATGTCTCCCCCAGAACCTGGAGATCTGCTTCCACGCTGAGGGCTGTGGCCTGCCGCCCGAGGCCCTGCACACTGCCACCTTCCAGGTAGGGGCTTTGGGTGAGCTTCCCCGTAGGAGGTCCGGGGAGCCTGCCTTTTGGTACTCACCTATGTCCAGGGTCGGCTACATAATTTATGGGGCCCAGTACAAAATGAAAAACTGGGCCCCTTATTCAAAAGTTATTGCCGGGCGCGGTGGCTCACGCTTGTAATCCCAGCACTTTGGGAGGCCGAGGCGGGCGGATCACGAGGTCAGGAGATCGAGACCACGGTGAAACCCCGTCTCTACTAAAAATACAAAAAATTAGCCGGGCGTAGTGGCGGGCGCCTGTAGTCCCAGCTACTCGGCGAGGCTGAGGCAGGAGAATGGCGTGAACCCGGGAGGCAGAGCTTGCAGTGAGCCGAGATCGCGCCACTGCACTCCAGCCTGGGTGACAGAGCGAGACTCTGTCTCAAAAAAAAACAAAAAAACAAAAGTTATTACAAATTTTAGAATGGTGACGACAGAACCTGAAACCAAGCCTGGGTCCTCCTAAGCACAGGGGCCCTGTGTGCCTGCATCGGGGGTGGAGGGGCCGGGGTGGGGTCGTGTAAGCATGCCAGTGAAGCCAGCCCTGTCTGTGCCTCTCCTGCTGTCTGGCCTGAGGGTGGCCGCAGCCCGTTGTCCCATGACCCAATACTTTCCATTTCAAATGGACGTATTACCCTTGACGGTGAGCTCCCGGAGGGCAGGCCCGGGCTGTGGTTGGGTGTGCAGTCCGGGTGGATTCTCAGCTGTATGTGTTCCCAGGCTCTGCAGAGGGACCTGGAGCTGCAGGCGGCCTCCAGCCGGGAACTCATCCGCAAGTACTTCTGCAGCCGAATCCAGCAGCAGGTGAGGCCCCTCCTTCGCACTGCGCCCTCTGCAGGCCCTGGAGCACCTCGCTCCAGCTGTGACCCTGCTGACCCTGCCCCTGCTCCCCACCCCAGGCAGAAACCACCTCTGAGGAGCTGGGGGCTGTGACAGTCAAGGCCTCCTACCGCGCATCTGAGCAGAAGCTGCGTGTGGAGCTGCTCAGCGCCTCCAGCCTGCTGGCCCTGGACTCCAACGGTGAGTGGAGGCTGCCCTTTGGCCACTCTCCGTGGTCTCGTCCTGGCCCTCCTGTCTCAGTGACCCTGGGGGCTCCGCTCACCCTGCAGGAGCTCTGGGTGCATTTCCTCCAGTTACCAGGAGGGGTCAGTGCTGCTGAGCAGAGCATAGCTGCGGGGGTGGGGTGACTGGGAGACCCTCAGCTGACGCACACTCCCTGGCCACTTACCAGGCTCCAGCGACCCCTTTGTCCAGCTGACCTTGGAACCCAGGCATGAATTCCCTGAGCTGGCCGCCCGGGAGACCCAGAAGCACAAGAAGGACCTTCACCCATTGTTTGATGAGACCTTTGAATTGTGAGTGGGTCCCGTTCTTCTCCCAGTCCCTCCTCTCATTTCCCCCCACTGGGCTCCCTCAGCCCTGCTCCTCCTGGCTGGGGCCAAGGGGCTCCCCTGAGATGGCCACATTTGGGCCCAAGGGATGGGGCGCCTGGGACAAGAGTTTGCAGCTGGATGCGGTGGCTCACACCTGTCATCACAGCACTTTGGGAGGCCAAGGCGGGCGGATCACAAGGTCAGGAGATCGAGACCATCCTGGCTAACATGGTGAAACGCCGTCTCTCTAAAAACACAAAAAATTAGCTGGGTGTGGTGGGACGCGCCTGCAGTCCCAGCTACTCAGGAGGCTGAGGCAGGAGAACCGCTTGAACCCGGGAGGCGGAGGTTGTAGTGAGCCAAGATGGCACCACTACACTCCAGCCTAGGTGACAGAGCAAGACTCCGTCTCAAAAAAAAAAAAAGTTTGCTTCCCTTGGGGGAAGGGGTGGACTCCCACGTGTTTAACTTAGGGACTTCCAGGGAAGGGTCCTGTCTCTGAGGTTCTCAGTAACCTGCTCCCAGTTCCTCAGGACAGGTGAACGGGGAACACAGGACCCCTGGTTTAAAGCATCAGCCCACGGTGAGAGCAGGCATTGCACCACATGGCTGAGAGGTGCCAGGCTGAGAGCTGCCTTTGCAGTCCTAACCCTGGCTGGTTCCCAACACCAAGCGGGTGAACCCATGTGTCGAGGCTGGGGGTGGCCGTGCTGGGGCTGGCAGCAGAGCCCTGACTCTCCCCGCAGCCTGGTGCCTGCTGAGCCGTGCCGCAAGCCTGGGGCATGCCTCCTGCTCACCGTGCTGGACTACGACACGCTGGGGGCCGACGACCTGGAAGGCGAGGCCTTCCTGCCGCTGTGTGAGGTGCCTGGGCTGAGTGGCTCTGAGGAGCCTGGTGAGGTGCCTCAGACCCGCCTGCCTCTCACGTACCCGGCACCCAACGGTAGGCCTGAGCCCGGGGCAGGGTGGTGCAGGGACGGGAGCCTGTAAAGCTCAGGCAGGTGCCCCAGAGAGGTGACGCCAGGGTCGGAGAACAGCTTCCTTGGAGATGGGAGCCAGTGGGACAGCCACGGCCCGTCTCTCGGTCTAATCTAGAGACCAGTGAACTTTAAGCTAAGTGTAATGTGACTCTCCCTGCATGGGGAAGTCACCAAGAAGTTTAACTGGGGAGAAGGGCCTGGATCTCACTCGGCGGGGCCACATCCCTGGAGAGCATTTTTGATACCAGCAACGGTCTGATGCTTGTGCGCTTATTATGAGCAAGTGCTGAGCACTTTATGCATTCCAGGCAACGAAGCAGATATTATTAGCACTCTTTTACAGATGAGTAAACCGAGGCAGAAAAGGTTAACTTGCTAGCTTTAGGTTCTCATATAAAAAGGTAATAGTCAAACCCCAGGCACGTCTCAGCCCCTCGCTGCAGTCAGGACAGTGTCCCGGCAGCGCTCTCTCTGTTATGCGACCGGATGCGTCTGTCAGACCACCTTCTGGGCTGGGCTGGCGCGGGTCTGTCACTAGTTTCCTTCCAGGTTGTCGGGGAGATGGAGCAGTGTTGTGTTCCCCTCGCCCACTCTTCTCTGCCACCACCAGGCACTGCCTCTCCCCCGGCATCTGACCCCCAAACCCCTCTCTCCGCAGGGGACCCAGTCCTGCAGCTGCTGGAGGGCCGGAAGGGTGACCGAGAGGCCCAGGTCTTTGTGAGGCTGCGGCGGCACCGGGCCAAGCAGGCCTCCCAGCATGCCTTGCGGCCTGCACCGTAGCTGTAGAGGTTTGCGGTGGGGCTGGGTTCCCGGTGGGGACCTGCAAGGGCTTTCCTGTAGGGTCTGGGGCTTCCCCGCCACAGCGCGGCCCTCCAGCCTGGCCTAACATTTGGGGAGCCCCAGCACGCGGAGTGCCCAGAGTGCAGACCTCCCCTGCATGCCATGGTGATGTGGGCTCAGCAGCGCCGTCTCTACTCCCGCCTCCCTTCCTCCAGCCCTGGCTGCAATGTCTCCACCACATCCCAGCACCAGGGGGAGCAAACCCTGCCCCTGCCCGCCTCTCAGAAAAGCTGCTGTGGTGGGCAGGGGATTGGGCCATCTGCCTCCTGGCCTTCCTGTTCCAGCCACTGGGGTGGGGGCCAGGTTCACTGGGACCAGGGCTGCAGGCACAGTCTCCTGGGGAAGGGAGAGGGGACCCTGCCAAAGATGAGGCCCCAGCTGCCCTGGGGGGAGGGTGGTGGCCATTACTAGAGGGAGCCTGGGTCCTCTCCCCAGGGGCTGCCAGCATCCAGGCCAGGAAGCCTGGAGCCAAGAACCTTCTGGCTCTGAGGGAGCAAGAGCTGGCAGGCGGCAGGGCTGGCACGGACAGACGGAAGCAGAAAGGACAGTTTGGCCACTGTGTCTGCTGCGCACGCCTCCTCCCCGGACAGCACCTGCCACCTAGAAACCTTCTTAGCAAAAAAATTAATAAAAACCAATCCATTGTCCTCTTAAAATATACCTTTGGCCTACAGTGGGGCCCGGAATGCAAGCCAGGCCAGGTAGCTTCCTCCCCAGCCCTCAGGGGACTTTGAGCTACCCCCCACCTTGGGGCAGCTACAAAGCAGGGGGGTAGGTGTGGAAATAACTGAGGCAGAAGCAGGGCTAGGGTGATTTTTGGCTGTGGGCTTTGAACAAATTGCTTTACCAGGCATACCAGTTCCTATGGTGACACCCAGGACAGGGACCCGTTCCTCAGGGGAGCACAGTGAGCAGGGGCCTCCCAGGGGTGCAGGTTGAGGCTGAGGGGCTGCTCTTGAGACAGTAGGGCATAGAGGACCTGGGTCCCTACCCTGCCTGGGGGGTGTCAGAACCTGAGGCCTGGTCATCACGTCATCCTAGCTGTGTGACCCTGGTTCCATGTCGGAATCTCTGAGTCTGCACAAGATGAGGACAGGAGTCGAGGTTAGCTGAGATGACATCCAAGGCCCGAGACCATGCAAAGAGGATCCCACCGGGGTGTTTTCTCACCCCCACCGCACAGCCTAGTTTGAGGAGGTAGGAGGGAGGACGTACCTCTTGGGCCTCAGCCCCTCATCCCTCAGGGGCAGGGTGGGGTGAAGAAGGCAGAAGGCAGGACTTCCTCTGGGTCCTACCAGCAAATCATCCCAATGGGAAGGCACTGGGTTTTTTGTTTTTGTGATGGAGTCTCACTCTGTCACCCAGGCTGGAGTGCAATGGGGCAATCTCAGCTTACTGCAACCTCTGTGTCCCAGGTTCAAAGGATCCTCCTGCCTCAGCCTCCTGAGTAGCTGGAACTACAGGCATGTGCCACCACACCTGGCTAATTTTTGTATTTTTTTTTTTTTTAGTAGAGACGGGGGTTTCACCATTTTGGCCAGGCTGGTCTCGAACTCCTGACCTCAAGTGATCTGCCCGCCTCAGCCTCTGTTTTTGTTTTTGAGATGGGATCTCACTCCATCATCCAAGCTGGAGGCAGCTGTGCAATCACGGCTCACTGCAGCCTCGACCTCCTGGGCTCAAGTGATCCTCTCACCTCAGCCTCCTTAGTAGCTGGGACCACAGGTATGCACCACCATGCCCGGTTGGGAAGACACTGTTCCTCTGAGAAACAGTTAGGGGCCCTATTGCCAGTCACCGCTAACCACATAGCCCTAAAGAGTCCTAGGGCCTGGGAGGCCTCTGTGTCCAAGGCTAAGGGTCCCTGTGTCATCAACCCCTCGGCCTAGGTCAGAGAGCACTTGAACTGTCTTGGGGCCTGATGGGTCCAGGACGCTTCCAGCCCTCTCCAGCTGCCTTACCACACCTCAGGGGTGCCGGGCACCAGCCGTTTCCAGGGCTGAGGCAGGGCTCCTGGCCCCCTCCTAGCTCAGAGGCCCTCTTTTGGGACCCACTCCCCTCACCCCCATGTAAAGAAGCTACCACTGCAAGTTCATATTTTATTTTCAATAGGTTTGGAGCTTTGTTGATTTTTGCATTTTTGTAAAAAAGGAAAAAGTTTTCACTTAATTCATTGAAAGCCCTTTCGTGCTGAGCCCAAGGGGGAGCCTGGGCCAGGACCAGACCCTCTCAGCCCTCTTGCTCCTACCCTAGACACCTGGTGCTGGGGGTGTGGCTGCTCCCCTCCGCCCACTCTGCCCTCCCGCCCCTGCTGCATCTCTCTCTGTACAGAACAATTTTTAAAATGGAAGCTAAGACACAATATACACTGGACAGGCACACACACACGCACACAGGCGTCCGCCCAGAACAGGGCCGGACACCAGCTGCACTCAGAGAGCACCAAGGAATGCATACGGAGCCCCTCCGGGTAGGAGGGCAGGGCCTGGGCCCCCTTGGTCCTCAGTCCGCACTCCTCCCCGCCAATTGCCCTGCTAGCTGCCAGAGAGGGGAGGGGGCAGGGAGAGCTGGGGGCAGCTGGTTGCGGGGGGGTGGGGGGGGGGGGTCATAGAATGAGTACCAGCCTGGTAGGTGGCCCTGGGGCCAGGGAGGCTCTTGTGGGGAGTCCAGGGGGAAAGGACTGAGGGTGGACCCTCAGGAACCTGAGGGCTGGAACTCCTGGGCCTTGCCCCTCAAGGAGCTTCAAGGGCCCAGGTGTCGGGAGTGGGGCTGGCCCTGCAGCACTGGCCTCCAGCCCTTGCTGTTCTCCCCAAGACTAAATATACATTTGGTAAACCTAGGAGCTAAGCCAGCTGAGACCCCCAGCACTCCCCCTCAGGCCTCCCTGAGGCCCTCACAGCTGGGGGCCAGCCCTGCTCTGGGGGACCCACGTCTTCCACACTCCACCCTTGCCCTGGTAAGGAGGTAGGGGGAGCAGGGCCTGCCCTGAGGGCTTCTCCCCTCCCCTTAGTGCCTTCCAGTCCCACCCTTCCCTGCTCAGGCCCCAGGAAGAAGTTAAAAATGGTTAGTTCCTACGTTAAAAAAGAGACAGAAACAGATTCTCTGCCAAAAGGCCAGTGGGAGAAGAGGGGATGTCGTCTCTGCAGGGGAAAGGGCAGGGAGTGGGTAGGGGAGGACTGCAAAATAGTTTCTTCTTTTAAAAAGTGCTTGGTAAGTCTTTTAAAGTGTGTGTCTATATCTATGTACAGATATACACACAGACACTGTCCACACCACCACGCATACCTGCACACATACGGAAATGTATACATATACAGAATCATATACATATACATATACATATACATACATACACATATATATATATATATTCATATATATGTATATATATATATATATACTTTAAAAAGTCCTAGGTGAGAAGATCTAGGCCAGGCTGGGCCAGGCCTGCAGGGTCACGACTGGAGGGTGTGGGCCCGGCCAGGCTGGCAGATGGGGCACTCGCTGCCCTCGGCGCAGAGCTCACACAGCGCAGCGTGTTGGCACGGCAGCACTGCCCGCTTCTGTTCCTGACACTTAAGGCATTTCACCGACTGCATGTGGAACACGGCCTGCAGGGAAAGGGGCATTGTGGTCACCATCCATGGGTCTGGCCCCAAGTTGAGCAAGGAGTTCCCTTGATCCTCACTTCAGCCCCCTTGGGATGGGGAAACTGAGGTACCGAGCTCAACAGTGTGCGCCCAGACCGCTGTTGGCAGGTGAGAGAACAGGCTGAGAGTCCACCTCTGCATGGGGCATGGCCAGGCTGCCACAAGGCCCACCCCTCACAGAGGCTTCGCCCAGTCTCATTTGACCTTGTAGTCCCCAAATGGGGAAAATGAGGCCCAGAAAGGGCTGGGACATGCCCAGGGCCACACCTGGGGACTTGGCTGCCCGAGAACAGAGGAAAGACAGCTCTTCCCACCATGCCACGTTGGCCCCTGGGACCCAGCAGGAGACCTGGGAAGGCAGGGGTAGTCCTGGGGTCCTGGGCCTCACTGGAAGGCCCGCTGCGCCATGGAGGGTGTACAGGAGGATGCCTTTGAGGCCCAGGCATTTGAGCGAAGCTTGGTCAGGGCTGCCCTCAGGGGTGCTGGGGGTGGCACCGACACCCCTCACCCCCAGCCTTTTCACCTTCCCCAGTGCACTCTCTTCACCCATTCCCAGCAGGCCGGCCTTTTGAGTGCTGGCCCAGTGCTGGGCAGAGGCTCTCAGGAGGGTGGTCATCCCTGCAGCAGCCTGGACCAGGTCAGAGTCCAAGAGCTGGCTGAGGCCACCGTGCATCCCACCCAGTGCTCCCCGACCTGGGCTGACCTTGTCCACTTGTTCCAGGTGGGCCCGCAGTTGTTTCTGGAGGGAGTAGAGGGTGGAGAGTGAGAGCGCCTCCAGGTCGGAGAAGGCGGGCAGGGTCTGGGGCTCAGGCCCCGCGTGTAGCTGCTCCAGCTCCTCCTGGAGCTTCTTCACCTGCACCTCCAGTGCATCCCGCTGCTCCCGGGCCAGCTCGCACTCGGCGCCCGCTGCACTGGCCCGCTCACCAGCTTCCTCCGCCTCTTTCTTCCAGGCATCACAAGCCTGTGGGCCCAGCACACAGTCTCATCACAATGGCCCTGCCCTGCCCCTGTCCCCAGAGAGCATCATCTCTTGGGGGCCACTCTGGCTGCTAGGCCTGGTGGGAAGCTGGGTTGGCTCTCTGGGAGGAGGGCAAGGAGGAGGCTGATGCTGTCTGCACAGAGGTTTCAGGACCTGCAGGAGACTCTCCCCTCTGTGGCCAGGGAAAGGGGCCTGGGCCTAGCACAGCAGGGGACACAGGGTAGAGCTGGGATTCTGGCCAGCACCCATAGGGTAGCCGGCTGCAGCTGGACAGGGGGCCCATTTCAGAACCCAGACCTTGGACTTGAAACCCTGGAGAGGTGAGGCTACTGGGAGGAGGCAGGTGGTCCTGGGACAGACTACAAGCAGCTCACAGAGGGAATTCGAAGCCTGCGACAACAGTAACTACCCAGGGTCCTGGCTGGCAAAGCAAGTCCTCCCAGGGGGAGAGCGAGCAAACAAAACTGAGTTTTCTGCTCTGTCCTTCAAGCCCCCGCTTTCCCCCACCCAACGCCCGCTCTGTGAAGGAAGGTCTTGGGCTGGATGCCACCTGGCACTGGGGAAGGCCGGCAGGTGCGGGGCCTGGTACCTGCTTGGCCTGCTTCCAGGACTCCTCCCACTGCTTGATGGTGCTGTTGGCTTCGTCCAGCTCTTGCCGAAGTCGGGCCAGCTCAGCAGCCCCTGGCCCTGATAGGAAAGCGGGGGAAGTGCCCGGGGAGAAGCTTCCAGAGGCAAAATGCTCCCAGATGCTGCTGTTCATCCCGTTCAGACCTGCCCCAAGGAGAGGAAGAACATCAGCCTGGGCCCTGGCCAGCCCTGCCTCAGGGGTTCCAGGGACTGGCTGTCCACTGGATGGGTGCGCAAGGCTCCAGCTAGTGTCAGGTCAGAGAATTCTGCAGGGACAGGAAGGCTGTGAAGGTGCAGGTGGCGTGGACGGAGTCAGACCTAACCTTGAGTGCCACCTACTAGTTGGTGCCACTCAACTTCTGAGGCTCAGCATCCTCATGTGGAAAACGGGACTCCCATCGCTGGCCTCACAGGGTAACTCAGGGGACTCAGGAGGTACTGCATGTGAGAGCAGTCCCAGGCCCCCGATAGTGGCAATTTATGATTGTGGCTTCACTTTTAGGCTAGGGCCTTTTTGCAGCCTGATGTGAGGCCAAGGAAGAGATAAAGGGGAAAAGACAGGCCCGAGCCTCATCGGATGGCAGAGCTGGGGCAGGAAGAGCTCAGGGAGCCTTGGGGCCATCCCCCTTGTTTTACAGACAAGGACCCTGGATAAAATGTGTTACCAAGAATCACACAAATTTTAAGTGGTAGGGCCAGGACACAGACAGGGAACGTGGTTCCAAAGGCCTATGCTTTCCAGTCAACTATGCTGCGTGCACAGCCTCCCACCCGCCGCCAACCCAGCTGCCCTCTGCTCACTCGCTCAACAGATGTTTACTAACATCAGGTCCCCCTGCTCTGGCCCCCAGGGCAGCCCCGGGCTTCTGAGAAGGACCCATATCCACCTCTGGCCTCACTCTGCCCATATGTACTTTCTGGTGACTTCGTCCTTGCTTCCTTTCCCACTAATCCAACCAGGATGTTCCGGAACCAGATTTACGACGCTTTGCTCTCTGAGACACACAAGTGCACCCACAGAGGAGGGACGTGGTCCTGTGCGGAGACCCTGTGGCATGCACTGTCTGAGCCATCTGCCCCGTCCCAGAGGAAGACCTCAGGGTCACCCCACCCACATGAGACCAGCCCTGCAGCAAGCTCTCCTGTCCCACCCATCTCTCCTCCTCCCTCGGAGAAGCTCTCCTGACTCTGCTGTCCAGGTAGGCCCCTCTATGATTCTCAGGAGGATCCCAATGGCTGGGCACCTCTGCTTCCCACACTGGCCACAGCTGCTGGACAGCAGGGACTGTTGCACTCACACCTGTATCAATACACCTGTGCTCAACAGTCACACGGTGCAGGAAGGAGTGTGTGGCCAGTAAGTGGAGCTATGTCAAGCCGCCACCAGAAGCCGGGCATGGTGGTCCACGCCTGTGGTCCCAGCTACTCAGGAGGCTGATGTGGAAGGATTACCTGACCTCAGGAGTTCCAGGCTGCAGTGAGCTACTGCACGCCACTGCACTGCACTCTAGCCTGGGTGACAGACTGAGACCCTACTCAAAAAAAAAAAAAGATCCCATCCAAATATGGGGCAAGTCCGAAAAATGCAACACCAAGCACCTAAAGCTGACAGAATCAACGTAACAGAGAACAGCCTCTTCAACCCTGGAAGGCGCTGAGAAATCCATGTGCTGTTCTAGGATCAGGAATGAGATAAGGGAAGCCACCAAACCCAATCAGAACTCTGAAAGGCTCAGTCCCTGGGCCTGAGCAAAATGCCGGCACTCTCGGGGAGCGAGCTGGTGTCTGCAGCTGCTGGGGGAGAGTGAGAGCGGTGGTGCCATGTGCTTCCCATCCCGCCCTCAGGAACATCCCGACACACACAAGAGATGCACAGCCGGCCCGCAGTGGCACCGGCCTCTGTGCCATTCTTCTAGCCACTAAACCTTGAAGTGCCCTCAGGAACCCCCAGTCCGTACCATTCTAATTCTGTGGGCAAACAGCCTTCTGGGCCAGCCCTGGGCCTCCCTGGAGGCTCTGCCCGGCAGGAAGGGCACCCAGAGCCTGGGGTTAGCCTGTTTGGCTTCCCCCTTGGTCCTCTGTGAACCTGGCTGGTGCGAGCCAGCCTCTCGGAGCCTGGGGTGACTGGGCAGAACAGAACCATGCTGTGAAAGAGACCAGGCCCAGACCTGGCGACTGAGACCCCTGCTCTCGCCTGCACTGGCCTCGTGCCTAGCACTTCAGCCCCATTACTCTATTCAATGCTCACGTTAGGAGGTGGATGCTGCCATTATACCTGTTTCACAGCAGAGGAAACTAAGGCAGAGAGGCTCAATCACTTGTCCAGGGTCACACAGACAGGAATCTGACTCTGCCTCCTCGCCCAAGGCCTCTGCCCTAACCCCCAGCCTAGCTGATATGCCGTAGACGGGGTGGCCAGAGGCACCTCCCAAAGGCGCAGGTTCCTGCCCCAGTTATCCTTAGTGAACCACTCCCCCTCTTACCCAAAGATCCATGTGATGCTGAGGTTCCCAAAAATGTGTTTTCCGACTGGCTCAGGTGGCCCTGGGGCTGCTGTAGGAAATGCGAGGAGAGGCTGACGGGAGGGGACGGGGATGCTGAGTGGAAGGAGGCAGAGCTGCCCAAGGAGCCGGGGATGTTCACGGGCGCAGAGCTCTGCAGCAAGCTGCCGCCTGCAAGAGAGGCCCAGGGAGGACGGGCTGGGTGAGGGCAGCAGAAGCCAGGCAGGCCACACAGAGCAAGGGGCCTGGGCCAGGCAGGAACCCGAGGAGTCCTCCAGGCTGCCCTGCCCACCCACACTCAGTACCGATGGTGATGCTTCCTGGGTGGGGCACTGTGCTGTTATCAAAAGTCTTCTCCAGGGCGGCCACACCAAACTCATTCAGGTCCAGGTCATCCAAAGCAGACTCTAGGGACAGAGAAGAGTGGGATGTAACCTCCCAAGGGCTCATCTGACCCTGACCACCTCGTCTACTACCCACGCTGCATCTTCACGCCCATGCTACGCTGGGTCCGTATTCTCCCAAGCCCCTGTGCCCTTCCTTCAGCTGCTTCCTATGCCAATCCTGACTCCTGACTTCTGACGCCATCTGCCAGTCATGTCCAACCCAAATGCCTCTCCTTTCTGAATCTTCTTTGATACTTCCAGGAGGAATCACATCCCCATCCAGGGTCCCTGCCTCGGACAAGGGTTTTGTCCCCTGATGTTACAACTCGAGGGTCTCAGCCCCGGGCTCAGTGGGGGTGGGCAGGTCTCTGGGCACTCAGTGGCTGGTGTATAGCAGGTGCTTGACAAATGTCCACTGGGTGGGAAGTTTCCCTCTAGAGGGCAGGAACAGCATGTTGTCATCTGTCTCCTCAGTGCCTGACACAGGACCTGGCACAAAGCGGGCACCTAGAAATGAGTACTGAAAGAAAGGAGCACCAACTTCTAGCACCAGGAATTCTGAGAATGTCGTGCTGGCTATTCACTACACAAGGACACCAGTGAGATGAATGGGGACTGAACGACACGTCTTGGGGTGAGACTGTACTCGCCAAGGGGAAAAGGCACCTCTTTCTAATTTGCACAAAGGAGCTCTCAGGGCCATTCCTGGCCCTACACCTTGGGGTCATTTCTCCTTTAGCTCAAAGGACTCAGAGTGCCCACCCCCTGATTTTCCCAAGACAGATGTCTAAGGGGTCTGGTGTGCTGATTTGAGACTCGCTTCAGAGACTGGGGGGGTCTCTGACCCCAGACCCAGTCCTGGGCTTGCAAATAGAAATGGCCTAGTTACCTATGACTGACTCTACCGTGTCGCTGGTGGGGTAGAAGGGCAGAGCGTTTGCATTCATGCCGGGGACGCTGCTGGTGCCCACTGGGCTAGGGGGGGTAGCTGCCAGGCTGGAGGTGATACTAGAAGAGATGCTTGAGGTCAGGGGGCTGCCTGCGGGGAGGATGCCCAGCATGTCCTGCAACGAGAGAGGGAAGAGGAGAGGCAATGGTAGGCTCCATACAGAGGCCAGGACGAGAGGCTGGAGAGGGGCTGGGGGCAAGGGAAACGGCCCATGCCAGCTCTAGTCTGGGTGCCCCCATGCCCACATGGGCCCCGGCACACCCGACACCTTGTTGACAGCATGGAGTTGGAGGTGCGGAGGCTGCCAGCCCCACTCGCCCCTGCAATCCTGTAGCAGGGAAGAGAGAAGCGAGCACAGGGCCTGGCAGAGGCTCCAGGAACCCTTTCTCCACTGAGTCTAGGAGGTGAGGGGCTCCAGGGCCTGACCCCCTACCCTCTCTGGATTTGTGGCTGGGACCCCACTTTAGTCCTGCCCTCAGCTTTCGGGAAAAGTGGTGCCTCCCGCTCCCCGAAGCCTCCTGGGGTTCTGGGCCAGTCCTGTCCACAGCAGAGAGGAGGAAGGGGGCTGAGAGCTCTATACCTGTTTGGGCTGAAGCAGAGGCTGCTCTTGACTCCTGGGCTCTAATGAGTGGGGTTTTAATTTGGCCTAAGGGAGAAAATTCAGGGAGTGGATGAATGTGGTGCTGGGGGGTCCCTGAGTCCATCTGACCCTGAGGCTGCAGGTACCAGGGGGCAGGTGGTGGCAGACATGCAACCCCTCTTCACATGCATGCACACACCCCCTTCTTCCTCCCCACCTCCTACTCCCTTCCCCTACCCTAAGCAGGGAGCTGCCCTTCTCCTCCAGGTAACACCAGGCCTCATGTAAGCCCAGAAGGTATCTCTCCAGGCCCAGTTAGGGACCCATGTGTCCTGCTTCCCCAGGCCCTGCCTTTCCATGAAGGCAGCTCAGGGCAGCAGAAGGACCGCACCCAGGTGGGATCCGGCTCCTCTCCTAACCAGCTCTGCGGCCCAGGGGAGGCTGTGCAGCCTCCCCAGCCTTCCTGTCTTCCGCTGCAAATGGGCTGACTCTGCTCCCTCTGTTCAGTCCTGAAGAGGCCGAGGACAGTGGAGTCCTAGCTCCCAGTCATCCTCCCCGTAGCTGGACCAAGATACTCCTCCAAGATTCTCTTGCCCCACGCAGGAGAAGGCTAACCTCACTGCTGCCTCCCTCATCCCTTACCTGGCATTTGAAATTTTTCAGGTACTCGGCTCCCACCTGGTCTTCCCTCTCGAAGCCAGGAGCCTTCTTATAGCTGCCAGGGGCCAGGCCAGACTCCCCAGGGAAGACGATGCCCTCCAGGTTTGGGGGCTTCCTGATGGAGCCCGGTGGGGAGCCGCAGAGGTTAGATGGGCTGCCTAGGCTGCTATTTCTACAGAGGAGCTGCAGAGAAGGAGGGGAGGGAGTGGGCCCATGGGCACAGCGCAGGCTGGTGCGTGGGCCCGTCCTCTACCCTCTCCAGAGGGAGTCTTCAAGGGGCTCAGTTCCACTTTCGTCTGCCAACGAGCAGCAGCGACCACTCGGGGAGCCCGAAGCTCACGAAGGAAAGGGGGGTGGCCTCAGGCTTTGTCCCTGCCACCAGTCCTACAGGCTCATCAGCACAGGCTCTGGGGACTGCCCTACCCCACCCCCGGGCCTGGGCTTTTGACGAAGAATGCTGAGATGGAAAAGACAGATCCCCCGGCCTGAGGACAAATACCAGGATGGTCTCCCAAGCCCAGGCTGAAAGGGCCTAGGAAGCAAGTGTTGGCTCTGTCAGGCATGGTGCCCACCCACTCCCCAGGATGGACACGTACGGCACTGAGGTCAGGGGCATGCGGGCTGGAGGGGCTCACAGGCACCGAGTCTCCAGCAGCAGACGGCATGTACAGGACAGGACCCGGCTGGGTGGGGCTGGACACAGCTGAGGAAGGCTGCAGGTCGTCACTTAGGGGTGGCTCTGCAAGAGTCAGGGGCAGGGGTCAGCAGGCCTAAGCCAGCTCTGTCCCTCCAAAAATGCTCCTGGGTCCCTTCCAAAGGAGACCACAAATCCCCCTGCACATAAAGGGAAGGTTCCTACGACATCTCTAGTAACACCATGTCTGTGCATTTACTGTGCCAGGCACTGTGCCAGCACTTTGCAGTAATTGTGACTCTTCATGGTGACCAGAAGATACCAGTAATATGGTCTCCATTTTACAAATAAGTAAACTGAGGCTCAGAGAGGTAAGGTAAATCCACCAAAGTGACAGAGCTAAAACACAGAAGAGCTGGGACTTGAATGCTGATCTGCACAACTCCAAAGCCTGAATCACTTCCTTACGCTGTCTCAGCCAGGCGGTCCCAATGCCCATGGCCGCGGACCACCTCTGCATCAAGAATATGCTTCTCCCTCCCAGGGCCCTCGATTTATTTTCCATTCTCATCTCAGAGACAGGGCCTGAGCCCGGAAAGAGGTTAAGGAGACCCAGGGCAGTATCTTGGGGTGGAAAGAGGTGTTAACAGGTACAAACTGGAGCTCTGTCTCTGAGACTGGTGGTGGCCTACAGTATCATGCTGAGGATCCAGACCCACACTGTCCCACAAGGCAGCCGAAAGCCACATGTGGCTACTGAGCCCCTGAAACAGGCTGGTCTGAATGGAAATATCCTGTAGGCATTAAAATGCATATCAGATCTCATAGACTTAGTACAAAAAAAGGTAAAATGTCTTGATAATTTTGTATATTGATTATTGAAATAACCTTTTATGTTGGGCTAAATACAAATATGTTATTAAAATTAATTTAACAACATATTTTCCAATTTTCAATTTTCAATTTTTTTTTTTTTTTTTTTAGACAGAGTCTCGATCTATTGCCCAGGCTGGAGTGCAGTGGCATGATCTCGGCTCACTGCAACCTCTGCCTCCTGGGTGCAAGTGATTCTCATGCCTCAGCCTCCTGAGTAGCTGGGATTACAGGTGTGTGCCACCATGCCCAGCTCATTTTCATATTTTGCTATTTTTGTTAACATGCTTAAATATTTTAACTTTAAAATGACATATAGGGGTTACATTATATTCTGACTGGCTAGCTCTGCTCTAGAGGCCTGAGCAGGACTCAGCAGAGAAGAGCTCCGTGTTCCATTAGTGATGTCTGTCATGGGTATGACATGGGGTGGCTAGTGGGATTTGCCAAGTCAGCCATGGGAGGCACAGTGCCTCAACCCTCCCTGGAACCATGAGTGCTCAACCAGGGGGACAATCCCTGCAGTCTCTATCTCACTACTTTGGAAGCTCTAGGCCTTCAAGGCTACTTCCAGAAAGGTGGGGGAATGGAGCTTCCAGTGGGGACAAGGCCCGCTGCTGGCAGGCCAGAACTCCTGTGCAGGGTGTACTGCCAGGGGCCGTCCCCGGCCTAAGCCTGAGCTAGCCAGGCGAGGGAGGGGTGGGAGAGGGCACTGCCCCGGGGCAATGGGAACAGCATACGTTCTACGTGGGCAAAGGCGCAGAAGGGTCCTCGGGGACAGCTGCCCGACTGCTGCATGTCGTTGCACTTGGTGGACTTGTAGATCTGGAGGGCAGAGCACAGGCAGGTCAGGCTCAGGCCCTGAGGGAAGGCCAGGCAGGCTGCCCTTCCTCCAGCATGGGTGCGCTGGCTTAGTCATCTCTTGCCCTGTGTCCCCGGCCCCTCCCCTCCCCTCCACTATGTGTCCCCCTACCAGCTTCTTACTCAAACTCCTGAGGCAGCCCACCACCACTCCCCACTGTCACCAACAGCCTCCATTCTGGGGCCACAAGTCCCACCAGCCCTCCCAAAGGGATCCCCCAGTGACTCTCCACTCACGGCACGGCCAGGGCTGGGCCTCCTGGGCATTAAGGGAGCCACAATCTCAAGCAACCACCCCTGCCAATGTGACCCCTGCCAGGATACCCTGGGTTGCGACCTATACTAAGTAACCTTCCACTCTGCTGTCTGCAGCTACATAAGGTAGTTTCTGTCCGCATGTCTACCTCAGGGTGTCCTGGCTTCCATGGAACACTAAGGGCAGGGACTGCAGGTGCCTCTCTGAACCCCAGACAAGACCTAGGCACACAGATATGGCCCAGGCTACCTCTTGGGGCCAGAGGGCAAGGGAACTGTGTCGGGGAGGTTGCTGATAATCTAGGCCCTAATATGAGACAGGACAACAGGAAAGAGCTTATTTTTTTCAATCCTTTTTTTTTGTTTTTTTTTTTTTTTATGGAGTCTCGCTCTGTCAACCCAGGCTGGAGTGCAGTGGTGCGATCTTGGCTCACTGCAACTTCCGCCTCCCGGGTTCAAGCGATCCTCCCACCTCAACCTCCTGAGTAGCGGGGGTTACAGGCGCTCACCACCAAATCTGGCTAATTTTTGTATATTTAGTAGAGATGGCATGTTGCAGGCTAGTCTCGAACTCCTGACCTCAAGTGATCCACCCACCTTGGCCTCCCAGAGTGCTGGAATTATAGGTATAAGCCACTGTGCCCGGCCCTATTTTTTCAATCCTGATGTCACTGGATTATAAGCACCATGAGTGGTGGAAAGCCCAGAGTGGCCAGGTCGCCACACTCCATCTACACCTGCCCTGTCAGAAGGCCTGGGGGACACAGAACTGGAAGCAGAGGGCTGCTTGGTGAGTGTGGGCTCAGAATAGGAGAAGATGCCAAATTCGGCATGCAGGGTTCCTCTAGGCACTGCCAGGGGAGAGCCGGTGGCCACAAGTCCCTCTTCCAGGATGGCATCAGGATGGGTTCTGCCAACATCTCCACTGATCCTGCCTGCCTCTCTCCTTACTTCTCAAAGCCGCCCCCCGCCCTGCTGTGGGGCCCACCTCGGGGTGGAACTGCTGCTCGGTGCGGGTGTGGCAGTACTGGCAGGCGTCTCCGTTCTCACACTTGCCAGGGTCTCCCCACTCATCCCCGTGCTTGACGTTTGGACATGGAGACGACCTGGTCA
This sequence comes from Symphalangus syndactylus, assembly GCF_028878055.3. NCBI lineage: Eukaryota > Metazoa > Chordata > Mammalia > Primates > Hylobatidae > Symphalangus > Symphalangus syndactylus. The sequence goes on from NC_072436.2 coordinate 10,485,281, forward strand.
ACAACAGGGTGGGGTCAGATGGAGAAAGGAGGGGGTGAGATCGGAGCCTATCGGGTGCCACCTGGACCCAGCCTCATAGGCGTGAGCACAGAAATGGAAAAGACCAGCTGCAGAGTCAGGGCCTTGCTGGTGCCACAAGCCAAGCTCTTTCTCTGACCCAGCCTGGCCGCATCACCACAAAGGATACTGTTTGACTCCCCTTGGCCAGGCCCTCCCACTAGCCCAAGTAGGGTCAGGCTGGAGCTACAACCACACTGTCCATGCTGTGGCCTGGTCCTCATTCAACACATTCCCCTCAGGATCAGAAGTGGTGGGGCCTCACAGACGGTCTGACCAGGGTCCTCATTCACGCAGGAGGTGAAGCTGGGCTCCTACTGTCCAGGCATCCTCACTATGCCCTCCCCTGGGCCCTGGGCTTGCGATCCTGTCATCCCCAGGACCAGCCTCCCCTCCTCCCGGACAGCCAGTGGGAGCAGCCTCTGCCTGACCCCTTCCCTGCCACTCCTCCCTCCCATGGCTGGCCTCCTGGGGCCTAAGGACCTGTATTTGTGCTTCCGGGGGCTCCGCCGCCGGTCCTTGCTGTTGTGGTAGTAGGGACAGGCATAGCCTTGGCGGCACAGCCGCGGGGGTTTCTTGCAAGGCTCCGTCTTATAGTTCCCCAGCACATAAGCAGTCTCTGCACAGGGGGCCAGAGGGCAGGGGTCAGGTGAGAGGAGCTGGAGCACCCCAAGACTAGCATGACTGGAGCGGAGGGAAGGAGAAGCCACTGGGAAGGAGTCCAAGACAGGAGGCCCCTGCGAGATGTGAGTAGGGCCCCTCCTCCCAGGCCATGGCACAGCCCCAGGTGCAGCAAGGACGACAGATGCTGTCCATCAGAGAGACACTCACAGCTCACAGGGTGAAAGGGCACTCTTGCAGGGTGGAAAACATTTGCATGTGCACTTATGTACGTGCCTGTGCACATGTGAAAGCCTGGGGGGATCTTGGGAACATGATGTGTCAGGGAAAACGCCCCTAGAGGCGCCTTTTCAATGGTGGGTGTAGGGTGGGATGCGGGCCAGGTCAGGGCTTCGGCTAGAGCAGGCAGTAGGTGGTGGTGAGTCAAATCCCCAGGGCAGCTATGAGCAGGATTAGAGGGAGGGCGCGGCCGAGGCGTGGAGGCCTGTACCTTGCCATCGAGGCTCCTCGCTGAGGATCTTTTCTATCATGGCGTGGCTCGCAGCCCCAGCCGACTGGCCCTCTATGCTCCCCTCTACTGTGGTCTGGCCATTCTGCAAGGCCTCCATGGCCTGAAGCTCCCTGGGAGGAGAGGAAAGAACAGAGAGGTGGAGAGGGGGCATGAGGGGGCAAGAACCAGAGTGCCAGCCCTCCACTGCAGTCTGAGGTACTCACCGTCATCAGCCGCCAGGCCCCTGCCCTGGACCCCAGCCTACTGCCATCAGCCCAGCCCAGCACCCAGCCCACCTGATGTCGTAGACAGGGGAGCGGAGGTCATGGGGCCCGTGGGCAAAAGCGCAGTGCAGGCCGTTTTTGGTGCAGTTGCCTTTCGAGTCTGTCTCGTGGATGCAGATTCCAGTTTTGTAGTAACGAAGGTGGTACCTGCGCTCAGTGTCCCCTGTGGTTCTGTGCAGGAATGGGCACCTGGAACATGGTAGCGGGGGTCACTCAACTTTGCTGCCTGCAGCCTAGGCTTCCCTGCCTACCCCCTGCCCTTTCCCCAACTGTTTTTGTTGTTGTTGTTGTTTGTTTGTTTTGTTTTGTTTTTGAGACGGAGTCTTGCTCTGTTGCCAGGCTGGAGTGCAGGGGCACGATCTTGGCTCACTGCAACTCCAACTCCCTGGTTCAAGCGATTCTCCTGCCTCAGCCTCCCAAGTAGCTGGGATTACAGGCACACACCACTATGCCGGGCATGGTGGCCTGCGCCTGTAATCTCAGCTACTTGAGAGGCTGAGGTAGAATTGCTTGAACCCGGGAGGTGGAGGTTGCAGTGAGCCAGGAATAGACAGGGTTTCACCATGTTGGCCAGGATGGTCTCGATCTCCTGACCTCGTCATCTGCCCGCCTCAGCCTCCCAAAGTGCTGGGATTACAAATGTGAGCCACTGCGCCCGGCCTTTCTCCAACTGTTGAACAGCTTTCACTATGGCCTGGAAGGTGCACTAGGAAGAAGGCAATGATGAACCCTGCTGCAAGGTAAGAGAACTGCCCTGCTGCTGCCTGCAGCCTAAATGGGGCCCAACAGGGCCTGGCATTCCAGGGCAGGACAGACATCTGGGAGAACAAATGCTGCCTAGGCTTGGGGGCCGTCAGAGAAGCAAATGATCTACTCAAAACTCAGGTATAGCCTTCATCCCCTGAGTGCTTCGTCAGGCTAGGGGTAGGGTCAGCAAGCCTTGGGCCTCCATGAGAAAGAGGTGTTAGGCCAGGCCAGTAGCTCACACCTGCAATCTCAGCACTTTGGGAGGCAAAGCAGGAGGATCATTTGAGGCCAGGAATTTGAGACCAGCCTGGGCAACACAGTGAAGACATCCCCTCACCCATCTCTACAAATTAAAAATGTTTTAAATCATGGCCAGGTGTGGTGGCTCACGCCTGTAAATCCCAACAGTTGTGGGAGGCCGAGGCGGGTGGATCACCTGAGGTCAGGAGTTTGAGACCAGCCTAGACAACATGGCAAAACCCCATCTCTACTAAAAATACAAAAAATTAGCTGGGCATGGTGGCCTGCGCCTGTAATCCCAGCTACTTGAGAGGCTGAGGTAGAATTGCTTGAACCCAGGAGGTGGAGGTTGCAGTGAGCCGACATGGAAGTGCCAGTGGAAGCAGGTGCCCATCCATCTCAAAAAAAAAAAAAAACAAATAAATGAACTGAAGCCGGGCATAGTGGCTCATGCCTGTAATTCCAGCACTTTGGGAGGCCAAGAGGGCGGATCACCTGAGGTCAGGAGGTCGAGACCAGTCTGGTCAGCATGGTGAAACCCTGTCTCTACTAAAAATGCAAAATTAGCCTCGTGTTGTGGTGCACACCTGCAGTCCCAGCTACTTGGGAGGCTGAGGCAGGAAAATCACTTGCACCCAGGAGGTGGAGGCTGCAGTGAGCCAAGATCACACCACTGCACTCCAGCCTGGGCAACAGAGTAGAGTTTGAGGGTGCAGCAAGGATGGTGCCACTGCACTCCAGCCTGGGGGAAAGAGGGAAACCCTGTCTAAATAAATAAATAAAATTATAAAAATTTAAAAAAAGAAAGAGGGCTGACGTAGGGAAGGCTCTATGAGACAAGCAGGGTCAGTGAATGTTCCGTCGGGGACACTCCCAGGTGTGGCACCTCCCTGTGTCTGTCAGTGCTGTGCCCTATTTCTCCACAGAGATTTGCAGTAAGATATTTAGGGTCAGCAAACCTGGGTGCCGGTGAAGCGCTCTCTCTAAACAGCCAGCTTTGGTGGGAACCGCATGGGATATGGCAAGTGTAACTCCCAGATAGGGAGAGGGGCCCTGTGATCCCCAGGGGAGGATGAAAAAAGGCCAGGCAGCCTCCTGGGTTCAGATGTGGGCCCTTAGGCTTAGTGAAAGAAAGGCCTCTCTTAGGTTTCCTAAAAGTGGGAAAGAGAAATGGTACCTCCCCGCAGCCTACCGCCAGGGATGGTGGGGTCTGAGCCCAGGCTCAGGCCATGGGCTGGGCTGCAACCAGTCCTCTGGATGGCTTCCCAGAATCTGCCCAGCCTACCCTGAGGGCATCTGACCCAGAAGGAGACATGGGGCTCCTCTGAGGACAGGCTGGGTCACTCACTCGTCGCCCTCCGGGCAGAGGCCTGTAGCCTCGTCGTACTTGGTGCAGTAGACGTCAGGGCTGTAATTGAAGGTGCCGTCCCGACGGCGGATGGACCGGCGGCGCCGCTGGTTCACGAAGTGCCAATGGAAGCAGGTGTAGGGCCGATGCTGCGTGCATTTGTGTTGCACAAAGAGTGGGCACTGCTCTGTGCGGAATTCTTTCAGGTACCTGCAGAGAGAGCCCCGCATGGGGCAGGCCGGGAGCAGAGAATGAAGTCTCTTGCTTCTCAGCAAGAAGTTAGCCGCCAAGTCCCCTGAGGGCCCTGCTGTGGGGTGCTAGTTCCACTGGGATACCAGGAGAGACCCAGAGCTGTAAGGCTACACCTCAGCTCTAGGATCCAAACCAACACCAGTCCCACACCAGCCTGAAAGGCAAGAACCACAGACCACAGGGGCCTCGGCGGTCAGCTGTCGCCTGTGTTGACCAGCTGTGGCGTTAATCAGCAGCTTGGTTCTCTGAGCCCTTTCCAAGGTTTCCCAAGCCAAACCACTAATCACAGGCAAAGGGCTGCAAATAAGAGCATGAGGCGCCTCTGCCAAACTCTACAGGCCTCTGCTACCCAAGTCCACCTGCCTGTTGTTGCAGGCCTCGCCTGTACCATGAGCTGGGGCTGTGGGCTGAGAGGAGAAATCTGCAGATAAGCACTTAGGCTTTTCAGCTCTGAAGCTGAAGGTCACAAGGCATCCCTCGGGACTACTGACTCAGTAATTACCGTCCTGTCTGCCCGCCTCCGCCCAGAGACATTTCCTAGCACTACCTAGATCTGTGCTTGGGGAAAAACTCATACCGAAGTTTTGAAGAGACCCGCCCCCCGACCCCGCCCCTGCTGCTCCAGCCTGTTCTGTCCCCAGTCGTGTCACCTCATGTGAGTACCTGAAGCAGCCGGGCTATTTATGTCCTGGGGGCATGAAGCTGTCTCCTTTTGGCCGCCTCCTCCCAACCTTCACTGGTCTCTCTCCTCTGCCCTGCATGTGTAACAGCCAAGACACTCCCAAATCTCTTCTCCCACATTCCACCCAGTGGAAGGCCCCAGACCCACTTACTCCCTTACATCTGGGTTTCTGTTAGCTACATGTGTCCAGGTTGGGGAGTCTCCTAGACTGGGTCCCCCTGCCCCCGGCCCCAGGAAGGACAGGCAGTTAGTATAGTTCTCTTTAGTCTCTCGAGCCTAACAATGCAAGCAACGAATGGCTTGGGATAGGACACCTAACGTCATCGAGAAGGATGGTGCCAGAGGCTTGCAGACTGCAGAAAGAAGCATGAAGGGAACAGAAGTCGATCCAAAAAAGGGATCCTCGACCCAGGCTGGGATGCAGGAAGGAGGAAGGGGGAAGAGGGGAGGAGAGGTACTAGTGGATGAAGAATTTGAAGGTGTTTTTGGAACAGAAACAGTATGAGCTTAGAAACAGAGTGTCTGGTTCTAAGAGCTCCCAGTACCTTTGTGGATGTGCGTGGAATAGGAAGAGAGCTGGAAAAGAGAAAAGGAGATGAGGTGAGGTGCAGGAGGCAAACTGCAAATTTCAAGGGCCTCATCTCTGGGGTCCAGGTACATCCTGAAGACCCCAGGCAGAAATCTGGAAGCGTCCCTATGGCCTGATGCTCTCCTGGTCCCTTTGGCATTTGAAGCAAAGGTTCTTCTCCTTTCCTGTCTGGTTACACAAAAAGCTGTGCCCTCCTGCTACACAAAGGTACCAAGCCTGGCACTGAGCGGGATACCCATTCCTCAAACTGGTAGGACCATCCCTCTCCTGGGACGTACATCCTTTTCCTGACTTTTTGGACCCGCAAAGAAACTACCTCAGGAGGTAACAGAAAATGAGAGAGAAGGAACTTTCCTGAAAGAGGGAAGCTGGGCCCAGAGCCAGGAGCACAGAAGAGTGAGGCATGGTTAGAATGGGCAGATTAAGGACAGAACATCCAGTTAAACTGGAATCTCATATAAGCACTGAATAATATTTTAGCCTAATTAAGTCTCAAATATTGCATGGGACATACTTATCCTAAAGAAATTATCTGCTTCTGGTCAGGTGTGGTGGCTCACGCCTGTAATCCTAGCACTTTGGGAAGCTGGGGCGGGTGGATCACCTGAGGTCTGGAGTTCGAGACCAGACTGGCCAAAATGGTGAAACCCGGACTCTACTAAAAATATAAAAAAATGGCTGGGTGCGGTGGTTCACGCCTGTAATCCCAGCACTTTGGGAGGCTAAGGCGGGTGGATCACAAGGTCAACAGATCGAGACCACCCTGGCCAACCCGGTGAAACCATGTCTCCACTAAAAAATACAAAAATTAGCTGGGCGTGGTGATGTGTGCCTGTAGTCCCAGCTACTCAGGAGGCTGAGGTAGGAGAAGTACTTGAACCCAAGAGGCGGAGGTTGCAGTGAGCCAAGATCACGCCATTGCACTCCAGCCAGGGCAATAAGAGCAAAACTCCATCTCAAAAATAAATAAATAAATAAATACATACATACATACATACATAAATAATCTGTTTCCAATGTAACTGGCATCCTGTTTTGTTTTTAAGAGACAGGGTCTTGTTATGTTGCCCAGGCTGGAGTGCAGTGGCTGTTCACAGGCTCAATCATGGCATACCACAGCCTCAAACTCTTGGCCTCAAGCAATCCTCCTGCTCCAGTCTCCAGAGTAGCTGGGATTGCAGGTATGCGCCACTATGCCCAGCTGGCATCCTTTATTTGCTAAACCTGGTAGTTCTAAGAGTGACACATGCCTGCCTGGTGTCAGTGCCTCATGAAAGCACAGGGAGGCAGGAGGAGAAACCTAGGATATGTTCACCCTGCCTCTGCGCACAGTCTGTCCTGGAGAAGGAAAGGTCCTCGAGGACAGGAGCTAGACCTGGTGAGCCTGCTGACTTGTGGCAGACATGTCCACAGTGCCACGTGCAGATGAGACTCCACAGAGGCTCTGGCTGGCAGGGCTCCCACAGATCAGGACAGACAGTGAGCTACAGATTCCATGTTAAGCGTCTTCACTTCCATTCCCACTGCCCTGGGTCAGGGACTTCAGACCTTTTTCTAAACTGACTTCCCTGTTTCTGGCCTTTCTCTGTCCAGATGACACTGTATGGTGCTCAACCCTCTTCCTAGAGCCCGAATTTAACTCTTACTATTATTATTTTTTTTTGAGATGGATTCTCGCACTGTTGCCTGGGCTAGAGTGCAGTGGTGCAATCTCAGCTCACTGCAATCTTTGCCTCCCAGGTTCAAGCAAGTCTCCTGCCTCAGCCTCCCTAGTAGCTGGGATTACAGGCACCCGCCACCACACCCAGCTAATGTTTTGTATTTTTAGTAGAGACAGGGTTTCACCATGTTGGCCAGGGTGGTCTTGAACTCCTGACCTTGTGATTCGCCCGCTTTGGCCTCCCAAAGTGCTGGGATTACAGGTGTGAGCCACTGCGCCTGGCCCAAAATTTAACTCTTGCTTTTTTTTTTTTTTTTTTTTTTTTTTTGAGACGGAGTCTCCCTCTGTCGCCCAGGCCGAAGTGCAGCGGTGTGATCTTGGCTAACTCACTGCAACCTCCGCCTCCCAGGTTCAAGCAATTCTCCTGTCTCAGCCTCCCGAGTAGCTGAGACTACAGGTGCATGCCACCACGCCTGGCTAATTTTTTTTTTTTTTGTATTTTTACTAGAGACGGGGTTTCACCATGTTAGCCAGATGGTCTAGATCTCCTGACCTTGTGATCCGCCCGCCTCAGCCCCCCAAAGTGCCGGGATTACAGACATGAGCCCCTGTGCCCGGCCAGCAAACTCTTCTTGTAAAGGACCAAATGGTAAATATTTTAGACTTTAGATTTTTTTTTTTTTTTTTGAGACAGAGTCTCGCTCTTTTGCCCAGGATAGAGGGAAGTGGTGTGATCTCAGCTCACTGTAATCTCTGCCCCTGGGGTTCAAGCACCTCAGTCTCCCAAAGTGCTAGGATTACAGGCGTGAGCCACCACGCTCAGTGGACTTTAGATTTCTTTCTGAGGGGATAACATTTTGCAAAAATGGATTACAAAAGTTCATCGTTAATTCTGATTCTGTAATACATACATATATATTATATATATTTTATATATATACACACCCAAATACACACACACATAAATTTTTCTTAAGGCAGGAGCTCGCTCTGTTGCCCAGGCTGGAGTGCAGCAGCTCAAGCAGGGCTCACTGCAGCCTTGACCTCCTGAGCTCAAGTGATCTTCCCACCTCAGCCTCTGGAGTAGCTGGACTATAGGCGCGTGCCCCCATGCCCAGCTAAATTTTTTTGATTTTTAGTACAGACAAGATCTTGCTATGTTACCTGGGCTAATCACGAACTCCCGAGCTTAAGTAATCCTCCCCTGCTTTGACCTCCCAAAGTGCTGGGATTACAGGCGTGAGTCACCACACCCGGCCTGTAATGAGATTTTTATGTATTTCATCTTTGAAAATGTCTTTTCACATACATAGGTATTACCAAATGTTGATAACATTCCACAAGCATGTGGGCTTGTTTTTCTTTTTTTCCTTTTTGAGACAGTCTCACTCTGTCACCGAGGCTGGAGTGCAGTGGCGCAATCACAGCTCACTGCAGCCTCAACCTCCGGGGCTCAGGCAATCCTCCCACCTCAGCCTCCCAGGTAGCTAGGACCACAGCCACCATGCCCAGCTAATTTTTGTATTTTTTGTAAAGACGGGGTTTCACTGTGTTGCCAAGGCTCAAGCATATAATTTTTTTTTTTTTTTTTTTTTTTTTGAGATGGAGTCTCGCTCTGTGCCCAGGCTGGAGTGCAGTGGTGCAATCTTGGCTCACTGCAAGCTCTGCCTCCCGGGTTCACGCCATTCTCCTGCCTCAGCCTCCCGAGTAGCTGGGATTACAGGCGCCTGCCACCATGCCCGGCTAATTTTTTGTATTTTTAGTAGAGACGGGGTTTCACAGTGGTCTCGATCTCCTGACCTCGTGATCCACCCACCTCAGCCTCCCAAAGTGCTGGGATTACAGGTGTCAGCCACCGCGCCCAGCCAAGCATATAATTTTTATTCAGGATATCCATCTCTTAGATGACAATTATAGAATTCTACTGATTTTTTTTTTTTTTTTTTTTTGAGACAGAGTCTCGCTCTGTTCACCAGGCTGGAGTGCAGTGGCGCAATCTCGGCTCACTGCAACCTCTGCTTCCTAGGTTCAAGCGATTCTTCCTGCCTCAGCCTCCCAAGTAGCTGGGATTACAGGTGCCCGTGACCACACCTGGCTAATTTTTGTATTTTTTAGTAGAGACAGGGTTTCACCATATTGCCCAGGCTGGTCTTGAACTCCTGACCTCAGGTGATCCGCCCGCCTCGGCCTCCCAATGTGCTGAGATTACAGGCATGAGCCACCACGCCTGGCCAGAATTCTATTAATCTTAATACGTCTCTTTTAATCACTTCCAGTTGAACATTTGGCGTAAACTGAGTTGCACAGATTAATGGATTTTTTATTTTTATTTTTTAGATGCAGTCTCACTCTGTCGCCCAGGCAGGAGTGCAGCAGCATGATCTCAGCTCACTGCAACCTCTGTCTCCCACATTCAAGTGATTCTCCTGCCTCAGCCTCCTGAGTAGCTGGGATTACAGGCATGCGCTACCACACCCGGCTAATTTTTGTATTTTTTGGTAGAGATGGGGTTTCTCCATGTTGGCCAGGCTGGTCTTGAACTCCTGACCTCAAGTGATCTACCCACCTTGGCCTCCCAAAGTGCTGGGATTACAGGCGTAAACCACCACGCCCACCCAGTGGATTTCAAATTAGAGAAATTTCCTTTGTGTTCACATTGAGATGCAAAATCCCTGATAGAACTATAGCCTGCATTTGGAACATGTGTGTAGGAATGGAGAGCTTGCCTTTGTTTTCACTTTTGACAGCACAGGAAGTATACAAGGCAGCTTAACATGACATAATGATTTAAACATTTGCTGTCATCAACATGACTTCCCTGAAGCATAGGGTTTGCATAAGCACTGTTTTACTTTGGAGTTTTAGGTTGAATTCATTAACAAACATTACCTAGTCTGCAGCAAAAGCTAATTTCCAAAGCCATTCAGCATTCAATAGTGGTTGCCAGTGATTCTCCTCATTCAGAAAATCGTCAATCTCAGCCCTGAGCTCAAAAAGTTGAAAGAAAACTACCGCTGCTAAGCCATCAAACTACTGCGCGGCAGGGCACATCAGAATACTCAGCTTCTATTTCTGACAAAAACTTATGGAACTGATGATGATTCACAAAACCAAGTAAAATCACTGATGCTAAGAGTTCAATAACATGATAAATTAAGATATTTTCTGCAAAGTACCTGCTGAAGAATAACACAATGAATAAACCACCTTACATTTTCACAAGTTTTGTAAATTTGTCCAATTCTTCTTCTGCTGTACACATATTTTTACCACCTCCAGCTGTAAAAGATACTAGCAGATTACACTTTAGGTTGTACTGAATTAGTGTTTTCTTAGCTATGGACTCACCAACAGCCAGGAAAAACCACATGAAATCGGCCTTCTTTTTGATGATGTCTGGCTCTGTCACCAGGCTGGAATGCAGTGGCGTGATCTCGGCTCACTGCAACCTCCGCCTTCCGGGTTCACGCCATTCTCCTGCCTCAGCCTCCCAAGTAGCTAGGACTACAGGTGCCTGCCACCATGCCCAGCTAAATTTTTTTGTATTTTCTAGTAGAGACGGGGTTTCACTGTGTTGGGGGATCGATGGTCTCGATCTCCTGACCTCATGATCCGCCTGCCTTGGCCTCCCAAAGTGCTGGGATTACAGGTGTGAGCCACCTCGGCCTCCCAAAGTGCTGGGATTACAGGTGTAAGCCACCGCGTCTGGCCTGTAATTTTTGTATTTTTAGTAGAGACGAGGTTTCACCATGTTGGCCAGGGTGGTCTCAATCTCCTGACCTTGTGATCTGCCCACCTTGGCCTCTCAAAGTGCTGGGATTACAAGTGTGGGCCATGGCGCCCGGCCTTCTTTTTTAATTGACTACTGACATTGCTCCTAACATCCTCAACATTTTGAGACACTGTTCCTGCTGAAAAGCTAACGCTCTCAAACAAAACTGTGTTTTCTCTGGACACACTTCTCCAGCTGCTGCAATCAAACACAATTTAATTAACTCAACATCAGTAAACGGCTTTCCTTGCCTAGCTGACAAATGAGCCACTCAGAAACCTGCTTCAGTTGTAACCTGCAACTGAAACTACAAAAATGTAGTTTTAATTCTTGTGAAGAAATTCTGCTGTAAGGAAATATTCCTAGCTGCATGCAGTGGCTCATCCCTGTAATCCCACCAACACAGGAGGCGGAGGTGGGAGGATCACTTGAGCCTAGGAGTTTGAGGGCAACATAGCAAGACCCCATTACTAAAACATTTTTTAAAAAACTAAGCCAGGCATGCACCTGTAGTCCCAGCTACTTGGAAGGCTGAAGTGAAAGGATCACTAAACCCAAGAGTTTGAGGTTGCAGTGAGCTACGGTTGCACCACTGCATGCCAGCCTGGGTGACAGAGCGAGACCCTGTCTCAAAAAAAAAAAAAAAAAAAGACATCTGTGCTGAAAAAATCCATCAGCATTATCAGACCAAGCACTTATCACAATATTCCCAGAAAAGCAAGCAATGGTCAGAAAAAAATTTTTAGGTCAGGCGCAGTGGCTCACTCCTGTAATCCTAGCACTTTGGTAGGCCAAGGCGGGCAAATCACTTGGGGTCAGGAGTTTGACACCAGCCTGGCCAACATGGAGAATCCCATCTCTACTAAAAATACAAAAAATTACCCAGGCGTGGTGGGTCACACCTATAATCCCAATGACTTGGGTGGCTGAGGCACAAGAATCACTTGAACCAGGGAAGTTGAGGTTGCAATGAGCTGAGATCACACCACTGTACTCCAGCCTGGACAACAGAGCAAGACTCTGTCTCCAAAAAAAAAAAAGAAAAAGAAAAAAGGCCGGGGGGAGCCAGGTACAGTGGCTCACGCCTGTAATCCCAGCACTTTGCGAGGCTGAGACGGGTGGATCACAAGGCCAGGAGAGTTCAAGACCAACCTGGCCAATATGGTGAAACCCCGTCCCACTAAAAATACAAATTAGCCAGGTGTGGTGGCGGGCGCCTGTAGTCCCAGCTACTCAGGAGGCTGAGGCACGAGAATCGCTTGAGCCCAGGAGGTGGTTGCAGTGAGCAGAGATCACGCCACTGCACTCCAGCCTGGGCGACAGAACGAGACTCCATCTCAAAAAAAAAAAAAAAAAAAAGGAACAATAAATTTTAAAGGAATATTTCCTTCTTTAAATAAAGAGACAGGGTCTCACTCTGTCACCAGGCTGGAGTGCAGCAGTGTAATCACAGCTCATTGCAACCTCGACTCCTGGGCTCAAGAAGTCCTCCTGCCTCGGCCTCCCAAAGTGCTGAGATTACAAGCATAAGCCACCATGCCCAGTCACAGCTATCTTTATTATTAGGTGCTTTGCCACCAAACATGTTAACAAAATAATCCATATGCCACTGAGCCTTAAAAGTGAAATATTTGAAATGCATTTTTCTCTTCCTCTCTTCTTTTGACATAAGAGGTATGCACTGGTGATGAAGAATGTATAAAATGTGCTATGGTATGCTGGCGGGGCACAGTGGCTCACACCTGTAATCCCAGCACTTTGGGAGGTCGAGGTGGGTGGATCACAAGATCAGGAGATCGAGACCATCCTGGCTAACATGGTGAAACCCCGTCTCTACTAAAAATACAAAAAATTAGCCAGGCATGGTGGCTGGCGCCTGTAGTCCCAGCTACTCGAGAGGCTGAGGCAAGAGAATGGTATGAACCTGGGAGGCGGAGCTTGCAGTGAGCCCAGATCGCACCACTGCACTCCAGCCTGGGCGACAGAGCAAGACTCCGTCTCAAAAAAAAACAAAAAATGTGGTATGCTGATACGTGCAGCAATGAGAAGCAATGAGCATCACATATTGTCAGTCTCCTGTTGCAACTACTTGAGTCTGTAGTTGAAGTGCACAAGCAGCCAGGACAACAGAGAAACGAATGACTGCAGGTTTAAAGGAAGCGTTATTTTATTTATTTTTTATTTTTTGAGACACAGTCTCGCTCTGTCGCCCAGGCTGGAGTGCAGTGGCGTGATCTCGGCTCACTGCAAGCTCTGCCTCCCAGGTTCATGCCATTCTCCTGCCTCAGCCTACTGAGTAGCTGGGATTACAGGCAACCACCACCATGCCCGGCTAATTTTTTTATTTTTAGTAAAGGCGGGGTTTCACTTTATTAGCCAGAATGGTCTCGATCTCCTGACCTCATGGTCCGCCCGCCTCGGCCTCCCAAAGTGCTGGGATTACAGGCATGAGCCACTGCACCCAGCCCAAAGGAAGCTTTATTTAGGGACTCTGAAATTCATATAATCGTCACATCATGAAATATCATTTTTTTTCAACCATTGAATAAATGTGAAGAGAGGACACAGTGGCTCATGCCTGTAATCCCAGCCCTCTGAGAGGCCAAGGCAGGTGGATCGCTTGAGCTCAGGAGTTGAAGACCAGCCTGGGCAATGTGGCAAAACGCTGTCTCTACCAAAAAAATACAAGAATTAGCCGGGCGTGGTGGTGCACACCTACAGTCCAAGCTACTCAGGAGGCTGAGGCAGGAGGATTCTTTGAGCATGGGAGGTCGAGGCTGCAGTGAGCCAAGATAGTGCTACTGCGCTCCAGCCAGGATAGACCTGTCTCAAAAGAAAGTGAAAACAATTCTTACCTTGTGCGCCACAAAAAAGCAGGCAGCAGGCTGGATTTGGCATGCAAGCTGGTTTGCTGACCTCTGCTCTACACCTGGGTTTTTTTGTCTTTTTTTTTTCCCTTTTTGTGGAGAAAGGGGGCTTGCTATATTGCCCGAGCAGGTCTCGAACTCCTGGGCTCCAGCTATCCTCTGGCCTCTGCTCCCTAAGTGCTGGGATTACAGGTGACCTCTGCTCTAAACAGTTGGTATGCCCCATCACATCACACCCTTACATCTCCATACGTTTGATCATGTTGTCCCCTGGGTCTAGATCACCCTGAGGGTTCCCTGGCCCTGCCTGCCCCCGCTTCCATGTTCCTACTGCACTACGTGAATACTGCTGGTACAGCCACCACAGTGGATTCTGACTGTTTTGTACACTGCCACATCGATCATCTTTGTACCCCTGCACAGAGCTGACCCACAGCAGGTGCTTGAGACATGGGAAGTGAAAAGAAAAGCAAAAAGCACCCCAAGTGGTAGAAGCCTGGTACAAAAGCAGCTCTGCACGAACCCAGCAAAACATAGAGGAGCAACTCCAACCTCTGACTTAGATACTTCTCCTGGCAATTAACTCAGTAAGCTCTCTCTTCCACATTACGTCTGCTCAGCTTTGTCCCTCACCTGAACACTAAAATTGAGATCTTCCGCCTCACACAGAGTCGGTTGCTGGCATCTGGTTCCTCTTTTGTCATTGGTGCTGGGAATGTGCAGAGACCATTACAGATTAACTTTTTTGAAAAAGGGTCTCATTTTGTCACCCAGGCTGGAGTACAGTGGTGCAATTACAGGTCACTGCAGCCTCCCAGGCTCAAGCAATCCTCCCACCTCGGCCTCCCGAGTAGCTGGGACTACAGGCACCTGCCACCCCACCCAACTAATTTTTGTATTTTTTTTTGTAGAGATGAGGTTTCGACATGTTGCCCAGGCTGGTCTCAAACTCCTGACCTCAAGCAACCCTCTTTTTTTGTTGTTGTTTTTGAGATGGAGTCTCGCACAATCCCCCAGACGGGAGTGCAGTGTCCTGATCTCGGCTCACTGCAAGCTCCGCCTCCTGGGTTTGCGCCATTCTCCTGCCTCAGCCTCTGAGTAGCTGGAACTACAGGCGCCCGCCACCACGCCCGGCTAATTTCTTTGTATTTTTAGTAGAGACGGGGTTTCACCGTGTTAGCCAGGATGGTCTCGATCTCCTGACCTCATGATCCGCCCACCTCAGCCTCCCAAAGTGCTGGGATTACAGGCGTGAGCTACCGTGCCCAGCAAGCAACCCTCTTTAGCCTCTCAAAGTGCTGGGATTACAGGTATGAGCCACCATGCACAGCCACTACAGATTAATTCCTGTTTCTATTTCCTCCAACAACCAATGGGTATCATGATGACTACTGGCAAAAGCTGGGTATCGGCCAGGCATGGTGACTCATGCCTGTAATCCCAGCACTTTTGGAGGCCAAGGCAGGTGGATCACCTGAGGCCAGGAGTTCGAGATCAGCCTGGTCAACATGGCAAAACCCCGTCTCTACTAAAAATACAAAAATTAACCGTGGTTTGGTGTAGTGGCGCATGCCTATAATCCCAGCACTTTGGGAGGCCAAGGTGGGCAGATCACCTGAGGTCAGGAGTTCAAGGCCAGCCTGGCCAACAGAGCAAAACCTCGTCTCTATAAAAAATACAAAAATCAGGCCAGGCGTGGTGGCTCGTGCCTGTAATCCCAACGCTTTGGGAGGCTGAGGTGGGGGGGATCACCTGAGGTCAGTTCAAGACCAGCCTGGCCAAAATGGCGAAACCCCTTCTCTACTAAAAAATACATTAGCTGGGTGTGGTGGCACACACCTGTAATCCTAGCTACTCGGGAGGCTGAGGCAGGAGAATCGCTTGAACCTGGGAGGCAGAGATTGCAGTGAGCCGAGATCGTGCCACTGCACTCCAGCCTGGGCGACAAGAGCAAGACTCTGTCTTAAAAAAAAAAAAAAAAAAAAAAAAGCTGTGGTCAATCTTTTTGTGGAGTGTATGTCTGCATTAATGTCCAACCTGTATGTTTTATGTTTGTTTATAATCTGATTTGGACAAACCTACAGATTTGAGTACAGAGACATATAGGCAAGACAATGATGGCCTCCAGACAACTAAGACAAGCCAATAGAAAGAGATGGCACTGCAACACCAGATTTGCTCAGGACTTGGTGAATCCCAGAACACGCAGTGAACAGCAAGATGTAAGCCCAACAAAAGGGACAAGAGATTGAGCCAGTGGAGTAACTCACTCTGGATGCCACTCAACCTTGGGACATGGGCCATGAGTTTTCAAGATGGAACGGCCAGTGAGGAAGCACCTGTTCCTGCAGCTCCTGCTGCTCTCCTGGCTATTTAGTGTCACTACTCATGACCCTCACACAGCAGCTGGCAGAGACAGGGCAATCTGACAGATCTGCCCATATCCCTAATAAGCTACTAATGTTCATTTTATTACAGCCAGTCTTATAAAAATTGAATTTCATCTTTTTGAACAAGTATAGGCCAGGCGTGGTAGCTCATGCCTGTAATCCCAGCACTTTGGGCAGCCAAGGCGGGCGGATCACCTGAGGTCAGGAGTTCGAGACCAGCCTAGCCAACATGGCAAAACCCTGTCTCTACTAAAAATACAAAAATTACCTGGGTATGGTGGCAAATGCCTGTAGTCCCAGCTACTTGGGAGGCTGAGGCAGATAACTGCTTGAGCCTGGGAGGCAGAGGTTGTAGTGAGCCGAGATTGCGCCACCGCACTCCAGCCTGGGGGACAGAGCGAAACTCCATCTCAAAAACAAATACAAATATATACAAGCTTTAACATGAATATAGGATCTTTTTAAAAAGCAAGACATAGTCCTAATCTTAAACATTCTTTATTGAAATCTAACCACAATATGATAGGATTCTGCAACTAGCACCAAAGGAAAGGAAAAACAAAAAGTCAAAAAACCCGTCATTTTTTAATATTATTTGTAGTATCCAAAGGCTCAAATGATGCTTGTCTGTAATCTCCTGCTTTCCATGTTAACCCTGCTAGCTACTTCTTTCCTTCCCCCACATATAACTCCTAAAAAGAAATGTAGTCACTGAGGTCATAATTCACAGCTTATCAAAGGTTCTTTAAGTTTGAGAATAAAGTATGTTTTACTCTGAAAGAGAATATTGTAAGAGCATATTTGCCGTAGATTAAAATTCTAAATTATTTATCCAAGTATGTATATGTTTGTTATAAGCTGCTAAAAATCTTTCCTTATTTTTGCAAATCTGATAGGTAAACTACTGTCAGTTCTACATTCCATATTTATAAGGATATACATACATATTCTGATACCAAACATGACTCAGAAACCACACGACTTTGTAACAGTAACCACATTGGTGGGAGTTACTAAAAATGGCTTTTAGTTTAGGCTGGGTGTGGTGTCTCGGGCCCAGCACTTTGGGGAGCAGAGGCAGGATGACTGCTTGAGGCCAGAAGTTCCAGATCAGCCTGACAACACAGTAAGACCCTGACTTCACAAAACAAATTTAAAAATAAAAAATTAGTCGGGTGTGGTGGTACACACCTGCAGTCCCAGCTACTCAGGAGGCTGAAGTGAGAGGATCATTTGAGCCCAGGAGTTCAAGGCTGCAGTGAGCTATGATTACGTCACTGCACTCTAGCCTGGGTGACAGAGTAAGACCGTATCTCAAAAAAAAAAAAAAAAAAAAAAAAAAGCTTTAAAAAATAAGGCCAAATAAAGCTATAATTGGTGGTAGGTAAATATTTGGATAGATCTGACACACTACACAGCTATAGAGATGTGGCTTCCAAATCTTCTAAAGTGATCCTGATTTAGAATATTCTCTCTGGCAGAAAAAGCAAGCTCAGGGAGTATTATTCAGACAAATAAAACAAGTGTCTAGTGAATTTCTAAGTGTGTCTGAACCTTTAAGGTAGTCTTTGATCCCACACTGGCCTTTAGTCAGAGTAAATACAATATGTGCGATGAAACTCCCTACCGCACCTGGGCACACACGCACATGCACACACACACAGCAACCCACAGTTCAAGTGCTACGGGCACTCAAGCAAGTCAGTGTTTTACAGTGGGGGAGCCAATCACTGGCAATTATTTCAGCCCACTTTTCACTGGGGCTCACTGGAACTTTCTGACACCTGTGAGCTGTCCTGGCCCCAAGAACTAACAAGAGCCAGGAAGGGTATGCAATTAGTCCTGTGTGTCCATGGTCCCTTCTTTCTATAACTGTCCCCTTGCCCTATGGGGCCTAGAGCTAGTGAAACTGAGGAAGGTTAACATAAGGGTCACTCACGTCACTGATTTAGAGAATATTCGAGAGTACTAAAAACCCCCATTCATCCTCCCCGAAATTATATGATACCTTGACTTTATTCAAAGTTTTTCTGGCCAGGCATGGTGGCTCACACCTGTAATCTCAGCACTTTGAGGCCAAGACGGGCAGATCACTTGAGGTCAGGAGTATGAGACCAGCCTGGCCAACATAGTGAAACCCCATCTCTACTAAAAATACAAAAATTAGCCAGGTGTGGTGGCACATGCCTGTAATCCCAGCTACTCAGGAGGCTGAGGCACTACAATCGCTTGAACCCGGGAGGCGGAGGTTGCAGTGAGCGAAGATCATGCCACTGCACTCCAGCTTAGGCAACAGACTGAGACCCTGTCTCAAAAAGCAAAAAAAAAAAAAAAACAAAAAAAAAAAACCCTCAAAAGTTTTTCTGTACATAGCTAGCCTGGAAAACCTCCAGTTTTATGACACTTTAGTAACATGTTTAAACTAACACGTTCTTTGTACACTGTTTTCTGTACAACAAAGTATTTGGCCCTAAACTGCGTGGGTCAGTTTAGAACACACATCCATCATGTAAGATACAAGCAGTATGATGGAGGCACTACAAAGACTGGAGAATGAAATAAGAATTCAAGTGGACGTGGAAGAGAGAACTGTTCTCTGAAGATGCTGCTGCCCCGTGCGTGCCCTAGGAACTGAAGAATCTATTTTAGTGTGGATGCAACTAAAGAAGGCATTCAATCAGGGCTGTTGAAGCAAGGAGCAATGCAACTGAAAGCAGTGACTAGGGCCCTGTTCAAATAATGGCGGAGAACAGTACCTACGCTGTGCTAAGTGCCAAGCACTGTTTTAACCGCTTTACATATACGAACTCATTTATTTCACCCTTATAACAACCCCATGAGACAGGTAATATTCCTATTCTCAGGAAACTGATACACAAAGAGGTAAGTCACTTGCCCAAAATCTCACAGCTAGTAACTGACAGAGATGGGCCTCAAATCCAGGTGGTGCGACCCTGGAGTCAGTACTCTTAACTACCATGCTGACTGTTAACTAAGCTTTTTTTTTTTTTTTTTGAGACGGAGTTTCGCTCTTGTTGCCCAGGTTGGAGTACAATGGCGCGATCTCGGCTCACTGCAACCTCCGCCTCCTGGGTCCTAGTGATTCTCCTGCCTCGGCCTCCCTAGTAGCTGGGATTACAGGTGCCCGCCACCACACCCAGCTAGTTTTTTGTATTTTTAGTAGAGATGGGGTTTCACTATGTTGGCCAGGCTGGTCTCGAACTCCTGACCTCAGGCGATCCACCCGCCTCAGCGTCCCAAAGTGGTGAGATTACAGGCGTGAGCCACCAAGCCCGGCGAACTAAGCATTTCTTAACTGAGCTAAAGGAAAAACAAGAGTAGTAGCAAATAAGCCTCAGTGACTCTCTGAAAGCTGTTTAGAATATGTCAGAGAGTTTCAGACAGGCCATAACTACAATACCATAAAATAAGTTGCTGAAATAAAAACAGAAATGTTCACTTTAGCATGCTCTACTGGACATTTAATATACATTTTTGTATTCATTATAAAGTACTCTTACTTCAATAGTAAAACAGGTTAATTTGTTTTTAATCAGGAAATACAAGTACTAGTCTCTAATTTCTATTATATTTAGATGGTCTGATTCACACAAATCCTGAAGTGGCAGGCCACCAGATGCCTGGCACCTCTTAACAGTAAAAGTGACATCAGAAACATATAGTAATGTTCTTACCAAAATCAATAAATGCTTAGATATAAGAATGACTACTTAAAACTTCTAAGTCACAAAACACCATGCTAAAGGTTTTTATCAATCTCTTCTTTACAGAACATAACTACTTCACCTATGAGGGGGTAGACTTGTGAATAGGCCAAAATTTCATAGGAAGGTGGGACATGGACCTTCCCCCTCCCCATTAAGTCATTTTGTCAGGACTTATGGTGACTATATGGTGTTTCAAATGCTAACAAGAAACAAATGAGTCAACTTATGCACATGAAAAGCAAACTGTGAATAAAGAATAAGGAAGGGGAGGAAACAGTTCAATAAGTTCAGATACGACTTGATGATACTGTCACAGGCTGTCACAGGCCTCAGTATCTTCTTTATGTCCTAAAGAAATTGAGCCACCAACAGGAAAAAAGGTCACCTCACAGAGAATGCTGTGAGATTTTTAAGTTGCTAGACTCCTTTCCATCTTCTCCTTCTCCTCAGCTCTTGATACTGCTGTCAAATTCTACACACTGGCAAAGAAAAAAGGGGTGAAAGTTGAGGGATTTTATAGAGAAATAATAAAAAGTTTGTTGTGATTACTTGAACTAATATAGTATAGCCACTGATATCATTTTAAATGCCTAAAACACATGGCCTGTCCTTAAAGAAATGCCCATGTAAACCTTAAAACACTCACAATACCTGAAGAATGGACTCTATTACATTTTAGCAAGACAGCAAACTTCTCTCACACCTCCCACCCACCCCAGGAAGTAGATATGATTCATCTTATGAAGGCATTGGTAAAAATCTGCTTGTTCCCTGGAATGGCTATCAAGCTGGAGACAAGGTAAAGTATAATTACCAGCACCTAGGAGTCTCAAACTTGTTTTCTGAATACATATTTCTTATCTCAAAACATCTCCACAGACTTATAACATGGCGGCATTCAACTAGAATAGATACACAGCACCTAAGCCACTGAGAAAGCTGGGAAAAGGGCACCAAGGAGCTTTGTGCGGACCACAGGCTTTCCCACAATGAACCGCTGCTGCTGAGCCTTGGCAATAGGCCATGCGCTTGAAGCCTTCTCTATGGTAGGAGGGACTCATATACACTGATTTTTTAATTAACTTTTTAACAATTTGAGATATAATTCAGAGAGCACACAAACTCACCACTTGTACATTTCAGTGGTTTTTAGCGTATTCACCCGTGTTATGTAACCTTCACCGTATCTAATTCCAGAACATTTCCATCACTCCCCAAATCACCCTGTACCTATTATCCCATGCACTTTTCCACAGATAATCTGTTGCCTATGCAGGTATTTTAAGATGACTGGCTGGGGTGAATCTATAGAGTATCTATACGGTAAGAAAACAAGACGCTACATTGTCCAGAGGGATACTAAACCTAAATTCTTGGCATTGTTAGCAATTAGGCTAATGTAATTTTTATATATTGGCTAAGAATGGCAGAGAAACTTACATTCAACATCCATCTTCACATAACAATTAGTGTGACCCAAATTCATCCAAGATGTTAAAAGAAGGGAAGACAATCTACTAGGATTAGCCATAACTGTCCATAGTTGCAATCTCAAAACAGAGAAGATGCATACGGATAGTGGGAAAACCTCCTTTAGTATCAACCATAGCTGGATTAAAAAAAACAAAAACAAAAACAAAAAAACTTAATCATTAAGCAAGTATTGCCCAGTGTGGGAAAATAATCACTAGACCAGTCCACTATTTAATGTAATGCAGCTTTAAATGCAATCTTACTGTCATCACTCTTGACCTGGAGTCTCTCCTAATGAGAAAAATTACCTTTAGGCAAAGGTCTGGCAGGAAAGCCTGCAGATGTGTGCTGTGCTGCTCAGGCTGTGGCAGGGCTCTAGTTACCTAAGTGTGCTCATGGCTTCTAAGACACAGGAAAGAGACCTCACCTTCAGGCATCAGGGTGTTGAAAAGCGGGAGGACGTGTAGGTCCACGAGGGTATCTTGCTTTTGTGCACTTATCTGGGGTGCTATTTGCAGAGAAGGAGCTCCTTTATAGAGTGTGCCCAAGATGGATTTCTCTAAGTTGCTCTCAGAGTTGTCCAGCTGCCCTCACCAATAAGTCACAGTCTTTGTAGGATGATAGAAACCACCAGTCAAAGCAGATGCATATGGGTTGTGGGGAAGCCTTCTTTAGTATCTAACATAGCTGGATTAAAACAAAAAAACTTAACCATTAAGCAAATCTTGACTTTAATTAATAATTTAGATAATCGCAAATATCAACTAGCTGTTAAGCTTAAGAATCTACCCTTAGCAAGGGCACTTAACACTTGTTAACGGGCATTTTGTGGGATTAAATGAAGGCTACAATGAGCTCCTAATTTCTGTCCTGCAAGAAATTAGTTCTACTTGATAAACAAGTAAATAAGATCCAGAAATGTTTATTGGTAATGGAGCTCGTTCTTGCTGAAGTTGCTTAGTAACGCTTCCAATGACTGCTGTTGTGCAACAAGCAGCACTCTACTAATGCATGTACGATTGTATTGTGATTTGCAATAATAACTTAAATACACGCTCATGTCCAGGATTTTCCAAAATACAATCAGATGCAATCAAGTGAAGTTAATGACATTTATATAATACATAAACTGACAAAACTGCCTGAAAAGAGCTATCTATGGAAGTATTGCTACATTATCTTTGTTTAATTCAATGCCCAGGAAACCAGTCCTAAATTTAAATGATGCCTAGATAGATGAGGCTATAAAGTATTTATTCTTTGTCGACCTATAAGAAATCACCAAGTGGCCAGACAACTCCTGCAAACCTTCACTAAACTAGAATTTCATTTTCCTTTAACATGAGGGCATTAAAAAGTCTGAGAACCGACTGCAGTCACTGCAGTTGAAGGCATGAAGACATGATTCGTCTCTGAGGTATACTTCCTCTCATGGGGTCAAAACAATGAGGTCAGAAACTCGGAGTGCTTAATATTTATTTATTTATTTTTATTTTATTATTTTTTTCAAGCCAGAGTCTCGCTCTGTTGCCCAGGCTGGAGTGTAGTAGCGTGATCTTGGCTCACTTCAACCTCCACCTCCTGGGTCCAAGCAATTCTCCTGTCTCAGCCTCCCCAGTAGCTGGGATTACAGGCATGCACCACCACGCCCGGCTAATTTTTGTATTTTTAGTAGAGATGGAGTCTTGCCATGATGGCCAGGCTGGTCCCAAACTCCTGACCTCAAGTGACCCACTTGCCTTGGCCTCCCAAAGTGTTGAGATTACAGGCGTGAGCCACCGTGCCCAGCCAATTATTTATTATTTTTCAGATAGGGTCTTGCTCTGTCACCCAGGCTACAGTGCGGTAACACAATCTTGGCTCACTGTAGCCTCAATCTCCTGGGCTCAGGGATCCTCCCACCTCGGCCTCCTGAGTATCCAGGACCACAGGCGCACACCACACCTGGCTCGTTTTTTTTAATTTTTAGTAGAGAGGAGGTCTAGCCGGGCGCGGTGGCTCACGCTTGTAATCCCAGCACTTTGGGAGGCCGAGGTGGGCGGATCACGAGGTCAGGAGATCAAGACCACGGTGAAACCCCGTCTCTACTAAAAATACAAAAAAAAAACTAGCCAGGCATGGTGGTGGGCGCCTGTAGTCCCAGCTACTCGGAGAGGCTGAGGCAGGAGAATGGCGTGAACCCGGGAGGCGGAGCTTGCAGTGAGCCAAGATCGCGCCACTGCACTCCAGCCTGGGGGACAGAGCGAGACTCCATCTCAAAAAAAAAAAAAAAAAAAATTTTTAGTAGAGAGGAGGTCTTGCTATATTGCCCACGCTGGTCTGGAACTCCTGGGCTCAAGTGATCCTCCTGCCTCAGCTTCCCAATGAGTTGGGACTATAGCTACCACACCCAGCTGGATATTTCAGATGGTAGTTTTCCTGTGACCTTTCAAGAATACACTTTTTTTTTTTTTTTTTGAAATGCAGTCTGGCTCTGTTGCCCAGGCTGGAGGGCAGTAGCGCGATCTTGGCTCACCGCAACCCCCGCCTCCCGGGTTCAAGCAATTCTCCTGCCTCAGTGCGTGCCACCACACCCAGCTAATTTTTGTATTTTCTTTTTTTTTGTTTGAAACAGAGTCTAGTCCTGTCACCCAGGCTGGAGTGCAATGGCACGATCTCGTCTCACTGCAACCTCTGCCCCCCAGGTTCAAATGATTCTCCTGCCTCAGCCTCCTCAGTAGCTGGGATTACAGGTGCCCGCCACCACGCCCAGCTATTTTTTGTATTTTTAGTAGAGACAGGGTTTTACCACGTTGGCCAGGCTGGTCTCGAACTCCTGACCTGGTGATCTGCCCGCCTCAGCCTCCCAAAGTGCTGGGATTGCAGATGGAGCTACTACGCCCTGCTCAGCTATACGCTTTCAATAGTATATCTGTTAATACAGCAAAAAGCCAAAAGGTAGCTAAACCTGTAGATACATTTTGAGATGTGATTGCTACAAAAGTTCTCCTCATTCTTAAACGTTTTTATAAAACTCTTCCAATATACAAGACAGCATATTATTATAAATAAAGCTGAATTAAATTCATTATTTGTCAAATTAAAAGACAAACTGTCTAGTAAAAGGTCACAGGCCGGGCGCGGTGGTTCATGCCTGTAATCCCAGCACTTTGAGAGGCTGAGGCGGGTAGATCATGAGGTCAAGAGATAGAGACCGTCCTGGCTAACACAGTGAAACCCCGTCTCTACTAAAAATACAAAGAATTAGCCGGGCATGGTGGCGGACGCCTGTAGTTCCAGCTACTCGGGAGGCTTGAGGCAGGAGAATGGCATAAACCCAGGAGGCGGAGCTTGCAGTGAGCCGAGATGGTGCCACTGCACTCCAGCCTGGGCAACAGAGCGAGATTTGGTCTCAGAAAAAAAAAAAAAAAAAAAAAAAGAAGAAGTCACGTGGTTCTTGTATTGGAAGAATAATAATACATACACATTATTGTTTTACTAAGTGCTAAGCAAATACTGGGAGCTGTACAATAGAGGAACTTCTGACATAACTGTTTTCTAAAAGGACTGGATTCCTCAAGTCCAGCACAAGTGCCTGCTACACCAATTTGCTGAAAGGATTATTCCAAAGCTTCCCTTAAAGCAAGATTATTCAAGAGTTTACAGCCGGGCGCGGTGGCTCACGCTTGTAATCCCAGCACTTTGGGAGGCCGAGGCGGGCGGATCTCGAGGTCAGGAGATCGAGACCATCCTGGCTAACATGGTGAAACCCCGTCTCCACTAAAAATACAAAAAAAATTAGCCGGGCGTGGTGGCGGGCGCCTGTAGTCCCAGCTACTCGGAGAGGCTGAGGCAGGAGAATGGCGTGAACCCGGGAGGCGGAGCTTGCAGTGAGCCGAGATCGCGCCACTGCACTCCCGCCTGGGCGACAGAGCGAGACTCCGTCTCAAAAAAAAAAAAAAAGAGTTTAGAAAAAAAATCAACAAAATTATCCTTCAAACTATGTTATGAATAATCCTCTTGGTTTAGGAAAAGGAGGGCTCAAACTCTAAGAACTTTAATTTCAGCACAAGAATGAAGGGCAAGAAAGGGAAACCAATGGGAACGTAATTTTTGCTTTTGGTGTATTCAACTGTGTTTGCCAAGATTGCCGTTATGGTGAGTGAGACTCAATTATCACGCAAGTGTCCCTGGATTATTGCAAAGACTACAGCATGTTAGCTAATTTCAAATAACATCAGGTATAAAACTATACAAAATTAATGTAAAAGAAAGGCCAAGTGAGGTGGCTCACACCTTCTCAGGCTCACGCCTTCCCATGCCACTGTACACCAGCCTGGGTGACAGAGCAAGATCCTGTCTCTTGCTCTGTCCAACCAACCTGGGCGATGAAAATAAATAAAAAACAAAAGTGGCTGGGCGCGGTGGCTCACACCTGTAATCCCAGCACTTTGGGAGGCTGAGGCGGGCAGATCATGAGGTCAGGAGTTCAAGACCAGCCTGACCAACATGGTGAAACCCCATCTCTACTAAAAATACAAATAAATAAATAAAATTTAAAAAGGTAAAAAATTTGACAGGCGGACGGGAACAGTGGCTCACGCCTGTAATCCCAGCAGTTTGGGAGGCCAAGGTGGGCGGATCACGAGGTTAGGAGTTCGAGACCAGCCTGGCCAACATAGTGAAACCCTGTCTCTACTAAAAATACAAAAATTAGCCAGCCATAGTGGCGTGTGCCTGCAGTCCCAGCTACTTAGGAAGCTGAAGCAGGAGAATCGCTTGAACCTGGGAGGTGGAGGTTGCAGTGAGCTGAGATCGCGCCACTGCACTCCAGCTTGGGCAACAGAGACTTCGTCTCTAAAAAAAAAAAAAAAAAAAAAAGAGGCCGGGCGCGGTGGCTCACGCCTGTAATCCCAGCACTTTGGGAGGCCAAGGCAGGCGGATCACGAGGTCAGGAGATCGAGACCATCCTGGATAACACGGTGAAACCCCATCTCTACTAAAAATACAAAAAAATAGAAGGCGTGGTGGCAGGAGCCTGTAGTCCCAGCTACTCGGGAGGCTGAGGCAGGAGAATGGCGTGAACCCGGGAGGCAGAGCTTGCAGTGAGCCCAGATCACACCACTGCACTCCAGTCTCTGGGCGACAGAGCGAGACTCCGTCTCAAAAAAAAAAAAAAAAAATTAAGAAAAAATTGACAATTGACAGGCAAAAACATACAAATATTCAAAAGGGGTCTATCTCTGTATTCAAAATGGGATCAATTATTATCAATGATCAATTATTATTCCACTCTGTATGTCCATGTGTACCCACTGTTTACCTCCCAAGCAGCTCAAATTTTCATTTAAATCAAAATCAAAATGCTCCCGTACCCTAACTCCCAAGGGCAATAAATGAATTCACCTTGTGGGGGTTGGGGGAAGCAGGTATGGTGGCATGTGCCTGTAGTCCCAGCTACTCAGGAGGCTAAGGCAGGACTGCTTGAGCCCAGGAATTCAAGTCCAGCCTGGTTAACATAGAGAGATCACGTCTCTCTTTTTTTTTTTTTTTTTTTGGACTGAGTCTCACTCTGTCACCCAGGTTGGAGTGCAGTGGCACGATCTCCGCTCACTGCAACCTCTGCCTCCTGGGTTCAAGCGATTCTCCTGTCTCAGCCTCCCGAGTAGCTGGGACTACAGGTATGTGCCACCAGGCCTAATTTTTTGTATTTTTATTAGAGACGGAGTTTCCATTTTGGCCAGGTTAGTCTCGAACTCCTGACCTCAAGTGATCCACCCACCTCAGGCTCTCAAAATGCTGGGATTATAGGCATGAGCAACCACACCCTGCCCATGTCTCGTTTAAGAAGAGAGAAAAAAAAAAAAAAAAAGCTGGGTGTGGTGGCCTCCCAGCACTTTGGGAGGCCAAGGCCCAACAGTTGATTGCTTGTGCCTGCTTGACCACAGGAGTTCGAGACCAGCCTGGGCAACATGGCAAAATCACGTCTCTAAAAAAATACCAAAAAAATGTATCCAGGTGTGCCTGTAGTCCCAGCTACTCAGGAGGCTGAGGTGGGAGGATCACTTGAGCCAGGGAGGTCGAGGCTACAGTGAGCTGAGATCCTGACACTGCACTACAGCCTGGATGACAGAGAGAGACCCTATCTTAAAAAAAAAGAAAAAGAAAAATCAGAGCCAGCAAGTGTGCTGGTTCCATCATATGTGTCCTCATGCTCTCTGCACTTCAGCCCTAGGAGGACTAGGGGATGAAGTTCTCCAAGTCATCACAGCTTCTAAATGCTGGTAAGTCTAACAAGAAAGACCACTGATTTCTATCTCTGATTTTTGGAAATACAAACACAAAAACACACATACATATGAACAGACAAAGAGATAAGAACACCTACAACCTCCCATCAAGCTTGGCTATTTCACCTACTCCTGTTGATTTCCTAAGACACCTCAAGAGCCAGGTCCCATTACTCTGTACTTACCCACAAGGAATGGAAAGGCAGGGTTTTTTTTGTTTTTGTTTCTGTTTTTTGAGACGGAGTTTTGCTCTTGTGCTCAGGCTGGAGTGCAGCGGCGCGATCTCGGCTCACTGCCACCTCCGCCTCCCGGGTTCAAGCGATTCTCCTGCCTCAGCCTCCTGAGTAGCTGGGATGACAGGCGCCCGCCAGCACACCCAACTAATTTTTTGTATTTTTAGTAGAGACGGGGTTTTGCCATATTGGGCAGGCTGGTCTCGAACTCCTGATGTCATGTGATCCGCCTCGGCCTCCCAAAATGCTGTGATTACAAGCATGAGCTACCACGCCCGGCCGGAAAGACAGGTTTTAAACAAATGAGCATAAAGAGGACAAAGACTGATACTGACATTTACTCAGCTGTTCACTTGTTTCACCTGTCAAGTCCAAAATAAGAAAGCCTTTCTAATACAGATTCCATAGTATGCTCAATGACAACACAACACAGAAACATAAGTTGCTGAAACCAAGACTCTCATGACTCAAAATGTGTTTATTTTGCTAAAAACAAGTGATCTGGGCAACCAGAGATTATAAAGAAGTTCCAATTATGTGAAGTTTCCAGATTCGAAAATCAAGACTACACCATTCAACTGATAAGTAGTCTTTGAGCTAAGAACATCTCACCAAAATCAATGGAAAGACTGCGAAAGATCTCCAGTAAGAAAGGACCAGGAAAGCAATGTCCGTATCAGAAAAGGAATGGTTAACGTGAGTCAGACTGTAGTCAAGAAGCTTAAATGATTTCAGCCAACAACAGAGAATCCCACAAAGAAACCATACACTTCCTATAACCAATGTTCCCCAACCCCAGAACAGTTTCCCAAGGTCTTCTATAACAAGAGTTCCTCCTGACTGGTTTGAGTTCTTTCTACTCCAACAGATGATTCTGCTCTTCGTTCACTGAACAACTTAAGAGCTGCTCAACCCCCCAGGTTCCAAAACCTCTCGCAGCTGGTGATCCTTTTAAACATGCACATCACTCAGGAGCTCACGGGGATGCGAGGCATTCACAGAGCATCAGGGAAAATGGAAAGCAACATTTTGCTTAACAGGAGAAACCTGACCCTTATTCATCTTTCTCCCACACCAACTAACTCTAGGAAATGAATGCTTAATGTGGCTTGAAGGAAATGAAGACAGCGACCTAAAAGCACACAGATGCAGACTTCCAGCAAGAGGTTTTCCCATCTTGCTGGACTCCTGTAGTGTCAGTATTTGGGGCTCCCTCTAATGCCACATTTCTGCTGAGCCTGCAGACATACTTGGAACCCATCACCTTCGGGCTCCCAGATTCAGGCTCCGCACAGCCCGCGAGGGAAACGGTCATGGGCACGCACCGACACGTTTCCATCTCTGCATGTTTATCTACGTCGACTGTGAATTCAAGCAAGGGTGGCCCTCGTGGACAACCTACGAGCCTTAGGGACACAAAAGGCTTCCTGTGCAAAATGCACGGAATCTCCTGACAGGACTTCACGCTAATCATCATTCATAGGTGGGTTCTGGGGCTGGACCCCACGGAACTCGTCTTGGTTGTGTCTTGGACTTCTCACTGCCCCCAAAAGAGCCTACTACTGTGGTTTTATGGTCTGAGGAACAGTTAGGCCTCGAAGGCCTGGCCTAGGGAGAGTGCACTCTGCATCCCGAGCTCCCGCCTTCCCCACTCGGCGGCCAGGACCGAGTTTCCCGCCCGACAGCCCGACCAGAGGTTGGTGGCAGTTGGAGGCAGTTGGGACCGGCCCCAGCAGGTTGGAACCGGTCTGGGCCGGGCCGGAGGAGGAAGGGGGGGAGGAAGAGGCCGCCTCGCGCTCTCCCTGCGCGCGTGACTCACGCTGGCCGCTGACGTCAGGCGTGCGCGCGCGGCGGGGGGGGGTGCTCTACGTACGTGTAGTGCTGCGGTTTCTCGGGCTGTGCCTGCAGCACCTGAGCGGTAGCGGCCGGGGGCGCCGAGGAAGCTGCGGAGCCGCCGGGCCCGGGGCCCTTCGACATGGTCTTGTCTTCCTGCCTCTTCGCCGCTCCCCTTTTATTATTCAGTCTGCGCGGTCCGCGCCGAGGACCCAGTGCGCCTGCGCCGCGCCACGAGAACGTGAAGACCCCCCACACGGTAGCAGGGGTTGCTGGGAGTTGTGGTTCTATGTCTGGCTGGAATTTTACCGTCGGCAGAGGGTTGCTGGCAAAGCGCGGGACCACAATACCCAGGAATCCCTGCTGCTAGTGTCCCGGATGCTGAGGGCCTGCGACGGCTTCTGGGAATTGCAGTCCGGTCGCGTTTCTCCTTCTTAACAGCGCGTTTTCAGTTTCATAGGGAAGCCTTTCCATGAAACTGGAGCGCCTGGAGGAGAAGGGGCCCAGAGCTAGGGAGACCCTAGCGACTTCTGCGAAAGAGTTCCAAGTATAATTTCACTGCCAACAGTGTCATAACTACTTTGCCTTTATACTTAGTACAGCTAGGTTCGATTCTAATGCCTTCTCAGAGCAGTGCCTCCAAGCAGGGCTTAAGAATCTGTGTTGTCGGTTCTTAGTTCTGGGCACTGTGCTGCAGTCACCTGCAATCTGCCAGCACCCCTTCATCCCTGCGGCGGGTCTAACCTAAGAGGCATTGAGAAAGCTTTGCTAAGGAGGAGGTACACCGCACGCTACAGTTCCCGCGCCTTTGCCGAGGCGCTTCATTTACCTTTACCAACCTCGACACCTGGAACTCCACGACTTCTGTGCTTTCTCAGCCTGACACCTGGCCTGACCAACTTGTTTCCAGTACATTAAGGGCCAAGGACGAATTTAATCTCCGCCTAGAATAGTCTCTGAGGTACACTGACAAGTTACCAGTGTTGAGAAGCATCACAGGGTCCAGAGGAAAGGCCTGGGTTTGAGTAGGGCGGCCCGTATTTATCCACTCTAGTTTTCTTCTCTGGACGTCAGCCTTTTTAATTGGGACATTATCTTTCCCCTCTCTGCTTCCCACCCGTCAAGCAAAGTTCTTCACTTTGTAAAATAAGCCAGGTGCCCCAGACCTAGGCATTTGTTTCTGTGAGTTTTAGAATGTTCTCCTTAGATATTTTAACAGTTGTCATTTAACTTCGTTTTTCATATTGAATCTATTTCAAATCCACTGGTTTTGATTTATGTTTTCTTAGATGGGATTACATTAGCAAATGATTATCTCATCGAAGAAACACATTCCAAATAACCTTAGGGGTGAAGGGTGGTGGGGCTAATGGAAAATCGTTAATGTTTGAGTGACACATACTTATTTTGTTTAGCTCCAAGTTCCCTCACATCAGAAGCCACATTACAGAGTTGAGAAACTGGTATTTCCTAAACAGGCTAAATCGTTTAGCCACTAGGGGCGTTTGAAAATGAAAAATTACAAAAGGACAAATAAAAGTTGTAGTATATTGCTTCCATCCTATGATTAAACGCAAGTTAATTGGTTTATGTTAGCCTCAAAACACTCAATCTGACTGAAGAAATAGAGTTCACAGCACTAGATTTTAAATAATAGATGTATATCATGAGCTTCAGAATAAGTGTGTGCTGGTAGAATTGGGAGATGATACCATCCAAACTGCTTAATTTACAAAAGAGGAAACCGAAACCCAGAGAAGCTAAGTAACTTGCACAAAGTTACTCAGCAAGTTGGTAACAGAAGAGGAACTAGGACAATAGCCTACAAGGCTACATCACATTCACTGTTGGGTTTTGTTTGTTTTGTTTTCTTCTGCTATTTTTTTCATTGTATAGACATTTTTTATTCTTCCTCATTTCCTGTGTTGCTTTTCCTCCATTGTACCAATTTGGAAAAAGGGAAACATACCTGCGTGACTACCAAGTAAGAGAGAGAGACAGCCTTTTTTTTTTTTTTTTTTTTTTGAGACGGAGTCTTGCTCTGTTGCCCAGGCTGGAGTGCCGTGGTGCGATTTCGGCTCACTGCAACCTCTGCCTCCCAGGTTCAAGCAATTCTCCTGCCTCAGCCTCCTGAGTAGCTGGGATTACAGGTGTGTGCCACCATGCGCAGCTAATTTTTGTAGTTTTAGTAGATACGGGGTTTCACCATGTTGGTCAGGCTGGTCTTGAACTCCTGACCTCACAATCCACCCTCCTCAGCCTCCCAAGA
This sequence comes from Symphalangus syndactylus, assembly GCF_028878055.3. NCBI lineage: Eukaryota > Metazoa > Chordata > Mammalia > Primates > Hylobatidae > Symphalangus > Symphalangus syndactylus. The sequence goes on from NC_072436.2 coordinate 10,517,085, forward strand.
GCTGGGATTACAGGCATGAGCCACCACGCCCAGCCTCCTGTTTCCACGTATCATACTTAAATGGATAAATGCATATCCATACCTTTTTTCTTGGGGTGGCTTTAGTTTCTAATAATTTAGCAAAGCTGGAAAGAAAATGACTGTCCATCCACACAGAGGCATGGAAATGACAGGATTCTGTATAACCTAGAAAAATCGTGAAACACAGCCAGGCGCAGTGGCTCAAGCCTGTAATCCCAGCACTTTGGGAGGCTGAGGTGGGCGGATAATGAGGTCCGGAGATCGAGACCATCTTGGCTAACACGGTGAAACCCTGTCTCTACTAAAAATACAAAAAATTAGCCGGGCATGGTGGTGGGCGCCTGTAGTCCCAGCTACTCAGGAGGCTGAGGCCGGAGAATGGTGTGAACCCGGGAGGCGGAGCTTGCAGTGAGCCGAGATCGCGCCACTGCACTCCAGCCTAGGCGACAGAGGAAGACTCCATCTCAAAAAAAAAAAAAAAAAATCGTGGAACACAAAGAGGGGACCAATTTAGAAAGTCCATTCCTCTTCTTGGCCAAAGTCAAAAAAAAAAAAAAAAAGATGACAAGTTATTTTTCTGTTTGCATCCCAGAGAATTTGACAGCCTCATATGTGTGTCTAAACAGTCCCCTGTTTCTTAGCTTGACACAGGTTTGAGGACAAAGCATGAGAATCCACCTAGGTCTCTCTTCTCAGCATGGCATGAATAAAATCATGTAATTTTTCCCTACCTCAAATTTTGAGTCAAAGGCAGAAATCAAAGTTGGTTATCACAGTAAATTTAGGTATATGATGATTAAATACATAATGTGCATGTTAAGATTAAAAAGGCTGGCTGAGCGCGGTGGCTCACGCCTGTAATCCCAGCACTTTGGGAGGACGAGGCAGGCAGACCACGAGGTCAGGAGATCGAGACCATCTTGGCCAACATGGGAAACCCTGTCTCTACTAAAATACAAAAAATTAGCTGGGCATGGTGGCACATGCCTATAATCTCAGCTACTTGGGAGGCTGAAGCAGGGGAATCGCTTGAACCCAGGAGGCAGAGGTTGCACTGAGCTGAGATCGCGCCACTGCACTCCAGCCTGGCAACAGAGCAAGACTCCATCTCAAAAAAAAAAAAAAAAAAAAAAAATTAAGAAGGCTGAAATAATGACAGGAATTTGGTACCAGAGATTGAGATGAAGCTGAGCTAGTTTTTCAAATTGTGCATTTTTTTCTCATTGTTTGATACTTGACCACTGGTGTGACAAGTCAATATTGAGGTATTTGTACTTATGTACTGTAATTCTCTGAAGGCCAGGCATGATGGCTCATGCCTGTAATCCTAGCACTTTGGGAGGCTGGGGCAGAAGGATTGCTTGAGTCCAGGAGGTCAAAACTGCAGTGAGCCGTGGTCACCGCACCACTGCACTCTAGCACGGGTGACTGGGCAAGACCCCACTTCAAAAAAAAAAAAAAAATTATCGGCTGGGCACGGTGGCCCACGCCTGTAATCCCAGCACTTTGGGAGACCAAGGCGGGTAGATCACGAGGTCAGGAGATCGAGACCATCTTGGCTAACACGGTGAAACCCCATCTCTACTAAAAATACAAAAAAATTAGCCAGGCATGGTGGCAGGCACCTGTAGTCCCAGCTACTCGGAGGCTGAGGCAGGAGAATGGTGTAAACCCAGGAGGCGGAGCTTGCAGTGAGCCGAGATTGCGCCGCTGCACACCAGCCTGGGCGACAGAGTCACACTCCGTCTCAAAAAAAAAAAAAATTATTTTAGTTGAAACCTATGTATACCTGTATCTGCTACTTTTTCTTTTAATAGTTTAGATTATTTGTTGAACCAGCATCAGAACTATAGGGTAGAATGCCCAAGGCTCTATTTCAATTTTCTGGGCTTTGCTTGGCTAGTCTTAACCTTAAGCCTGCTATGGTATTTTCTATACTTGAGGCAACTGAAGAACTATTACAATCTACCTAAGACATTTACTTAGGCAAAGGTAGGGATTAGCATATTTACACATTTGTCATGTTTCTTCAGAAGTAATACCTGCCAGGATATGCTATTAAACAAAAGGGCACATATCTGGTTTAGTTATCTTTCATTTATTCTTTATGGACATGCAAATACTATAGTGGGACTATTTACTTTTGGCTGTAGTCATTTCATTCAGTTGAAGTACATAATTCAAGTAACATGTTGCTTAGTAAGTTACCTCTTGTTTAAGCATATGGAAATCAAATATTTTGTGACACCTTAAAAACATATGAAACTGTTCCTCTAAAATAATTTATTAACATGTTTATTTGTATCTATTATTTACCCCTTCCCACCCCACCAAGGGACCTGCTTTTGGTTAAAAATGTATGTGCATGATATATGAAATACTTGATAATATAACATGATTTACTGAATTCTAATTCTCACACTACGCACTTAACTATCAAAATATTATGAAAGGTAAATAATCCAGGGAACACATTTTACTTTACATCGGAAAATATTTACAAAAATTTTGTTAAAGTAGCCTCTCTGCGTGCATAGCATTCGCTTGATGCCTGTAAGTTTAGACTCCTGCTCATCCTGATAGAGACCAATGCAATTCATTTGCGTTGACTTTCTATTGCAGAGCTTTGGAACCAAGGGAAGGATCCAAACATAGCTCCATTTTATCCAATCAGAAGGGCCGTTTAGTGCTAAACTCTGATTCGTCCATTCCTCTTTGCATCCATCCAATCATTAGGCCACTTTAACAGCCAATCAGCGGCCTAGATATGCACCAATCATGGAACAGTGCCGAAGCACGGCCTTTGTGTCGGGGGATGTCAGCGCGTCGGCGAAAGCGCCCACCAATAGAAAAAGTCGTTGGTGTATGCAAAGAAGGGTTCTATGACGCAGAGACGCAGCGTGAAGCGTGCATATAAAAATGGAGGCGTCGAGGGGGCTTGGAGCGCAGAGCGGTTTCGTCTTTCGTTGAGCAGTGTTGGTTCTTCGCTCGTCGACTGCGGCTCTTCCTCGGGCAGCGGAAGCGGCGCTGCGGTCGGAGAAGTGGCCTGAAACTTCGGCGTGGGGTAGGCGTTCGTGGGTTTACCCGCGGCTTCAGGTTCTGCCAACTGTTGGCGCCGCCGGCCGCGGCCGTTGGGAGCTGAGCGGCGGGGGCTGTTCGGGCCGCTGGCGTCGGGTCGGGTGTGGGGCCGGGAGGTTTCCCCTTGGGGCTTTGTTCCGGAACTGCGTCCCCGCCTTTTCCCGGCGGTGATTCAGAGGTCCCGACGCCGGGTTCCGGGCAGTCGGGCCTCCGCCCGTCGAGGGAGGGAAGTGACTCCTCCCCGCGCTCCCCCTCCCGGGGGAGGCTGCCGCTTCTCGCAGCCTGAGTCATTAGGGGAGGGGGAGGAGGTTGGCGGCCCTCGGCCATCTGCTGCCGCGAGGTGGGGCGCGGGGAGGCGGGAGGCCCAGCGGAGGGGCCAGGGTCTGTTCCTCCCCCCGCAGCCCCGGAGGGCGGCTCGGGTGAGCGCGGCGGCCTTATCTTCGGGGTGTCTCTTAGGTGAAAGAAAATGGCCCGAACCAAGCAGACTGCTCGTAAATCCACCGGTGGGAAAGCCCCCCGCAAACAGCTGGCCACGAAAGCCGCCAGGAAAAGCGCCCCCTCTACCGGCGGGGTGAAGAAGCCTCATCGCTACAGGTAGGTCGGGCGGGGGAACAATGGCCCGGCGGTGGCCGGCTTTGTGCGGCAGCGTCCGCTCACCCCTCCCCTGCTCGCTGCAGGCCCGGGACCGTGGCGCTTCGAGAGATTCGTCGTTATCAGAAGTCGACCGAGCTGCTCATCCGGAAGCTGCCCTTCCAGAGATTGGTGAGGGAGATCGCGCAGGATTTCAAAACCGACCTGAGGTTTCAGAGCGCAGCTATCGGTGCGCTGCAGGTAAGACAAAGGCCTGGAGCGGGGGGAGGGCTGGGCGGTTTCCGCTGCCCGAGGGAAATTAATAGTGTGGCTCTTGTCCTCAACAGGAGGCTAGCGAAGCGTACCTGGTGGGTCTGTTCGAAGATACCAACTTGTGTGCCATCCACGCTAAGAGAGTCACCATCATGCCCAAAGACATCCAGTTGGCTCGCCGGATACGGGGAGAGAGAGCTTAAGTGAAGGCAGTTTTTATGGCGTTTTGTAGTAAATTCTGTAAAATACTTTGGTTTAATTTGTGACTTTTTTTGTAAGAAATTGTTTATAATATGTTGCATTTGTACTTAAGTCATTCCATCTTTCACTCAGGATGAATGCGAAAAGTGACTGTTCACAGACCTCAGTGATGTGAGCACTGTTGCTCAGGAGTGACAAGTTGCTAATATGCAGAAGGGATGGGTGATATTTCTTGCTTCTCATGATGCATGTTTCTGTATGTTCATGACTTGTTGGGTAGCTATTAAGGTACTAGAGTTGATAAATGTGTACAGGGTCCTTTTGCAATAAAACTGGTTATGACTTGATCCAAGTGTTTAACAATTGGGGCTGTTAAGTCTGACCATACATCACTGTGATAGAATGTGGGCTTTTTCAAGGGTGAAGATACAAGTCTTAACCACAGTGTAACTTAGTTTCCTTTAAAAAAAAAAAAAAAAAGTAAACCTGGCAGCTATAGAATACACTATGTGCATTTATAATAGCTATTTTATATATTGTAGTGTCAACATTTTTAAATTAAATGTTTTACATTCACAAGTGGTGGGGAGTCTTGTCATTAAGGTGTGTGTAATTTAGAGTCCAGTTGGTTTTCTGACTGCACTTGTTCTCATTGTAGTAAAATGCTGTGTGCATTTATACCTTGCATAAGTCCTCATTCTACCACGTTAGTTAACCCTCTAGCTGATAATGCAAACACTAACTGGGGGATTTTATTTATAAGGGCTCTAGAAAAAACGAGTTATTCACACCAGCATCATCTTAACGAATATTCTGAACTAGTTAGTGCAGCTTTTCATTGTGTTGTGTGGTTGGTCTCTTAACTAGGTTGAGTTTTTCTCCTCTGCTAAGAGGAAACAGTACCGAAGTTCTTTTTCTTGTGGCATTTGTATTATAAAAACTTGGTGTTGGGGGGAGGAGCACAAAACTCCAGCCCACTGAACCTCTGCCAATTAAGATGGTGTTGGGTTAGGTTACATCTGGTTACTGTCCTGGGAAAACCATTTTTATAGAGATGGCCTTCCAAGTGGTTTTAAAATTTACTGAAGTTTTTAGGTCAATTATGTATGTTGACTAAATTTACAAATAAACTTGTTTATCCAACTAAGTGTCCAAAACCTAAATTGAATGTACTAAGTTTTCACATGTCCCTTTCTCTAGGTCCTTGTATACTAATGGTTTGAGCTTAGATCATTTCAGGTGTTGCTTGGTGGACAAAGGAACCTTTTATTTACAAAGACACTAGAAAGCTTGTGAACAGCTCTCTGCTTAAGATGCCATAACACTGCTGTATTTGCAGCGTGGGCTAAGACAAAAGTATATTAATAAGCTTTTCCCCCCACTCCCGTTCCATAGTGTAGAAGCCCGGAGGTGTAGAACTCAGTCTTAAACTTCAGTATGAAGCCAGTTTCCTTGTGCAATGATGGCTACTAAAGCGTAGTACGTGCATGTCAGTGAGACAGCATGAGAGCCAGCAGTCATCAAAGCATTCCACGTTTGAAGGTAGCAACTGCTTAAAGTTACGCCCCATTAAAATTGCTTTTTCAAAAGTTTAGTTTCAAATGTAAGATTTTGGAAGGAAGGTAGAGTAGGTATCTTTCAGGTCGTGATAATGAGCTCCTATGAAAGAATGCAATATAATGACCTGCTTTTCTAGAAAGTTCATAATCAGCCCTAGAACTGTTGCACACAATGATTCCTCAGAGTGTGCTTCAGAATGAGATTAAGATTAGATGGTGGAATGTGCTATGCTCTGGAGTGTCTGGAAACAAGTACAGAAACCTGGCTACGGTGACGAGTTAGCTTCTGTTTACTACCTGTGACAACCCAAGTGGGTGACTAGTTAGTGAACCTTCTCCAGTCTGCAGGCTGGCATAGAAGGCTCTCATTATATTGGGCAGCTTGCAATCTGCCGAAGCAGCAACTTGCTTTCCACACTTGGCTGGAGCACTCAACCCAGAAGGCAAAGATAGCTTTTGGTTGTAGGCAGCTTCCTGTATGGGATATCCCTCGGTAAGGGTAAAGGAGCAGAGGCAAAGGAGAAAAGCAGAAGTTGGAGCTGACGCAGGTATCCTATGCCCTTGATGGATGAGACTAAAATAAAATTTTTGAAGTTAAGATTTTCTCATTTCTCAATGGTTTTCATTCAAATGATAATGTCTTTAAAAAAGTTTGGGGAAATGTCCAAAAAGCACTGACTTCTGATTCATCTGGGGCTGGGATGTGTGCATTCAATAATAAGGAAGCTCCATATTGAGGTGACCTCAGTGATAGTTGGCCCAGGACAGTGCCAGTCTGTGCCTGTTGAGGTGGTGTATTTTATTTATTTATTTACTTTTTTTTTTGAGATGGAGTCTCGTTCTGCTGCCCAGGCTGGAGTGCAGTGGCACCATCTCGGCTCACTGCAAGCTCCGCCTCCCGGGTTCATGCCATTCTCCTGTCTCAGCCTTCCGAGTAGCTGGGACTACAGGCGCCCGCCACCACGCCCGGCTAATTTTTTTTTTGTATTTTTAGTAGAGACGGGGTTTCACCGTGTTAGCCAGGATGGTCTCGATCTCCTGACCTCGTGATCCACCCGCCTTGGCCTCCCAAAGTGCTGGGATTACAGGGGTGAGCCACCGCGCCTGGCTTATTTGAGACGGAGTCTTGCTCTCACCAGGCTGGAGTACAGTGGCGCGATCTCGGCTCACTGCAAACCCCGCCTCTCAGGTTCAAGCGATTCTCCTGCCTCAGCCTCCGCAGTTGCTGGGACTACAGGCAAACGCCACCACGCCCAGCTAATTTTTGTATTTTTAGTAGAGAAGGGGTTTCACCATGTTGGCCAGGATGGTCTCCATCTCTTGACCTCGTGATCTCCCTACCTCGGCCTCCCAAAGTGCTGGGATTACGGGTGTGAGCCACTGCGCCCAGCTGGTGTATTTACTTTTTAGAGACGGGGTCTGGGGTCTCCCTGTGTTGCTCAGGTTGGTCTCAAACTCGAGCGCCCAAAGTGCTAGTATTACAGGCGTCAAGTGTATTTAATAGTGCCTGTGTTTACTGTTCTCTGTCCCAATATGGCAACTTATGCGGTCGTTCTACCTACCCATAGCATGGTGATGTGAGGTGGGGAGCCAGTGAATCTTATTTGTATAGGGACGTGTCTCAGGAAAATAAGGTCAAATTGTTTACCCACCAATATTCTAATTATACCACCTTCAATCTGAAAACGGGACATAATTTGTTTTGTCCCTTAAACTTCAATCATCTTATCCACATAGTCAGTTTTGGGATGAAGCAGGGCTGTTTTACCCAGAACCAGGGGTCCACAGTGTAACCAGAATAGGGAAAAGGAGGGGTGAAGAGGAAACGGGAGAAATGAAGGGCAACGGGTGTTCCCTCACTAAGAGTGGACCCGGCTTCTGACCTGCAACTTCATTATGAACAAGTGGTCTTCCAGCCACCTTCCTGAGGACACAGGCTAAGGGCTTCAGGACAAGTGGAGTTTCAGAATTTGCTTGGGTTTCAGAATTTCTGGGAGCCAGAGTCCTGTCAGGATCTTGGGTACTTTCAGCACCTGGCCCACTGTTCCTGGCCTAGGGACCATCAGCCAAAGGGAAGGAGAAGAGGCCCTGAGCTGACTGCCTGGACTGGAAATTAACAGTTCCAACTCATTGATTCACTGGATGATTCCCCAACAGTGGTATCTGCAGAAAACACTGCCTGGTGTCAGGTGTCAGGGTGGGGTCTTGCAGCCCTGGGAAAGCAGTCCCTTTCTCCTGAATCACCTTCAGGTAGGTCAGTAGAGGGAGGAACACTGCGGAACACAGTCAGCTGTCTGCAATTCAATCAGCAGGAAACAAGGGCTTGCCCTATGGTTTCTGCAAGATGGCCCTGGCCTGTGTTCAGATTCAGAGATTGAGGCCTATGGCCAGTCTAGGCCGCCATAGAGAAGGGCCAGGTGGGTAGTTTTCACCCCTTCTGCAGCTGTCTTACAGGGGGTGCTGTGGTCCACTGGGCACGAGATCCTTGAGCCCCTATCCTGGGCATTCTCTCCTCATCCCTTGGAGCGGGAGCATTTTAATCATCTTGCCAAAGGAATCGCAGTCCACCTCTCTCAGCCCCACCCCAGGCACTGATCAGGCTGCACCTTGCCCGGGCCCTCACAGCCTCTTCCTTCCCTCACCCCTATGGTGCTCCTGCCTGCCCCTGTGGGCATTCCTCAGGGAGGTGCCCTTTTCACAAGGATGTCACCAGTCTGGGCCACTCTTATCAAGCTGGGCTTGGCTTCTGACCAGCAACTGCTGCATGAAAGCTGGCCTTCCAGCGTCCTCCTCCAAGGCAAGGCTAGAAGAAGGGGAGAAGGGGTAGGCCTCTGTCGGGTTGCCAACCCAAATTCTACAGCACCCTCAAAAGACTAAGGATGCCCTTTTCTTGGGCCGGGTGGCTGGCGTTTTCCCTCCCTGATCCCTTTGTCAGCAGGTCTGGGGAATGAGGGAGGCTGCAGGCCGAGGTGGGTGCAGCTGAGACAGCGCTGTGTTTATGCACAGAGGAGTTTGCACAAGGCCTCTATTGCGAGGGGCTGTGGTGTGAGAAGGGGCTGGAGGATACTGTCCTCTCCTTGGGGACTCCTACTCCCTGTGGTCCTGCTGACGGCCCAGCAACCCCTGACTATCAGTGATCCCACCAGACACTGTCTCCCTCCAAGCAGAGTCACAGGATTTCTCTGGGATGCGCCCCAGCATGTTCTGGTGTCTCCACCTGAGCACTATGCCCGGTGGCCAGCAGGGGCCAATCTTGCAGGTCAAGCACACCTGGGAGCAGCGCTTCTTAGCTGTCTCCCGAGCCGAGGTCTCTCCACTGGAGCCCAGCCCGCCTCCTACCTTATGACCCCTCCCCATGGAGAAAGCTAAGAGGTCCTACAGTCACCCCCTACTAGGAAAGCAAGAAGTGGGGGCTTCAGTGAGGCTGTAGCTCCTAGAGGGGCGGTAAGGCCATGCGTGATCTGGAAAAGGGTGCAGAGAGAGGGACATGGTGAGGCAGCCAGGGTCTGGGGCCTTCTCGCTGGCAGCTGCTAGCTCTCATCAGGAAGCTGCAGTTCTGGGGATACACACAGTGGGATGGAGGGTGGGCAGAAAGGGAGAGGTTCATCTCAGACATCACCAGTACCAGGGACAAGAGGGCTCCAGGGAAGGAGAGGGAGATGGGCTGCAGGCTTAAGACAGGTGGCCTTTGCTGAGGGGTGTGTGAGGGATTGTGCCTGTCCTCATGGAGGTGGAACCTGGGCTCTGTTAAATCCCTATTCATGTACCACCTTCTACGTAGGCCACATTTTCCCCCCATAAGCTCCTCTCTGCCAGGCACTGAGCCAGGGGGCCAAGCAGAGGGGTCAGCAGGGGCTTGGGTCCACAGCCCAGGCATCACGGCCCTCACAGGGCTCTGCCTCCCCAGCTCCACACCTGGAGTTAGTCTCAATCCACCTGCCCACTGCCAGCGGCCTGAGGCCTGGGCAGCTGCAGTGCCAGCCAGCAGCTTTCCAGCCAGTGTGAGGCACAAGAGGAGACAGCCTCGGCCCTGAGCTGTCAGCTGCATCTTGTAGGTCTGGACATGCTCCTTGGCCAGCAGCAGGGTGGTTGTCAACCTAGAGGGCAGGAACTTCAGGGACAGAGTAGGGGCAGCAAATAAAGCCAAGACCTGCAGCTGGGTTATCCGAGCAGGGGCATCTGAGACCGGAGGGAGATGAGAAGCTCCTGGCGCTCCGAAGGCAGGGAATGAGTGTGTCTGCCCCTGGAATCACACCTGACACATAGCAGAAGTTCCAGGAGTGACTGCTGACCGAACCCAATGGCCCCAGCAGCCCCCAAGCACAGCTGGCTGGATCAGCTCCCAGCATGGGTGGCAAAGAATCAGTCTGGTTCCCAAAAGCTTTGGTTACTGGCCTGGCTTCCAAACCGAGAGTGTCTCACGTAGGCACTGAGTCTGAGAGAGCAGCTGCCCCTCCTGTCCCTCACCAAGAGGCTGAGCTTTAACTCTTGACACTTTCGTAAGCAGAGGCCAGTAGAGCAGAGGCTGCAGCAGTCCAGGAAACAGTAGTGGCTGAGAAAATGGGCTCAGGGGCTGGGAGAGGTGGTGCATACCTGTAATCCCAACACTTTGGGAGGCTGAGGCGGGTGGATCACTTGAGGCCAGGAGTTTGAGACCAGGCTGGCCAGCATGGCAAAACCCCATCTCTACTAAAAACACAAAAATTAGCCAGGTGTGGTGGTGCATGCCTGTAATCCCAGCTACTCAGGAGGCTGAGAGAGGAGAATCGCTTGAACCCGGGAGGCGGAGGTTGAAGTGAGCCGAGATCACGCCACTGCACTCCAGTCTGGGCAACAGAGTGAGACTCCATTTCAAAAAAAAAAAAAGACGCTGGTAGTAAACAAGCAGTGCTGCCCCGCAGGTGCATCTTGGTGAGATATCAGCCCTGAGGTCTGGGCTTCCCTTGATGGGCTCAGTATTATTATCAATATTCCAGAATGTTATAGAAGGGCAAAGGGAGCCCAGATCAGGAAATAGGTTAACCCTCTAGAAGAAACAATAAAAGGAATCTCCCAGAATGGGAAAGATAGTGAGCCATCTGCTGGGAGCAAGATGTCCGTCTCTGAAAACACTGGGAGCCATGGACCTAAGTCCATCAGGGAATCAGGCTGTGACTGCAACGCAGAAGCCAGGGCTGCGTCAAGTGTGTAGTCCTGTGAAACATAAACGAAGGCCAAGTTGAGCAAGGAGGGCCCAAGGATTTGGCTTTTGTGTAGAAGACAGACACGGACTCTCGTGGAGAAGAGGCATTTTGGAGTGCCTATCCTCAGCAGTAGGTCAGGTCTTGCCATGGCCTAGACAAACATTGTTAGAGCCAGGTGCAGTGGCTTACCCGTGTAATCTCAGCAACTTGTGAGGCTGAGGTGGGAGGACTGCTTCAGCTCAGGAGTTGAAGGCTTTAGTGAGCTGTGATGGTGACACTGCATGCCAGCCTAGGTGACAGAGCAAGACCCTGACTGAAAAAACAAAAAAAAACAAAAACCCACCTCTAAGCCTGTCTAGGTCACCAGACACCTGGCTGGCATGCATGGCATTCCCACCACTGGCTAGTATGTCCCAGTGGTGGATATAACCCAGAATTCTATCCAGACGCCTCAGCCCTATGTGATAATCAGCAAGATACAAGCAAGGTTCTCAGCCAGCAGAGCAGAGGACAAACCTCAGGGTGAAGTGTTTCCATTACCGTGCCACCTCCCCGCTAATCCTGAGACATCTGGCCAGGAAATGGGGGGAGGGTCAAAGGTCAAAGGAGACTTCACTCTGAACAAATTTCAGTAACACACTAGACGGGATTCAAAAAAGACAGTAAACACATTTCCCAGATAAAATCAATGTTTCAGAGTCCATCTTGAACAAACGGACATGCTTCGCCTTACGCCAAATTTTTTTTCTTTTTCTTTTTTGAGACGAAGTTTCACTCTGCAGCCCAGGCTGGAGTGCAGTGGTGCCATCTTGGCTCACTGCAACCTCTGCCTCCCGGATTCAAGTGATTGTTCTGCCTCAGCCTACTGAGTAGCTGAGATTACAGGTGCACGCCACCACTCCTGGCCTATTTTTTTTATTTTTAGTAGAGATGGAGTTTCACCATGTTGGTCAGGCTAGTCTCGAACTCCTGACCTCAGGTGATCCACCTGCCTTGGCCTCCCAAAATGCTGGCATTACAAGTGTGAGCCACTGCGCTCAGACTAATTTTTGTATTTTTATTTATTTATTTATTTTGAGGTGGAGTCTCCCTGTTACCCAGGTTGGAGTGCAACGGCACAATCTCAGCTCACTGCAACCTCTGCCTCCTGGGTTCAAGCGATTCTCCTGCCTCAGCCTCCCGAGTAGCTGGGATTACAGGCATGCACCACCACACCAGGCTAATTTTGTACTTTTAGTAGAGTTGGGATTTCACCATGTTAACCAGGCTGGTCTCGAATTCCTGACCTCAAGTGATCCGCCCACCTCCAAAAGTGCTGGGGTTATAAGCATGAGCCACCTCGCCCAGCCTTTTTTTTTTTTTTTTTTTTTTGAGACGGAGTCTTGCTCTGTCACCCAGGCTGGAGTGCAGTGGCGTGATCTCGGCTCACTGCAAGCTCCGCCTCCCGGGTTCACGCCATTCTCCTGCCTCAGCCTCTCCGAGTAGCTGGGACTACAGGCGCCCGCCACCAGGCCCGGCTAATTTTTTGTATTTTTGGTAGAGACGGGGTTTCACCGTGGTCTCGATCTCCTGACCTCGTGATCCGCCCGCCTTGGCCTCCCAAAGTGCTGGGATTACAAGCGTGAGCCACCGCGCCCGGCCTCGCCCAGCCTTAATCGAGGTTCTCTAAGAAAAGCTAAAACAGGCTGGGTGTGGTAGCTCACGCCTATAATCCCAGCACTTTGGGAGGCCGAGGTGGGCGGATCACTTGATGTCAGGAGTTTGAGACCAGCCTGGCCAACAGAGCAAAACCCGTCTCTACTAAAAATACAAAAAAAATTAGCCGGGTGTGGTGGCTCATACCTGTAGCCCTAGCTACTTGGGAGGCTGAGGCAGGAGATTCGCTTAAGCCCAGAAGGTGGAGGTTGCAGTGAGCTGAGATCACGCCACTGTACTCCAGCCTAGGTGACTGAGAGAGACTCTGTCTCCAAAAAAAAAAAAAAAGAAAGAAAAACTAAAACAACACAAAGGATGAAGATGGGTCAAATGGTCATGTTGGCCGGGTGAGGTGGCTCACGCCTATAATCCTAGCACTTTGGGAGGCCAAGGCAGACGGATCACCTGAAGTCAGGAGTTTGAGACCAGCCTGGCCAACATGGCGAAACCCTGTCCCTACTAAAAATTCAAAAAATTAGCTGGGCATAGTGGCACATGCCTGTAATCCCAGCTACTTGGGAGGCTGAGGCAGGAGAATTGCTTCAACCCTGTAGGCAGAGGTTGCAGTGAGCTGAGATCGTGCCACTGCACTCCAGCTTGGCGACAGAGCGAGACTCCATCTCAAAAAAAAAAAAAAAAAAAGTGATGTTGTCAATTAAAATGAATCAATGGAAATAAAGATAAGGGTGTGGACTTCCAACTGGTCAGAATCCCTGCTCTCTCTTCTTTTATTCAGAAAGCTCTACTCAGAGAATTTATCGCAGACAGAGGGGGTCAGATTTGTGACTGTCTGCCTCCCAATCAGACTGTGAGAGCCTGAGGCATTTATCTTTCTGGCCGATTGCATACAGGAGAGCACCATAATGCCTGTCGAATTAATGGACAACTGATAAGAATAGCAAACATTTATTCTGTGCATACCAAGTGCCAGCTGCTGGGCTGGGCACTTGATGAAGATGATCTCATTCAGCTCCTTTTACAACGGCATGCCGGGGAGCAATCTCCAGCCCCATGTTACACATAAGAAACTGAGGCCCAGAAAAGTCACATCATTTACCTGAGGTCATAAATAGTAAGAGTGGAGATGAGGGCTCAGCACTGTTAGATGTCAGAGGTGAGGTGAGTAAAAGGCATGCAGAGAAGGGGCTGCTTCGCTCACCTCTGCCCTGATAGAATAGGCACTTGTAGGGAGGTATGGTTGGTGAGTTTCATTCCATTTCAACCAGCCCAAGGGCCACTCATGGTATGATTTTTTTGGTGTTGGCTGTGCCAAAAAATGCTTTACTGAAGTGTGCTCAAAACAAGCAGGTCATCCGATGACATCTGGAATTGCTTGGGCTGGAGTGCAGTGGCGTGATCTCGGCTCACTGCACCTTCAACCTCTGGGCTCAGGTGATCCTCCTGCCTCAGCCTCCCAAGTAGCCAGGACCACAGGCACACACCACCAAGCCTGACTAATTTTTGATTTTTTTCTTTTTTTTGAGACGGAGTCTCAGTCTGTTGCCCAGGCTGGAATGCAGTGGTGTGATCTCGGCTCAATGCAACCTCCGCCCCCTAGGTTCAGGTGATTCTCCCACCTCAGTCTCCTGAGTAGCTGGGATTACCGGCTTGTACCACCACAACGGGCTAATTTTTCTTTTCTTTTTTTTTTTTTTTTTTTGAGACGGAGTCTCGCTCTGTTGCCCAGGCTGGAGTGCGGTGGCGCAATCTCGGCTCACTGCAAGCTCCGCCTCCCAGGTTCACGCCATTCTCCTGCCTCAGCCTCTCTGAGTAGCTGGGACTACAGGCACCCACCACCACGCCCAGCTAATTTTTTTTTTTTTTGTATTTTTAGTAGAGACGGGGTTTCACCGTGGTCTCGATCTCCTGACCTCGTGATCCGCCCGCCTCGGCCTCCCAAAGTGCAGGGATTACAAGCGTGAGCCACCGCGCCCGGCCCGTCTTTTTTTTTTTTTTTTAGATGGAGTTTTGTTCTTGTTGCCCAGGCTGGAGTGCAATGGTGTGATCTCAGCTCACCGAAACCTCTGCCTCCCAGGTTCAAGTGATTCTCCTGCCTCACCCTCCCAAGTAGCTGGGATTACAGGCATAAGCCACCATGCCCAGCTAATTTTGTAATTTTTAGTAGAGATGGGGTTTCTCCATGTTGGTCAGGCTGGTCTCGAACTCCCGACCTCAGGTGATCCGCCCACCTTGGCCTCCCAAAGTGCTGGGATTACAGGCGTGAGCCACTGCGCCCGGCCCAAACTTGTCTGTCTTCATCTTTACTTATAGTGAGTGTCAGGTCATCCTCTTGGAGAACGGTGATCAGAGGCTGATGACCCCTCACAGCTGCTGGCCCTGGGGACCTAGGAGATCCCTTTGGGAATCCCAGGTCAACCGGGTGCCAGCTCCATTGCTCTGGCTGTGTGGGTGGTGGTGGGTGGTGAGGCACATAGAAAGTCACCAGCGCCAGGGAAGGGCAGCTCAGCCCAGAAATCCCAGTCATGCCAAGTGCCACTCAGGGCTATTCTCACTCTAGTGAGTGCCCATTGGTTTTTCCCGAAGTCCAGAGAGAAGGACACCATCGGGGGCGCTGTATCCCACCCGGCACCATTAGCCCCTGCCACCCGCCAGCCGGCAGCTGGATTCCCACGGGAGTTGCGGGTAGGGGCGGAACCGGCTGAGGTCTGGGGGCGGGGCGTCCGGGCGCGGGGCGGGGCTGGCGGGAATGTGCGCACCCCCGCGCGTGGCCCCGCCCGAGCATCCCGCGCCGACGGGGCTGTGCCGGAGCAGCTGTGCAGAGCTGCAGGCGCGCGTCATGGCTGCTTTGAGGCAGCCTCAGGTCGCGGAGCTGCTGGCCGAGGCCCGGCGAGCCTTCCGGGAGGAGTTCGGGGCCGAGCCCGAGCTGGCCGTGTCCGCGCCGGGCCGCGTCAACCTCATCGGGGAACACACGGACTACAACCAGGGCCTGGTGCTGCCTATGGTGAGGGGCTGCGCGGGGAGCCCCTAGCCCGCCGCCGCTTGTCCGGGCCGCCGAGGAGGGCGGGCCTCGGGGGCGCTGGGGGCGAGTTCTTCCCGCGGGAGATGTGGGGCGGGCAGCTGCGCCTGGAGCACCGACGCACGGAAGAGTCCCCGGGACGGGCTGTTCCCCACGTTGGAAGGGAGGAAGCGAGGAAGTGGCCGGGAGAGGGTGCGCGGCCGCCTCTTTGCTCAAGCCCGCCCTCTGGGGGCTGGGGCTCCTCGCCTTCAACCTGGGAGCATGTTCCCCTTAAACTGTGAGGCCCTGTGTGCCACGCATAAGGGGACACTCCGCGCCTCCGGCCACCGTGGGGCCCCAACCGCAGACCTGGGTGAACGTAGCCTTCTGGCCCAGCCCGTTCAATTTACAGAGGAGGAAACTGAGGCCTAGAGAGGCCCAGTGAATTGCTGGAGGTCACACAGCAAGTTCTTGGCGGGGCTGCGACTTGGGAGTGAGGACTCCAGCTTTCAGCATGGGGCGCTTTCCGCCCCATCTGCAGCTTGGGGAGTGCACAGGTACAGGGTGTCCAGAGCCACCCCCAAAATGTAAAGGCTTTGGAGCTCCAGTGATCTGTTTTCCCTTTGGGCTAGCTCTGCCCCTTGCCCCACAGCTCAGGGCAGAGTCCAGGTCTGTGCTCCAGCTGCAGCCGCTCCGCCCCTGAAGACCTAAGGGGGCAGGGCTCAAGCCCCCAAGGCCAGCTGGCCCTCAGGATCTTCCCTGCGAAGCTGAACCTGGAGGTTCAGAACCTGATGACTGTGGAGGCATCAGAACCTCGGCTGGAGGCGGTGTCATTGGAGGGGCTTGCTCCACCAGCTGGCAGAAGCCTCACGTACTGCTTGTCTCTCCTGCCAGGCTCTGGAGCTCGTTACGGTGCTGGTGGGCAGCCCCCGCAAGGATGGGCTGGTGTCTCTCCTCACCACCTCTGAGGGTGCCGATGAGCCCCAGCGACTGCAGTTTCCACTGCCTACAGCTCAGCGCTCGCTGGAGCCTGGGACTCCTCGGTGGGCCAACTATGTCAAGGGAGTGATTCAGTACTACCCAGGTATGGGGCGCAGGCCTGGGCCAAGTCCTCACTGATACTAGGAGTGCCACCTCACAGCCATAGAGCCCATTCATTTGTCTGATACACTGTGGGGAAGGCTTGCAGAGTGGAGCATCCCATTGTACAGATGAGGAAACTGATGCCCTCAGAAGGTCGGGAACTTGCCCTGGGTTTCCCATGACCTGATTGGAGGAGCCAGGATTCAAACCCCAGCCTTTTTTCCCTCCAGAGCCCTAAACCAGGAGGACAATTAGAAGTGTCCCAGCAACCTCAGAGGGTGGGAAAATGGATGGCAGTGGGTCACTTGGTCCAGCAGATTGGTGGCTTCTGACAACTGAGACACACACCCTAGAAACAGCTGCTAGGCCGTTGCTGCCCTTCCCACCAGGACACGTGCCCTTCCTGTGCCATCCTCCCAGGCAGCCCCTCTTACCATCACCTGTTCTTTCCCCTGCAGCTGCCCCCCTCCCTGGCTTCAGTGCAGTGGTGGTCAGCTCAGTGCCCCTGGGGGGTGGCCTGTCCAGCTCAGCATCCTTGGAAGTGGCCACGTACACCTTCCTCCAGCAGCTCTGTCCAGGTACCAGCTAGGCCCCAGCCCTGACCCAGCCCTCCTTCCCTGAGGTCCCCAGGTGGTCCCAGCTTCTACTATGCCTTATGGAGGGGGTGGTAGGGAATCTCTCTGGAGTGTCATTGGAGCCACTGCTGCTCCCACCAGCCCTAGCCTCCCCACCTCACCCTGTACTACAGACTCGGGCACAATAGCTGCCCGCGCCCAGGTGTGTCAGCAGGCCGAGCACAGCTTCGCAGGGATGCCCTGTGGCATCATGGACCAGTTCATCTCACTTATGGGACAGAAAGGCCACGCGCTGCTCATTGACTGCAGGTTGGGCTCGCTCCCCTCGCCCCCTTCCGCCCTGCACTCAGGAGCTCCTGGGTGGAATGTGCCCACTGCCTGGCGCAGCAAGCACACGCTTGGCCTCGTCATCTCCCCCATTGTAACTCCACCCCAGGTCCTTGGAGACAAGCCTGGTGCCACTCTCGGACCCCAAGCTGGCCGTGCTCATCACCAACTCTAATGTCCGCCACTCCCTGGGCTCCAGCGAGTACCCCGTGCGGCGGCGCCAGTGTGAAGAAGTGGCCCGGGCGCTGGGCAAGGAAAGCCTCCGGGAGGTACAACTGGAAGAGCTGGAGGGTGAGAACAGCCGGGGTGCTCTGTCCTGGAGGCGGCTGTGCTGCCTGCTGGTGCCTCAGTGTGGCCTTGACCCTGCCTGGGACCCCGATCTCCAGGGCCTTCTGCCATGCTCTCCCCAGTCCCTTCAAACACTGCAAACCCAGGGTTCCAATCTCAGCAGGGCTGCTTGAAATCCTAAAATGGTCTTATCTAATCAGAAAAATCATGTTTCCATTGTGGAAAATGTAGAAAAGTACAAAGTAGAAAATAATAAGCTATAAGGCCACTACCCAGAGATAGCCACTGCTGACATTTTCACATGTTTCCTTTCAGTATTTTTCCACATCTGTTTTCAAAGCTGAGTATATGTAATATATCATCACTTGCCCCCCTTCCGCCCCTTTATTTTTTAAGAGGCAGGGTCTCATCCTGTTGCCCAAGCTGGAGTGTAGTGGTGTGATCATAGCTTACTGCAAACTTGAACTCTTGGACTCAAGGGATCCTCCCAGCTCAGCCTTCCAAGTAGCTGAGATTACAGGTGTGCCACCGCGCCCGGCTAATTTTTATCTTTGTTTTTTTTTTTTTTTTTTGTTTTGTTTTGTTTTTTTTTGAGACAGAGTCTCGCTCTGTCACCCAGGCTGGAGTGCAGTGGCGCGATCTCGGCTCACTGCAAGCTCCGCCTCCCGGGTTCACGCCATTCTCCTGCCTCAGCCTCTCCGAGTAGCTGGGACTACAGGCACCCGCCACCACGCCCGGCTAATTTTTTGTATTTTTAGTAGAGACGGGGTTTCACCGTGGTCTCGATCTCCTGACCTCGTCATCCGCCCGCCTCGGCCTCCCAAAATGCTGGGACTACAAGCATGAGCCACCACGCCCGGCCATTTATTTATTTATTTTGAGACGGACTCTCGCTCTGTCACCCAGCCTGGAGTGCAGTGGCACGATCTCAGCTCACTGCAACCTCTGCCTCCCAGGTTCAAGTGATTCTCCTGCCTCAGCCTCCTGAGTAGCTGGGATTAAAGGCATGCACCACCACGCCTGGCTAATTTTTGTATTTTTAGTAGAGATGAGGTTTCACCATGTTGGTCGGGCTGGTCTTGAACTCCTGACCTCGTGATCTGCCCACCTCAGCCTCCCAAAGTACTGGGATTACAGGCATGAGCCACTGCGCCCGGCCATCTTTTTTTATTTCTTAAAGAGATGGGTTGTGCTATGTTGCCCAGGCTGGACCTGAACTCTTGGGCTCAAGTAATCTTCTCACCTAGTCTCCTGGGTAGCTGCAACTAAAGGCACCCGGTTTATCTGCATTCTCTTTTTTTTCTTTGAGACTGAGTCTTGCTCTGTAGCCCAGGCTGGAGCACAGTGGCGTGATCTCGGCTCACTGCAACCTCCGTCTTCAGGGTTCAAGCAATTCTCCTGCCTCAGCCTCTGGAGTGGCTGGGACTACAGACGTGTGCCACCATAGCCAGCTAATTTTTTTTTTTGTATTTTTAGTAGAGACTGGGTTTCACTGTATTGGCCAGGCTGGTCTTGGACTCCTGACCTCAAGTGATCCGCCTGCCTTGGCCTCCCAAAGTGCTGGAATTACAGGCACAGGCATGAGCCACTACGCCTGGCCTATCTGCATTCTCTTAATAGTTTCTTAGGAATGGATTCTTAGGAGTAGGATTACAGAGTCAAGAGACACAAGTATTGTAGGCTGGGTGCGGTGGCTCACGCCTGTGCCTGTAATCCCAGCACTGTAGGAGGCCAAGGCGGGCAGATTGATTGAGCTCAGGAATTCGAGACCAGCCTGGGCAACATGGCGAAACCCCATCTCTAAAAAAATACAAAAATTAGCCAGGCGTGGTGGTGTGTGCCTGTAGTCCTGGCTACTTAGGAGGCTGGGGTGGGAGGATCGCTTGAGCCCAGGAGGTTGAGACTGCAGTGAGCTGTGATTGCACCATGGCACTCCAGCCTGGGCCTCAGAGTGAGACCCTGTCTCCAAAACAAAAAAGATACAGGTATCCTTAAGGCTCCTGCTACACATGGCCAGGAAGTTAGTCTACTGGACAGTTTTAAGGTCATTATCAATATTATCTCATTTAATTCCCCCCAAAACTCTGTAAAGCACATTCTGTTATCATAGTTGTCATATTTTTGATGGGGGAATCTAAAGTGAGAGGCAGTGCTGGGATCTGAACCCTATCTGGAGAGATTAGCTCCAAGGCCCATGCTCTTGACTGCCTGGCCGTGCTGCCCACACTGAGTCAGTGTAGGTGTGTCTACCTCAGGGACACTAGACAGCTCCGAGGGACCTCCCTGTCCTTCTCCTTTGTGAACTGTGTCACGTTCTCCAGAGTAGCGCTCAGACCTGTCCTGCCTGCTCTGTGCAGATGTCCTTGGCCAAGGTTTTCACACTGGAACAAGTTGGTCCCTCCTCCCCCGCCCCAAGCCTGTCCTTGCCCCTCCTCCATGTCTCCTTCTGCCTAGGAGCAGCTCACCCTGCCTCCTCCAGAGTCCTGCCCTAGAAGCCGCAATCCCTCTCCTTCCATTCCCTGCCTGGCTGCCTGGCTCCTTCCCTCAGCCTCCAAGACATGCTCAGTTTTCTTCCCTCCTAAAGCACTGCCCACTGTCTCATTTCCATTCATTTCTTTCTTTCCTTTTTTCTTTTTTTTTTTTTTTTGAGAGGGAGCCTCACTCTGTCACCCAGGCTGGAGTGCAGTGGCATGATCTCCACTCACTGCAACCTCCACCTCCCAGGTTCAAGCAATTCTCCTGCCTCAGCCTCCTGAGTAGCTGGGATTACAGGCGCCTGCCATGATGCCCGGCTAATTTTTGTATTTTTAGTAGAGATGGGGTTTCGCCATGTTGGCCAGGCTGGTCTCGAGCTCCTGACCTCAGGCAATCTGCCCGCCTCGGCTTCCCAAAGTGCTGGGATTACAGGCGTGAGCCACCGCACCTGCCCATTCATTTCTCAGTCCTTTGAATCTATTTGCCCCTCTATCCTGCCACGCCACCTACCCTAACAACCTTCCCCCTTAAACCAGCGGGTTTGGCCGGGCGCAGTACACTGAGTCAATACTGGTACTGACCCAGGTACCCCTCCAGCCTCAGCTGCAGCCAGGTGGGACAGCCTGCTGGTCCCTGGCTGCTCCTGTCCCCTCTTCTGGAGCCCCAGCCCTGGAGGCTCCATGTGGCTCAGCAGAATTTCTTCTCCTCCTGCTCTGTGGTGGCCTCTTGAGGGCAGCACTCAGCTTGGAAAGCATGGAGTGTTTCAACCCTCACTGCTCCCTGAAGGACCAAGGTGTCCCATTTTACAGTCAGGGGAGGAGGCACTGTGATAAAGGGGCTCTTCAGACCCACGTCTGAGACAGCCAGGCTGCCCCGCCCCCGCGGCCTCCCACCCTTCACTGTCCAGCCAGGGCCACTGCCATCACCGCCTGCTGGTCCTCACAGGCGTCGGGGCCCCAGGCAGTGAGAAGGCGGCTGCTGACTCCTTTTTCCTCCCCAGCTGCCAGGGACCTGGTGAGCAAAGAGGGCTTCCGGCGGGCCCAGCACGTGGTGGGGGAGATTCAGCGCACGGCCCAGGCAGCGGCCGCCCTGAGACGTGGCGACTACAGAGCCTTTGGCCGCCTCATGGTGGAGAGCCACCGCTCACTCAGGTGAGGCCCTCGGCGCCCCGCTCCTGCCGGGCACAGGCCGGCCCCAGGCCCACCCCTTCGATATCCTCTCTGCAGAGATGACTATGAGGTGAGCTGCCCGGAGCTGGACCAGCTGGTGGAGGCTGCGCTTGCTGTGCCTGGGGTTTATGGCAGCCGCATGACCGGCGGTGGCTTCGGTGGCTGCACGGTGACACTGCTGGAGGCCTCCGCTGCTCCCCACGCCATGTGGCACATCCAGGTGGGTGGGCACCAGGGCCTGGGTGGGCAGGAGCGGCAGCTTCCTGGGGCCCTGCCACTCACCCCTAGCCCGCCTCTCACAGGAGCACTACAGCGGGACTGCCACCTTCTACCTCTCTCAAGCAGCCGATGGAGCCAAGGTGCTGCCCTTGTGAGGCGCCCCCAGGACAGCACACGGTGAGGGTGCGGGGCCTGCAGGCCAGTCCCACGGCTCTGTGCCCAGTGCCGTCTTCCATATCTGGGTGCTCAATAAACTTCTGCCTCCAACATGGTACCTGCCTCCTCTAGAGGTGGCTGTATGCTTGGGTGTCAGAGAATGGGGGATGTCAGAACCGCTCCCCTACCCTAGGGGAGCACCTCTCAGGCCCCAGAAGAATGTGCAAGGCAGGGCCTAGCAGTAGCAAAACCATTTATTAAGTGCAGAACAAAGGCTGGGTCCTTGTGCTGCTCCCAGCTTTTGGTTACAAATAGGTTTGGGCCCACAGAGCGGGGACCTTGCCCGCTTCATGCCTCCCAGGAGACACCTAGCCCCTGCTCTGTGCATGCGGGTGGGCTGGGTCCCCAGGGGTGCAAGGATGGAGTAGCTGAGGAGGCTCCGGGAGAGGAGTCGGGAGGACGCCTAGCGGGACGTGGCGGGGGTGGGGCAGGGTGGGGTCAGGTTTGGAAGAACTGTTGGTCCACCTGGGTGCTGAGGGTTCCGCTGGTAGTCAGCGTCCGGCTCACAAACTCCTGGGTCACATGCCGGGTGAGGGAGCCGCCCGCCTCCAGGTGCTGGGCCCCCAGGGTCAGCCCATCTGTGGAGGAGGAGGCATTAGATGACCTGGCTTGGGGTCTGCCCTTCTCCCTCTGCTAGCTCCCTGTCCTGGGAGAGCCGGGATCCCCTAGCCCTCAGTGCTCACCCACTAGGAAGGGCTCGGTGGCGCTGGTGTGGGTGGTGGTGATGCTGCTGTACCCGCTTTGCAGCGGGTGCTGGAAGAGCCCGGCGTGGCTGCCCAGCTGCGGGAAGGGGCCTGGGGTGGGCAGATCAGCTGGTCAGAGGGTGGTGCCAGGAGAAGGCACGGCCCGAGGAGGGGTGGGGGTGAAGGAAAGGACCGGTGCCTACCTCCATCCTGGGATTCTATGGTGATGATGCCCTCGCGCTCTGGCCCGAAGCCCTCAGTGGTCCTGGCCTGCACCTTGAACTTGTAGGGCACATTCTCGCTGAGGCCCGGCACGGTCAGCCTGCTCTCGGGGCTATCTCCATCCACCCGGAATGTAGTGGCTGGCCCTGAGCAGGGAAGATGCCTTCAGCCTCTGTGGCCCCTCTCTACCCCTCCCCTGGCCACTCCTGTCCCCGGGGTGGGCAGCACCTCCTCCTTGGGCCATCTCACAGGTCACCAGGTAGCCAACGATATCCCCATTGGGCCTCCGTGGCCGCTCCCAGCTCAGCTGCAGCGAGTCTGGGCTCAGGGCAGTGAACACCAGCGGGCCTGGGGCACTGGGAGTGCTCAAAGTGAAGGCGGAGCCTGGGGGCAGTAGAGGAAGAGCATCAGTGTGTGGGTGGGTGGTGGGCATGATGGGGGCAGCTGTGGGGCTGGGGGAGGCAACTCACCTGGCAGGGGACAGAGTGGGCTCTGCGGGTGCACCTGGGATTCAATGGTGATGACACCCTCACGCTCTCGGCCCCAGCCCTCCTGGCTCTGGGCCCGCACGCGGAACACATAGGAGTGGTTGGGCAGGAGGTCTTCCACCACCACCGAGGTCTGGGCAGGGTTGGGGATGTTGAGCCGATGCAGCTCGCCTGGGGCGTCAGGTAGGGGCAGACAGTAGTGCAGTGTTACTTCCACCCCTGGCCTGATCCCCCTCTTCCCTAAGCTGCCATCGAGACCTGGTTATCACCCACCCAGGACTAGCTGTGGTTTGGGTACAGGTTGGGTACAGTATGGTATGGCTGGTTGTTCAGGTTGTGTACTATACAAGAGTGGAGCCTGTAATCCCACTCATGTCTGGGCAAAATCCTGCATCCTGGTCATGCTGCTTTGACTGTGCCTGCCCAGGGAAGTGCCACTTCCTCATTCCCCCAAAGGCATCTCAGGCCAGCAGAGGCCCTAGGATCCCAGCCCAAAGAGGCCTTGTTAGGCAAAACCTAGCAGAGAATGACCAGGAGAGAGGCCCAGGGAGGTGGGTGAGACCTCAGAAGAGGGGAGGCAAAGAAATGGGGTGGAGAATGGGGTGGGAGACCCTCTCAGGCTGGATGGGGGCTTTAGCGCTCAAGGGACTTGGGTGGGTTCCTGACACAGCCGAGGTGCCCTATGTGTCACACTGGGGCCAGGCCTTGCAGGGCTGCACCCCGCAGCCTGGCAGCCACCATGCCTCACCGCCGTTCAGCAGCTGATACTCCACGCTGTAGCCCTGCAGCGGCCGCTCGCACCGCGGCTCCTGCCAGCTCACTCTGACAGACGTGGGCCCCAGGGCAGAGAACACCAGGCGGGTGGGCGTGTCGGGCACACCAGCAGTCAGGCGAGAGTCTGGGGACAGGAGGCCGCAGTCAGCCAGAGATGCAGGGGCTAGGGTCTCAGTGGGAGTCACTGTGCTGCCCCCTGACCTCCCTCCCTCAGCTGGCATGTCTACACTGACCACTGGCTGGACAACTCACTCACCCTGCAACAGCCTGTCCAGGCTGCCCAGCACCTACTGCACATCCTCCAGGAGGGTGCAGGCCCTGCTTGTGCCAAGAGAGGGTGAGCCCCGTGAGTCTGCCAGCCCCACCCCCTCAACTGCTTAGCTGGCCTGGCCCCTCTCCTGCCCCAGCCCCAGCTCCGCCCCCTGGAAGGGCAGAGGCAGAATTAGGCATCAGCACTGATGGTAGGGCAGGTGGTTAGGGCCCGTGGGCAGGCGGGGGTCCTGTGGATGGAATGGAGGGGAAGCAGTGGGCACAGCTGGTGGCTGCTATGGTGGCTGGATGACAGATGGAGCAGGACAGCTGTGGAGACAGGATGGCCACCCCTGTACTACCTGGGCCCCAGGAGGGGGCTGCTGGCCTCCCAGCCAGGATTATAGAGTCTTGTGGGCCCCTGGAAGGGGGAAACCCTTTCATCTGAGCCCGACTCCGGGACCCCAGGGCCCAGGACAGCGGAAGCCTGCTCCTCCCGTGTTCCCAGATGGGAGGGAGGCCTAGGGCATGACAAAACAAGAGTGTGAGGAGCAGGGAGTGTGTATGCATAAGTGTGCGTGTGTGCATGCATGTGTGTGTGTGCATCTGTGTGTGTGTGCATGCATGTGTGTGTGCATGTGTGTGCATGAATGTGTGTGCGCATGTGCATGCGTGTGTGTGCATGCATGTGTGTATGTTGGAGAATGGGCGGTGGGGACAGCAGACAGAAGCCCGAGGCTCCAGGAGCTGGAGGAGAGGGTTAGTGCGAGAGGCAGGGTTGGCTGAGGTCACTCACCGTGGGAGGAGACGGAGGTGAGGGTGGAGTACTCCCTGGGCAGTGTGGTTGAGTGTGAGTGTTCCGAGCGGGTCAGCGAGTTGTAGTCCCGTGTGAGGGTGGAGGATGTGCTTAGCATGCGGTGGGGCACGTGTGGGCTCAGGTGGGTGCCATAGGCAGCAGCACTGGTTGTGGTCATCCTGTGCAGGGAGTTGGCGCTGCCCGGGAAGGCAAAGTCCATCCGGCCATTCACCAGGTGCTCTGCGGGGGGAGAGCAGGGTCCCTTGGTCAGGCCTGCCCCAGACCCGGGCCCCGTGGGGCAGGCTGGGCCCTGCACATTCCTGGTCACCCACCCTCTGGGTGGCTTTTGCTTAAATACAACCAGTTTCCCTCAAACCACTAGGGACAGAGGCCCTCTGTCCCTGGAGGAGCCCAAGGGCCACCCAGGCTTCCACAGCCCATGTCCTCTGGCCGGCCACTATATTGGTGTGAGCACTGCCGACCCTGGCGGTGGCCCCCCTGCAGTCAGCCCTGCCCTGGGGAGATCCCGAAGCCTTCCCTCCTGTCCTTTGAGGCCCCTGAGGGGTCTACTTGGGTGCCAGGGTCCGCTTCCCGGGCAGACTTCTGAATTTGCACCCCCCGGCCAGGCAGGCACCATAAGGGCCCAAGCGCCTGCCTCACGTGTACCCTGGCACTGGGCCCTGGCACTGGGCCCTGCCTCTGAGCAGCTATGCTCCCAGCAGCCAAGGCCCCGGCCTGGCTGAAACTGGGGCCCCCGAGGCAGCGCAGACGCCCACCCCAGGCCCCCAGGCCCCCGGGCGCGAGTGAGGCTGGGTGGGCGCGGATCGGGGCGCGGCGGGTGAGCCTGTCACCTCCGGGGGGCCCGGGTGTCGCACTGCGGGGAAAGCTGCCGCCCTTCCCGCCCGCGCCGCCGTCGTCCGGGGGCCCGTGGGGCGCCTCGGCGTCGGAGGAGCGCCCGCTGCTGGCCGACAGGCGCGGGATGAGCTCCGGGGGCAGCCGCCACGTGACGCGCCGCAGGTCCAGCTCCTCCCCCAGCAGGGGCTCGAACTTCCAGCCGCAGCCTTGGGAACAACGAAGGGCCGCGTTGGCACCGCCGGGGGGCGCCGGGCCGAGCAGGGCCAGGTGGGGGAAGGCCGGAGGCGCTGCGAGGGGAGCCCGTCTCCAGCTCCCGGGAACCCGGGGTGTGTGCTGGGGGCGGGGGCAGATGCGCACGGCCGGATCGGGAAGGCCCGCGGCAGGTTTGAAACCCTCGCGCGGCTGGAGTCTTTCCAGATGAGCGAGTGCAGCCTTGGCACAGCTGGGGAGGAGAGACCCCCGGACCCGCCAGGAGACCTGGGGGAAGTCTGGGCTCTGTCACCAGCTGTGAGGTCTCCCTTGCTTTACTTAACCTCTCCGAGACTCAGTTTCCCGTTTGTACAATGGAGAGAGGAATCTTGCCCCTGCCTGCCTCCCAGGGACCGTTCCGCAAGCCACCGAGCGCTTCGCAGGTAGTGTTAGAAGCAGCTGAGCTGGGGTTCCAGAGTCACACCAGCTGCGCTCCACCTGAACCCCTCAAAATGGCTCCTGAAGCCCAAGCTGAGCCCCGTGGGGGCCAGTATGTGTTCACCGGGGGCAGCCTGAGGCATAGGCAGGGATGGAAGAAAATACAAATGATATACGTGCCCCAGAGGTTTTTCCACTCATGGTACTGTGTGATTGGCATCCCATTATACAGAGCAGAAAACTGAGGCACGGAAAGGATAAGTGATTCATCTGATGTCCCACAGGTGGAGCCAGAGCTGACACTGAGCACTCAGGAGGCCCAGCTAAGGGCTCCGCACCACTTTGTGCTGGGAATCAAGGAGGAAGGACAGAGCTGTTGGGGGGGTGTTCTTGTCTCCTTGGCTCCCCTACCCCTGCCAGGTGGCCGCCTGGTGGCTGCCCAGGGCTCCTGGGCCAGGCCTCCCCCGGGGGGTGGCCTGAGTGTCCTGTGTGCATGGCACAGCTGGTGAACCTTCAAGTTGTGAAGCTGTGTTTCTTCGTGGTCCCGTGGGCATGAACTCATGTGCGCTTGCACAAGGCTGTGTCTGTCCCCCAGGCACTGGTTCCTGTGCCCCATGCACAGATGTGCACACCATTGCATTTGTCCAAGGCTGTCTTAACCTCCATGTCCTCTAGTTGCTGGCCCCTTTGCCCTCTCTGGACCCAGTGGACTCACTCTGTACCCAAGACCCCCTGGGACTCTTGTGGGTCCCAGGTCTCCACTCACCAGTGTCATCGGAGACGCTGGGCCTCTGGCTGCCAGATGGAGAGCGTAGAACGTCATCGCTGTACATAAGGAAGCTGTCGTAGTCCTCCCCACTCTGGGCGTCCACGATAGGGATGTCAGGGATGATGGGGACTGCAGGGCGGGGGAGTGAGCCAGGGCCCCGGCTGCTGCCCTCTGTCCCCCTACCCGGTCTGCCCCGCACCTCCCTGCCCACCACTCACTGGACATGGGCCTCTTGGGCTGGGTGGCCAGGTTGATGATGGCCTCCCGCTCGGGCCCCCAGCCGGCCCCGTTGCGCGCCTTCACCGTGTAGCGGTAGGGCTGGGACTCCCGAAGGTTCTCAATGAGCAGCATCCGGTTCTTAGGGTTGTCAACCAGCACCTTCTTCATGGGCCCGATAGGTCCTGGGGCAGAGAGAGTGCTTCAGAGGGTCACCCAGGTCCCAGCCTGGTCCCAACACCACCCCTGAGACAGCAGGACAGCCGTGCATCCCCTGGATGGCACCCAGGGGCTGGGGAAGCAAGGCAAAGCCAGCCACTGCTGAATTGCCACCTGCAGAGCCCTGAGCATCAGCATGACTGGCGTGGACATGTGTCACCAGTCCTCCAAGGGACTCTGCTGAGTAAGTGGCAGAGCCAGGGCTGGACTCAAGTTGGCCTTGATGTCACCTCTACCCATATATCCACGGTGCCTCCACACAAGGCAAGGACACACATAGGGGGTTGCCCACCCCTGCCTCCCTTCCAGGACTGGAGAAATAACTGTTCTGCTAGGCACTCTAATCTCGGGCTGCTAGACAAAATACTGTATAAAATAATCCTTTTTGTTTATTTATTTATTTTTAGATGGAGTCTGGCTCTGTCACCCAGTCTGGAGTGCAGTAACACGATCTCGGTTCACTGCAACCTGAGCCTTCTGGGTTCGAGTGATTCTCCTGACTAGCTGGGACTACAGGCATGAGCCACCATGCCTGGCTAATTTTTAGTAGAAACGGTTTCACCATGTTAGCCAGGCTGGTCTTGAACTCCTGACCTCAAGCAGTCCACCTGCCTTGGCCTCTCAATGTACAAAATAATCTTTTAAAGTGCTATCTGAGGCCGGGCGCAGTGGCTCACGCCTGTAATCCCAGCACTTTGGGAGGCCGAGGCGGGTGGATCACGAGGTCAGGAGATCGAGACCATGGTGAAACCCCGTCTCTACTAAAAAAAAAATACAAAAAATTAGCTGGGCGCGGTGGTGGGCGCCTGTAGTCCCAGCTACTCGGGAGGATGAGGCAGGAGAATGGCGTGAACCTGGGAGGCGGAGCTTGCAGTGAGCCGAGACTGCGCCACTGCACTCCAGCCTGGGCGACAGCAGGGAGACTCCGTCTCAAAAAAAATAAAAAAATAAATAAAGTGCTATCTGAAATTCAGAGCCTCCTGTATTTCTGTTTGCTAAATCCAGTAACTTTCCCCTTGCCCTAAGAAAACCACGCACTTGTGAGCTCCCTGGTTACCTGCATGGGGAGGGATACCCCTGGGCCTGTGACCCCACTCCACATAGGTAACCACCCACCCTGCAACCTTCTGGGTTTGGTCTTAGAATGCAGCCCAGCCCAAATCTGGCCAAAACCCTAAAGATGCCTCAGGCTTATCTGCTGACCAGGAGGAAGGCCTCGAGTGCCCTGCACAGCAGGTCCAGGGAGTGACCCAGAGCTCCCTCCAGCTTTGTCCCCTCCCCTTCTGTGGCTGTTCTCCCTGCGGGCAGGAAGGAAGGATCTGGTTCTTACGGTTGTCGTCGTTGACGAGGCCATAGCAGACCTCGTAGGCTGTGATCTCGCCGTTGGTCTCAGCCGGCTCAGCCCAGCTCAGCTGGGTCACCGTGGAGGAGACGACATTGAAGGCCAGACGCCCTGGCTCGCTGGGCACTAGGGAGCGGGGGATACAGGAAGAGTGCTGTCAGTGGCGGAGGGAGGGCTGGGCATGCTGGCATCAGGGCAGCCAGGGGACAAATGGACAGACATGGCGAGGCCTCACCTTCCTGGTGGGTGCGGCAGGACACCAGGGAGCTGTAGGGTCCCTCGCCCTGAGCCCCGTAGGCGCACACCTTCATCTCATAGTCGCAATACGGGTACAGGTTGGTGAGCTCCACTGAGGGCACCTTGCTGTCGAGCAGGTGGGCTTCGGACTCGGAGTCACCCTGAATCCAGTACTTTACCTACCCCCAGGGACAGGGGTCCTGGTCAGCAGGGAGCAGCAGGCACCCAAGCTGCCTGTCCTCCGCTGACCTCTGCCCTGACTGTCCTCTTTACACAGATGAGAGACACTGAGCCCTGAGAGAGGGGCTGAGAGATCTGCCATGTGCACACATCAGGACTGGGGCAGAGCAGGTGGGGGTGTCTCCCATGCAGGGGTGGGAGGGGGCCCCATTCCAGGAAGGAGGGCAAATGTCTGATAAACTTAGGAATGGGTCTTCCCTCTTCCCCAGCACAGAAACTCAGACCGGGTTTCCCTCTGACCACCTGTGCCAGGTTCCACTGTCTGCTCTCTCTCAGGGGGCCCTGGCCTTGGACGGCCCACCTCTTCTGTGAGTGCTGGTGCCAGACCACCCATCCACCTGTCACGGCCCTCAGTCCCCCACCTTACCCTGTACCCCATTGGCTTGCCAGAAGGGGGCAGCCAGTTGAAATGGATTTTCCTGGACCCAGCGGCCTTAGCGTTGGGGTTCTGCGGGGCGCCCAGGTCGCCGTGAGGGGGTGGCTGTGATGACACCATCTGCCTTGTGAAGCTCCGGTCCAGTTCATCTAATGGGTCAGGTCGGGGAAGGGCAACCACTCAGATCCCCCTTCGCCACCAGGGGGCGCCAGAGACCCACTGAAACACCCAGGGCGCTCTGCCCAGCGCATTCAATTCAGACCTGCGCACCCGCATCTCTGGAGACCTGGTGCCCCATTGCTGCCACATAGAGCATCCTGCCAAGCTTGGCAGAGGACCCAGGAGGGTCTCTGGAGGAATAGGAGGAGGAGGGAGTTGGTCTGCCCCTTTCTCCCTTGGCAGCTCAGGGAACATTCCACATGAGAACATTTGCTCCCCGCCCCATCTCCACACCGTACCCCGAGTATCTCCCTCCTCTCACATCTTCCCGGCAGGCCTTCTCCCAGCGGGGAGGCTGAGGGCTGATAGGAACTAACTGGCCCACTCCTTCCACAAGCACCTACATATTAGTTGGAACTGAGGCTGAAGCCAAAGGGCCAGGGTCTGATGGGAGAATTCCTGTTGTGTGGTGGCAACATGGTCTCAGCCTCTCTGGCTGTAGGGTTGCCAGATAAAATGCAGGATGTCTAGCTACGTTTGAATTTCAGATGAACAACAAGATTATTTTTTGTTGGGGGACAGGGTCTCATTCCATGGCCCAGGTGCTGTGCAGTGGTGCGATCACAGCTTGCGGCGGCCCAGACCCCCTGGGCTCAAGTGATCCTCACCTCAGTCTCCTGAATAGCTGGGACTCCAGGTGCACACCACTATGCCAAGCTAATTTGTTTATTTTTTGTAGAGACGAGGTCTCACTATGTTGCCCAGGCTGGTCTAGAACTCCCGGGCTCAAGTGATCCTCCCACCTCGGCCTCCCAAAATGCTAGGATTACAGGCGTGAGCCAGTATACCCAGCCCATTTTGCAAAAAAAGGATAAGTATGTTCCAAATATTGCATGGGACATACTTATCCTACCAACGTGTACGTTGTTTATCTGAAATTCAGATTTACCTGAGCGTCCTGTGTTTGGATTTGCTAAGTCTGGCAGACCTAGTTGAGAGAGCCCCAGTCTTCCCTCTCCGCCTGCTTAAGCCGACCCCCAGGCTCTGCCTACCTGGGTCCCTGATGATGATGGTGGTGGAGTGGGGCTGGCCCAGGTGGGCCCCAAACTTAGGGTTGCTGAGCTGGACGTGGAAACGGCGGACCTGGCGGCCCCGCAGGAGGGAGTCAACCTCTTGCAGCTCCAAGAGCTTCACCTGTAGCTCTTTCCAGGCCTCCCCAGGCTGGAACAGCAGCTCGCCCTCCACGGGGATGTAGTCCTGGGAGTGGAGGGGGTCAGGGTCAGGGTCATGGCTGGGGGCTGAGGCAGGAGTCACGGCCACACGCTCCCCCCCAACCTCATGGACACTGCTTGCTGGGTGGAGTACTTACATGAGGTTCAGGTTTTTGTGGTTTTTTTTTTTTTTGAGGCGTGATCTCACTGTGTCGCCTAGGCTGGAGTGCAGTGGCATGATCTTGGCTCACTGCAACCTACCCCTTCCAGGTTCAAGTGATTCTCACGCCTCATCTTCCCAAGTAGCTGGGATTACAGGCACCTGCCACCACGCCTAGCTAATTTTTGTATTTTTAGTAGAGATGGGGTTTCACCATGTTGGCCAGGCTGGTCTCGAACTCCTGACTTCAAGTGATCCTCCCACGTTGGCCTCCCAAAGTGCTGGGATTACAGACATGAGCCACCATGCCCAGCCATGTTTCTCTTTTTTTGTTTGTTTGTTTGTTTTTGAGACAGGGTCTCACTCTATCACCCAGGCTGGAGTGTAGGGGCACAATCACGGCTCACTGAAGCCTTGACCTCCTGGGCTCAGGCTATCCTTCCCCTCAGCCGCCTGAGTAGCTGGGACTACAGGCGTGCGCCACACCTGGCTAATTTTTTTTTTTTTTTTGTAGAGGCATGGTTAACCTATGTTGCCTAGGCTGGTCTTGAACTCCCGGCCTCAAGCGATCCGCCCATCTTGGCCTCCCAAAGTGCTGGGATTACAGGCGTGAGCCACCCATCTTCCTTTTAATGCCGTGGAGCTTGCCTGAGCTTTCCAGGATAAGAACTGGGAGGAAAAAAAAAAAAAAAAAAAAATCCTTCACATAGAAGACCACTAGGTGGCACTTCAGGGCAAGATTTCAATTCCAGGCGCAGCAGCCAGGGCCATGGCTGGGGAGGCAACCTCATGCCACCCAACTCAGAAAGTGAGACCCATAGTTGTAAAACAAACAACAAACAAAAAACAAAACATCAACAAAAAACAAACCAGGGAGCTGCCTGCAAGCAACCTACATGGATACTTCAAAAACGTCAGTGTCATTAGCCCGGCATGGTGGCCGGTGCCTGTAATCCCAGCTACTCGGGAAGCTAAGGCAGGAGAATTGCTTGAACCCAGGAGGCAGAGGTTGCAGTGAAGCACTGTACTCCAGCCTGGGCGACAGAGTGAGACCTTGTCTTAACAAAAGTCAGTGTCACAGAAGACAAAGCCAGGAAACTTTTCTAGATTAAAGGAGTCAAGACACATGACAAAAGTCAATGCCAATTCCTTGATTAGTTACTGCACTGGGGGGGAAAAAGCTATAAAGGACATTACTGGGACATCCAAATAAGGGGACATTGGAATATGGACCTATTTTATTTTATTTTATATATTTTTTGGGATGGAGTTTTGCTCTTTTGCCCAGACTGGAGTGAAGTGGCACAATCTCAGCTCAGTGCAACCTCCACCCACTGAGTTCGAATGATTCTCCTGCCTCAGCCTCCCTAGTAACTGGGATTACAGGCACCCGCCACCATGCCCAGCTAATTTTTGTATTTTTAGTAGAGACGGGGTTTCTCCATGTTGGTCAGGCTGGTGTCAAACTCCTGACCTCAGGTGATCCACCTGCCTTGGCCTCCCAAAGTGCTGGGATTACAGGTGTGAGCCACCACGCCTGGCTGGAATATGGACTAATTTTATAGTACTAATTTTAGGTACTAGTATAATCAATGTGAAGATACAGATGTCCACATCTCTATCTATATTTCTATGTTGCTATCTATATATTAGCAATCGGTGAATCTATGTAAAGGGTAAATGGGTGCTAGTTTTATTGTTCCTTCCATTTTTCTGTATGTTGAAGTTTTTCAAAATAAAAAGGTGAGAAATTAAAATGTTTTAAAAAACAAATATCAAAGCTTTTTTTTTTTTTTCTTTTCAAGACAAGGGTTTCACTCTGTCACCCAGGCTGGAGTGCAGTGGCACTATCTCGGCTAACTGCAACCTCCACCTACTGGGCTCCATTTCAGCCTCCCGAGTAGCTGGGACCACAGGTGCACACCACAACACCCAGATAATTTTCTGTATTTTTGGTACAGACAGGGTTTCGCCATGTTGGCCAGGCTGGTCTCGAACTCCTGATCTCAAGCGATCCGCCCACCCTGGCCTCCCAAAGTGCTGGGATTACAGGCATGAGCCACTGCACCCAGCCTCAAAGCATCTTTATACAAGTGTAACAGGATAGCCAGAAGGCAAGGCAAAAGGATCATGTTATCCTAGGAGTTCAAGACCAGCCTGGGCAACATGGGGAAACCCTATCTCTACTAAAAATACAAAATGGCCGGGCGCGGTGGCTGATGCCTGTAATCCCAGCACTTTGGGAGGCCGAGGTGGGCGGATCATGAGGTCAGGAGTTCAAGACCAGTCTGACCAACATGGCGAAACCCCGTCTCTACTAAAAATACAAAAATTAGCTGGGTGTGGTGGTGCGCACCTGTAGTCCCAGTTACTTGGGAGGCTGAGGCAGGAGAATCACTTGAACCCTGGAGGAGGAGGTTGCAGTAAGCTGAGATCGCGCCAGCCTGGGCAACAGAGTGAGACTCCGTCTCAAAGAAAAAAAAATACAAAATTAGCCATGTGGTGGTGGACATCTGTAGTCCCAGCTACTTGGGAGGTTGAGGTTGAAGGATTGCTTGAGCCCAGGAGTTCAAGATTGCAGAGAGCTAGGACTGTGCCACTGTACTCCACCCTGGACTAGAGGGAGACCTTGTCTCTTAAAAAAAAAAAATTATTCTTTGGAATTTTTATGGGAGGACAGTGGAAAAATAATGAGAACAGTTCCTATCAATAAAAAGAAGTAAATAAAAATAGGATGTGGCCAGGCAGCCCGGGCCTGCTGACTACATGCTCCCCTATGTTTGCCGAACGGGCTTGTGGGCCCAGGGAGGTGAGACTTTATTACTTCTGAGATAATTTTTTTTTCTTTTTTTGAGACGGAGTCTCGCTCTGTCGCTCAAGTTGGAGTGCAGTGGCATGATCTCGGTTCACTGCAGCCTCCACCTCCTGGTTTCCAGCGATTCTTCTGCCTCGGCCTCCCAGTTAGCTGGGATTAGAGGCACGTGTCACCATGCCCAGCTAATTTTTGTATTTTTAGTAGAGACAGAGTTTCACCATGTTGGCCAGGCTGGTCTCGAACTCGTGACCTCAGGCGATCCGCCTGCCTTGGCCTCCCACAGTGCTAGGATTACAGGCGTACGCCACCTCGCTTGGCCTTTTTTATTATTATTATTATTTTTAAATAGAGACAGGGTCTCATTTTGTTGCCCAAGCTGGCCTGCAACTCCTGGGCTCAAGTGATCCTCCCACTGTGGCCTCCCACAGTGTTGGCATTACATGCGTGAGCTACTGCAATGAGCCAGGTTTTGTTTCTTTGTTTTTTTGTTTGATTTTTTTAAAATTAATTATTATTATTTTTTTAGACAGGGTCTTACTCTCTTGCCCAGGCTGAAGTGCAGTGGCATGAACATGGCTCACTGTAGCCTCAACCTCCTGGTCTCAAGTGATCTTCCTGCCTCAGCCTTCCAAGTAGCTGGGTCCACAAGTATGCAGTACCATGCCCAGCTAATGTTTAAATTATATGTATAGACATGGTCTCACCATGTTGCCTAGGCTGGTCTTGAACTCCTGGGTTCAAGTGATTCTCCCACCTTAGCCTCCCGAAGTGCTGGGATTACAGGTGTGAGCCACCATGCCCGGCCTTTGTTTTTTTTGTTGTTGTTGTTTGTTTTTTTTTTTTTTTGAGACAGAGTCTCGCTCTGTCGTCCAGTCTGGAGTGCAGTGGCGCAATCTCGGCTCACTGCAAGCTCCGCCTCCCGGGTTCACGCCATTCTCTTGCCTCAGCCTCTCCGAGTAGCTGGGACTACAGGCGCCCGCCACCACGCCCGGCTAATTTTTTGTATTTTTAGTAGAGACGGGGTTTCACCGTGTTAGCCAGGATGGTCTCGATCTCCTGACCTCGTGATCCACCCGCCTCGGCCTCCGAAAGTGCTGGGATTACAGGCTTGAGCCACCGTGCCCGGCCTGGCCTTTGTTTTTAATTATGGATTTGTTGCCAACATTTAAAAACTAGAAAGGCCAGGTGCACTGGCTCACACCTGTAATCCCTGTACTTTGGGAAGCCGAGGTGGGCGGATCACTTGAGATCAGGAGTTTAAGACCAGCCTGGCCAACATGGCAAAACCCCATCTCTACTAAAAATACAAAAACTAGGCCGGGTGTGGTGGCTCACTCCTGTAATCCCAGCACTTTGGGAGGCCGAGGTGGGTGGATCACTTGAGGTCAGGAGTTCAAGACCAGCCTGGGCAACATAGCAAGACCCTGTCTCCCCAAAAAATTAAGAAGCAAAAAATCCCCACACAAAACAAACAAAAGAAACAAAACTATGAAGGCTGTAAACCCAGCCCAGCCTGTGTGCCACCTGATGTGGCTGTACCCCAGCACTGGGGCTCAGCAGTGAAGGTGATGCTGGTCTAGCCGCGGCACTCCCTGCCTTGAAGGGTTGCTCCTGCTGCTTGGCAAATTGTGGCAGCCCTTGGGGAGTCTGGCCTGGGGACATGGGGTCTTCGATCCCAGCTCAAGAAGCCCAAAGCCCCCCGGACGGGGCATATAGGGGGAGTTTATCTCCAAGAGGTTTGGCTACCCTGTGGATCCTGGGTTGTAGGAGGGGACAGGAATGGTCTGGGCAGGTCCCTGACCCATGAAGGAAGAAAGAGCCCTCTTGGCCTGAGTCCCTGGCAGCAATGGGGCCTCACCCAGGGTGTCACTGGCACCCTGGGCAGGTGAGACTCCCCTGCCACAGGGTGGCAGGAACAGGTGGATGTGTCCTTGGGAGGCCAGCCAGGGGCACGGCCAGCATCCAGGGACTCAAGCAGCTGCCATGTGCTGCTTTGTCCTGGGAACCCAATGCAGTGCCCACGCAGCCCCCCGGGCTGCACCCTCGACCCTGTGGCGGAGCCTCACCCGGTTGCCCTGCGCAGTGCCATCCTGTGTGCGGTAGGAGACCTGGGACTTCCCGCCGTCCAGGACGCGCCGG
Organism: Symphalangus syndactylus; assembly: GCF_028878055.3. NCBI lineage: Eukaryota > Metazoa > Chordata > Mammalia > Primates > Hylobatidae > Symphalangus > Symphalangus syndactylus. Next base: position 10,553,550 of record NC_072436.2, read on the forward strand.
ATGACAGGGATGCGGGCCACCTGGTCCCCGCGGCTGACCGAGAACTCAGGCTGCTCAAAGGACACCACGTCTCTGGCTGCAAGGAGCCCGGGCATTGGTCAGAGCGTGCTGGGCCCAGTCCCTTCCCACCTCCTGCTCTCCTGCGGCCCTGCCCAGCCCAGCCCAGAATCCAGGAGTCTGCTTGGTTCCCTCTATGCATTGCCCTCTGGGAAGGGCACAGGGGCGAAATGGAAAATCCTTCCAGAAAAAGGTGAGGGGCCAGGCGCAGTAGCTCGTGCCTGTAATCCCAGCACTTTGGGAGTCCGAGGCAGGTGGATCACCTGAGGTCAGGAGTTCGAGACCAGCCTGGCCAACATGGCGAAACCCCATCTCTACTAAAGATAGAAAAATTAACTGGGTGTGGTGGCGAGTGCCTGTAATGCCAGCTACTCGGGAGGCTGAGGCAGGAGGATCACTTCAACCTGGGAGGCAGCAGTTGCAGTGAGCCAAGATGGCGCCATTGCACTCCAGCCTGCATGGCACAGCAAGACTCCGTCTCAAGAAAAAAAAAAGTTGGTCTGGAACAAAGTGTCCAGCAGACATCCTGGAAGGGCCAGGCAGAGGAGGAGGCCAGGCACAGGCAGGACCAGAGATGGAGCCCTCAGCCCCAGGGCTGGAGCAGAGCAGGAACAGGCCTGAGGCCTGTGGCTTCAGGCACAGGTGGGAGGAGGGGTCAGATGTCCACGGTGCGATGCCTTGGCCAACCCCTCTTCTAGATAGAGAGGAGAAAGGGGCTGGCCTTTATGACGATGCAACAGAAGCTTCCATTTACTGAGCGCTCACCACCAGGCACTGTGGCGAGGTGAATAGCCCCGTATTCCGTAAAAGAGCCCTTACCCATTTTACAGATGGAGAAACCAAGGCTTGCAGACGTTAAGTGACTAGCCCAGGCCATGTGGCCAGGTCGCAATTCCACTTAAGCAGGAGAAACCAGTGCCCCGAGCCCCCGTCTGCCTCCCCACCTCTCCCCACCCTGACCCACCTTGCTCCTTGATGATGGTGATGTTTACCAGGCGGCGGCCGAGGGTAGCAGTGCCCGCGGGCACATCGATGGCCTCCACCAGCAGCTGCTTCTCGTCGTCATCCTCAGGCCGGATAAAGAGGGGCACCCGTACGTCCACCAGCTCCACGCCCTCCTGGAACTCCACCATGCCCCGGGCGTCTGGGTGGGGGTTTGGAGGTGGTCAGAGGTGGGTCACAGGGCCACACGGGCGGGAGGTGAGAGGCAGTGGCACAGGGACCCGCCCTCCTACCCTGGTCTGCAGTGAGGGTGTAGTAGCCGGGGGCCACCTTGAGGTCGTGGAAGGCCCTCTGTTCCACCTGCTTCTCTGTAAGCTTCAGCAGGGCCGGCTTGGCCGAGCGGGGCGCCATCAGCACTGTGTCCACAATGGTGTGGTCTTGCCTGGGTCGAGGGTGGAGGGTTCAGGCAGCGGAGGGATCAGGCTGGCACCTGTTGCCCTGTCCCTCCTGCCTGTCCTCTCCCCTTCAGGGGCCAGGATGTAAGACAGCAAGAAGTGCAGGGTCTTCAGAGGCAGGCAGTGCGCCAGGCCTATGCCAGCCCCATGCCCTTTCCCCTGCAGCCTCAGCCCAGCCATGTGCCTCCCTGTCCTCAGTGTCATCCTCTGTGAAATGGGCTTCACTGCCCACCTCATCAAGGGCTGGACAGCAAAGATGCTAAGGGTGTGAGTGCTCAAGCCAGGCTGCCACGGCCCCAGCCTTGGCTCCAGTTCTCGATAGCTGGGTAACCTTGGTCAAGTCACTTAACCCTTTTGAGCCTCAGCTTCCTCATCTGCAAAATGAGAACAGCAGTGATATCTACCTCACAGGCTTGACGAGAGGGTTGGATAAGATAACCACACATGGAAAGCCCTTAGGACGATGCTTAGCCCGTAGCAGGATCAGAAATTCTGGTCAGCCATTCTTTTTTTTTTTTTTTTTTTTTTGAGATAGATTCTTGCTCTGTTGCCCAGGCTGGAGTGCAGTGGTGCCATCTCAGCTTACTGACCTCTGCCTCCCGGGTTCAAGGGATTCTCCTGCCTCAGCCTCCCAAGTAGCTGGGATTACAGGCATCTGCCACCACACCTGGCTAATTTTTGTATTTTTAGTAGAGACGGGGTTTCACCATGTTGGCCTAGCTGGTCTTTCACTCCTGACCTGAGGTGATCCACCCGTCTCAGCCTCCCAAAGTGCTGGGATTACCGGTGTGAGCCACCACACCCAGCCAATGGTTCTTACTGATGGCCATGTGCTGTGATTCTAGCTCTGCTGTCCCTGCATTGAGACCCCTTCCTCACTCCCTCTCTCTCCCCGTGAAGGGCCAGGACTCGGAGTAGGACCTGGGGAAAGAGGTATGTGACCTGCTGGCCCATCCTCTCGGTAACCTGCCTGGCCCCCAGAGGTGCACCCAAGATCAGGGTCTTGGACCCTGGAGCCGATGGAGATGGGTACCTGCTATCGCTGGTACTGGGTGGGGGGCTGGACAGTTACCTATATGAGGGCAGGGACTGGGTTGATTTGCTTTTAACTGCTCTAGTCCAGGGGCCACTTCATAGCAAGCACTTCACATTAGCATTTGTTGAAGAAGTGGTCAAAGGAACGAATGAAGGTCTGAACCCGACGGACACATCCAGCCCTCCCTTCCTATGGGATGGAGATGGAGTAGGGATGGACGAGGCAGCGGCTGGGCTGGGGACAGGCGGGCAGGAAGTGGGGGCTGTCTCACCCGCGAGTCTTCTACTCACTTTTTCCCGGCATTGGGCTGCTGCCTGTGAGGACAAAGAGGGCGCTGTGAGCTAGATAAGCCCTGATAGCCCTGATAGCCCTGATAGCCCTGATAGCCCTGATAGCCCTGAAGTGGAGGCCTGATCTGCCTGGGGGCTTCAGCTCCTGGAGTCAGCGGTAGGAGCGGCTCCCCAACCCAACCCAGGCACCCCGGGGCTCACCGGAACTTGGTCTGCTGGAGCTTGTGTACACCGGAGATCTGCCTGTAGACCTCGTTCAGCTGCCAGGCAAGGGAGGGGCGTGAGGCTGAGCCTAGGCCACCCCATGGCAAGCCCTCAGGCTGGGGACCCAGGGAGCCAGGCAGCCTCCGTACCCAGAGGCCCTCAGGGTTGGCTGGGGCATGCCCCATGGGGCCGTATCCTGGGCCCGGGCTCTGGCTTCCAGCCCTCTGGAAACAGATCCCAGGATGCCCCCTGCCAGGCACAGGTCCAGAGAGGCCCCTCTCCGCTAGTGAATGAATCTCCGTGCCACGACCGCATTCACTCTGCCCTGCCCACCCCACCCGCCCTCATACCCACATCTCCGGCCAGGCCCAGCTCCTGGGTCCTTACGTTCTCCTCCACCTCCTGGCGAAGCTGGGCGCACTCCCGAGTGTCGGGCTTCAGCAGGTTCTCGGTGCAAAGGCGGGCCAGGCGCAAGGACAGCCCATAGGGAACTAGGGAAAGGCGGTGGGAGGGGGTGAGATGGAGGTGGCCAGCCCCCTGCATGACGGGCACCACAGAGCATCCCTCCAGCAACCATGCTTGGATCAGGGGACGCCTGGCCAGCAGGCCACGCACACCGAGGCATGAGGTTCATAGCACCATCCGGACAGGGCAAAAGGTGGCTGAGCCCTGTGTCTGCACCCCATACCCAGAGAAGAGGTGTGCTGTGATCCCAGATCTGGAACAGAGGGCCCGAAGGGCACTGCCCAGAGCTGTGGCGCCCAGCCCTGCCCTCACCCAGCTCTGTGGGGTTGATGCTGGCAGCATGAGTGGCAAAGCCAGGCCGCTGCATGTTGTTGGTGACCTTCCAGCGGACCACATCACGGCCCTTGAGGTTCCCGCTGCGCAGCATGGGCGTGTCCAGGTGGTCGGAGGCCATCAGGTTCTCTCGCAGCATGTAGTGATCTTCCTTAAAGCCCACCATGTGACCTGCAGGATGGGGTCGTTAGCATGGCACCCCTCCCTAGACCTGCACAGCCCAACCTCTTCAGGTGGGACCCCAGAGCCTCCAGCCTCTGCCGTTCCAGGCTTGGCTTCCCTCCACCCCAGCTCAGAGAAAGAGCAGTCAGAGCCCCTGCGATGCCAGGCCCATACCTCGGTTGCAGCAAGGGAGAAGTGCCAGGCAGGCCTAGGAGACAAGGTGGGTGAGGGTGAGGCCTGAGATAGCTGCTCTGGCCCAGATAAGCCCTTCCAGCCACCCTGCCCCATGCCAATGGTCCAGAGGGGTGACAGTGCCTCCCCAGACACCAGAATATCCAGGTGGTGGCAGGGTGTAAGTATGGCACACAAGGGCATAGAGGGGGATGGGGGCAGAGGGCTCCCAAAGTGCGCTGTGGAACCTTCATCCTGCCGGGTGCTCTGTAAAGGTTCTGTGGTCAGATTCACTTGGGAAACACTGACTTCATTCCCCACGTCCCTCTTGCAGGTTAGAACTATAGCAAAACCTCTGAGAAGTCCTGCAGAGAAGAAACTTTTTCTTTTTTCTTTTTTTTTGAGACAGGGTCTCGCTCTGTTGCCCAGGCTGCAATGCAGTGGCACGATCTCGGCTCACTGCAACCTCTACCTCCCAGGTCAAGCAATTCTCCTGCCTCAGCCCCCCTAGTAACTGGGATTACAGGCGTCCACCTCCATGCCCAGCTAATTTTGTATTTCTAGTAGAGATGGGGTGTCACCATATTGGCCGGGCTTGTCTCGAACTCCTGACCTCAAGTGATCTACCCGCCTTGGCCTCCCAAAGTGCTGGGATTACAGGCGTGAGCCACTGTAACTTAAACAAATTTAAGAAACTTGTTTCTTAAACCTTCTTTTTTTTCTTTTTGAGTCTCACTCTGTCACCCAGGCTGGAGTGCAGTGGCGTAATCACAGCTCACTGTAGCCTCAAACCCCCAGACTCAAGTGATCCTCCTGCCTCGGCTTTCTGAGTAGCTGGGACTACAGACACGCACAACCGTGCCTAGCTCAAACCTATTTGATCACATAACTCCTTGCCTATGTAATGCACGTTAATATCCCACAACACTGGGGGTTACTACGGAGTGTGGTCTGCCGCCTACAATCCCCACTCTGAGCCATGCCATCCTCCGAGCTTTTCTCTCTCTTGTCTGTTCTCCCCAATGACCACTATCTCTGGAGGGCAAAGACCTTCCTTCCCTGTTGTGGCTCCCAGGCCCTTTGCACGTGGCTGACCCCAGAGCAGGCGCTCTCAGGGATCTGGCCACCGATGGCTGATGGAGTGGGGGTCCTGGGCAGGCACTAGAGCTGGGGAAGATGTGGGCTCAGCTTGCCTCAGCCCCTTCTGAGGACTGTGCATTTATCACCTGCCTCTCAGCCCCAATTTCTCCATCTGTCATAGGGCATAGTGACCTTGCCCCACTGACCTCATGGGGTGATGGGGGGCGGGGAAATGGAGTCATGTGGACATGCTGTGGCGACAGCACAAAGAGGAACACTGAGCTAAGCAGAGAACGGATGCTGGCAAGGGCTGAGCTAGGGGCTGGGGCTCCAGGATGATTTGGGCTAGGAGCTCATGGGCATCATCATTACTGTCACTCGGGAAGCTGGATGGGGTTGGTGTGGGTCTTGCCAAGGTGGGGGCAGGGATAATGGTGCATGCTATGTATGGGTCAGTCCTTTCTGAACTTCACTTATTTAAGCTTCAGCTCCACTTTCTGAGGTCAATTCTTTTTTTTTTTTTTTGAGGCGGAGTCTCGCTCTGTTGCCCAGGCTGGAGTGCAGTGGTGCGATCTCGGCTCACTGCAAGCTCTGCCTCCCGGGTTCGTGCCATTCTCTTGCCTCAGCCTCCCAAGTAGCTGGGACTACAGGTGCCCGCCACCACACCCGGCTAATTTTTTTGTATTTTTAGTAGAGACGGGGTTTCACCGTGTTAGCCAAGATGGTCTCGATCTCCTGACCTAGTGATCCGCCCGCCTCGGCCTCCCAAAGTGCTCAAAGTGCTGGGATTACAGGCGTGAGCCACCGCGCCCGGCTCTGAGGTCAATTCTATGATCTTCATTTTACAGATGAGGGAACTGAGGCATAGAGAGATTAAGTAATTTGCCCAAGGTCACACAGCTGGGACCAGAATCCAGACAGCTGGACTCTATGGGCTGAAGCCTCTGGCTAGAAAGCTGCGGGAGTGGGGATGGTGGGTGGGCTGTTGGGGGAACCATGGGGAGGCCAGGGACCCTGGTGGGGGTTGGGGACCCTGAGGAGGACCCTGATGGAGGGTGGAGACCCTGTCAGGGAGGGGACCCTGGTGAGGTGGGGACCCAAGAGGGAGTTGGGGACCCTGGGGAGGTGGGGACCGTGGTGGAGGATGGGGGCCCTGTTGGGGTGGGGACCCTGGGGAGGTGGGGACCCTGGAGGGGGTTGGGGACCCTGGGGAGATGAGAACCCAGGCGGGGGTTGGGGACCCTGGGGAGATGAGAACCCAGGCGGGGGTTGGGGACCCTGGTGGAGGGTGGGGGCCCTGTTGGGGTGGGGACCCTGGGATGTGGGGCCTTGGGAGGGACCCTGGGCTCTCACCTTGCAGCAGGCGCAGTACTTCCAGCATAGCAGCAGCAGCAGGGCCAGGAGCGGCAGGAGGAGGAGGAGCAGGGGGATGAGCCACCAGAAGGAGCCCGGAGGGCAATCTGGAGAGGAGAGGAGGCAGGGGGAGTTGGTGCCTGTCCTCCCCACCGAGCTCTGACAACACGCCCCCTCCCTGCGCCCGGCCCCACCAGCTCACCCTTCTTCTTGTGCACCAGGACGGTGCTGTTGGGCCCAGGGGCGCCGTCGCCTTCCATGGTGTAGCTGTAGGTGCAGTCGTCATCCTCGTCCCGGAAGGAGCAGCGCACCACCACCTCCTCGGCTGTACCCACAGCCAGTCGGCAGGGCACCCCAGCCACACCCCTCCGCCCCAGAGGACCCCAGGGTCTGGTGAGGGGCCCCTGCTCTGGGATCGGCCTCACCCACGGCAGGGCCCCCTGGGGAAGAGTGCAAGTCCTTGCCAAGCCGTGCTCTCACCTGGCACAGGAACGGGTGTGGTGGGGCTCCCCTGCTCAAGAGCATCAGAGCCTAGAAACCTCCCTCCCCCACTTCCCTGACCTGGACATCACCCAGGAGCTCAGGGTCCAGACAACGTATCTGATCTCGAGGAGGGGAGGCTGTGTGTCTCCACAGCGTGACCATGTACCCCTGCTGCGTGTGTGCCCCTGCCCAAGTCAGGTGCCTCCCACCAAGACTCTCGGTCCCTTCCTGGGCCAGACTGTGTCCCATCACCTGGGTCCTGTGCCTCCTGCTCAGGCTTTTGCCCTTTTCTGGGACTCGGTGTCCTCTATCTGGGTTCTGTGGTCCCTCCCAGCTCTGGAGTTCCTCTCTGGACTGTGTGACCTTAGCCCAGACTGCAAACCCCTGTCCAGGTGATGACACCCTTGCCCCGCTGGATGCCCCCTGCCTCGGCTCTCAGCAACCCCAACCCTCAGCCCTTGCCCCTACCTCTCTTAAGCTCGTCCACCATCTTGACCTTGAAGTTGCACTCCTCACACGTGCGCCCCTTCTTCTCCCCAGTGCCCCACGCCTGGCACTGCACGCAGGAGCGTAGGTCCTCGCAGAGGCCCGGGTGGATCTTGGCGGGGAAAGGCGGGGCAGACAGGCACTGTGTTGGGTGGGCCTCTGCCAGACCCCCGCTCCCCAAACCTCTTGCCCTTGGCCAGCTCCTGTGGCATCAGGCTTAGCCCCTCCTGCCCACCCTGCCCTGTGCCCGGGGTTCCCACGCCCACACCCCGTAGGTCCTGGCCTCACCGCCGAGTAGTTGATCTCGCAGATGGTGTCCGTGTAGAGTGACTGCTGGTGGCAGTGGCAGCGGCCACACTCACAGTGGCCACGTCCATTACAGATGCCCTGGGGTAGGAGGGGGCACCAGTGAGCCAGCTGTGCCCCATCCCTGCCTGCTCCCTCTCCTCTCTCCATAGGGTTCTCTCTGGAGAGGGTGGGTGCTGCTGACAGACACTGTCTGTCTCACGCCCAGGCCTACCCCATTGCTGTCGATGCAGGTGGCATTGCTGAGGGGACAGTCACAGCTTGGGCCTGTCCAACCAGGTTCACACACACACTGGCCCATAGAGCAGCGTCCTCGGTCTGCAGAGAGGGACAGGGAAGGGAGATGAGAGCTACATCTGCGCCTGTAGCCCAGGCTACTCACCTGGCAGGGAGGGCCTGTGGGAGCAGAGCTGTGGGAGCCAGGATGCCGCTAGCCTGGGGCAGAAGTCATCTCTTCCTCACTTTCCTGGAATCTCCTTCCCTCCATCTTTGCCTCCATCCTGCCTACCTTCCACTCTGCAGCCAGAGTAATTATCTCAAAACAAATCCAATCATGTGGCTCCTGCTGCCCTGGCTAAGAACCTCTAATGGGTCCTGGCCAATGCAATAAGGTCAGAAAAAGAAATAAGATGTATAAGCATTAGAAGGTAAGAAATAAGGCCAGGCAAGGTGGCTCACGCCTGTAATCCCAGCACTTTGGGAGGCTGAGGCGGGCAGATCACAAGGTCAAGAGACTGAGACCATCCTGGCCAACATGGAGAAACCTCGTCTCTACTAAAAATACAAAAATTAGCTGGTCACGGTGGCACATGCCTGTAGTCCCAGCTACTCAGGAGGCTGAGGCAGGAGAATCACTTGAACCAGGGAGGCTGAGGTTGCAGTGAGCCGAGATCACGCCACTGCACTCCAGCCTGGTGGAGAGCAAGACTCTGTCTCAAAAAAAAAAAAAAAAAAAAAAGAAAAGAAAAGAAAAGAAAAAAAGAGAAAGAAAAAAAGAAATAAAACTGCCAGCTGGGTGTGGTGGCTTACACCTGTAATCCCAGCACTTTGGGAGGCCGAGGCGGGAGGATCACTTGAGCTCAGGAGTTCAAGACTAGCCTGGCCAACATGGTGAAATCCTGTTTCCACTAAAAATACAAAAATTAGCCGGGCGTGGTGGTGGGCCCCTGTAATCCCAGCTACTTGGGAGGCTGAGGCAGGAGAATTGCTTGAACCTAGGAGGCAGAGGTTGTAGTGAGCAGAGATCATGCCACTGCACTCCAGCCTGGGTGACCGAGCAAGACTCCATCTCAAAAATAAATAAATAAATAAATAAATAAATAAATAAATATATAAATATATAAATAAATAAAATAAAATTGTCTTTATTTGCAAGTGTCAGGAACATGTCACAAAGTATCCCGAAGAATCTACAGATAAATTATTAGATTTCATAAGTGTTTAGCAAGGTAACTGGATACAAGGTTAATATGCAAATAGTTAGAAAATGAAAGTAAAACCTCCAGTGACTCCTTTTTGTCCAAAGGACGAAGTCCTCCTCCGGACTAGAATCGAAGCCCTTTGTACTCTGGCCCTGCCTCCTTCCCCAGAGACACCTTCCTCCCTCCCTCTGTCATACCTCCCTCTGTGCCACTTGTCTGCCTTTCTCCAGTGGTGCCCAGTTCTCTCTTCTGTTTCTCTGAGCACACGCAGGGACAGACAGTTGAAGAGAAGAAATGGTGAACAAAAGCAAGAACAGAAGAAACAGTAGAAAAGCAGGGGCTTGGAAAGTATACAGTGAGTGCTTCATAAGTATTTGACGAGTAGATTTTCATTCATCCTCCTCCATTCAACTACCAATCCTTCCATATGTCCTCTTGTCTGAGTTCTGTGATCCTGCCTAGCTCTGATGTTCCTGGCCAGAGTGTATGCCTATGGCCTGGACTCACGGGAATACAGAGGAAGCTCCAGGCCCTCCACGTAGAAATTTAGCATCTTTGGGCCGGGCTCAGTGGCTCACACCTGTAATCCCAGCACTTTGGGAGGCTGAGGCAGGCAGATCACCTGAGGTCAGGAGTTCGAGACCAGCCTGGCCAACATGGTGAAACCCTGTCTCTACTAAAAATACAAAAATTAGCCGGGCATGGTGGTGCATGCCTATAGTCTCACTTACTAGGGAGGCTGAGGCAGGAGAATCGCCTGAACCCAGGAGGCAGAGGTTGCAGTGAGCCGAGATTGTGCTATTGCACTCCAGCCTGGGCGACAAGAGTGAAACTCTGTCTCAAAAAAAAAAAACAAAAACAGCAACGACAACAACAACAACAAAACCCACAGGAACTTAGCATCTTTGGAGAGGAAAGATCATAATGCCATATACCTGCCAGCCATTGGAGGGCTGAGCTGGGTGGCACCCACTCTAATGAGATAGGGGTGTGGAGAAGGCAGGTGGGCATAGAACTGAACTGCCAGAGAGAACCTCAGGGGAGTTGGAATCTTAAAACCAGGGGTAAGTCCTGCCAACAGTGGCCTTGGGCATGGACGTTGCAGATGAGGGAAGTGAGGCCCAGGTTGGGGCAGGACTCAGGGGCGGCCCTCAGGGCATCCAGAGTGGGTTGGGCCTGAACTTGGGGATTCTGATTCCAAGTCTGGCTCTCCCAACCTGGCTCCTGATGGGAAGGTCAGGCTTGCTGTCCACTCCCTACCCCGCCATCAGCATTGACCGCAGTTGTTGTGCTCACCATTGCAGAGGAACCCGGAAGTGCGGGGACACTGGAAGTTGTCATACTCGCAGAACTGACCCTCGTAGCGGCCTTCACCGTAGCACACACAGTGCCCGCACTGGCACTCCCCACGGCCCGAGCACGGCTTGTCCTCGCCCTCCCGCAGGCAGGGCTGAATGTCACTCAGAGAGCCGGTGGAGCAGTTGCAGGTCTGGCCACTCCTGAAGGAGCAACTGGTCACTTCCCCGAAACAGCCCAGGAGGAAAGCTGGGGCTTTTACTGTCCCATTTTATTTATTTTATTTTATTTTTTTTGAGATGGAATTTCACCTTGTCGCTCAGGCTGGAGTGCAGTGGCCCAATCCTGGCTCACTGCAAGCTCTGCCTCCCAGGTTCACGCCATTCTCCTGCCTCAGACTCCTGAGTAGCTGGGACTACAGGAGCCCGCCACCACGCCTGGCTAATTTTTTGTATTTTTAGTAGAGACGGGATTTCACTGTGTTAGCCAGGATGGTCTCGATCTCCTGACCTTATGATCCGCCCGCCTCGGCCTCCCAAAGTGCTGAAATGACAGGCGTGAGCCACCGTGCCCGGCCTATTTTACTTTTTTTTCAAGACAGAGTTTTGCTCTTCTCGCCCAGGCTGGAGTACAGTGGCATGATCTCAGCTCACTGCAACCTCCGCCTTCTAGGTGCAAGCAATTCTGCCTCAGCCTCCCAAGTAGCTGGGATTACAGGCATGCACCAACATGCCCAGCTAATTTTTTGTATTTTTAGTAGGGATAGGGTTTCACCATGTTGGCCAGGCTGGTCTCGAACTCCTGACCTCAGGTGATCCACCCACCTCGGCTTCCCAAAGTGCTGGGATTACAGGCGTGAGCCACCTCACCTGGCCTGCTGTCCCATTTTACAGATGAGGAAACTGAGGCTCTGAGAGGGCCGAGGCAGCTCCCAGTCATGCAGACAGAAGTGGCTGAGCTGAGACCTAAACCCCAGTTCCCTGTCATGTCACCCCTTCCAGTGTCCTTTCCTCCCTGCTCTGCCTCAAGTTGTGGCGAGGTTGCCCAGTGTCCTGAAGCTAAAGCCCTTACCGCCGTGCGTTTACGAGCTTTCTTCTGATCAGGCAATATGACACAGGACTCAGAATACCAAAGTCACGGAACAAAAAGGAAGTCTCCCTCCTGTGCCTATCCCCCAAGATCCAGACCCCAGCCCCAACAGCCAAACCATCTCAATCCTCGCACCTCTTTCTAGAGACAGCCCATATATCTCTGTATTTCAAAGTGCTTTGACCTGGGTTTGACCAACAACTGGGTGTGCCCTGCCCTTAGCTGTTTCTTTGATTGCCGCCCCACCCCCAGCCAGGTGTACAAGGTACACCCAGGGCCAGGCACCTGCAGGAGCTCAGCCTTCCCATTAGGGGCCACTGGTGTCCTGGGGGCCCAACTCCCTTCCCCACTCACCAGCCCTCACTGCACACACAGTGTCCACACATGAAGTCTCCATTGAAGCTGCAGCGAGCTGACCGCACCTCTTTTTGCTGGAATGAGAGAGACCATGGTGGGGTGCATTGGGGGAGCGGGACCGGGGCCACTGGACACTTCTGCTCTCCTGTGTGCCTCGGGAAACCCCGCAAGGGATATGGGGCACAGGAGTCCTGCTTCATTCCTCAGGGCCCCTGGGTGCTTGGCTCAGCTCTCCCCTCCCTCCCAGTGGGGCTGCGTCGTACTAGCTCGCAGGTGCACACATCACAGATGATGCTGGCGTCCATCTTGAGGCCATCGGAGAAGGAAGGTTTCAGATGGACGTTGCCCTTCTGGTCCTCCTTCGGCAGCTGGCACACGTGCGTCCCATCCACGTGCTCGATGGCCCGCAGCTGCACCTGGTATATACCCTGCAGGGGCCCTGTGGTCAGCCAAGGCAGGCCCAGCCCCAAGGACCAGGGGGCCACTGATGCCTGAAGGCCCTCGGCCCCCAAGTTCCTAGGAGATGTCTGGATCCCTGATACGACTTCCCGCTCACCTCTCTCAGGGCTGAAAACTCCCTCTTTCCCAGCGCAGTCACAATCACAATGACAAGGACAGTGGCCAGGGCCTCTGGGCTTTGTGACACTAACCCATTTACTGCCCCAGCAAGCCCCCAGGCCCACGCTTTCATGCCGAAGAGCAGAGGAGCACGCCAGGCTCATTCAAGCGGCTAGGCCCAGGGATCTGCACCCAGGCCTGCCTGACTCCAGGGGCCACGCTCTTGACCACTGTTTTAAACGATTCCACTCCGTGCGGGGCGCTATGCCTGTCCCCCACCCCGCTGCCCCCACAGAGGCGTACCACTTCCCCCCGCCGGATGTGAAAGGACCCAGTCTTCGTCTTCTGGAACATCTTGGAGGTGACCTCTGTCCGAAGGCCTCGGGGGCTGTCTAGGGCCCGGATGTCCAGGTTGGAGCGGATTCGCTAAAGGAGGAAGGAGGTTGGTCAGTGCTCTGTGGGGGGCCTGGCTGTGCTCCACCCCAACCTCCAAGTGTGGCTGGCATCATGCGGGGTATCACAGAGCCTGCAGGAGCCAGGGCCAGGCCCAGGTGGCCCCTCAGGGCCTCAGGGATAGCCAGAGACCCTTCCTCACTGGTCTGTCTCAGACCCATTTCTCCACCATGACCCAAGACACCTTTTACCCACCCTGCCCACCTCCTGCCCTGCCCCAGAAGGGCTCAGACTCTGGAGCCTGAGCTGCCCTCACATTGAAGGCCTCCTCCAGCAGCTCCACGATGTTGGACGAGTCCTCCTGCAGCACCCCCAGCGAGGAGACAGGGAAATAGGTGTGAAGCTTCTGCGGGAGAGAAGGCCAGGTCTCAGGCTAAGCATCTCCGTGAATCTGAACGGCTCTAGGATTCTTCCCACTTTGAGGATGGGGAAACTGAGGCCTGGAACCTGCTATGGTGTCGCAGAGCCTGCCCTCTTAGCCCCCGCCTGCTTGGGAGTTGGGGTGGAAGATGGGCACATGACCTTCCCTTCCCACTAGGGCCCACTTTGTGGGGGGTCTAAAGGCTTTGGGAAGGGAGGAAGGAAAGAAGGGAGAAAAAGAAGGGAGGGAGGAAGGGAGGGAGGCAGAGGTGTCTGAGAAGCTCCATGGACCCCCTGCCTTGACCACCTCCCACCCGTGGGGCCCGGGCCCCGCACCTCGTAGTAGCTATAGGAGTAGTTGGTGACAGCAAAGATGGGGATGATGTTGTGCTTGGCGAGCAGGCGCACCAGGGTGGGCACTGACGGGTAGTCCTGTGTCCTGTAGTGGGTGTAGGTGCCCGTGGCATCCAGGTGGCACCGTTCATCGTTGCGGCTCATGATGCCAGCCAGCACATTGGCGCCGTCAGCCTCATAGTGGAAGGCTGACTCGGTGGAGAAGACCAGCAGGTGGGTGCTGTCCGGGCGCCAGCCAATGTCCCTCTGGGGAAGGCAAGGCGGGGCGTGCCCACTGAACAGGCTGCCTGCTGACACGCATCACGGCGTCGTGTAGGACAGGGAACGCAGGTCCCAACATGGGGCTAGGCTTAAGCCACTGGATTCACAGCAAGTGCCCTCATGAAAGATGCATATGATGGCACATGACTGGGTGACAACGCTGAGAAACAGGAGCCGGAGATGCGGCCCCCCCAAGGAGCTAGGGCCACGGGCGTGCATCACACCCGGCTAATTTTTGTGTTTTCTATAGAGACAGGGTCTTGCCATGCTGCCCAGACTGGTCTCAAATCCTGGACTCAAGCAATCCCCCCGCCTTGGCCTCCCAAAGTGCTGGGATTACAGGTGTGAGCCACCACACCTTGGCTCGCACTTTGTTTTCTAACCTAGTAATATGGGTATGTCATTTTCAAAATGAACAAATGGATGTACATATCAAAGAAAATGGCTTATTTGGATGCCCAGAACAGGTGGAGGCTGGGCAGCTGGTGGGTTCAGGGTACTAAAGATTCCAGAACCCTAAAGCGCAGGTCTGCCTTGCTAGCTGATACTAAACCAGGCTGTGACTGCTCAGGCCAGGGGACCGTGGCTCCCGGCACATCTGAACTGAGATTGTAACTGAGACCTACTCACAGAGTCTGAGCTTGTCTTAGGGCGAAGGGGTTGCAGGCTCCCAGGCTTTCCCTCAGGGCCTGTGAGCCTGGTGCCAGAGCAGGCCAGGGGGCAGCTCAGGCCCTTGCCCAGAAGTGCTCACCCCTGGCCTAGGCTGGCAGCGCCCTTCCCAGTGCCCACCGTGCACACAGCTGTCTGCAGGATGGCATCGAAGCCGCCCTCAGGAGCATCCAGGTTGCCTGAGATCCGCTCTCCCTGCAGTTTATTCCGGAACTCATCCACATCTTCTGTCAGGCTGATGACGTTCTTGAAGGAGAAGGGGGGGTCACTGTTGGGCCAGGGCTCCTTCAGCCTGGGCAGAGGTGGGAGGGAGAGAGAGTGTCACGGGTGGAAGACACCGCAGACCCCAGTGCCCCTGGCTCGTTTCAACTAGAAGGAGAATTTTTTTTTTTTTTTTTGAGACCAAATCTCGCTTTATCACCCAGGCTGGAGTGCAGTATGCACGATCTTGGCTCACTGCAACCTCTGCCTCCTGGGTTCAAGCAATTCTCCTGCCTTAGCCTCCCAAGTAGCTGGGATTATAGGCGCCCACCACCACGCCTGGCTATTTTTTTTTTGAGACGGAGTCTCGCTCTGTCGCCCAGGCTGGAGCGCAGTGGCGCGATCCTGGATCATTGCAAGCTCCGCCTCCCGGGTTCACGCCATTCTCCTGCCTCAGCCTCCTGAGTAGCTGGGACTACCGGTGCCCACCACCACGCCTGGCTAATCTTTTGTGTTTTTAGTAGAGACGGGGGTTTCACCGTGTTAGCCAGGCTGGTCTTGATCTCCTGACCTTGTGATCTGCCCGCCTCGGCCTCCCAAAGTGCTAGGATTACAGGTGTGAACCACCGCGCCCAGCCAATTTTTGTATTTTTTAGTAGAGACGGGGTTTTGCCATGTTGCCCAGGCTGGTCTTGAACTTCTGACCTCAGGTGATCTGCCCACCCTGGCCTCCCAAAGTGCTGGGATTACAGGCGTGAGCCACTGTGCCCGGCCGTAGAAGGAGAATTTTAAGTTGTAGGTGAGAGAGGAGTGGGGGTCACATGGCCTGGACCCTTGCCCACCCGAGGGGCCCACCCAGTCACTTACTTCTCAGGCCTCATGTCTGTCTGCGGGACGCTGACTTTGTCCACAAACTTGCCAAATCCAATAGTGTAGTCTCTGGTGAGCTGGCTCAGGACCTGAGCTGGATGTCAATAGGACAGACAGGGGATAGCTGAGCCCTGATGCCTGGCATAAACATGGGCCCCCTCACCAAGGGCTGGCTCAGAAGGGAGGAAGAGGGAGGTTAACGCTTCGCATGCTGGACAAAGGTTCATGCTCACAACATTGTCTGTTCCTATTTATGGATGAGGGAAATGGGACTGGGGGTCTGGAGTTAAATGCATACAGCAAGGGCAGGGTGGCTGGGAATGCAACCCAGCTCTGAGGAGCAGAAGCTTCCCCACAGCCTCCTGGCAGGGGGTGCCCTCCTTGTCAGGGCCAGATGGCTCCACTGCCCGCCTGCCCTGGGCCTTCTCAGAGGTCCCCAGTGGTGAGTAGGGTCTGGCCGAGATTCTTCCCTTGAGAATGGAAGGGAAGGTTTTTGGGGGCTCAAATGTCCTGTGTTTCCTTCTGGGTGGGTGCAGCTGTCCTGAGTCTTGGCATCCCAAGCAGACGCCCACCCGTCCCCCTCCTGCCCTGCCGTCCTCCGCTCTGGCCCTGCCGTACCCAGGTTCTGCCCCATCTTCTTGAGGTTGTCCAGATCATCGGACATGGAGTTGGAGAAGTCCATGAGGATGTACAGGTCCACAGGGCTCTCCAGGGGCTCAAACACCTCCAGCTCAAAGTGCCGCTCCTCACCCGGCCGCAGACGGACCCGCAGGCCCTGGGGGGACATCTGGCTGCGCCGCAGGGTGGTGTCAATCTGGGTCTCCTGCAGCCAGTGGAAGGGGACAGCTGGCTACAGGGTCACTCTGGAGGCCCGATGGGGGCCCAGCCCGGCCAAGGGGCACTATACACCCCCATAAATAGCCAGGCTGAGCATGGGGAGCCCCCACCCCAGTCCCCACACCAGGCACCTCTGTAATCTGGAAGCTGCTCTCCATGACCACGATGCTCTCTCGCTGGCAGCCCGCGGCCAGCAGCTCTGCCTGGGTGTTGCAGCGCCGGTCCCTGAACATCTGGCCAGAAGGACAGGGGGTCAGTGGGGGCAGCACCCATTCCCTGGCTGCCCCAACCCCAGATTCATTTCCACCAGCTATTCCCGACCCTTGCCTGCTCCACACCAACCCGGGCCAGGTCCTCACCTCGTCCGTGCAGTAGGCGCAGTCCTTATCCACACGGACACACTCCGTGCAGCTCTTCACTGGGGCCTTCTTGCAGCGGTTTGCTGGGGGCCGGAGGTGGGCACATGAATGGGGAGGCACTCAGCAAAGGCAAGCACTTTCCCACCTGCACCCTCACCTGGAGAGGTGGGGATTCCTCCTTATGTTATTTATTTATTTATTTATTTATCTATTTATTTTGAGATGGAGTCTCACTCTGTTGCCCAGGCTGGAGTGCAGTGGCGCGATCTTGGCTCACTGCAAGCTCCGCCTCCTGGGTTCATGCCATTCTCCCACCTCAGCCTCTGGAGTAGCTGGGACTACAGGCACCCGCCACCAGGCAAGGCTAATTTTTTTGTATTTTTAGTAGAGATGGGGTTTCACCATGTTAGCCAGGATGGTCTCGATCTCCTGACCTTGTGATCCACCCGCCTCGGCCTCCCGAAGTGCTGGGATTACAGGTGGGAGCCACTGGGCCCGGCGTTATGTATTTAGTTTGGTTTGTTGTTGTTGTATTTTTATTTTGTTTTACTTTATTTTTCAGACGAGTCTTGCTCTGTTGCCCAGGCTGGAGTGCAGTGGTGCGATCTCAGCTCACTTCAACCTCCGCCTCCCAGGTTCAAGTGATTCTCCTGCCTCAGCCTCCCGAGTAGCTGGGATAGTAATAGGTGGGCACCACCATGCCTGGCTAATTTTTGTATTTTTAGTAGAGATGGGGTTTCACCATGTTGGCTAGGCTTCTCTCGAACTCCTGACCTCAAATGATCTGCCCGCCTCAGCCTACCAAAGTGCTGGGATTATAGGCGTGAGCTACTGTGCCCAACCTGCATTTCAATTTTATTTAGTTTTGAGATATGGTCTTGCTGTGTCACCCAGGCTGGAGTGCAGTGGCATGATCACAGCTCACTGCAGTCTTGACACCCCGGGCTCAGGCAATCCTCCCACCTCAGCCTCCCGAGTAGCCCAGCTAATTTTTTATTTTTTGTAGAGACAGGGGCTCCCTATGTTGCTCAGGGTGGTCTCCAATTCCTGGGTTCAGGTGATCCTCCCACCCTGGCCTCCCAAATTGCTGGGAATTATAGGCGTGAGCCACTGCAGCCAGCCCTTCCCTATTTTACAGAGGCTAGGGGTATGTAATCTGCCCCAGGTAGCACAGTTAGAAACAAGCTGTGGTTTCAAACCTGGGACTTCCCACTCAAGCCAGAAGGACAGAAGGTGGGGACTGAGACAGTGGCACTGGCATACTCGGTGCTGGCACACCCTGGCCACCCCCTGGCCTGCTGCCTCCTCAGGTCCAGCAGATGGTCCTCAGCCTTCCCCATTACCTTTGATGAGCTGCACCTAGCACCCTTTTCAGGCACCTCCTCCATCACAGCTTGTGCCTCACAGCAAGACCACTGCCACACGGCCTGTCTGTCCTCTGAGCCCCCTCTAGGGTGAAGGGAACGGTGTCTTGTTTATCATGGTAGCCCTAGCACCCAGCACACCTGGCACACAGTGGGTCCTCAGTAACGAATGAAGTAAAACTCTAGATTTCCCCCTTGGCTCTGCTCAGTTAAAAATCACAGTGAGGACCTACTGTGTGTACCTGGCGTACACAGTAAGAGGTCCCCTGGGCTTCAGGCAATGGTGTGCTGGTCAGTGTTTAACAATGGCTGTGGTGGCCGGTGCGATGGCTCACACCTGTAATCCCAGCACTTTGGGAGGCCGAGGTAGGAAGATTGCTTAAGCTCAGGAGTTTGAGACCAGCCTGGGTAATATAGTGAGACTGTCTCTACAAAAAAATTGTTTTTAATTAGCCAGGCATGGTGGTGCACGCCTGTGGTCCTAGCTACACGGGAGGCTGAGGTGGGAGGATTGCTTGAGCCTGGGAAGTTGAGGCTGCAGTGAGCCATGATGGGCATCACTGCACTCCACCAGGACGACAGAGTGAGAGCATGTTTCTACGTATACATTGAATTAAATACATAAATAACAACGGCTCTGGTCTCTGGTGCTTGACTGTAGCATTTGCCAATTTCTGTGGTATAAACATTTCTGTCGTGGTCTATTTCAAGCCACCAGCAGGACCCCCTCTGACAGACAAAATTCAAGTGGTAGGAGCTGGCTGCAGTGATTTGTCCACTAGTGACACTCAGAGAGCAAGTGACACGTCAGCAGTGCCTCTCTTCTCCAAATTCCTATAACCCCCTTGATTCCACCTCTGGGGCCTCGGTGCATCCTCTGGGTGCCTCAGTCCTGGGTGGGTGTCTCCTGTCTCCTCTAGACACAGCCTCCTTCGCTCCTATTCTCAGGCCCCGTGGTCAGGGCTCAAGATTCTCTAGGCTGAAGAGCTTGGAGCCTCAAGTTTTCCAGCCCTGAAGGTGGGCAGTGGTCAGTTGCTGAATGGCCAAGAGTGTTTAGGTGAGACCCCGTGAGATCCTGTGCAAGGGCAATGCCTGCCCAAGCTATGACCCTGCCAGGAGGGGGCTGCAGGGCAATGTGGACTCACCCAAGGTCCCAGAGAGGCTGATGCTGATCAAGGCTGCCAGTAGCAGCCTGGCCCACGGGCTGGGGCGTGGCCCTGCCATCCTCTTCGTCCTGCAGAACAGCAACAATTGACACATAAGGCCTCCGCAGCCATGGTCGGTGCCGTCAGCTTCCTCTCACTGCACAGCTGTGGGAACTGAGGCTCTGAGTGCCAGCGATGTGACCAAGGGCGCCCAGCCGCCAGAAGCAGGGCCCTGGGCCTCTGACTCCTGTCTTTTCCGCTGCCCTGTTCCGTGCCATCCCTGCAGTGGCCTGTGCCCTGCCCAGGGAGGCCCCCTCCAGCCCTCAAGGACTCTGGTTTGCGAGTTTGTCCCAGTGCCAGGCCTCTCAGCGCTGGGCTCCCTGAGGGCAGATCTGGGTTTATTCTTCTTTGCCTTTTAGCTCCCAGTGAGCCTGGGTCAGGCTTGGCCATGACAGGGTCACCCAATGAGGGTGCCACCCTGAGAGGGGGCCACGGTTCTGCCTCCTGCTCCTTCTGTCCTGTCCCACTTACCCTTTGGTGAGGGTGGCGCAGCCGGGAGGAGAGGGGCCCCTCCCAATATCTGGGGCCTGGGGCTGGGCCACAGCTGCACACAGTGGCTTACTGCACCGGGTTGGGTTCTGCAGTGACCGCCCGGCCCATCAGGGTGGGGTCTGAATCATCTGCCCTACCCTGTACTTCTGCCTGCCCCAGAGTTAAGTTTTCAGGGACCCTGAGCTGTTTACCCTTTCACAAGTTAGCCCAGAGTAAGACACGCACACACTGTGGCTGCCCCTGAGGCGTCCCCGGTGGCTGTGAGTTCAGTATTAAACCATCCTAAGTCCTCAGCGGCCTTCAGGGCAGGCCTGGGCATCCCTGAGGCCCTCTAAGAGATGCTCAGCCTGAAGCCTGGACAAGAAAAGAGGCTGGCAGCAGAGCCATCCAGGCCTGCAGGGCCCGGGCAAAGGTGAGCACCGCACCTCTTTCTCTAGGGCCAGGTCTCCCGGGGGCCCAAGCCTCTGCCCTGCCCACTGGCCCTCCCCATTGAATCCTTTCCCAGCCCGGTTTCTGGGGCAGCGGCCGCCCCAGGGTCTGGGGGCTGGGGTCCTGGAGGTGCTGGAGAGGCCCTTCTCAGGCCAAGGGCAGGAAGGCGTAGCCTGCTTCTAAGGCATGCAGCCTGGAGGAGGCCACAGCAGTGCCAACACATGCAGGGCAGACCTGTTGTGGCACAGGGACCGGGAGGCAGCCCTGAGCCAGCAGGGAAAGGGTGGGGACAGCAGGGTTCCTAGAGGGAAATGACTTCCTTGCAGCCTTGGGGTGTAGGCGCCACACCCACATGCTACACAATACAGGCTGCAGGCTCAGGCCTCCCAGGCATCATTACACAGGCAGGTACAGGCCTGGAGAGCTGAGCTCAGCTCCTCCTCCCACTGCCCCTGGCCACAGCCCCTCAGGCAGTGCTGATTCCCACACTGTGACTGCCATATGAACCCAGGGCTTCACGAGATTGCTCAGCACAGGAGCCTGGCGGGGAGATGATTGCATTCTGCCCGTTTCCCAGATGAGAGACCAGGCACAGAAGGCTGTGGAGCTTCCCCATCCCGCGGCCAGCACTGGGAGGGCCAGGACAGGGCCCTGCTCTGCAGGCCCTGCCTTTAACCTCCATGGCAGCCTCCACGCAGAGGCTACAAAATGGCAGTTAGAGGGTTGGTGAGGCACCCAAGAGTGTTTGGCTTGACTTAACTTGTTTAGAAAGTTTTAAAAGTAGGAGCCAATGTTAGAAACGAGATTTCCCATAAAAGTTAGGAATTTCTGTTTATCATTAGATGCGCCATGATGGGCTGGGCCCAGCGCTTAGGACACCCACTCTCCAGGCAGCCCGGACCCCACCAGGCTGCCCCGACTTTATGTACCAGCAGGTCCCTGGAGTGTGTGACTGCCACCCTGAATGCTGTCACACTGCAGCACAGGCAGCTTCCCCCACACAGGGACACACACACACACACACACAGGCCATGCCCACCCACCCACAGGCTCAGAGCTCCCCGGGCCCCATCCTAATCCCTGGGGACCCCTCTGGGCACATCTGCTCCTGCCCACTATCCCCTCCCGCTGTCACATCTCCTCCCCTCAGGGACCCAGGCCCTTCCCTCGCCCCAGAGAGGCAGCTGGCCAGAAGTCTGGGGACCCCAGGCCCTTGGCTGTTCTGTCTCCCTGAGAAATCAGGGTTGAGTAGACAGACATACCTCCCCTCCTGTCCCTCCTGCTGTCCTTCCCTCGGCCCCCAGGATGGAGACTCCAAGCCTTCACTGCCAGCTCTGTTGGGGACAGCAACAACCATGCCACCTGTGCCTGGTCCTTGTCCTCAGGGTGTGGCAAGGCCATGGGGGCGGAGGAGGAGCCCTGTCCCTGCTCCTGGGAGGCACTAGGAGCCCCAGAGCCCCAGTCCCAGCCAGAGGGCCACCCCAGAGGCCGAGCTGTGGGAAAGAGGGCGGATGCTGCAGGAGGTGGCAGTGTTGGGCACAGCCCTGGGGCTGGTGGGTGAGGCCTGTAGAGCTTCCTGAAGGAAGGCGCCTGGGGCTGACTTTGGGAGGAAGGCAGGCCTGTGCTTGGCCAAGAGAAAAGGAAAATCAGGGACTCCCCAGCCCCAGATGGACTGTGGCACCACACAGAGCAAGCCCTGCCTGGAGCCGGGAGGGCGTCTGCCTCTCAGGGTGGCTTTTAAAAGCAGGAGCCAATGTTGGAAACAACGAAATTTCACATAAAAGTCAGGAACGTGGGTTTATCATTAGATGCGCCATGATGGGCTGGGCCCAGCGCTCAGGGTGGTTTCTCCTCCACCTTCTTTGCAAACCCTGGAGGGGCCCAGCCCCAGAGGGCTGCCAGACACTGGCCTCTGCCCACTTCTCCCGCAGGTGCACCCAAGGCGCTCCTCTGGCCTGGAGGTCTGATGGGCACCACCCTTTTCTAGCTGCCCTGCCCCTTGGCTACCAGCTGACCCCGGCGCACCCCGGGGAGGCTGGGCACCTGTCCTGGGCAGCGTGGACAGAGGGACCGGGGCCTGCCAGCCTTCAGGGAGGGGAAGGGGAGACAAAAGCCACCGGCCCTGCCCGACCAACTCCCCTGCGCGGCTGCCCAGCTGGGGCGGGCACTCACCCTCTCCCGGCCAGCCTCAGCTGCTGCTGCTGTGCGCCGGTCCTGGACCTACCTCGGGGCGGACTCGCTCCGTCCGCGCCTGGGCTGCCGCTAGGAGATGGGGCTGCAGCGCGCGGGCGAGCAGGGACGGTCCGAGGGCGGGCGCGGGGGTTGGGGGGGTGAGGACCGGGCGGGCAGCGCTTTATGGGGCAGGCGCGCAGGTAGGAAGGAGGCGCTGGTGAGTCAGACGGGCTGCATTCCTTCGCGCGGCGCGCACCTGTCGGGGCAGGAGCTGGGTGCCGCCGCCGGAGCCGGGTCCGCCTCCCGGAAAGGGCTGCGGCTCCCGCGGCGCCCGCCCAGCGCCCCGATCTGCCAACGGGGGGGGCCGGGGGAGGAGCCACCGCTCTCCCTGTCCCTCCGGTCCGGCCCCGGGCGCGGGGCCTCCCCACCCCTCCAGGCTCCGGGCTCCGGGCTCCAGGCTCGGGTGCGCGGACTGCCCCGGGCTGGAGGCAGCCTCTTAGCCCCCAGTCCGCACGGGAACCCTCCCTGCCCCGACTCTGGGCCTCGAGCCAACGCCGGGCTGTGCTGCTGCTGCTGCCCCGACGGTCGTCAGCCGCGTACCCTCCTCCCTGCTGTCCGTGCCAGCGCGAGGCATGGGCCCAGGGAGTGCCCCCGGCCCGGTCGGGAAGCCTGACTCCCCGTCCCAGCTCTGCTCTGCAGTTCACGGGGTCCTCTCAGCCTCCTACCCCCTAACCTCACGTTGTATCCAGAGAGAGATCCGAGGAAGGGTCGGGTCCTCGGTGCACCCTTCAACAAGCTACTTAAATCTCCTTACAACGTGAACAGTGATACCCTGGAGAGGCCAGTGCCGACCTGGCATGGATTGACACTCGATGCCTTGTTACAGTTGTTCTTGACAAGCTGGTTACAGAGCTGGCCCCTCCCTCCAGTCAGTCCTCTGCGAGCCGTCTCTCCAGCGCCACTGCTTACCACGGGGTTCAGGTCAGAGCCCCTCAAGGAGCAACATGATCCCAAAGGGCTTCATTTTTCTTTTTCTTTTTGTTTTCTCTCTCTCCTTTTTTTTTTTTTTAGACGGAGTCTCACTCTGTCGCCAAGGCTGGAGTGCAGTGGTGCAATCTTGGCTCACTGCAACCTCTGCCTCCCGGGTTCAAGTGCTTCTCCTGCCTCAGTTTCCCGAGTAGCTGGGATTACAGGCGCCCGCCACCATGTCCAGGTCCACTCTTTGCATTTTTAGTACATCATGCTGGCCAGGCTGGTCTCGAACTCCTGACCTCAGGTGATCCACCCGTCTTGGCCTCCCAAAGTGCTGGGATCATAGGCGTGAACCACCATGCCCGGCCAGGGCTCCATTTTTCTCTAGCCTCACCGGCCAGCAGTGCCAAACACCACCAGACTGCTGACAGAGAGCCCTGTCCAAACCATGCGGTTTCAAGCCAGCATGCTTTTGCAATGGGCTGGTCCCTTCCCGTGACACTGAGCCCAGTTTATCCTTCTTGTCCTTGAAGGCATTGCACCAACCACGTGCTAGAGAGCCTTCCTTGACCTCTCCACACCCTAAGCTGGGTTATGTGTCCCCATAACCCTTGGGCCATGGCTTTTTCATGGCACTTGCCACATTGGTTTGAAATGATGTTTAGGAATCTCTGCACACTGTTGGACTGTGACTCCAAGGGCAGCTACTCTCTAGCACCTAGAGCCATGCCTGGTGCATAGCAGGTGCTCAGTAAAAGGGTGGTCGAGCGAATGGGATCGTCACACAGCCTCCCTGAGCCTCCATGCTCTCATCTGTAAACAGATTCCTCCACTGCCACCTCTCAGAGTGATTGCGGGGGTGCTGGTTGCAAATGTGTGAGTCGCCACCTTTCCTGGTCATCTGACAGCTGTTCCGCACAGAGAAAGTGCTCAGAGAGGCTTGCTCCTGGATTTGAGGACAATGTGGACGGGGTCCCAGTTTGGTTGAAGCACTCAGGTCTGTGTGTGTCAGGCCAGCACAAGTGCCCTGTGGACCTGAGCCACTCCAACAGGTACCTAGTCCACTCCAAAAAACAGGAGCATGGAGCAGGAGCTCAGAGAACAGCCAAAAACAGCCTGCCTGAGGGGCCTGGGTCTGCCAGCAGCACCCATTAGAGAACTAGGGGGTCATATACACCCCACTGTGGGTGGGGGCTGAGGCTCCTTCCTAGAGAAGACCCAGGTCCAGAGCTGGTGATGCCCCAGACCACTGGGCTCAGCAGCCCCTTCCTCTCTTCATTGCGAACCCTTCTGAAAATAACTAGGGGGCCTGGAGCCCTGTAGCAGCTGAGAGGCGAGATGTCCACCCAGGGAGGTCTCACTAAGATAAGCCATGAGCCTCCTTGGCTTCTCGGAGTCCTGGGGTTCATTACCTGGAGCCCACATGTGCACCTGGCAGTGGGGAGTCCCTGAACCATCTCAGATCTTGTGCAAACTTCGAGGCATATCTGATTTCAGAGTGTGGGTTTGCTGGGAGGGGAGCCTTAGCTTACACTGGATTCCCAAATAGGTTACTGGCCCCAGAAGGTTAAATATTGCATGTGATTTTTTTTTTTTTTTTTTGAGATGGAGTCTTACTCTATCGCCCAGGCTGGAGTGCAGTGGTGCGATCCTGGCTCACTGCAACCCCTGCCTCCTGGGTTCAAGCGATTCTCCTGCCTCAGCCTCCCAAGTAGCTGGGATCACAGGTGCACACCACTATGCCTAGCTAATTTTGTATTATTAGCAGGGATGGGGGTCTCCACGTTGGCCAGGCTGGTCTCGAATTCTTGACCTCAGGTGATCCACCCGCCTCAGCCTCCCAAAGTGCTGGGATTACAGGCGTGAGCCACTGCTCCCAGCCTGCATGTGAATTTTATAAAACTAAAATAAACCCCACTATCTCTGCAGCCTTAGGGCCAGAGTGAGGTTGGCTCATAGGGGGCTTCCTAGGCTCTGCAAGAGAGCTGAGGCCCCTGGAACAGGACCGAGCCCAGGGACCTTGGATTGTTGCTCCTCCACTCCCCTGCACGCCTCATGTGGCCTCCAGTAGGTCAGACTTGTTCATTCATTAGTTCAATCATTTATTCATTTTATGAGCATTTAATGAGCTCCTATGCCAAATGCTGGGGATACCAAGATGAATGAGACCTACGGCCTGCTTGCTTCATTCCCAGTTTAAACCAGGGGTCTCCAAAGTAGGCTGCGTATTCTCGAGGCAGGTGCTAGCTGAGACCCTATTCTTTTTTTTTTCTTTTGAGATGGAGTCTCACTCTGTCCTCCAGGCTGGAGCGCAATGGTGCAATCTCGGCTCACTGCAACTCTGCCTCCTGGGTTCAAGCGATTCTCCTGCCTCAGCCTCCTGAGTAGCTGGGATTACAGGCATGTACCACCATGCCCAGCTAATTTTTATATTTTTAGTAGAGATGGGGTTTCACCATGTTGACCAGGCTGGTCTTGAATTCCTGACTTCAGGTGATCCGTCTGCCTTGTCCTCCCAAATTGGTGGGATTACAGGCGTGAGTCACTGCACCCAGCCCTGAGCCCCTATTCTTATACTTGAGAATGTACGTTACTTATTGGTAGATTGGCACCTGTTTTATAAAAGAACAAGTTAAAGAATAAATAGACAGGGGATGTGTGATGGGAAGAGTCCAGTGACCTGTCTGGAGAGCCCGCATCAACCACATGTTCACACTGGGGGCAGAGGCCTCTCCGGTGCAGAATCCTGGGATGTGTTTTCTCCTCAGAGCCAAGGGGTTGCTCAATAGGCCCCCTCTTTTTTTGAGACAGGTCCTTACTCTGCTGCCCAGGCTGGAGTGCAGCGCCATGATCAAGGCTCCCTGCAGCCTCAACCTCCTGGGCTCCAGTAATCCTCCCACCTCAGCTTCCTGAGTAGCTGAGACTACAGGTGTGTGCCACCAATCCTGGATACGTTTTTAATTTTTATTTTGTAGAGACAGAGTTTCACCATGTTGCTCAGGTTGGTCTTGAACTCCTGGGCTCAAGCAATCCTCCCGTTTCAGCCTCCCAAAATGCAAGGATTACAGGCGTGAGCCACCATGCCCCAAAAAGTTGAAAGAATACAAAAATCACCCATATTTTTACCAACTAGACTCAAGAATAATATTTTGCTGTATTTATTTATGTATTGTTAAACATTTGCATATTTTTAAATTTGAAGTTGCACTTTTCCTGCCATTTCATCCTCAACACTCCAGCACGTCTCTCTCAAGAACAGTCCCCACGTAACCTCAATACCCCTGCATTTACCCTGCATTTTTAGGGGAACATAGTTCATTCCCAGTTGATTAAGGGAAGCTCTATTTTTTTTTTTTTTTAATCAGAAAGACACTTATTAAATGTAGAAAGGAGCTGGGCACAATGGCTCACACCTGTAATCCCAGCACTTTGGGAGGCTGAGGTGGGAAGATCACCTGAGGTCAGGAGCTCAAGACCAGCCTGGCCAAATGTCGAAACACCGACTCTACTAAAAAAAAAAAAAAAAAAAAAAAAAAAAAAAAAAAAAAAAAATTAGCCAGGTGTGGTGGTGTGCACCTGTACTCCCAGATACTCCGGGGGCTGAGGCAGGAGAATCACTTGAACACAAGAGGTGGAGTTTGCAATGAGCTGAGATCACGCCACTGCACTCCAGCCTGGGCGACAGAGCAAGACTCTGTCTCAAAAGAAAAAAAAAAAAAAAAAAAAATTTAAAATTTAAAAAAATAGGGCTGGGCACAGTGGCTCATGCCTGTAATCCCAGCATTTTGGGAGGCCGAGGTGGGCAGATCACGAGGTCAGGAGATTGAGACCGTCCTGGTTAATATGATGAAACCTCGTCTCTACTAAAATACAAAAAATTAGCCGGGCATGGCAGCGCGTGCCTGTAGTCCCAGTTACTCGGGAGGCTGAAGCAGGAGAATGGCATGAACCCGAGAGGCGGAGCTTGCAATGAGCCGAGATCGTGCCACTGCACTCCAGCCTAGGCGACGGAGCAAGACTCCATCTCAAAAATATAAATAAATAAATAAAAATGTAGAAAGGAAGGTAGAAACAGAAAATTGCAATTTTTCAGCCCCAAAAATGATACAGGCGCCCGCCACCACGCCTGGCTAATTTTTTGTATTTTTTAGTAGAGACAGGGTTTCACTGTGGTCTCGATCTCCTGACCTCGTGATCCGCCCGCCTTGGCCTCCCAAAGTGCTGGGATTACAAGCGTGAGCCACGGCGCCTGGCCAATCTTTACCATTTTTTAAGTGTACAGTTCAATATATTTATTGTTGTGTAACATATCACCAGAACTTTTCATTTTGCAAAACTAAAATCCTGTACCCATTAAGCAACTCTCCATTTCACCCTTCTGCATCCCCAGTTCCTAGCAACCACCATTCTACTTCCTGTCTCTTATGAATTTGTCTACTCTGGATGTCTCATATAAATGGAATTATTCAGTATTTCTTTTTTTTTTTTTTTTTTTTTTTTTGAGACGGAGTCTTTCTCTGTCCCTGAGGCTGGAGTGCAGTGGCGCGATCTCGGCTCACTGCAAGCTCCGCCTCCCGGGTTCACGCCATTCTCCTGCCTCAGCCTCCCAAGTAGCTGGGACTACAGGCGCCCGCCAACATGCCCGGCTAATTTTTTGTATTTTTAGTAGAGACGGGGTTTCACCGTGTTAGCCAGGATGGTCTCGATCTCCTGACCTTGTGATCCGCCCGCCTCGACCTCCCAAAGTGCTGGGATTACAGGCTTGAGCCACCGCGCCCGGCCTATTCAGTATTTCTTATTGTGACTGGCTTATTGCACTTAGCATGATGTCCTTGAGGTTCATTCATGTGTTGAATGTGACAGGATTTCCTACCTTTTTAAGGCTGAATATTTATGTATGCGTGTATGTATATTCTATGTATATATCATTGTTTATTCACTCATCTGTCAATGGACATTTGGCACTTCCACCTCTTGGCTATTGTGAATGATGCTGCTATGAACGTGGGTGTGTAACTATCTCTTTGAGACCCTGCCTTCAATTATTTTGGATATATATCCAGAAGTGGGACCACTGGGTCATATGATAGTTCTATTTTTAACTTTTGAAGAACTGGCTGGGCATGGTGGCTCATGCCTGTAATCCCAGCACTTTGGGAGGCCGAGGGAGGTGGATCACCTGAGGTCAGGAGTTCGAGACCACTCTGGCCAACATAGTGAAACCCTGTCTCTACCAAAAATACAACAGTTAGCTGGGTATGGTGCCACGTGCCTGTAGTCCCAGCTACTTGGGAGGCTGAAGCAGAATTGCTTGAACCCAGGAGACGGAGGTTACAGTGAGCCAAGATTGCACCACTGCATTTCAGCCTGGGTGACAGTGAGACTGTCTCAAAAAACAAACAAACAAACCAAAAATTAGCTGAGCACGGTGGCTCATGCCTATAGTCCTGGATACTTTGGGGGCTGAGGCAGGAGGATTGCTTGAGCCTAGGAGTAGGTTGCAGTGAACCAAGATGGCATCTCTGCACTCCAGCCTGGGCAACAGAGTGAGACTGTCTTTTTTTTTTTTTTTTTTTGAGACAGAGTCTCGCTCTGTCGCCCAGGCTGGAGTGCAGTGGCGCGATCTCCGCTCACTGCAAGCTCCGCCTCCCGAGTTCACGCCATTCTCCTGCCTCAGCCTCTCCGAGTAGCTGGGACTACAGGCACCCGCCACCACGCCTGGCTAATTTTTTTGTATTTTTAGTAGAGATGGGGTTTCACCGTGGTCTCGATCTCCTGACCTCGTGATCTGCCCGCCTCGGCCTCCCAAAGTGCTGGGATTACAAGCGTGAGCCACCACGCCCAGCATGAGACTGTCTTAAAAAAAAAAAGAAAAGAAAAGAAAGAAACTTTTGAAGAACTGCCATACTGTTTCCACAGCAGTTGCACTTCAAAATCCCATCAATGGTGCACAATGGTTAATTCTTCTCACCTAATTATCAATTTCAGAGTAAGGAGTAGATATATTCAAGTCTAATGGTGGCAAATACATTTTTTTTCAAATTATCACTGTGAATGAAAGAATTTTTATTTGCTCAATAGTTTACAATTCATTGTAGGCCAGGTGCAGTGGCTCACGCCTGTAATCCCAGCACTTTGGGAAACCAAGGAGGGTGGATCACCTGAGGTCAGGAGTTTGAGACCAGCCTGGCCAACATGGTGAAACCCCGTCTCTACTAAAAATACAAAAATTAGCTGGGCATGGTGGTGGGCATCTGTAATCCCAGCTACTCGGGAGGCTGGGGCAGGAGAACTGCTTGAACCTGGGAGGCAGAAGTTGCAGTGAACCGAGACTGTGCCACTGCACTCCAGCCTGGGCAACAGAGTGAGACGCTGTCTCAAAAAAAACCCAAAAAACACACAATTCATTGTAATCATTCTTCATGTTCAAATGTAACCAAATTTGGCCTGTAGGAGATCCCTTCACCCTAGCTTTTTTGACCTTTTGATCTGACTTCTGTGTCTTCCCTGCTTTCTAGAACTGCCCCAGTCCTACTTAGATTTCTGGATCTGCTGTTTCTCCAAGGGGCCCCGGCTTGGTTCCTTTCAGCGGGGAATGGTATTGGAGACCACGATGTGAGTACTGTGTGATGGATGCTACCAGGGTGTCTTTCATTGCTTCCAGGTCTTTTTTTTTTTTTTTTTTTTTTTTTTTAACTCACCATATACAAAGCAGGAGGTCCTAGCTCCTTGCAATGGACAGATAGGAATTTTTTAGAGATGGAGTCTTGCTGTTGTTCAGGCTGGAATGCAGTGGCGAAATCTTGGCTCATAGCAGCCTCCAACTCCTAGGCTCAAGGGATCCTCCCATCTCAGCCACCTGAGTAGCTGGAACTACAGGTGCATGCCCCCACGCCTGGCAATTATTATTATTATTTGAGACAAGAGTCTCGCTCTGTTGCCCAGGGTGGAGTGCAGTGGTATGATCTTGGCTCACTGCAACCTCCGCCTCCCAAGTTTAAGCGATTCTCTTGCCTCAGCCTCCCAACTAGCTGGGACTACAGGTGCCCGCCACCATGATCAGCTGATTTCTGTATTGTTAGTAGAGATGGGGTTTCACCTCGTTGGCCAGGCTGGTCTCGAACTCCTGGCCTCAAGTGATCTGCCTGCCTCCTCCCAAAGTGTTGGGATTACAGGCATGAGCCACCACGCCCAGCCAATTATTTTTTATTTGTATAGTATTTTCTCCCTTTTTTTTTTTTTTTTTTTTTTTTTGAGACGGAGTCTCGCTCTCTCACCCAGGCTGGAGCGATCTCGGCTCGCTGCAAGCTCCGCCTCCCGGGTTCACGCCATTCTCCTGCCTCAGCCTCTCCGAGTAGCTGGGACTACAGGCACCCGCCACCACACTCAGCTAATTTCTTTTGTATTTTTAGTAGAGACGGGGTTTCACCGTGTTAGCCAGGATGGTCTCGATCTCCTGACCTCGTGATCCGCCCGTCTAGGCCTCCCAAAGTGCTGGCGTGAGCCACTGCACCAGGCTCAATAGCCCTTAAAAAATCCTTTATTATAGAGATTTCCAAATAGATACAAAATTAAAGAGAATATTGAACCCTCCTGTACCTATCACTGAACCTCAATAATTGTCAATGCATCGCCAGTTGACAGCAGCCCTTTGGAAATCGAGCCCCAGGCGGCTTGAGTGATGCTGTGAGCACAGGGCTTGGGGGCTGGAAACTTTCATTTCAGTGACCATAGGAACAGAGACCACCCGTTTGGAAGATGAGCAAACTCACCTCTCCTTTCATCCCTCCATTCCCCCAATCACCTGTGTACTTATCTCATGCCAGGCACTGGAGCAGAGTGTTATTTATGCCTGCTGTTTCTGCTTACAAGTAGGAGACATGAGCTGTCTCATTCTGTTTGTGGGCAGAGGTTGCAAGGCAGTTCAGTGTGATCCTAAAAGCAAGGGGGTGCTGCGAGTGTTGATAAAGGAGCACCCACTTGTCCAGCAGTTAGGAGGGGGTTATACAAACCTGAGATATATCTTGGGGTACTACATGTGCAAGGTGGGAAGCTGAATGAATCCCGATGCCCACCCAAGATCAGAGCCCTAGGGAGAGGTAGTGGGTGTGTGGGTGGGGGACAGTAGGAGCCGTGGACAGAGTTCAGTTTGGACACCGTTCTCTGGTGAGCAGACACACACTGGTTAGAAACGACTTTGGCCCCTAGTGCCTGGGCCATCCACCCACAACAGGAACTGTTCACACACCTCTGGGCCATCCTTGATGCGACTCAGGTGGGCAAGCACCATTTTATAGAAGAGTAAATGAAAGTCTAGAAGGATTCAAAACCTTGACCCAACTCATGAGGCTGGTAAGTGGGGCAGCAGTTTTGGCCTGGGGCTGCCCAACTTCTAAGCCTATGTTCATTCTCCAGGCCCCCCACCTCTGCAGCCCCGCAGGAGACAGTCATTACTGCTTTAACTGGACAGATGAATGGCAGGGCCAGGGCTGCCCAGAGGAAAGCGGGGACAGGAAAGACCTGCCATACCCCACCCCCGCGACAGAGCACGACACGGGGGACAGGCCAGGAGTTTGCTTCTCTCCTTGGTCTACAACAACAAAAAAAATTGGATTTAGCCAACAAACACTGGCAGGAACTTTACAGTTTATAAAGCTTTTGCATAAGTCACCTCTGGTTCCTCCCAACCACCTTACGACGCTTTATTACTGTGATTTCAGAGAAGAAACAGGCTTACAGAGGTTAAGGGCTTGAGACCACTCAACTGGTTTTAAGCGGAATCCAGACCAGAGGTGCCGGCTCCATGTCTACTGCCCTTTCCATGGTGCCATGCTGCCTCCCACAAAACATCCACAGTGCCCTTGGCTAATGAGGGGCCGCTGTCAGAGGCCACAGGAAGCCCTTTCAGAGTCCCTCTGGGGCATGAGTGGGGAGCAGCTCTTCTCTCCAGAGCTTTAAAGCCCCATCAAGGAAGGGGTGACCTCCTGAAGTGCCCGAGTGTGTGTGTACGGGGGGAGTGGACTCAATTTTTATTTTTGAAACCTCATGCACAGAGTTCCTTATATTCCCCAGGTCCCACAAGAGTACCAGGTGCAATTTCAGAACCACCTTTCTAAACCTCTGCCCACCCACTGAAAGCAACACGGCCCTTCACAGCCTGGCTTCCTTCTTTTGACACACAGCCCTTCCGCTCCAGTGGAGAGTCGCCAAATATCATGAAGGGTAAACAGTCTACTCTGAACCCCCGGTCTGGGAAGCCCGTTTCAGCCCCGTGGGGAGCCCAGTGGCCACTGGTGCTGCCCAGGGGCTGCTGTGGGGCAGAGATAACACACAGAGGAAGGGTGGGGTGGCAGGAGCCCTCCCAGGAGCAGGGCTTGCCCGTAAACAATGAGCTGCCGCCTGGCCAGGGCAGGAGGTGATTCATCTCCCCCGCTGCTCAGCTCCTGCTGGCTGCGCCCACCGGGCACCAAGGGACTGGGGCAGCCCTGGCCAGGCGCTGACGCCTCCCCACTCCCTGCACAGGTCGGGATCTCATCCCAGCCCTTCTGGAAACTGGCTTGACTTCAAAAGCCTGCCTGGGTGTGTCCAAAAAGTGATCTGGTCTGGGGTATGCTCAAGTGCACCCAAGGGAGCACAGCTCTGCCATCACCCGAGAACCGGCTGGGTTTTGGGATCAAGGCGGCAGATGGGGCGTACACAGGGCTCGGGGACTTCCACCTGTCCATGCCCAGAGGCATACACGGATAACAACGGCGACTTCTTGGGTCACCCCTCTGAAAAGCATCCCAGGCCTCCATCACCCTGTTGTCAACCCTGAGGCAATAGTCCCAACCAAGATGGGGGGACATGTGAGCTGAAGCATTTGCCTGCAAACAGAATGCAGGAGAGGCCAGTGCATCTGAGATGCCAAGAGGTAAGAATACGGCACTTTTAATAGGCGGCAGACCCCAGGTGGTGCGTGGACAGACCCTGTCCACAGCGCCTGGCTCCCGCGCTGCCTGTCCTTCTGTCTGGAATGCCACACAGAAGCTCCTCTCAGGTGGCATCTGGGGAGCAGGTCCCAGTCCTGAAAATATACAAAGTGGCGCCTCCCACTGGGCAGTGGTCACTGGGCTGCACGGTCCTTTCAAGTCCTAGGGTGGCCCCTCAGGTCACTGCTTGGCCTTCTTCACAATGGTGCCCACAGCAGAGATGACGGTGGTCTTGGAGCCACTGGCGCTGGTGGTGACTGTGACGACAGCTGGCAGGGTGGCCGTGGTGGTGAGGATGGTGGGCTGGGCTATCGTTGTCACTGGGATAGCCGAGTCCCACTTGCTCTTTCTCTTCTGAGCATCTGGAGATAAAGCAGAAGTCAGGATCACGATCCACCAATGAGCGGTGCCCTCTTTCCCTTCCCCCTGCAGGCCAGTGGGAGCCTAGGGAGCAGACACCGAAGGGGCCCACCCCAGACTCCAAAGCCGGTTCTCAAAGTAGCAAGGCTGAGCCCAAGCCCAGATCCACGTGTTGTCTGTCGCCCAAACAAGCCAGGGAGACCCTGGCTCCATGTGTGTGGCAGGAGGGAGGGCAGCTCTGCAATCTACCTGCAACAGCTGTGCTGGCGGTGGTAGTGGTGGTGGATGTGGCGTTGGTCGTGGTGCCTTTCTTGGTGCCCGTCACAAACTCAATCTGGAGAGGGAGAAGGAAGAGAATAAGACCAGGCAAAGCTGGGTGTCCACAGCTTTTTGCCATCCGTCAGCTCCTGGGGGACAGGAGCTTGACACTACACAAAAGAGGCATATTGGAAATGAACTCTGCTCTGACCATCTGGGGGAGGGCGAGGTGTCTAAGAAGAACCCAAAGGGGCTTTTCACTCTTAAAAGAACTTTCCAAACAGTACTGGATCCCTCCTGGCATCACCAGGTCTCTGCACATGCCCGGCACCCCCCGCCCACTGCCCCACCTCACATGCCCAGAACCGTTTGGCCAGGCCCCTCCTCCTCACACCCAGGAGGAGGCGGTGCCCGCCCGCACAGGGGAAGGACAGCTCCGGTCCCCAGGCGCTGCAGACACGTCCCTGCAACAAGCCTGGGGTTTGGAAGGGAGAGGGAAAGAGAGAGAAGGGAGATTCAATCAAGGGTTAAGAATGAGAAACCCCGATTATCCCCTTGCACCAGCTCCCACGTTCCCAGCCCAGTAGCCAACGCCTCCAGAGGGCCACCAGCATGCCCAGGCCGCACAGCCCCTCTGCCTGGGGTGAGGGAAGCGGTCTGGAGGCCGCAGCTCCTTGAGGATGGTCAGGCTGAGCCAGAAGTGGGAGTCCTGATGACCGGCTCCGAGACTGGTCACAAAGGGAACAAGGCCCGGAGATAACAGTTTGGTCTCCCAGCCAAACTGATGCTCCCTGAAGAACCCAGACCACACTACCGGGGAACAAGTGGTGCTCAGGGCCCTAACGTGGGACCTAATAGGTAGCACCCAGGCGGGCCACTGCGGGCAGCTCTGGAGGCCAAGGCACTCACCGAGCAGAGCAAGCTGGGCCCGGCACTCTCTTAGGGAACGATTTCCCTCCCTTCAGGCCACAGAGGGCCCCCATGACCCAAAACAGACAAAGCCCCCCAAGGCTCTGCAATTGGCGGGGAGGTAAGGGGGCACAACGTAGCAAACAAGCCTCCGAGGGCAAAAGCAGCAGACGAGCGCCGTGAACCCGGCAGGCCTGCTCAGTGCACAGGCCCTGCTGAGGGGCTCAGAGCATCACGGGGTGATGACGTGGGGCCAGGGCTGGGGGCAGCCTGGACATCTTCCGGGCTCAGCCGGCGGGACCCGCATGCTCCACGTCTGTCTTTTTCATCTAGGAGGGCTGCCATCACTTACTTTCGTTCGCTCCTTTTTGGCCTTTTCCAATTTGTCCATCTCAATCTTCTGGGCCTTGGCTATAGAAGACAAGAGAAGCTGTTACAAAGGTGGCCCCCGCGCAGCTCTGGGCTGAGGGAGCCTTCTCTGATCCCTGTGTTCTTTTCAGCGGGCTGAAGGCCTTCACAGGCTCAGTGTTCTTTGTGCTTGGCAAAATGAAGCCAGCCCTTGGTCGGTGTAGGGCAGTGGCCTACGGCTCCAGACTGGAGGGCTGCATGCCCTGTGTCTGGAAGGGTCAGCTACTCCTGAGCTCCTGTGGACTGCCGCACACAGGAATACAGGCCCAATGGGGACTACCTTCCTACTGACTGAGAGAAGCTGGAATCAGAGATTATGTAAAATGTTAGCAATGAATTCAAATTAAAAGATGACAAAATTCATGAAGGCCAAACAAAGCACCTCTATAGGCCAAGATCTGGGCCACTGGCTGCAGGCTCAAGACCTATGGTCTAGGGGTTTGGGCCCTTTGACATTCCTCCCAGTGCTCCCAAACTGGTATCTTAAGAAAAAGCCATCCTCTCACTGGCCTCAGAACATTCTGCCTACACCTGCCTGGCCCCTCTGCCTCTTCAAACCTCAGCTTGAACAGTTTCGTCAGTGAGGCCTTCCCATCCCTTTGGCCAGATTAGATGACCCTGCTTGCCAAAGCTCCCCCGTACCCAGCAACTCTGTCATCACCAACACTCATCGATGCTGGCATTACCGGTGTGACATTCCATCTTCTTTGCTGTGGCATAAGCCTCTTAAGGCGGGGGTGGGTCTGTCTCATTCAGGCCTGTACCCAGCCCCCTTGAACATGGCCTGACGTAGAAGAGACCCTGAAATATGTGTCACCTGGATAACCAACTGACTGGATAAAGGGACAGTTGGGTGGGCGGACGAGGTATATGGGAGGAGGGACGAAAGGCTACCTAATGCCTCATAGTAGGAGTCCTCAGACCAGCCATGGGGATCAAACATATCCTGCAAAGGAAAAGGCAAATGACTCAGATGACAAATGACTCAGAAACCCAAGTTCCTTGCCCGTCTTTCCATAGAGCTTCTTGGTCTGGGGTCCCCTTACCTGGGGCTCGGCTGTCATCTTTGGTCTTTAGCCAAGGGGCGGCTGGCAAGTGCTGAAGAACATGGGAGCACAAAGCCCCCATCCAGCGACCCCCAGGAGCAGCAGGTCCACACACGTCCCCACCAGTCAGGGGCCAGGCACCAGGCCAGCCACCGGAATCTCTTTATTGGATATTTCAGAACAATAGGGACTCAAACAAAAGAGACGGGGACTGTGCTTTCAACTAGCGGTGCCACTACATGGACCTTTCTGTGGCTGCAGGTCAAATCCCATGGAACAAGCAAAAGACCCTGGGTGTTCCCATCACCCTCCAGCCCCGTGTGCCAGACGCACCTTTGGGTAGTTGGTGCCAAGCTCGTCAATGGCACAGAACTGGATCAGCTTCTCGTAGATGCTGAAAGAACAGCACCGGCGCTGAGCAGGCACAAGTCCATGTCCCTGCATGGGACCTGAACTATCCAGCTCCTGGGGCTGACACAAAACCTTCAAAACCTTTAAACCCAGCTCAGCTGCTCCAAGCAAGCTTCCTGATGGCCCTCCACCCTCCCAGGGAGATGGACCTGTTAACTGGGGGCCGGGAAGAGCATGGGGTCAAGGTGATGGCTGAGTTTTGTCTCACTGACCTTCAGTCTGCATAGCTGGGTTGGGCTTACCACACTCAGACCCACCCAAGGGCCATGCTCTTTCCCCTGTATGTCACTAGCTTGAGCATTAAATGGAGTAAGACCAGACATAGCTCTGGTCCTAAGACCTCTCACCTATATGCAAAAATCAGCTTTTTAGAGTTGTAAGATGAACCTACAGTAATTGTCTAGCCCAATTCCTTCCATGAGGACAGGAGCCTTGAGAGGTCATGTGCTTTAGGCTCAGAGCAGGGACGAGAACTCAGCCAGGTCTCCCTCATCCCCGTCTAGGTCTCGGTATGGATTGCTTTGTGTTTTGTCTGGATCTTAAATGGTAAGCCTCTGGCTGGTTTAGCACAGTCTGCCATGTCCAGCAGGCACTCAGTGTAATGACAAGTCTGGGTGATGGTTTGGGCTCAGGGCTTTTCCTCACCACCTCCTTGGGCACGTCTTAGTCCTTAGTCCAACATTAATAACTCAATAAACTCTGCAGGTTCAAGGGAAACTTACCTAGGGTTCCGAAATTCTTTCTTCCTTTGGATAATGTAGTTCATATCCATTCCCTCCTTTATCTTTCGTTCATAGAGCTTCTGGATCTTGTCCTATGGAAGAGGAGCAGAGGGGGTGTATGACAGAAGCCCACCCCTCCACCGTCCCAGCCCCTGGTCACCAGCTACGTGTGCAGCATGAATGTGAGGCTCCAGTCACGCAAAGCCCAACTTGACTTCATGTTAAAATTTAACCTATTCTCAGCCGGGCACAGTGGCTCACGCCTGTAATCCCAGCACTTTGGGAGGCCGAGGTGGGTGGATCACGAGGTCTAGAGATTGAGACCATCGTGGCCAACATGACGAAACCCCGTCTCTACTAAAAATACAAACAAAATTAGCTGGGTGTGGTGGGGCGCGCCTGTAGTCCCAGCTACTTGGGACGCTGAGGCAGAAGAATCGCTTGAACCTGGGAGGTGGAGGTTGCAGTGAGCTGAGATCACGCCACTGCACTTCAGCCTGGTGACACAGTGAGACTCTGTCTCAACAAAACAAAACATTAACCTATTCTCTTTCTCCACCCTGCCTTTGCCCAGAACTGCACACAAGTAAGATAAACCGAGACCAGGCTGCTTTCACTGCTGAGGTTTCCTGACGCTCTCTGGATGACAGTATAGTGATCAGTGAAAAGATCACACAGCAGAGGAGCCATGGAGAAAATAATGAACAAAACCCCAACTGGTTAATCAGTTCCAGAATCATCCAAACTAGGGTTTAGGGCATTGGTGTTGATATGCAGGGATTAAATCCTGGTTTTAAATTTTAACACGAGGTCAAGTCCTCAGCAGAAATGTGAACCACAGGAGACTTCGGAAGGGCTATGTCCTTTTAATTGGAGGCAGGAATAGAGTTTTTTGGATTCGGTCTTGCAAACTTTTTAGAGGGTGTCTTTTATGGGGAGGCTCATAGGTGGCTGGTCTGCACTGGTTTATCGAGGGTATCAAGGGTTAACTGCTTATCTCTCACCCAAACTCCCCCACAGGTCACTGCTCTGGCTTTAGATGGGAGAGTGGAGAACCACCTGGGGGGATCCAGGCTTACCTACTGTGGCCAGTGCCACAGGCGTCCTCAGGAAGGGGGTCCTGCCCAGCCCATGGACATGACGCCCAAAGTAGATGGCATCAGCATGACCCAGTGCCAATGAAGAGGGCCAAGACACCACAGTGTCATGGCAGAGCCACCTCTGGAAAGAGTAGTCTTAGCCAGGAAGGCGGGCACTGGCCCAGGGCAAGATCTACCTGCAGCCTCCCCCTACAGTGGGGATTAAATATAGATTCTGCAGAAGGGAAACATCGGAGGCGCTGTGCTGGCAAAGGCAGGTGGGCAGGCCTGGAGGGCCCAGTGACAACATTTAGGACACGTCAGAAGGGGTGATCCACCCCCCTTGTCAGAGGCCAAATCTTTCTACCAAGACTGGCCAGAGCAGAGCTGAACTGCAGAGAGAGGTCTGTGACTTCAGCCGAGACTGAAGAACCTCTGTCCTCCAAGCTGTCTCCTCCAGGGTCATGGAGGTGAGCCATATACAGAAGGCTCGGCAACTTGAGGAGAACCCATGTCATACAGACGACTTGGCTGTGTCTCCTGGGCCATAAGATCAGTTCTACTACCCAAGACGACTAAAATGTTTGCTCAAATGCCATGGTTTCCACCATCAGGAGGGTCTAAAGAGGAGGCACATTTGGCACTGCAGGCTGTACGCCGGTTGTCTCTGCCTGGCGGGTTGCTGGAGTCGTCCTTACAGGCTGGAGCTTGTTGTCTGGTTGTCTGGCATGGAGGGTGATGTGATTCTAGAGGGCGGTGGTGGGGAGACGACTCAGCAATGGGAGGAGACTTCCGGGAAGGGAAGGGAACCTGCACTGCACCCTCAGCCCTGCTCTGGCCCTCCCCTAGCTTGCTGCATTCCTTAGCCTTAGGTCCCATTAGTCATCCATCCGTTAGGGTGGTGTCACGGGCTTGCTGTGTAGCCAGAGGCACCCAGTGGGAGCTCTAGGATCAAAGGTGAAGCAGGTGGTCCAGGAGCCATGACTGTGCAGCCTTGGGTGCCTGTTCTATTGTTCATCACAAGGGAACCCACAGAGGGACAAGGAGAGCCATGGGCTGGACCCCAGCTGTCCCCCCGGGAGTGTAACTGCACAAAAGCTTCGACTCTTGGGATTTCAAAACCTCCAGTCAGGGCTGCACATTCTGTCAGGCAAGAAGCTACTGAATCAGCATTTTAGAAATAGATTAGGACAGAAAATGTATACATATAACGCCCGTGATTTTCTCATTTCTGTAATTTATTTTACATTCTGAGGGTTCCCCAGTTTCTTAGCAAAGCTCTTTCTGAGAAGCTCCCACTGGCCCAGCAGGGCTGCACAGAAAAGGTTATGTTCTTTTCTCTGCCTCTGCTTAGGACCTCACTGAGCGCAAGCCAGGGCCGCCCTGCTGGAGCAGCACCAGGGGACATGGCGGTGGGTGTAGGAGCCAACTCCTGAGATGAGGCTAATAGGAGGTGAAGTGGACTGCGGGATCCTTCCCACTTGTCAGTTTCTTTTATAGAAGCCCCAGTCCCTTTCCCTGCCATGGTCTCTTAAGATTAAGACCAAACCAAACACGTAACCCAGACTATCTAATCTATCTGACCTCAGTAGCCAAGCCTCATGCTTACTTGCAAGTGATTTGAACATCTGCCAGGGGGTTCTGGCGGGATCTTGATTTCATCAGGCGACATGTTCCGAACTCTTTCAGAAAAGGAGGCTGTTGAGAGAAGGAAAAATTCTGTAGGTGGGGATTAGAACAAGGGACAGATATGGACAAAAAACATAAGCACATAAAATGTTATCAGGTAGGGATAAACACTATGAAAACAGTACAACTGAGTGTTCGGGTGTGGCCTCTCTGAGGTGTCATCTGAGTTGAGACTGAATGACCAGAAGGGGTGGGCCATGTGCCAGCTTGGGAGAAGAAAAGTTCAGGCAGAGGGAATAAATGTATACAGCAGTTAACTTTTCCGTTTTTTTTTTTGTTGTTGTTGTTTTGTTTTTTTAAAGAGACGGGGTCAGCTGGGTGCGGTGGCTCACGCCTATACTCCCAACATTTTGGGAAGCCAAGGTGGGTAGATCATTTGAGGTCAGGAGTTCTAGACCAGCTTGGTCAACATGGCGAAACCCCGTCTCTACTAAAAACACAAAAGCAACTGGCATGGTGACGCATGCCTGTAAACACAGCTACTCTCGAGGCTGAGGAACGAGAATTGCTTGAACCCGAAGATGGTGGCTGCAGTGAGCCAAGATCGTGCCACTATACTCCAGCCTGGGTGACAGAGTAAGACTCTTGTCTCAAAAAGGAAAATAAAATACATAAAATGAAATAAAAAAATAAAATAAAGAGACGGGGGTTTTACTCTGTAACCCAGGCTAGAGTGTAGTGGTACAACCATAGCTCACTGCAACCTCAAACTCCTGTCTCAGCCTCCTGAGAAGCTAGGACTACAGGTGCATGCCACCATGCCTGGCTAATCTTAAAAGTTTTTGTAAAGATGGGGTCTCCTTATGTTGCCCAGGCTGGTCTTGAACTGTTGGATCAAGCCATCCTCCCGCCTCAGTCTCCTAAAGTGCTGGGATTATGGGTATGAGCCACTGTGCCTGGCCCACAATGGTTAACTTTTAAGGAAAGAGTCAGCAGTGTGCTGGTAAATGTTTAATGACCAGCTGGGTGTGGGGATGGGGAAGGGGGGAGGTGCCATGATCTATGGCATTTGCCATTTCTTGTGGTGTAAATTCTCCTGCTATGGCCAATTTCAAGCTACCAAGGTGAAGTCACTGAACTCAAGGCTGGAAAGAGATGTACACAATAGGCTCACAACATGAGCCACCTCCAGCCACCACTGCATATTTCTCTAAAATACTTGCAAGACTTCGGAAACTCAGAGGTGCTTGGTGCCACCCATCTCGTCTAAGGCTGACCTGCCTAGGCTACAGGAGAAACAGAATTCAGGGTTCCCTGTTTTGGGTCCCAAAGTAAACAAAATGGCCTTGTGCATAAATGATACTTTTTACCATTATCAGCTGAGGATCTTTTAAAAATAAACCAATCAATTCTCTCTTAGCCCACCTCATTCCTGAGAACAAAAGGCCTGATTCTGATGGGAAGAACCACAACCCCCAGGGAACAATTTCCTTAGAGATCTGCCACTGTCTTCAGGCCTTGCTCTCTCCAGCCCCTTCCCTGCAGCCTTGGGCCACCCCGGCACTGCAGTCCTGCTTTGGATAGCTGGGACAATGTGCTATTTGTTAAGATTCTGTCTGCGCTCTTCAAAACACTCTCTCATGAAAAGGATCATACAATGAGCAAAGAGCAGGCAGGGTGGGGCAGGATGAAGAGAAAGAATGAACAAAACACCAGTAACACTCAGCAAGCACTTACTGGGCACCTACTGTGTGCAGGCCCCGGCTAACCCACTGCTGAGCTGCCCGAGCTGGCTTCGCACAGCCAGCCCCTTCTCCTCTCCCGGGGCTGGGTTCATGTTTGCTTAGTAGACAAGGTGCTTTGATCTCTGCCTGGAGTTTCAGTTACTGTAAAGAACACAGTGCCAAGGAGGGCTGGGGACAAGGCTCCCAGTCTCTGCCAGTCCAGCTGCTGCAGGATAAGCCTATGCCCACTGCAAATACACTCTGAGACAGGGGTCGAGCCTGGGGCCATCCTAAAAACATGACTTCATGTGCTGATTTTCACTGTTGTCAGTGGATTCTCACTGGAAGCGCCCCAAGAACAGAGCACTAATCTGCCATTTTAGGTGAGGGCAAGAGGACAGAGACTGGGTGACATATTGATCAGAGGTCCTGCTGTGGACCCCAGATGCCAGTGCAGCCCAAGAGCAGGGGACGAGGTGCTTCTCTTTGCCCAGCACCTTCCTTTGGTCTCCTGACTCCTCAAGCAAAGGTGAAACCCAGACATGGCTGGAATTCAAGTCTCCTCTAACTTCCTCCTTCCTCCCAGCCCTGGAATAGGCGAAAGTGCCAAGGCTGAGGTTGCAGAAGCTGGTGGAGAGTGGAATCAGCTGGGGGGAGCTGGTCCTATCTCACGAGCAGCAACAACAAAAGCAAGGAGGGCCTTGGCAGGCGCTAGGCACATAAACAAGCAGGGTTAACTTCTTCCCTGGGCTGGAGAGAACGTATGTGTGCTTGTGACAGAGAGACAAAGAGTGCCCTTTGGCATTTGCCAGGAAAGCCTTTCGGAAAAACAGGGTGTGACCCTGTTGCCACAGCAACCCAGCCACACTCTGGGGCTCACATGGTGTACAGTATAAGAGGAGGGGCCGGGCGCGGTGGCTCACGCCTGTAATCCCAGCACTTTGGGAGGCCAAGGCGGGCGGATCACAAGGTCAGGAGATCGAGACCATCCTGGCTAACACGGTGAAACCCCATCTCTACTAAAAATACAAAAAATTAGCCGGGCGTGGTGGTGGGTGCCTGTAGTCCCAGCTACGCGGGAGGCTGAGGCAGGAGAATGGTGTGAACCCGGAAGGCGGAGCTTGCAGTGAGCCAAGGTCGCACCACTGCACTCCAGCCACTCCAGCCTGGGCGACAGAGCCAGACTCCATCTCCAAAAAAAAAAAAAAAAAAAAGAGGAGGGGAGCCCCTCCTGAGCCCGGGGCTTGAAACAAGATAATTCCTAGGAAGTAACTGGCAAATAAAGGGACACATTCAGGAAAACTAGATACGAGTGTACAACACAGAGTTTGGAAGCAACCTTTCAGTGATCCTCTCCTTCCTGAGTGAATCTAATGTGGAAGACGTGAATCCCACATTTGTTTCTTTTTTTTTTTATTGAGACGGACTCTCGCTTTGTCGCCCAGACGTACCACCATGCCTGGCTAATTTTTTTTTTTTTTTTTTGTATTTTTAGTAGAAATGGGGTTTCACCACGCTGGCCAGGCTGCTCTTGAACTCCCAACCTCGTGAT
This sequence comes from Symphalangus syndactylus, assembly GCF_028878055.3. Classification (NCBI taxonomy): domain Eukaryota; kingdom Metazoa; phylum Chordata; class Mammalia; order Primates; family Hylobatidae; genus Symphalangus; species Symphalangus syndactylus. The sequence continues at coordinate 10,597,161 of NC_072436.2, forward strand.
CTGCCCGCCTCAGCCTCCCAAAGTGCTGGGATGACAGGCGTGAGCGGCTGCGACCAGCCGAGCCCCACATTTCTTGTGAGCGGACAGAGCCTCAAGCCATGTCCCCAGGACATATGTAAAGCAATGTGTCCACCGTCTCTTGGAAGCAGTGCTGGGTCTGTGGCTGCTGCCTGGGTCTGAGGCTGCTGCCTGGGTCTGATGGGGGTGTTCTCAGAGGCAGCTGCACTTAGGACTTGAGAAGCCAGCTGTCAGCATGACTTGCCCTGGTGCGTACCCAAGTCAGAAAACACCCAGAGTACCCACAGCTGCCAGGGAGGGATCTGTGCAGGAACAGCTAGTTGGACGGGCTTATGGGATGGCAGGGAGTGAGCGAGCTGGGGGGCCCCAGGGGACAGTGGAGTATCTCCAGCTCTTGAGTGACATGGAGAACCCACGTGCACTGCCACACCAGCAGCACTGCTCTAGGCTCAGCCGTGGGCATCGGCGAGGCCCTGGAGGGCACAGACAGGGTGTGCACGCTCAGTTCTGTCAAGGGGCTGCAGTGCTGCAGATGCCTGTGGCTTGGCTTCTCTGCTCTCCTGCTTGTTCTCTAAAAGCTGGGGCTGTCTACATGCATGGACACACTTCCCATACCTGGTAAGCAACCTGAGTCCTGACACCAGAGCAGACAAAAGCTTAGGCAGAGGGGCTGACAGGCACCGCATCGTGAATGGAAGCCACTGTCCTTCAACTAATTACGTCTTCAGTAAGAGGAACTAAACTAGCTACTCGTCAGTGAGTAATCAAAACGATGCTGCTTAAAGATCCATTTGTGTCCTCATGGGTGAATGAGTAAACAAACTGTGGTGTATCCCCACAGTGAAATATGACTTGGCTACAAAAAGAAACTCTGGACATGCCCAACTACATGGATGAGCCTCGTAAGCACCGTGCTGAGTGCTGAGTGAAAGAAGCCAGACAAAAACGCTAGTTCCCTTTCTAGCCCTGGTTCTCAACTGGGGGTGACTCTGCCCCAAGGGGACATTTGGCAATGTCTGGAGACATTGATCATTGTCACATCTGGGGGAGGGAGAGTGCCTCTGGCATGTAGTGGGCAGAGACCAAGGACACTGCTAAACACCCTGCAAAGCACAGCACAGCCCCACAACAAAGACTCATCCAGTCCAAAGTGTCAGTAGGGCCAGGGTGGGGAGATCCTGATTTATAGGAAATTCTAAAAAAGGCAAAGCTATAGTGAGGAGAGTGTGGATCACAGCTTGCCTGAGGCTGAGGGAGGGAATCACCTGTAACGGGGTCGGGGCACAAGGGAACATTTCGGAGTGATGGGTGCGTTCCGTATCACAATTGTGGTGGGGCTAACACAACTATACACATTTGTCAAAATTCCTAAAATGGCACATTTAAAATTGGCAAGTCTTACTCTATGTAAATTATACCTCAATAAAGCTATTTCCAAAAAGTGGCACAGGGAAAAAAAGTGACAAGTTGGCTCTGGAAGTGACTAGGGGCTGAGATGGCTGATGCCCACACACATTCCACTGCCTGCCCAGCACTACTAGCAAAAGCAAGGGCATCTCTGCGTCGGCACGTGACAGGCTGCTCTCTGATCCCCGGCCGTGTGGTTTCTCACAGTAAACAGCAGGGTCGGCCTGGGTGATGGCGGGGATAAGAGGCCAAGGCTTCCATCCACACCCGACCCGCGTATCGCCCCCTTAGGGCAGGCCATCGGCTTCCCAGCAGATGTGCACTCTGCTTCCTCTGCCCTCAAAGCCAAATGTTGCACCCCTACGGCGCCACTTTCTAAAGAACAAACTCTAGGTTTTAGGAAAATCCTGGTTTTTATAGGATTTGAAAGACTGAAACTCCATCAGAGAAGCCAGGGATTAAGGCCCTCCTGAGGGTCTGGGCTGCTCAGCGTTACCATGTTCCCACCCAATCCTTCTTCAAAAGACAAATAGAATGAACGATTCCTAGCTCCTTTAGTTCTGGAAAAGGAGAAAAGGCTCTGTAGCAGAACTCCCAGCAGAAAGGCCCTACTGGGAGAAAGACTGGGTGGGAAGGACTGACTACTGGGGCAGCGCTTCCAGGTGGTCCCTGGGCTCAGAACCCCCAGGGCTGGAGCCAGTGAGCCACCGAGGCAAGACCGCAGGAGGCAAGAGCCTGTTTGTGAAGATCAGCGGGACGGGCAGGAGAGCCGGTAATGGCTGCCACAGAGAGGGAGGGCCAACCCCACCAAGAGCTCTGACTCAGATGCCGGGAACTCCCCCCAGCCGGGCTTTGGGAGCCACGTGAAAGGAGCTGGGGGGCTTTCTAAAAGGATTAAGAGGCTGGGGCTAGCACAAGGCTTGGATGATGTGTGCTGTTTTCCAGAAACATAGTGTCCCTGCTCCTCCCAAATCACAAAGAGCCCCAGACTCCAGGGCTGTGAGGCATGTTCCTGTCTGGGGACAGAGCAAAGTGCCAGCAGAGGCCACATGCTGACTCCCTGAGCAGCATGCATATGCCAGCGGAGAGGGGGAGGAGGGGGCGCAAAGACAGAGGACAAGCCCAGGGCACTAGGGGAAGCAGAGACCAAGACACACTTCCAGCTGAGGGGCCCTGAATTCCCTCTTGACAGCACTGGCAACCGACCAAAGCCCATTAAAACACACCACAAATATGATTTCCAAAGAACTGTTCCCTGGGCGTCTCATCTGGGCATCCTAGGAAATGCCAAAGCCCTGAGAGGGAGCCGAAGGGACCACGGTGCTTACAGCAGACAGAAGCCCTGTGGGGCGGCAGGCCTGGCATGGCCGGAAGCCAGGCTGCTAGGGGCAAGGCTGAGAAACGTGCCCCCAGGATCCCCCAATACTCACCCACGAGTTCCTGGGGGTCTCGCTTTTCTGCTTCTGTATTATCCTGCAAAAGAGAAACAAATGCGAGGAGGTAAGACTGGGGCTCCTGAGCCAGCTACTCTCCACTGAGACCGCTCAGGATTTTTAAGGAAGGAGAAAAAGTAAAAGCACCGCCAGGAACACTAAGGGTAAGCTGATGCTTCAGGGGCCTCTGGCACCCCCGAGCCTCCGAACCCTCTTCTTCCTGCATCGCAGCAGCCGGATGCTCCCGAGCCCCACGCCAGTCTGTCCTCCATGCCTCTTCAGTGACCAAACCCACCATGGCTGAGAACACACGCCAGCAAGCCTGCTGCGGCCACCTGGGCAACGTATACCCTGCCTGTTGCTCTCCCCTGGGTCCGAGGAAGCTTGCCTGAATGGAGTGCAGAGCTCAAGGGCCCGGCCAGCCCAGACATCACCACCTCTACCACTGGCATCAAGGAAGCAAGAGGTGACTGCTTTGTAACAGCAGACTCCCGAGATGAAAATGCAGACTAGCTGCTCCCAAGATACTCTTCTTATTTTTAGTTCAAAGAAGGGAGGCTTCATCATGAGGATAAAGGGGCAGCTCATGGAACCTCAGAGCAACCATGTAGCGAACCTTTAATAAGCAGCAGAATGGGGATCCCGGAGAGGCCCCAGGCTCAAGGAAGCCTCTCTCTGGCTCTCAGCTCCCTTTACACTGGCTTTATACTTCCTCCAAAGAAAAGCTTCCTCCAATCCCTAATGCAAACAGCGTCCCATGACAGCTACATCCACATGTCCTGCAGAAACCTGACAGCAAAGGCTTCTTAGATGTTTTCTGGATTTCACTGTTCCGTAGTAAATGTTTCATCTAAACCAAAATCAATGCTGAGAAAGCCACGGTCCAAGCCCTACGTCACAAGTCTTCCCTTGCCTTCACTGTCTCAAGTGTAAAATGGCAAGAACACACCTGTTTCCCCCATTTCTGGGTTGCTGACACCCAGCCCCTCAAACCCAGTTAGATCAACAATCTCAAGGGCCACACGTGCTAATGATCAAAACAGCAGAAGCAGAGTTCACAGAAAGTTGTCGGACCCCATGTCTTTCCCCGCTGATGAGCAAGGGAGGAGATGAGACAGGAAGACCCTGCAACAAGACCTTTTCGAGGACAGGCGCAGAGCTCTGCAGGCTCCACTTACGCAGACATGGCACACCACGCCACGGTTGCAAAAGGAAGGTGCCAGGAAGGCCACCTAGTTCCCCACACTGAGCCTAGACTCAGTCTTAGCCCCCTTTCCAGAAAGTCCCTCCTGATGCTGGGACAGGCCAAATTCCCCATTCCTCAGAACACTGCAGCTATTCATTCAACCTGGCAGGGCACCACGTCCAGGCCAGGCTGCTTAGCAACCCATCTCTTCGAGCCACTGACCCCTGCCAATCAGGTGGGCAGAGGAGGCTGGGAGCGGGCAGGGAAGTGCTCCTGGAGGACTGCCACACCAACTTCATGTTGCAGTCATAAATCAGCGGCCCTATAGAGACTGCCGCAGTCATAAATCAGCGGCCCTATAGAGACTGCCGCAGTCATAAATCAGCGGCCCTATAGAGACTGCCAGTCTCTCAGGGGACCAACAATCCCTTTGTAGCAGTGACTCTCAGGAAACCAGTGTTCAAGAGTGTTAGTAACAATACATGGGACTGTAAAATGCCCTTACATTTTCCCTCTAGAGAACAGCTTTCTGGGTGCTGATTGTAGGAAAACATCAGCTCCCCCCCACCCGCCAGCTGGCTGATCATACAGGGACTGACCATTCGTTAACTCTCCCTCCAGCCCCCACTCACCCTTCCCCAAGGCTCCGCACCACACCACACCCGCCCCTTCTCATGGACTCAACTGCAGAGGCCCAATCCCCACACAAGGAGTCTACCATGTCTACCCCAAAGCCACAGGAAGTTAGTCAGCAAACATGCAACGGCTCTTCAAAGGGAAACACGCCACTTCAGGGGCTCCTTAGGTAAAGTAAGAGGCCAGGAGCCTCCCTGTGGCTTCTTGTGGCTTTTGTGACCCTGGAGATGGAAAGGTGTGTGGGGTGTGTGTGCTGTCAGGCTCAGCTGAGGTTGCTGAGTCACGTCTCTGGAAGAAAAGAGATGATGGGGCAAAATCACAGGAAGTATTTTATCCCTTTATTTTAGTTTTTTCCTTTAGCTTGGCTCTTAGTCCCCCCTAAATTAATCCTTCTATGCCTAAGAAATACATAAACTGGGTCATTGGGTTCCAATTTGCCAACTAGTCTGGTCTTTGCTTTTCTACCCTCTTAGTACAAAAAAAGGGCGTGGCATGCCCAGAGTACACCCTCAACTCGCAACAAGAGCACTCTCATTCAGTCCTGAACCTGAGGCCCAGAAACAAGGCCCACTCAACTTCCCAGCAGCAGAATCCAGCTCCACGGGCCTTCCCACCCTCAGTGCTTCTGAACAAAGTGCTGACCGATGGACCACAGACCCAACTCCAAGTTCAAGAAGATTCTCCTGCCTTACAAGAACCCATTGAACCAAATGCATGAAGTAGCCTGGCCAGCTCAGAAGCCATATAAGCATGCACGCTCAGGAGGCCAGCGCTGCTGCACTACGGTCTCCTAAGAAGACTGTGCAGTCTGTGTTGGTTCAGATTCCCATTGGTGTCATAGGCACCCTTGGGACCTACAAGGCTCTGGAGAATCAAGCTGGGAATTTGCCTCCTGCTGGCTATACCTTGTCATGTTTAGAATGTGATTCTTCTGCCCTCTGAGTCCAACAAGCTGGGCCATGAGCTTGCTGAGCCCCAGGCGCCTCTGTCACTGTGCCGAGCTTCTCCTGAAGAAGAAAGACAACAACCTAAGTTCTCTGGATCCTAAAGTGCTCACTTGGTCAGGCGCAGTGGCTCACGCCTGTAATCCCAGCACTTGGAGAGGCTGAGGCGGGCTGGGCTGCTTGAGTTTGAGACCAGCCTGTAGTCCTAGCTACTTGGGAGGCTGAGGTGAGATCACCTGAGTCTGGGAGGTCAAAGCTGCAGTGAGCTATGATCATGCCACTGCACTCCAGCCTGGGTGACACAGGGAGACCCTGGAATACCCCAGAGCTGCTTTTTAGTACCATTTACACACAACTATCCACTGAATCAAGTTTCATCCAATAAAAGTGACCTCTATTCAAACAGTAACAATATGCCTCTATAACGACCTCCACTACAGGGAGGGCAGGCCTAAAGAGACGCCCTCTTACCAGTCATGTCTCAGACAGCAGGTATTTAGTATGAAAAATGGACCAAGCACCCAAGACAGTTATCATGGAAGCCAGCCATGTGTCAGAAAAAACATGTGATGAATGATTTATTTTATAATTAAAAAACAGTATTTTATTTTAGATTTGGTGGTATATGTGCAGGTCTGTTACATGGCTATATGGTGTAATGATAAGTAAGGTTTGGGCTCCCAGTGTAGCCATTACCCAGAAAGTGAACACTGTACCTGGTAGGTAATTTTTCAATCCTCACCTCCCTCCCATTGAAATACTTTAATTGATAGAAGTCACCTCTCTCCCACTGAAATATTTTAAATGACAGAATTAAGGAGATGGAAGAAAGGCTCAATTATTAAACTGCCAGTCGTTCAAGGCACTGGTGTTATCCCATCTGCTCTAGGGGGAGATTCTCACTATGCCCTTAAAGAGGCAGGAAGCGGAAAGAAGGGCTGTGAGGACACAAGTAAAAAGCAACAAGAAAGCACTGTTCATCTCTTCCCCGCGAGCAGCGTTTTGAAATGCACAGGAAACACCTGTCTTGACTTGTATGAATCCACCCACTGGCCTCCAGGTAGAAATTCTCAGTTGGTCAAAGTAATGAACTCATCCTGGATGTCTACTCACCAGGCATCTGTCTACGTTAGCCAGAGGGCATGGAACCCGCAGCCCAGAGACATGAGCAACAACACACAGAGACAAAAGCAACAACACACAGCCAGAACAGGCTGAGGGCTTTTCACCCAGTTCCTAAGGAAGGTGAAAACAAAGTGCCTCACCTAGGAAAGGAGGGCTGCTCCTGGGAGAAAAGACTAGGCCCACCTCTTCAGCCCCCTCATTCAATTCCAGTCAAGACATAAGGAAAAACAGGCTGGGCGTGTTGGGAGGCTGAGGCGGGCAGATCACTTGAGGCCAGGAGTTTGAGACTAGCCTGGACAACATGGTGAAACCTCCTCTCTACTAAAAATACAAAAATTAGCCGGGCATGGTGGTGCATGCCTGTAATCCCAGCTACTTGAGAGGCGGAGGTTGCAGTGAGCTGAGATTGCGCCACTGCACTCCAGCCTGAAAGAGCAAGATTGTCTCCCAAAAAAAAAAAAAGGAAAAATGAAAAGACAAAAACAAAAGCCAAGTTAGAAAACAGAAAGGAGGAGTGGTCCAGTGCGGTGGCTCAAGCCTGTAATCCCAGCACTTTGGGAGGCCGAGGCGGGTGGATCACAAGGTCAGGAGATCGAGACCATCCTGGCTAACATGGTGAAACCCCGTCTCTACTAAAAATACAAAAAAATTAGCTGGGCGTGGTGGCGGGTGCCTGTAGTCCCAGCTACGCGGGAGGCTGAGGCAGCAGGATGGCGTGAACCTGGGAGGCGGAGCTTGCAGTGAGTTGAGATCGCGCCACTGCACTCCAGCCTGGGCGACAGAGCAAGACTGTCTCAAAAAAAAAAAAAACCAGGAGGAAAGAGGAAGTATGGTTTAAACGCTGAGCTGGTGGAGGACACCAATCTGAGCCGAGGTCTCCTCCTCTGCCTGTACCCCTCATCCACCCAGACCCCACCTGAGACTAAAGGCCCAACAACCAGAGCAGGAGGCGGCTGCGGCAGGCTAGGGGCTGTCCCTGGAGAAGGACAGTGATCTCGACCTGCCAATTTGGTTTCTTAACCAACTGTGACTGAGACTTGGAAGATGCAACAGCCATGGCTGTAGGTCAGTGGCAGGGGCCCAGTTCTCAAGAATTACAGAACCTGGAATATGGTTCCTCCTGCAGAGAATACAAAAGTCCAGCCACTGATGAAGCTGACTGGAGCGCAGGAAGGAAGTAACAACAATATAGACCCACGAAACTGGACAAGCTGCCATTTGAGCTGGGAGGATTTATGCAGCAGAGAAGTACCAAGTCCTGAGTAAGAGAATGGAGGTTTATTTCCAGCCAACAATGCTTCCTCAATCCTTCCTGGAACCGGCCCCACAAAGCTCCAGTGTCAAACTTGAGCTCCACAATGGCAGCCGCCAGCATCTAGATCCCGCCAAATCTAAATGTCACGTTTTCTTTCCAGCTTCGGGAGCAGCGGGCACAGAGAAAGCACTCTGAACAGGGGCACAGGGCAGCCAGCCCCGAGGCCACGGACAAGAATGCTACAGACTGGAAGTTTCCTGTTGGACAATGTAATCTTGGCATCTTACAAGTATGTGGCAGCTAGGGAGGCAGATTAGTAAAATGACTCCTTTCAAACCTTTATTCTCTCAGACCTGGGACAGCCCATGGCCTGATGAGATCTCACTTCACGAGCACAGTAGCTCCTTAAAAACAGATCCTCACTGTGGCTCATGAGCCTTGAGGATTCCCTGCTGGCGATTTCAGCCTCTCCCTCCCCTTTCTGCACCCAGGATCTCTGCAATGCCTGCTCCCTGAAATCGCCTTCTCCCCACTCCTGCCTAGAAAGCCCCGTGTAGGCCTCAGCCCAGCCCAGGGAAGCCTGCCTCTACCCTCATGCCCACCTGGCCAATGAAGACAAACTACCCTACTCTGTGTACTCACAAAAATCACCACCTCTAACAGTCAGCCTGGTCCACAGAAGGTGCGCAAGCACTGACCTCTCTCTCTCTCAATCTCTCTCTGTCACACACACACACACACACACACACACACACACACAATCAAACACTGTCAGTTTATCTTCTGTCAAGTTTAGGTTCCACACCTACCTTCAGCTGTTATGTTTTAACTTCAGACTCCCAGCCTGGTCAACTCCACAGTGAGTTTTGTGTGTAGATTCGCTAGAAATGTCAGACGGGCAGGCAGCAGAAGAGCGGCTAACAAAAGGGTTAGGCTTGCAATAAAAGTCTGCCAAGGGGCAGGAGAAGGTGGGGAGGGGACATCAATGCTGAATTACAAAAACATTTCAAACCCAATTCTTTGTTCATCTTTCTGCATCATCTTTTTTTTTTTTCTGAGACAGGGTCTCACTCTGTCACATAGGCTGGAGTACACTGGCGCAATCATAGCTCATTGCAGCCTTGACCTCCCGGGCTCAAGCAATTCTCTTGCCTCAGCCTCCCAAGTAGCTGGGATTACAGGCATGCACCACCATGGCTGGCTAATTTTTAAATTTTTTGTAGAGATGGGGGTCTCACTATGTTGCCCAGGCTGGTCTTGAACTCGTAGGCTCAAGCAGTCCTCCTGCCACAGCCTCCCAAAGTGCTGGGATTACAGGTGTGAGCCACCATTATCTGGCCCTGCATCCTCTTTCTGAACACTGGGGCTAATGCTCCTAAATCCTAAGACAAAAGGAATTACTTATAGTTAATTCATTTATTTTTTCCACAGATAATTTATTGAGCATGATTTATACACCAAGTAATGGGCCAAGCACTGAAGATAAAATATGAAAACTCAATCTAGGGGAATAAGTTTAGGTATTATGCTAAGCTCTTCAATTAAGAATCTCATTTAATTTTCACAACAGTCCCACGAAACTGTGCTCTTAACCATCAGGCAATACGGCTGCTTCAGAACAACTGCTATGCCATCATCCAGAAACCCTCTTGTGGGGGCATCAAAGTAATAGTCAAAACAAGATTTTCTGAGATCAATGTGAGTCACTTCAGGTTGCCAAGAAAGCAACAATGCTGGATTACCTTTATAAAATACCTCCAAGTTCCAGAATAAAATGATGTTGGTTTGACAGAGACATGGTTGGGGGCTAGGAGTGAGAGCTGTCAACAGCTCAGCAAAGCCTCCAAACCCAATGCTGCATGGGAACATCCCACCCCAGGGGCCAGATGCCAGCCACCCCCCCTGGAGAGCCCTGGAGAAAGCCCATTGCTAGCACATTTCCTTTAGTTGTATCCTGTCGGCCAGACTGAGCCACTGCCGTGGGCACACTGCCTGCCTGGGAATGGAAACACTCAATTTATCAGAAAAATGGGCGGAAGTTGGTGGGGCCCTTTGGGACACATTGGGGTTGCCTTTGCTTAGACCGCTTACTGACGGAAAGGCTCTGCTCCCAACCACAGAAGGTTTCTTTTCTTTCTTTTTTTTTTTTTTTTAAGATGGAGTCTCGCTCTGTCGCCCAGGCTGGAGTGCAGTGGCGCAATCTCAGCTCACTGCAAGCTCCGCCTCCCGGGTTCACACCATTCTCCTGCCTCAGCCTCCAGAGTAGCTGGGACTACAGGCGCCCGCCACTATGCCCGGCTAATTTTTGTATTTTTAGTAGAGACGGGGTTTCACCGTGTTAACCAGGATGGTCTCGATCTCCTGATCTCGTGATCTGCCTGCCTCGGCCTCCCAAAGTGCTGGGATTACAGGTGTGAGCTACTGCGCCGGGCCCCAACCACAGAAGGTTTCTATAGGAATGGATGAAACAGGAGTTTGCCAAGACTGATTAAGCCGGCTATAGAATTGGCCTTGTAGACTGAAGACAAGGTAGGGAGGGGAAGGGAAACACTTTCTCTATTTGAAAAATCTGGCTAAATTTACAAAGCCCACGTGGCTCAGCAAGGCTCCTGATGTTGTTACATGGAACATGTTACAACCAACTGGACTTCAGTGTAAATGCAGGGAGCTATTTCCAAGGGGAGACTTTTGTTATCCGACTATTCCAAGTGCAATTTACATTTGATTCAAGACACTTGAAGATTTTTGGTTTCTTTAAAGTTACAGAAGATCGTCAGAGAGGGCCATTCCCTTTCTGTCTTATCCCCAGAGTGTCAGGAACGGCTATATCTAGGTCCAGAGGTTGCCTCACACCAAGGATCTGAGTCAAGCCCTTGGTATTGAGGCCAGGACAGGCTTTTTGCCTTCAAGGCTTCCCACAAGAACAGTATCTCTGTGCTTTAGGTTGATATATTTGGGGGGTTGGGGGGAGCCTGGAGCCAGACAAGGACAAAAGCGACAGCTTTGTGAGGCTGAGAATGCAAGTCTGGAAGGCACACAACTCTACATGGCTACCAAATTACAAAAGCATTCCATCTGAGAGGCTGGCTGACAAGCTGAGGAGTTAGTTACATCCACATCTCAGGCAAATATACTCGCAGTCCCTGAAAGTCAGGGTGGCAGAAATGCAAACTGGTCATCATCCACACTGGTAGGAAGGGGACTGAGTTACTTAGAGGGCCAAAGAGAAGGCCAGCGTCTTTAAAGCACAGCCCAGAAAATATTTACCTAACTCCAAAGTTAGGAATAGAAATGAGCAAAATCCTATCGAACCCAGAAATCACACAGCAGCATTTCAGGAGACATGGATGAAAATACAGAACGAAGGTCGGAAGTGCTGGATCCCTAAGGACAGGCAGTTCTCTGCATCATATAATTTCAAAAAGATGAGTCCCAGATGGGGAAGGAGGGGCCCAGCCACACCTCAGTTAGCAATCCATGGCATCTGGCCCGAAGGTAAGGAGGTATGTTGGGGCTTGCACGGCTGACGGGAGGGTGGACCAGACACGCGGTGGCTCCCTGTGGGCTGCGGAACCACAGGAGTGAGGTGGGGCTCCTGGGAGTCTCAGCTTCAGGTTACTTGGATCAACTGCCATCAAGAAGGCCCCTCTGGCAGTGCAGTGAAGCCAAGGAGGGGTTAGAGGGAGAATAATGGTCATTGTTCCCCTTTGAATGAGATCACAACTTCCAACAACTACCAGCGTTTCTACCAGCAGTGTTCAGCTTATGATGTAGTGAGGCCTTCCTTGGAAGGTGGTAGGACAAAGCCAAAGCAGGCTTGGATTTCTTTCCCGTGCGACAATCGAAGAGTGACTTTCATGGCCTGCCTGCCTTTCTGTCTCCTGCTCAGATCCGGTCACCACCCAGCAGGCCCCTAGACCCCCAAAACCCTAGACCTCAGGCTGGGGTAGGTTCTCCCCAGCACGGGCACTCCGCGAGCTTCTGGAAATTCCATGTCTCCCAGCTGTGCAAGGCAACCCTAGTGTTGTTGAGGAAAAGCCTAAAGAAGACCATCCGTCGTGCTGAGCGCAGGGAAGTGCCAAATGCTAGGCAGGCTTGGGCATTCTCAATAGCTCAAGGCCCACATTACGACTTCCAAGAGAAGGGTGGTGGATGGCTCACAAACCAGCAATGGTCAAGGGCCATTTCCTTCTCTGGTCCTGGGTGAGTCATACTGTAATTCTGTTCCCTTCTAATCAGCACTCAAAAGATTACAGGGTATGGGAGATAGAACACAGGGGCAGGTGGACTAGTAAAACAGGATGGAAGGACGAAGCATACACTCTCCCACTCACGTAGCACCCCACATGACACCCTAAACGTAGAACCCACTACAAGCTAACCTACACTAGTCAAGTCTCACAATAACCCTATGAGGCAGACATTACTATTTCCATTTTGCACACAAGTAAACTGAGGTAAAACACAATGAAGCAGCTTACCCAATAAATGGCAACGTTGAAATTCAAGGCCAAATCTGTTTGGCTCCAAAGCCCAGTTATCCAGTTATTCCCAACTTTCCACCTTCTCTCTCTAGACTAAGAGGCTGCAAAGGGTAGCGGTTTCTAGGAAGCTGTTGGTTCAACCACTGGGTAAGCCAACAACGAAGACCAAGAAGGAAAAGCACCTCTCCAGGAATGATTCTCTAGCAGGTCAGAGTGAAGGAGGTATTAAAACCCTGGACTTAAGGGAAGACAGCCAGAATTATTATCTTTCAGCTATGACGATCAGGGGAAACAGCTCTAGAGTCCATGGGGCCCCAGTGAGTCACATCTGAGTTAACTTGTTTGAAAGGGTTGGTCCTGCAGGCTTAATCACACAAACCGTGGGTGCTACCACCCTGTCCTTAGCCTAGAGACTTCCTGGGGACTCACAGAAAAAATGCTACCAAATCCTGAACTCTACCCAGCTCTTCTCCCTTCCTGGGTGAGCAACCATGTGGACTTCCAATAAGAACACGAGCTTAAAGGATGAGTTATTCCTTCTGACCCAAGTAAAGAACATGGCCCATTTCCTGTTCATCAGTGAACTTCATTAGAGGGAAAATGCAGACATGGCATTCAACTATAAAAACCCATTCAGATTTTGCTAGTGTAACGTGCTTATTTCTGGATTTAACTTATATAGCTGAAGAAAATAGGAGAATGAGGGAAATGATGTGAAAATCTGTGGGGCTAATGATTGGGGTCACTACTAGAACAAAAGTTGGTAGATCTCAATGGATTTTTAAAAAAATCTCCATTTGGAATATTTTAAAAATTAATTTTTTTTTTTTTTTTTTTTTTTGCTGGGCACCATGGTTCATGCTTGTTAATCCCAGCACTTTGGGAGGCTGAGGCAGGCAGATCATTTGAGGTCAGGAGTCCGAGACCAGCTTGGCCAACATGGTGAAATCCCAGCTCTACTAAAAAAATACAAAAATTGGCCAGGTGTGGTGGTGTGCACCTGTAGTCCCAGCTATTGGGGAGGCTGAGGCAGGAGAATTGCTTGAACCCCAGGAGGGAGGTTGCAGTGAGCTGAGATAGCACCACTGCACTCCAGCCTGGACAACAGTGCAGTGTCTCAAAAAAAAAAATTTTTTTTTTCTTACAGCAGCTTTGTTGAGATATAACTCATATACCATACAATTCTTTTCTTCTTTTTTTTTTTTTGAGACGAAGTCTCTCTCTCTCACCAGGCTAGAGTGCAGTGGCGCGATCTCGGCTCACCGCAACCTCCGACTCCCTGGTTCAAGTGATTTTCCTGCCTCAGCCTCCTGAGTAGCTGGGATTATAGGCACGTGCCACCACACCCAGCTAATTTTTGTATTTTTAGTAGAGACGGGGGTTTCACTATGTTGGCCAGGATGGTCTTGATCTCCTGACCTCGTGATTCGCCCGCTTTGGCCTCCCAAAGTGCTGGGATTACAGGCATGAGCCACCGCTCCTGGCCTCATATGCCATACAATTCTTCAGTGTTCATTTTTAACTGTTCATCTGTGTCATATTGCTATTATAATTATACAGTATAGCAACATTGAAAATGTTTATATATAGATACAGACAAAGCTGGATGCGAAACAGGTTATTATAGGCAAACATAAAAGAAGAATAAAAATGGCTGTATGAGGCCGGGTGCAGTGGCTAGCGCCTGTAATCCCAGCTCACGCTTGTAATCCCAGCACTTTGGGAGGCCGAGGCGGGTGTATCACCTGAGGTCAGGAGTTCGAGACCAGCCCGACCAACATGGAAAAACCCCATCTCTACTGAAAAATACAAAATTAGTTGGGTGTGGTGGTGTACGCCTGTAATCCCAGCTACTCGGGAGGCTGAAGCCGGAGAATCGCTTGAACCAGGGAGGTGGAGGTTGCAGTGGGCTGAGATCACGCCATTGCACTCCAGCCTGGGCAACAAGAGTGAAACTCCGTCTCAAAAAAAAAAAAATGGTTGTAGAGTTAGCATCATGGGATTAGGCGATTTTTTTCCTTTCTCAAAATACTCAGTCTTGCTACAATAATTTGACAAAAATAAAAATAAACACAATATAAAAACATTTTATATTTTTATAAAAATATAACTCTGTCCATTAAAAAAAAAGTCCAAGCTTAAGCTCTGAGAGCTCAAGTTTGCTCTTTCGTTCTGCAGAGTAATTCTCAGTTGTCAGGGCTCTCCAGCAGTGCATCAACAAAGGCACACAAACAACCTGTTTGCAATGCTGCAAAAGGACTCGGGGCTCCTATCTCATACCACATCACATACCCTCCTAAATATCCTTCAATATCAGGAGGAATGCAACCCTTTGCTGCTTGTTTATGAAAAGCAACAGCGTCTTCCTTTCAGATCCCAGAGTCCTGGAAGGACAGCAAATATACCAGGAGCCCAGATGGGAAACACTTGTGTTCTGCAGCGATCCTGCAGAAGCTGCCCGTGTTCTGGAGTCTGTGTTCAATAAAAAGAATATAAGATTTCAACCTGCAGTGCTGCCCACATGCAATTGCTGGCAGGCTCCTCAAAGTTCTTCCTATAATCAGCAGTCAACAACAAATTCCTGGGAGATTAGCCCCTTAGGCAGTTTTCAGATATTTGAATCTGGTACTTCAAAAGATCAGGAATAATGCAAGGACAGTGTGAAGGAGTTGAGAAGAGAGTAGGTGAGGGAATTACCGAGTCAGCTCTGCCCAGTAGAAATCCTCATCTAGACTGTGAGTCAGTAACTCCCATCAGCTGGGAGACCTGGTTTTCTTCAGGGTGGGTATGAACAGCCACTGAGGCAGAGAACTACTCATCCAGCTGGGCCTCCAGAGGAGGCAAAGTGAGGACTTGTCAAGGCCCCCACTCTGGAACTCTAAGACAATCTACTGCCACGGTTCCCAAACTGTTACCTGGGGTAACCCAGCAAACTCACAAAGGTGCCACAGGATATTTAACAAAACTGTTACAGCCTTACTCCACATGTCACATACCACACACACTTACACATACTATTTTTTAAAGCAGCTACTGAATTGTGAGGACAATAATACTTATTGTCTGAAGCTAATGACGTAAGAAACAGAACCATTTGTTAGGCATTTTTTCTTCTTTTTTTTCAGACAGGGTCTTGGTTTGCTGCCCAGGCTGGAGTGCAGTAGTGCAAATCTCGGCTCACGGCAACCTCCACCTCCCAGGATAAAATGATCCTCCCATCTCAGCCTCCCAAGTAGCTGGGACTACAGGCAGTCGCCACTATGCCTGGCTAACTTTTGTAGTTTCTGTAGAGATGGGTTTCACCATGTTGCCCAGGCTGGTCTCAAACTCCTGTGCTCAAGCAATACTCCTGCCTCAGGCATCCCCAAGTGCTGGGATTACAGGCGTGAGCTACCACACTCAGCCGTCAGGCATTTCTTTGGTTCCGGAGGTCTGTGAAAAACTATGGAGACATGAAGGGCAGTGAGCCGAGAAATCGTGGCGCCTTCTAACCTACAGGATAAGGGCGTATAATCAGACTTAGTTACACTGAAAAGGCCAAGCACTACTAACAAGTGCACTGTATACTGCGAAAAGCACCTTCATGTACATTCTCTCACGCCGCAGTCACAACCACCTTGTAAAGCGGGTCTCACAGCCCTGACTGCCCAGATGCAGCCGAGTCAAGCTTAAGTTATAGGCCTGTGGTTCCACAGCCAGAGGGAAGCCAGGCCAAGGCACAACTCAGGTCTTCGGACCACAAGTCCACCAGACCGGCTCTAAATTGTTTGTGAGCTCCACATTTTAGTACTACTTTAGGGATCTAAGAATTTTAAAAATGTCTTCTCTTAAATGGCGTTATACACGCCTTTTAAAAAAATGCCAGAACAATTCCCCCCAACCCCCACCTGATGCCACCTCCTTGACCCAGAAGACGGAATTTTGTTTTCACAGATGTGCGCTCCTGGGCCGGGAGAATTCTTTTCCTAGATCAGCACCTCAGGGAGGCTGGCGATCCCAGTCCCTCCCAGTTAGCTGGCAATAGGCTGCTCCATCTTTCTTGCTCCAGGCCCTCAACCCCCATGTTTGTTTTCAAAGGAAGGGTGTGTCAGGGACAGTGAGTGAGTGGAAACAGCTTCATCCACAGGAACTGCAGGAGTGGAGAAAAAAATAAACAAAGGAAACCGTCCAGGGCAACCAAGGTAAAAATGGACAAAGGAGAGTGGCGAAAGGGATGCTCGGGTGCCAAAGGTAAAGAGGGGGAGGAAGCACTTCAGCCACCAGGCACTCCTTTCCCGGAGTGAGGTGCTGGCCCCAGGACTGTCACTTCTGCTCTTTTTCCAGGACAGCAGTGCCACCTCCTGTTAATTTGTTGCTTACCGAAGAGACAAGATCAGAAACTTGAAGTTAGAGACAAAAAAATAATGGAACATAGGAAACAAAGCTGTTTCCTATGCAATGCCCAGCCTCCTCCAATCTCCTGTTCACTAGTTTGGGGCAAACTCAGCACCCGCAGAGCCCAATCCCTGCTGCCCCAACCTGGAGGACAGGACCAAGCCTCCCTGCCCAGGTGGGCCAGAGTTAGTTCTTACTCACACTCCCAAACATAGGACTCTGTGCTCACAGGTAACCCCAAACATCACAGCAATAAAAACCAGGGCAATTCCAGTCTGTGCATATTTTAAAGTCATCAGATAATAAAGTTAGAGAATACTCAACTTTGCTTATGTATAATGCCCAAGTCCTTTCCTAGGGGGTTCCCAGGGAACTCGTTGGAGTTTAATCCAACCTCTACCAACAGATTTCTTTTATGCTGTTGATGACAAGTCGTTTCTTAAAACTTGCCTGAGGCTGGGCGTGATGGCTCACACCTGTAATCCCAGCACTTTGGGAGGCCGAGGCAGGAGGATGACGAGGTCAGGAGGTCGAGACCATCCTGGCTAACACGGTGAAACCCATCTCTACTAAAAATACAAAAAATTAGCCAGGTGTGGTGGCGGGCACCTGTGGTCCCAGGTAGGCTGAGGCAGGAGAATGGCGTGAACCTGGGAGGCGGAGCTGGCAGTGAGATGAGATCACGCCGTTGCACTCCAGACTGGGCGACAGAGCAAGACTCTGTCTCAAGAAAAAAACAAACAAAAACTTTCCTGAAAAACCTCTAGAAACAGGGAGCTCGCTACCTTATGAAACAGCTCAACCCACTTTTGGCTGGAGATCACAAAAGGTCCTTCGTCATGTGAAGGTAAACTTCTGTGGAATTCTGCGCGCGGCTTCAGGTCTGCCTCAGGCTGCCTTAGCCTTTCCCTCAGCAGACCTTCAAACACCAGAGCGCAACCCCGGCTCTTCCGGAGTCTTCTCTCTTCCAGCTCTACCTTTCCCTCAGGTGATGTGCTTTTGAGTCCCCTCACCTTTACGACTGCTCTTTTGAGAGCACTCCAGTTTAAAACATGGAATCTTGTCTTCCAAAACAGGCCAACAACATGGTATGACCAGCCTGGGAAGCGTGCACAGGTGGAACTGGAAGTGATGGTCAGTTCAGCCAATGCTACTGAACAAACACACACCAGACATATTGAGCCGAGTACAGCCGGCCCTCTGGATCTGTGGTTCCGAATCCATGGCCAAAACTCACCTCCAATTGAAAATGTGTGTGTGTGTGTGTGTGTGTGTTTTTAAATTGTGTCTGTGTTGAACATGTCAGACTTTTTTGCTTGTCATTATTCCCTAAACAACATAGTCTAACAACTAGTTACATAGCATTTACGTTGTATCAAGTATCATGATTTAAAGTATCCAGAAGGATTCCCAAGGCTAAATGCAAATGCTACACCATTTTATATCAGAAACTTGAGCATCTGAGGAGGGGGTCCTGGAACCCCCACAGATAGTGAGGGACAACTGCATTTTACTTTTACTTACTTAAAACGAATGAGGCAGATTTTATTGTGATGATTATTTTCGTGATGAGAAAAACTGAGGTTAAAGGACTTCCCCAAGAAAACCCCAGTCTCATTCCAGAGCTTGAACTCCTCCCCACCATGCCAGGGCTGAATCATCTTACTCTGAATACTAACCCATCCTCAACATGGCTCAAGACCCCATAAGGCTAACAACTTAACGGACATTTTCAGAGCAATAAAAACAGTTCTCAAACAACAATTGAATCACTGACCCATGATTTCTGTTTTGGAGTAATAGTAGTTTTTCTAAGGGGTCTGCAAAGTCAAAACTGTTTTAAGTCATTATTTGTCTTTTTCATCGTGTTGACCTTTGCACAAGCAATGGTGGGTAAACTGCTAGCCTTTAGAACAAATTGAGGCAGCAACACCAAACTGTAGCCATTTGATTTAAAAAAAAAAAAAAGGGGGGGTGCTGGGTGTAATCCCATGGGATTCCCATGCCTGTAATCCCAGCACTTTGGGAGGCTGAGGCGGGCGGATCACTTGAGGTCAGGAGTTCGAGACCTGCCTCACCAACATGGTGAAACCCCAATGCTACAAAAAAAAAAAAAAAAAAAAAAAAAAAAAAAAAAAAAATTAGTCAGGCATGGTGGCTCACGTCTGTAATCCCAGCACTTTGGGAGGCTGAGGCGGGCGGATCACGAGGTCAGGAGTTCGAGACCAGCCTGGCCAATATGGCAAAACCCTGTCTCTACTAAAAATACAAAAATTAGCCGGCCATGGTGGCGTGTGCCTGTAGTCCCTCCTACTCAGTAAGCTGAGGCAGGAGAATCGCCTGAACCTGGAAGGCAGAGGTTGCAGTGAGCCGAGACTGTGCCACTGCACTCCAGCTTGGGCAACAGAGTGAGTGTCTCAAAAAAAAAAAAAAAAAAAAGTTCTGCCAGAACAGTAAAAATGATTAGTTTTATGACATCTTGACATTTGAATATACATCTCTTTAATATTTTGGGCAATGACATGAGAGGCATGCATAAATACTTCTGCTGCATAACAAAGTCAGATAAATGTCTCAGGGAAAAGCACACATGGCAATGCCCCCTCATCCCTGGGGGATACGTTCCAAGATTCCCAGTAGATGCCTTGAACCTCTGATAGTACTGAGACCTATATATACTCTGTTTTTTTCCTATACATACATACCTATGATAAAGTTTAATTTATAAACTAGTAAGAGATTAACAACAATAATTAGAATGACATACTGTAATAAAAGCTATGCGAATGTGAACTCTCTCTCAAAATAGCTTACTGCATGTAATATTTTCAGACTGCAGCTGACCTCAGGTTACTGAAGCCACAGAAAAGGATGGACTACCGTTTGTGATTATTTGAGTCACCAGTTGAACTGGCAGTTTTCTTCAGGAAACACCATTTTTATTTGAAAGAATGACAAACAAACTAGTTATCTGGACTTGGGTATTTGGCAGACATTTTCTCAAGACCAAAGCCTGTTACTTCAAGGAAAGCTCTGATAGCACATATTGAAAATGATAAATTCACGCTCTCAAACAAAAATTATTAGAAACACATTATCTTGAAAAATGTGTTGCTCCTTACTGTGGGCTTGCTAAAAGGTTTCTAACATTTAATGATTTTCTGATGAGATCAGTGATGTCACTAATAAAGACTACTTTTTTGATACCACAGAACAAAACGTGTCAACATTTAGATCTGTGTAACTCGGTAAACCAGCAATTTTCAAATCACCAGTGCCTGATGATATAAAATCATGTATGGGTAAAAGATCCATTCAAAGGGCAAGACAGACCAGTGGATTTTAGGGAAGCAGAATGCAGAGTCCACTGGTAAGGTTTCGCATTCCATGATGTAACTAACCTTTCAAGGAAACTATCACCTGTTGAGTTTTGATGAAGTATCAAAGAAGAATACCTATAATTACCTGAATGCAAAAGCAGTTATATGTACCCAGCCATATTCTATTAAGCCAGACATTAAAGAGATTTATAAAATGGTGACACAGTGTCACTCTTTGCATTAACATTTTTTTGGAAATACTTATTTTTTCTAAAAATGTTATTTATGTTAATATGTAATAGGTTTGTTTGTTTGAGTCAAGGTCTCAGTCTGTCACCCAGGCTGGAGTGCAGTGACAAGATCACAGCTCACTGCAACCTCTACCTCCCAGGCTCAAGTGATCCTCCCACCTCAGCCTCTCGAGTAGCTGGGACTAGAGGCATGCACCGCCACACCCGGCTAATTTTTGTATTTTTTTTTTTATAGAGATGGGGTTTTGCCGGGCGCGGTGGCTCACGCTTGTAATCCCAGCACTTTGGGAGGCCGAGGCGGGCGGATCACGAGGTCAGGAGATCGAGACCACGGTGAAACCCCGTCTCTACTAAAAATACAAAAAAAAAATTAGCCGGGCGTGGTGGCGGGCGCCTGTAGTCCCAGCTGCTCGGAGAGGCTGAGGCGGGAGAATGGCGTGAACCCGGGAGGCGGAGCTTGCAGTGAGCCGAGATTGCGCCACTGCACTCCAGCCTGGGCCACAGAGCAAGACTCTGTCTCAAAAAAAAAAAAAAAAAAAAAAAAAAGAGATGGGGTTTTATCACGTTGCCCAGGTTGGTCTCAAACTTCTGGGCTCAAACAATCTGCCCACCTTGGCCTCCCAAAGTCCTGGGATTACAGGCACGAGTCACTGTGGCCGGCCCAGGTTTGTTAAAGTAAATAATTTAAAATTTTCTCAGTTTTAACTTATAAAATAGTAAATATCAATAGATAAAACCAAAATGAACAAAAACTCTGAGATCCTCAATTTTTAATTGTGTAAAGAAACCTAAATGTTTTGAGAACTACTGAAAAAAATTAAAGGATCTTTAAAAACCAAAGTAGAGGCTGGGCGAGGTGGTCACGCCTGTAATCCCAGCACTTTGGGAGGCTGAGGTGGGCAGATAACGAGGTCAGGAGATCAAGACCATCCTGGCCAACATGGTGAAACCTCATCTCTACTAAAAATACAAAAATTAGCTGGGCGACGTGGCATGTGCCTAGCTACTCGGGAGGCTGAGGCAGGAGAATGGCTTGAACGTGGGAGGCAGAGGTTGCAGCGAGCCGAGACTGCACCATTGCACTCCAGCCTAGGCAACAAGAGCGAAACTCCTACTGAAAAACAAAACAAAACAAAACAAAAAAACAACAAAAAACCAACGCAGAAAGGAGAATGCCATCTAGTGGAGACTACAATTATGACAGTAATCTAATTGTTAACACTTCTAACAAAGATCCACACTTGTAACATATTGTATTGTTAGAAACTTCGTATGTTCATGTGCATTGGGCCTGGTGGCTCACACCTGTAATCCCAGCACTTTGGGAAGCCAATGTGGGCAGACTGCTTGAGCCCAGGAGTTCAAGACCAGCCGGGGCAACATGGCAAAATCCTTTCTCTACAAAAAAATAAAAAAAATTGCTAGGTGTGATGAACAGACCTGTAGTCCCAGCTGTTTGGGAGGCTGACGTGGGAGGATTAATTGAGCCAGGGAGGTTGTGGATGCAGTAAGTTATGATGGCACCACTGCACTCCAGGCGACAGAGGAGACTCCATCTAAAAACAAAAACAAAAACAAAAACAAAACTTCATATGCTTAAAGCAGAATGTTCAAAATTAAGGGTTTTGAATATAAAAAATATTGTTACACATCAATTTAAAAAAATGTGGGCTGGGCACAATGGCTCATGCCTGTAATCCCAGCACTTTGGGAGGCAGAGGTGGGCCTATCACTTGAGGCCATGAGTTCAAGACCAGCCTGGCCAACATGGTGAAACCCTGTCTCTATTAAAAATACAAAAAATTGGCTGGGCGTGGTGGCTCACACCTGTAATCCCAGCTACTTGGGAAGCTGAGACAGGAGAATTGCTTGAACCCGGGAGGTGGAGGTTACAGTGAGCCAAGATCACACCACTGCACTCCAGCCTGAGTGACACAGCAAGACTCTGTCTCAAAAAAATAAATAAATAAAAATAAAACGTAAATGTGCCAGAAAGTTCTGGATTTGAGGTAGATGTTGCTATGTGGAAGAGAGTCTGAGGCCAGCTCAAGCAGAAGGATGACAGGGCCAGGACTAAGATAAGAGTATCACAGAAGACTCATGCTGGGGATCATTTGTAGTCCTTGGAGATGCCACGAGGACTCCTATAAGACTGGCAACCACTGGGGATTGCAGAACATTGAAACTGGCAAGCTCTATCTAAACCCTTCTCCATCACCCTCCAAAAGAACTAAATCAAGTGACTTTGAGGGTTGGATTTTGTGTTCTGATTTGAGGGCTCCTCAAGAGGAACGGAAATTATTCAATGAAAACTTTTCATTCCACAGTAAAACTTGAAATGCACATGAGTGAATGAGGAACAGCGAAGCCCATCAGCCAAGGAGCAGGCAGGAATGATGGGGCTGTCAGCCATGATGTGGGGCTGACAAGGGGAGCCTGAGCACAAAAGGCATTTCCACAATCTTCCCAGCTTCACCTTTTTTGGGTCCCTCCCACGCCATTCTTTAGTGACTGCTACCAGACAGTAGTAAAGTCTGTTTTGTTTTTCATGTGGCCCTTACCCTGACTCACAAAGCCCTGTCATTTCCCCAAGGATTTGCTGCCTGGATCATAGTATTTTACAAGGGGTGACCGTTAAGTGTATGTACCCACCTCTCCAGCCAACTTCCCCAGGAGGCCTTCCAGCCCTAAGAAAAGGCTGCAACTGTACCCAGAAAGACTCTAGGACCCAGATCCTCCCTTCCCTCCACAACTGAAACCCAAACACTTAACGGCTCCCTGGGCTTGTTTTACATGCAGGCTCCAAGTCCTATATACCCTAAATACTAGGCAGATAAGATTATCACTACTGAGTGTTTTCGTTCTGCAAGCCCGAGCAGAGCTATGACTGACTTTGAACTATGGGGCCACGGGTCTGCCCACACCATCTTGCCAGTTCTCAGGTAGGGCGAGTTCTTAGGCCTGGGTTCCAGGTTTTTCACTCAGCATAGAAAGTAGGTTGCACTTACAGTTTTCAGGGGTTCTTTTTTTTCCCTCCTGCATGCTGGTGCCAAAACTTTCTTTCTTGGTAAAACAGACTCTTATCTTTCTCACTCACAATCTCTCATGATTTTAGTGGCTACATACAGTTCTATCCAATCACAGAATCAGCTCAAATATGGAACAGCTCACACTATATTTTCAAGTATATTACTGTTGTAGATTATAATTGCGCATAAATTTCCTAAATTTTACTAGGTCATCTTGAAAGTTACAGCTGGTTTCCAAGCAGTTTTTTTTTTTTTTTTTTTTTGAGACATATTCTCATTCTGTTCCCCAGGTTGGAGTGCACTGGCAGATCTTGGCTCATTGCAACCTCTGCCTCCTGGGTTCAAGTAATTCTCCTGCCTCAGCTTCCCCAGTAGCTGGGATCACAGGTGTGCACCACCCACCAGTCTCACCAGTTAATTTTTGTATTTTTAGTAGAGATGGGGTTTCACCATACTGGCCAGGCTGGTCTTGAACTCCTGACCTCAAGTGATCCTCCCGCCTCGGCCTCCCAAAGTGCTGGGATTACAGGCATAAGCTACCGCGCCTGGCCTCAAAGCAGTTTTTAACTGCAAAATGTGGTCCTTATTCCCTGGGTCTAGAGTGATAGAATTAACTCTTTTTCTTTGGGGGTACGGGGGGAAGTTTTTCCTCATAAAAAATGACTCTTCAACAAGTACACATTTCTAATGGCCAATGCACAGCACAGCAGCTTAACCAACACAAGGGTGTCTTAACCTTCACAATACATCATTAAGGAATGCGATAGGAATTGCTACAAATTACTCTTGGCTGCTACTAGGATGGAACTATGAGAATAGTTACGTTGTTCCGAAAAAGACCGTTCTGTACAGCTTGCCCAAAAGTGGATGGACACACCCCCAGGAAAATGAGAATTAGACCCACCATCCCCGAGAGCTGGGGAGAGGCCTCATTTTGGTCTGACCTTCTTATAGCCTCTTGTTCACTTCTAGATGACTAAAGAGAACCCAAAGCACGCGAGGTGGCTCTTACACCATCCTGAGTCTAGAAACAGACTAATCCACCTGCAGAGCAGTAACACTTAAAGCCCCATCTGGGATGCAGAATGCAAGTGGGTTGTTGGACTCAGCCAGGCCTCTCGCCTTTCTAGTCAGGAGATACGGCACAATCTGAAAGGCTGGAAATCCAATGTGTCTCAGGATTTGTTCATTCCTGAGTCGTCTCCAGGTTCTTTCTTTATAAAGCTTATTTTATCCCAGAAAATGTCCACACAGTCGCACAGTTTGTCAGTGGGACAGATCTTGACCAGACATACGAACTGAGCCATAATGTTCAAACACCTTGTTTGCATCCAGCCACCCACCACAGCCAACACCAAATACCTTTGGGTCATCAGCCTCAGGTTTTTCAGTCTCTGAATCGTCATCTTCCTACAAGACAAAGAATTTAGAGGATTAAGCTTAAAGGAGTGGGCCTGAGGAGTCTCACATGCATAACTAGGGGCTGGAGCAAACAGCCCATTTACCCAGCTGGGATCATCCCACCAAGAATCCCTCCCCTACTGTATAACTCAGAACCAGAGAAAAATAAGGGGAAAAAGAGATATTCTGGGGGTGGGGGGACAAAAAAGCATCAGCAGCTCAAAGTCAAGTTACTCCAGTGGTGAGACAGTCCACATCAATGAAGATGCCCGAGTTAAAAGTCACATACATAAAAATGGAGAAAGCTTGCAATATGTTTTAGGAAAGAGGAAGATCAGGCCACACAATAACACAGGCATCGTGTTTCCACTGAAGTATCAGTTATTTCAAATCAGGATTATGAGCCTTCTTTCCTTTTCATATACACATGTACATCAGACTCAGACCTACTGTAACAGTGTTCAACACCAAGTGCCAAGGCTTACACACAGCTGTATTGCAGCACCTCAACCAGCATTTGCACTAACATCAACACAGGAAGGTAGGCATCAAATGACCTGAGGAAGTGACCTGGGAAAGGCAGGACTAAAGGGCAATGCCTAACGTTTCAGGAGTCCCAGTTGAGTGGGCTCTGCCTCCACCTAAGTGCTCACAGAACTGCCAGTGATCCATTCTACCCAGTCCCGTTCCTTATCCAGATGAGGTCAGCCTGACACAAAGGATCACACATGGTAAGGCATTCTTCAAAGTGAGCCCGCCATTCCACTGAACGCTAACGCTGACGCTATGAAGGTCAAAGATCAGGAACAGATGCTGGACCAGCTACCTTATTAGTTGGCTAAATCCATGTCACCTCCACTACCCAGAACACTCCCAATGCACAGAAGCCTTTAACTGAATACTCAGGAAAAAATGGTTTCATTTGAAACTGCTATTTTCAACAAAGCTACACTTCAGCCCAAACATTACAGAGCACTCCATATATTAATATGAATACCACTCGAGAGACTTGAACAAACTAGACTGATGATTTGGAGACTTAACTGTCCTGTAAGGTGCCAGTGAGTCTAAAGCTTTAAATGCAATCTCCATAATCTCCTTAAAATGAAATCAGTCATGCCAAATAAACAGAGATGGAGCTTAGATAAATACAATCACATTTCAGAAGCTCTACAATAAGATCTGATGAGAGGATTTTACTAAGATATGAAATGAAGCTTAAACATGATGAAAATTCTAGGCAAAGCAAATATGAAACAACACTTCAAAAACACATTATGCAAATGTACTAAAGAAAAGAGTTATGAATATTAAACCAGAATGTGTGTACTTCAGAAAAGTCAGAAAACAACTTGCAAAACTTTTCTGAATCATTTCAGTCAATTCTGAATTATCAGTATTAATGGATAGGGCTAAAGGCATGAAAGTATCTCCCAAAATGCATAATGTACAAAATGCATTTCTGTTTGTTGTGGAAATAATTTTTTTTTTTGAGATGGAGTCTGGCTGTGTTGCCCAGGCTGGAGTGCAGTGGCACAATCTTGGCTCACTGCAACCTCCGCCTCCCGGGTTCAAGCGATTCTCCTGCCTCAGCCTCCCGAGTAGGTGGGACTACAGGTGCACACCACCATGCCCTGCTAATTATTGTAGTAGAGATGGGGTTTCACCATGTCGGCCAGGATGGTCTTGATCTCCTGACCTCGTGATCCACCCACCTCAGCCTTCCAAAGTGCTGGGATTACAGGCGTGAGCCACCGTGCTTGGCTGGAAAGAATTTTAATGCTAACATTTACATACCAACACGTAACAAAAATTTCAAACAAATAATATATTTTAAGTGATTTAATTAAAACTGTTGTTAAGTAGTCAGATTTGACATCCAGACTCAACTCTGCCTGTCTTATGCTAAGCACCAACCTCAATTTCCTTGCGTTTTCTGCAAACTTAAATTCTGGCTCATGTTGCTCAGGTGATTATGTGTCTAAAGCCTTTCTTGTTAATAATAGCACAGGTAGCCGGGCGCGGTGGCTCACGCCTGTAATCCCAGCACTTTGGGAGGCTGAGGCGGGTGGATCACGAGGTCAGGAGATCGAGACCACGGTGAAACCCCGTCTCTACTAAAAATACAAAAAAAAAATTAGCCGGGCGTGGTGGCGGGCGCCTGTAGTCCCAGCTACTCGGAGAGGCTGAGGCAGGAGAATGGCGTGAACCCGGGAGGCGGAGCTTGCAGTGAGCCAAGATTGCGCCACTGCACTCCAGCCTGGGTGACAGAGCAAGACTCCGTCTCAAAAAAAAAAAATAAATAAATAAATAATAGCACAGGTTCTCCTTTCTCCAGCACCTACTGAACTTCAGGCAAGATTTGTGATCAAGAACTAAGGGCACCACAATAAAAAGTGCCAAATAAAATGTCAAGAAAGAAGTTAAGAAGGCCAGGGATGGTGGCTCACACCTGTAATCCCAGCACTTTGGGAGGGTGAGGCAGGGGAATTACTTGAGGCCAGAACTTTGAGACCAGACTGGGAAACAGAGTGAAACCCCGTTTCTACAAAAAATTTTTTTTTTAATTTTAAAAATTGGCCGGGCGCAGTGGCTCACGCCTGTAATCCCAGCACTTTGGAAGGATGAGGCAGGTGGATCACCTGAGGTCAGGAGTTAGAGACCAGACTGGCCAACATGGTGAAACCGTCTCTATGAAAAATACAAAAATCAGCCAGGCGTGATGGCAGGTGCCTGTAATCCCAGCTACTCAGGAGGCTGAGGGCAGGAGAATTGCTTGAACCCGGGAGGTGGAGGTTGCAGTGAGCCGAGATCACACCACTGCACTCCGGTCTGGGGAACAGGGCAAGATTCCGACAAAAAAAAAAATAAATAAATTAGCTAGGCATGGTGGCGCCCACCTGTAGTCCCAGCTACTGGGTAGGCTAAGGTGGGAGGATCACTTGAGCCCAGCAGTTCAAGGCTGTAGTGAACTATCTATGATCACACCACTGCACTCCAATCTGGGCAGCAGAGTGAGACCCTATCTCAAAAAAAAAAAAAAAAAAGAAAAAGCAGGTGAAAACGAATTTTCCTTTCTTATCTTGTTAATAAACTGACAAGACTTAAATGAGCCCCAACCAAAATTAAAAATAATGCAGAGTTGACTGTAGATAAAAATGATACACCAATTAGGACGCGTGCCTGCTATAAATGGAGTAAATCATTTAAACAGGGAAAAATCAACATAAAACACCCATTGATATCTGGGTTAAATAAAATAATCCACTATCTTTTCCCCCAAATTTCAATTCAAAGATTAATAAAAAATGATCCATATGAAAATACATTTTCAAACAGATCTGATATCCAACCCAGTTTCTTCCACTAATACTAAAACAAAAGGAGAGAGCAAGGGATGAAGCTAACCATGAAATGGAACACCGTTGGCACAGTTACAAAATCTGACAAATGAAATTGTGCTTTTAGTAGCTCTGGATCTGGGAGATTTACCTACCGACTGTCTGCTGTTCTCATCCTCTTCTTCTTCATAACCATCTTCATCACCCCCTAGACGAGAAAAGTCATCCTCCCCATAGGCATCAGATACCAATCCGCCTTTCTCCTCTGAAAGGTGAGAAAACAAACAAACAAACACAAAGCAAGAAAAAAAAAAAACAAGAGTTACAATGTAAGAAAAAATGTCCAGAGATTTGAGTGGCCAAGACTATCTCTGAAGATACAAGGGGAACCTAAATCTCATGTTAAGTGACAACAGGCCCAGATTCGGCTTTCTGAGAAGACCATCATTTACTGAATAAAATCATTAAAAGGTCAGGGAACAAAACCAAGTACTAAATTCTGTTTCTAATGCTATAAACACTAGATAAACACTATAGTTTTTATAGGAAACCATTAGAGAAGTTTCTGACTGGAAGAGACCACACAAAATCACAAAACATGGAAGTACCTAACCTAATCCAATACCCTTAACTTTCCAGATGAGGAAGCTAAGGTCCAGATATGTTGTTAGGTAACTTGTTCTTTATTCTCCCAAAGAAATCTATTTCCATTATCTAACATTGTGCTTCTCAACCTGAGGAGAACATCACCAATAGGCTTTAAAAACTCACAAAATAAGAAAAATCACCTGGGATCCTTAAAAACTTCACAAATGCCCACATCCTACCCCAGTTCTACCGAAATTAGGTTTTCTCACTTTGGGCATCAGATACGTTTATTTTTAAAAGCTCCAAGATGTGTTTAAGGCACATTCCTAACTAAAAGTTATAAAGTTAACGAACACAATCTTTACCATCTTCCACGTATGTTTTACTCATCGCTCTCCCTCATCAAACAACGAGCCCAGGGGGAATAGGCAGTGGCTGAGCAGCCGCTCCCTCTTCGTCCATCCCTCTGTCCATCACTATAACCGGCACGGAGTCTTTCAGTAAGTTTAGGCAAATTAATCGAAACAACAGGAAGGAGATTCTTCATTCTTAGTCCACAGTCTCTAATGCTCTATCTCACCCAGTACCCTGGACCATTCTTCGGGGTCCGGTGCTTGGAGCACAATGACCATCTTGTTCCCTCCCGCCCAGCGAGGGTACAGCATTCCAGGTAGACACCCGATTCCCCATTCCAGCTTCCCACTTGGGCCTTACCAGCCGCGCTGCCCACCGCCTCGATTCCAGCCTCGCCATCAGACTCGGGCTCTGAATCTTCCGCGTAAACTGCGAGGGACGACAGAACATTCTTCTTCCCCGCCATCTTATTCCCACAGCCCCGGCGTGGCTCACTCCTATGACTCAAGACGCCGACTTCCGGGCGGAAAGGCAGTTTCTTTCGGATCCCAGGAGACCCCGCGCCACACTGGAAACCAATCAAAACGGCAGTTTCCTGAGCCTGGCTCCGCCCTCATGCCAGCGCTCGCGCTACGTCATCACAGCACGACGGATATAAGATTGCGTGGGTTCTGCTTAAAGCTGAGTTCCCAGCGCTTTGGCTTCTCTGAGTTGGGGTTGTGTGTAGGGGTCTTCGAACAGTTCCGGAACCAGCCAGCAGCAGCTGCCCAGTAAGGGCCTTTAATTCCTGGGCGGACCACGGCCGGTTCTGATATCTTAGGGTGAAGAGAGGGAGGTGTCGGCCGGCCAAGAGAGAAAATTGCGAATCTTGGGCTCAGGAAGACGGGAGAAGGGGGTCGGGGTCCCGGGGTGGAAGAACGGTAGTGGTGGTTGCGCTTATAGAAGTAGGAGCAGGTGGTGGATCTTAGGAAAACAGTTCCCCGTTCTCCAAACTGTTCTGAAGACATTTATGTTTCTTCTCTTGATCTGATTTCTAGCTCTGTGCTATACCGTGGCCTAGAATAGTTCAATGTTTTTATTTTCATTGAGCGTAAAAGTGGAGATGTTAATTACTCAGGAATGTATTGCTTGAGGCAGTTCACCTTCAGCTTTATTACTTAAAAATAATACATTATTTAAGTGTAATATAGCAAATTGTTACAGAAAAATAAGCTGTATTTTTAAAACAAAACAGAGGGTTCTCGTGGCAACCTTTTACTACCTTTGCCTTAACCTTTGGCCACTGTTCTTGGCTAAGATGAGCAGCCACCATACCCCCTTTCCTTTTGACCCTGAGCGGCGAGTCCGGAGTACGCTGAAGAAGATCTTTGGGTTTGACTCTTTTAAGACGCCTTTACAGGAGAGTGCGACCATGGCTGTAGTAAAAGGTAACATTACCAAGCTACCTTCCTTTAAATTTGTGCTGGCTATACCATAACGCTGCGGCAGAACACCCTCCTACTGATCCTTCGTACTGCCTCACCTTTGGTCCATAATTGGATTTGGAAATCTTTAGAGTTGTCACCCAAAGCTTGTAGTTTCGTTTATTTGTTTTAATTAGAGATGGGGTCTTGGCATGTTGCTCAGGCTGGTCTCCAAATCCTGGGCTCAGGCAATCCTCCCACCTCGGCCTCCCAAGGTGCTGGGATTACAAACATGAGCCACCACGCCCGGCCCAAAGCTTGTAATTTTAGTGGCAGAACCACCTAGCTGGTGTATATTTCATAGCTAGATCTACACATGGTCTTTGGAAACACTTCAGATTCTCATTATTGTTCGTTTGTACACACAAACGAACAGCAACAGTGAGGGTGGCGGGAATAACTTAACTCGGTCACTGGCCTTCTAGGTAATTCCCTTGTTGAAGGTTGAGTGGCCTGGGTCCCGGATAGAGAAGGGAACAGTAATAATGTTATAAACCTGAGATACGGTGACAAATGGAAGTTGCCAAGAGGCGAGCAGCAATGTAATATTAACGATACATGTCTAAACAAAAGCCCTCTAAGTAATGTCCTACCATGTCTACACAGATGTACCCACTCATCTAGCAGTACTCTTTCATGGCTGTTTAGTTCAATCAGCCATATCACAGCAGACTCACAGACTTTTTTTTTTTTGAGACAGAGTCTTGCTCTGTCGCCCACGCTGGAGTGCAGTGGCGCGATCTCGGCTCACTGCAACCTCCGCCTCCTGGGTTCAAGCAATTCTCCTGCTTCAGCCTCCCGAGTAGCTGGGATTACAGGCACGTGCCACCATGCCTGGCTAATTTTTGTACTCTTAGTAGAGACAGAGTTTCACCATGTTGGCCAGGCTGGTCTCAAACTCCTGACGTCGTGATCTGCCTGCCTCGGCCTCCCAAAGTGCTGGGATTACAGGCGTGAGCCACCGCGCTCAGCCCAGACTTTTTAAATCTTGTTTTTAACCATTACTAGAAATGGTTTGGGCATGTATCCAAGTTTCCCAGGATCCTTGCCTTTTTCATAGAAAGGACAGGAGAGGAATTAGCATTACATTGAGACCCTCCCATGTGCCAGACACTCTGCTAGGTGCTTTTCCTACATTCTCATTTAATTTTCAACAACTTCAATGAAAAGGCAGGAAGCACTGAGATATTGTTGTCTTGTATTTTTGCAGGTAACAAGGACGTCTTTGTGTGCATGCCCACAGGGGCAGGAAAATCCCTATGCTATCAGCTCCCTGCTCTGTTGGCCAGAGGCATCACCATTGTAGTCTCTCCTCTCATTGCTTTGATTCAGGTGAGGCTTAGGGCAACGAAGATGGTGGCCCAAAAAGATTCGGGGAAGGTTTTTTGAGGCTGGAAATTTCACTTCTCTATTGGTCTTTTGCCTCTTATTTTTTTTTTTCTTTTTTCTTTTTTTTTTTGAGACAGAGTCTTAACTCTGTCACCTAGGCTGAAGTGCGGTGGTACGATCTTGGCTCACTGCAGCCTCCGCCTCCTGGCTTCAAGCAATTCTTGTGCCTCAGCCCCCAGAATAGCTGGAATTACAGGTGTATGCCACCATACCCGGCTAATTTTTGTATTTTTAGTAGAGATGAGGTTTCACCATGTTGGCCAGGCTGGTCTGAAACTCCTGACCTCAAGTGATCCACCCGCCTTGGCCTCTCAAAGTGCTGGGATTACAGGCGTGAGCTACCACACCCACCCCTGCCTCTTATTTTCTATGATTTGCCTGTCTCATTCGCTGTATTGGGTTTCTGTATTTCCCCAATGTAGTGTTCTCCACTGGTGCATATCACTCTGGGGGGTTACGAATGACTCCTGAGGTCCCTCACCCTCCTTTGTTATTTCTTTGTTCAGAGGAGTATGAAACTGTATTTTTTCACACATATACATTCAGTCTCATGTATACACACATGTGCACTCGTGATGTTGGGACAGAAGTTGCAGATGGATAGATAGCTAAGTTGATATGGGGAATCCCTGGTGTCCTGCTTATTTTGGTAAGGGCACAGTATGCGAAACAAAAAATGAGAAACTGGCTGGGACCTTATTAACATCTGCTCTACAGGTGTTCTGACTATTTAAGGCCTGCAGATGGGCTGATAGAATCAGAATTGAGGAAGTGTGGCTGTGTGGGTAAGAACCATCCACCATGAAGAAAGGTAGACAGGGAACAACAGTAATAACTTGATGAATGTTCACCAGGTCCCAGGCTTTGTGCTAAGTGCTTTACATACATTAATTTCTTTCTTTTTTTTTTTTTTTTTTTTTTGAGATGGAGTTTCGCTCTTGTTGCCCAGGCTTGAGTGCAATGGCGCATTCTCGGCTCACCGCAACCTCTGCCTCCCAGGTTCAAGCAATTCTCCTGCCTCAGCCCTCCAAGTAGCTGGGATTACAGGCATGCGCCACCATGCCTGGCTAATTTTGTATTTTTAGTAGAGACAGGGTTTCACCATATTGGTCAGTCTGGTCTCGAACTCCTGACCTCAGGTGATCTGCCCGCCTCAGCCTCTCAAAGTGCTGGAATTACAGGTGTGAGCCACCACGCCCGGCTTACATACATTAATTTCACCTCTGAGATGTAAATTTTAAGTTATACAACAATGCTATTAGATAGAATTGTATAAATCGTTTAGAGGGTAAGAAACAGCCAGTGAGCGTGTGGCAATTAAGTGAGCCAGGATGAAATCTAAATCTGAAGTCTGTCTGACTTCAGAGCCTGTCCTCTAAACCACTTCACCTTCCCTACAGGTTGAACATCCCTAATGCAAAAACCTGAAATCTGAAATGCTCCAAAATCCAAAAAATTTTAGTGCTGACGTGACGCCACAAGTGGAAAGTTCCACACCTTTCTGACCTCATGTGATGGGTTGCGGTCGAAACTCAGTCAAAACTGTTTTTTCATGCACAAAATTATTATTTTTTTATATATATATTTATTATACTTTAAGTTCTAGGGTACATGTGCACAACGTCATGCACAAAATTATTAAAAATATAAAATTACATCTAGGCTATATGTATAAGGTATACATGAAAGAAAAAATGAATTTCATGTTCAGACTCGGGTCTCATCTTTAAGAGATCTCATTATGTGTATGCAATCTGCAAATATTCCTAAATCCAGGAATATCTGAAATCTAGAACACTTTTGGTCCCAAGCATTTGATAAAGGATATTCAACCTATACTATTACTATGCAAAGAGAAGACATATTGGAGGATGGGAAGAGGACAGTTTATGACTGGGAAATCCTCCAGGGACTTGCAGTGATGTTTACCTGAGTCCTGAGGGCCAATTATACCTCCTTTCTCTTTTCTTAGGACCAAGTGGACCACTTGCTAACCCTAAAGGTACGAGTAAGTTCCCTGAACTCGAAGCTCTCTGCACAGGAAAGGAAAGAGCTGCTTGCTGACCTGGAGCGAGAAAAGCCCCAGACCAAGATTCTGTACATCACCCCGGAGATGGCAGCTTCATCCTCCTTCCAGCCCACCCTGAACTCCCTGGTGTCCCGCCACCTGCTATCTTACTTGGTGGTGGATGAAGCTCATTGTGTTTCCCAATGGGGGCATGACTTTCGTCCTGACTACTTGCGTCTGGGTGCCCTACGCTCCCGCCTGGGACATGCCCCTTGTGTGGCTCTGACCGCCACAGCCACCCCACAGGTCCAAGAGGATGTGTTTGCTGCCCTGCACCTGAAGAAACCAGTTGCCATCTTCAAGACTCCCTGCTTCCGGGCCAACCTCTTTTATGATGTGCAATTCAAGGAACTGATTTCTGATCCCTATGGGAACCTGAAGGACTTCTGCCTTAAGGCCCTTGGACAGGAGGCTGATAAAGGGGTGAGGCACTGAGGTGGACGCCAAGCAGCTGTTAGAGCAGTGGGGTGCGATGTGCAGCATGGAGATGGAGATTGGTCTTCTAAGACCTTTGCTTTTTGTAGCTTTCTCAGCCAGGCTTCTTAAAACTTGTGCACAAAAAGAGTTGTCTCTTTGGTTTCCTGGCATTGTCCTCCTTACCAGAGTTTCCTTGTCCTGGATCCTGTGGCAGGCAAGCAGCCAGCCAGTCTGTGTGAGGCCTCTGCAGACCCATGCAAAGTTCATGAAGAGGAGGCAGAGAAGTTAAACAGGTTGAGTTTTGAGCAGCTTTTGGCCTGCCTTTTTTTTTTGAGATGGAGTTTTGCTCTTGTTGCCCAGGCTGGAGTGCAATGGCGCGATCTCAGCTCACCACAACCTCCGCCTCCTGGGTTCAAGCGATTCTCCTGCCTCAGCCTCCCAAGTAGCTGGGATTACAGGCATGCGCCACCACTCCCGGTTAATTTTGTATTTTTAGCAGAGACGGGGTTTCTCCATGTTGCCCAGGCTGGTCTCTAACTCCTAGCCTCAAGCGATCCCCCAACCTTGGCCTCCCAAAGTGCTGGGATTGCAGGCATGAACCACTGCACCCAGCCTGGTCCTGCTTTTTATAAAGTGACAGAGCCTTACTGAGTGTCCTGCCTCAGAAGAGATTGAAGCTGATGAGAGAAAGAACACAGAGCTTCTTTTAGAGCAGAGTGCACTACACTGGGCCTGTTGTTCCGTTCTTGCTATGCTTATTTTCTTCCTGCTTCTCCCCATTCAGTTATCTGGCTGCGGCATTGTGTACTGCAGGACTAGAGAGGCTTGTGAACAGCTGGCCATAGAGCTCAGCTGCAGGGGTGTGAACGCCAAGGCTTACCATGCAGGTAAGGGACGCCCAGGCCACTTGAGTCTCTTCACCCTCAGAGGCTTCTTAGCCGGTCTCATGTTCTTTACAGATCCTGGTTATCAGGTGACCCACCATCTTATTGCAGATACTCAGGCAGAGCTAAAGTGATTCACTTAAATCCCCTAAAAGGAGTCTAGACATGAATGAGGTCTAAAATGAGAAGTGTGACTCTTGAGTTCTTCCCACTGTATGCCTACCCAGCAGCAGGTGATAAGTTTTTACCAGCCAAGGTAGTGGTGTTTTAGGAAGAGCACAGGCTTTGGAGGCCAGTGGGCTTGGGCTTGAATCATGGCCCTGACCTTTGTCAGATGCTCTGTGCCACACATGGGCTAGGGTCTTTGTGCCTGTCAGCTGAGGCTCAGTAAAGTTAAGTGCCTGATGTAAGGTCAGACAGCTGGGAAGTGAAAGATTCAGGGTTTGTGAAGTGCCTAGCAGACAGTGTCAAACCCAAAATAGACCCCGGGTAAACCCAAGGGAAATGTGAGTTCCCTTCTCCATCTTTCCCTCCTTTACAGGGCTGAAGGCCTCTGAAAGAACACTGGTGCAGAACGACTGGATGGAGGAGAAGGTCCCTGTAATTGTTGCAACCATTAGTTTTGGGATGGGAGTGGATAAAGCCAATGTCAGGTGAGCTTTGGTTCTTGCCCTGTCTTCCTAGTCTGGGCCTGGCTCAGGGTGGATTGCCTAGTGCTATGCCCAAAGGACCAGGTGCATGTGCTCCTTCGAGGGCTAGAGGGGAAGGAAGCTCCAGGAGAGAGTCCTTAGAATACAGCCTGAATGCTGACAGCTCCTGTGCGGCCTGCTCCCAGGTGACTACACGGCATGGTTCTGGCATCCCCTAGGATGGGGCAGCATGTAGTCTGTCCGGCTTGTCCTTAAACACAGCCCCGTTCACTCACATCTCAGTAGGTGGATCCTATGAGGAGGTGGGAATAAAGGAACTATAGTCACGCACCTCATGTTGATGTTTCGGTCAATGATAGACTGCATAGACTGAGGTCCTGTAAGATTGTAATGAAGTTGAAAAATTCCTATCGCCTAGTGATTTGCGTTACAGTTGCCTACAATATTCAGCACAGTTAACACACGATACATGTTTACAGTCTGGCTGTTCAGGCTGCAGTACCATCTAGATTTATGTAAAGACTATCCACCGTAATGTTTGCACAATGATGAAATCGTCTAACAAGTCATTTCCCATCATTAAGTAATGTGTGACTGTATTTTAAGCTACTCCCTGTGGAAGGTCAAAGGCAAGGCTCTTAGGACCGTCATTCCTTGTTATTGCTTACTAATAGTCTAGAAGAGTCGGGGTGCATCCCAGCCTCCTAGCCCCACACTGGCAACTAATAGGAAGTCTTGTATGTCTGGCCATGACCTTCAAGAGGCATTTTGGGCTATAGCCTGAAGCCCTTTGGTCTGATTAACACCAAATAATAATACCTTGTATGATTTACAGAGCGTGGTTGCATACATGGTCTTGGTGAACCTCACAGTGACCCTGAGTTAGGGACGAAATTTTATAGTGCCCTACATTTGAAAGAACACTGACTTTAGAATCAGAGTTCGAACCCTGGGTCTGCAGCCAGGCGTAGTGGTTCACACCTATAATTCCAGCACTTTGGGAGGACCAGATGGGAGGATTGCCTGAGCCCAGGAGTTCGAGACCAGCCTGGGCAACATAGCAAGACTCCGTCTCTATAAAATTAAAAATTAGCCAGGTATAGTGGCATGTGCCTGTAGTCCTGGATACTTGGGAAGCTGAGGTGGAAGGATTGCTTGAGGCTGGGGGTTGAGGCTGCAATGAGCTATGATTGTGCCACTGTACTCTAGCCTGTGCAACAGAGCAAGACCCTGTCTTGAAAAATAAAAAAAACAAGGCCAGGCACAGTGGCTTATGCCTGTAATCCTAGCACTTTGGGAGGCTGAGGCAGGCGGATCATGAGGTCAACAGATTGAGACCATCCTGGCCAACATGGTGAAACCCCGTCTCTACTAAAAATACGAAAATTAGCTGAGCATGGTGGCGCCCACCTGTAGTCCCAGCTACTCGGGAGGCTGAGGCAGAAGAATCGCTTGAACCCGAGAGGTGGAGGTTGCAGTGAGCTAAAATCGCACCACTGCACTCCAGCCTGGTGACCGAGCAAGACTCCATCTAAAAATAAAATTTAAAAAAGCAAAATAAATAAAATGAATCCTGGGTCTGTGGTATCTTGTTAAGAGCCAGTTTTGAAGGCAGACCCCCCTAGGCCCAAATTCTAGCTCTGCTGACCCTTTACTGTGTAACCTTGTACAAATTTACCTTTCTGAATCTCATATTCTGGAGAACGGGCTACCTCACATAATGGTGACTAACAAATGAGACATATATAAACCGGCTCATAGTAGGTATTTAATAAATATTATTCCTTTCCCTCTCCGAAGAAGTTATAAATAACTTATTCAAATTTGCATAGCTCATAAGTGGCAGAGCCTCATTTTGTTTCTTTAGGTCCAGTATTTTTTCCACTGGGCCCTAGCTGAGTTTTTTGGTCCCCCATGTGTGCTGGATTTGCCCCCCCTTAACTCCTGCTGTGGCCTCTAAGCTGGGCTTTTTCTAGAAGGGAGACGTGCTGATGGGCTGCAGGTGTCTTAACTATTCTAACTCTGGGACTATCCCTCTGCCTCCCTATCTGCTGGCCTCCCTGCTCTCCTAGTCATGATTACTCCTCCAAAGGACACTCCGCTTCTCCACCATCTCATGCTGCTTGTCCCTTTGGATCCTACAGGTTTGTCGCCCATTGGAATATTGCCAAGTCTATGGCTGGGTACTACCAGGAGTCTGGCCGGGCTGGCAGGGATGGGAAGCCTTCCTGGTGCCGTCTCTATTACTCCAGGAATGACCGGGACCAAGTCAGCTTCCTGATCAGGAAGGAAGTAGCAAAACTCCAGGTAAGGCCTGGGCAGTAGAAGGTCTTTTAGTCTGACCCACCACTCTCCAGTTTTGTGAAGCTGATTTCTGAACTCTGATGATGCTTGTGTAAGCTAGAGGAGGCTGCTCCCAACCTGTAAGTATAGCAAAGGGAAATGGCATATTGGTTAGGTAGGCAGCTTACAACAAGCTAGGTTATACTTTTTCTTTCTAAATATTTAAATTATCTTAATACTGGCTTTTTTTTTTTTTTTTTTTTTTTGGAGACAGAGTCTCACTCCGTCGCCCAGGCTGGAGTGCAATGGCATGATCTTGGCTAACTGCAACCTCCGCCTCCCAGGTTCAAGTGATTCTCCTGCCTCAGCCTCCTGAGTAGCTGGGATTACAGGTGCGCACCACCATGCCCAGCTAATTCTTGTATTTTTAGTAGAGACAGAGTTTCACTATGTTGGCCAGGATGGTCTTGATCTCATGACCTCGTGATCCACCTGCCTCAGCCTCCCAAAGTGCTGGGGTTATAAGCATGAGCCACTGCGCTCACCTTTTTTTTTTTTTTTTTTTTTTTTTAAAGAGACAAGGTCTCTCACTGTCACCCAGGCTAAAGTGCAGTAGCTTAGTCATGGTTCACAGCAGCCTCTAACTCCTGGCCATAAATAATCTTCCCACCTTGAGTAGCTGGGACCACAGGTGTGTGCCACCACGCCCGGCGAATTTTTTTTTCAATTTTTTGCAGAGATAGGGTTTCACTATGGTGCCCAGACTGGTCTCATAACTCCTGGGCTCAAGTAATCCTCCTGCCTCAAACTCCCAAACTACTGAGATTACAGGTGTGAGCTCCTGCACCCGGCCTTAATATTGTCTTTTGTGTACATGTTATTTTATGTGGTCAAGATCAGTACTGCCTTGTTTCTTTTGTTAAAGAGATGGGGTCTCACTATGTTGCTCAGGCTCAAGTGCAGTGGCGATTCACAGGCGTAATCATAGCACACTATACCCTCGAACTCCTGGGCTCAAGTGATCCTCCTGCCTCTGCCTCTCAAGTCGCTGGGACCACAGGCATGTGCCACTGCACCTGGCTTAATCTTCCCTTGTTTTTTGTTTGTTTGTTTTGTAGAGACGAGGTCTTGTTATGTTACCCAGGCTGGTCTCAAACTCCTGAGCTCAAGTGAGCCTCCCACCTCAGGCTCCCAGAGTGCTGAGATTACAGGCGTCAGCCACCATGTCCAGCCTACAAGTACTTATTTCTAATCTCTGCCAAAATGACAATAAAGGGGCTGGGCGCGGTGGCTCACGCCTGTAATCCCAGCACTTTGGGAGGCCGAGGCGGGTGGATCACGAGGTCAGGAGATCGAGACCATCCTGGCTAACACGGTGAAACCCCGTCTCTACTAAAACTACAAAAAATTAGCCGGGCGTGGTGGCGGGCGCCCGTAGTCCCAGCTACTCGGGAGTTTGGGGCAGGAGAATGCCGTGAACCCGGGAGGCGGAGCTTGCAGTGAGCCGATATCGCGCCTCTGCACTCCAGCCTGGGGGACAGAGCGAGGCTGTGTCTCAAAAAAAAAAGATAATAAAAGGATAAATACGTATAAATTCACAAGGATAATGAAAGTAGGAGAGAAGACAACAGCAGGTAGAAATGACAACATATTGTGCCTAGAAACACAAAAACCCTACTAGAAATCTGCTCAAATTCATAAGAAAACCTGGCAGACCGGCTGAATATAAGAGAAATAGTTTAAAGATGAGTAGCTTTTCTCTAGTCAGATGAGAGCCAAGGAAAAAAAAAATCAGTAGCTTTTCTCCACATTACCATAAATACCTAGAAATAGAAACAAAAAAAAAAACCTTAATTTGCAACAATAAAACTTAATAAAATACCTAGGAATAAGTGTTACCAGCTGTTAACAAGAGTTTTTTTCAAAAAGCTCCCCAGTAGGCTGGGTGCGGTGGCTCACGCCTGTAATCCCAGCACTTTGGGAGGCTAAGGCGGGCAGATCACCTGCGGTAGGGAGTTTGAGACCAGCCTGACCAACATGGAGAAACCCCGTCTCTATTTAAAAAATGCAAAATTAGCCAGGTGTGGTGGCGCATGCCTGTAATCCCAGCTACTCGGGAGAGGCTGAAGCAAGAGAATGACTTGAACCCACGAGGTAGAGGTTGTGGTGAGCCGAGACCGCACCATTGCATTCCAGCCTGGGCAACAAGAGTGAAACTCGGTCTCAAACCAAAAAAAGCTCCCCAGTTGCTTTGAATATATGGCCAGGGTTGACAACCACTGATTTAGATGAAGAAAACTAAAATCTCATCAAGAGAAAACAAGCTCTGGGGCCAGGAGCAGTGGCTCTTGCCTGTAATCCCAGCACTTTGGGAGGCCAAGGCAGGCAGATCACCTGAAGTTAGGAGTTCAAGACCATCCTGCCCAACATAGTGAAGCCTGTCTCTACCAAAAAAATAAAAAAATTAGCCAAGCATGGTGGCCCACACCTGTAGTCCCAGCTACTGGGGAGGCTGAGGTGGGAGAATCACTTGAACCTAGGAGGTTGAGGTTGCAGTAAGCTGAGATTGCGCCACCGCACTCCAGCCTGGGCGACAAAGTGAGACCCTGTCTCAAAATAAAAATAAAATAAAATTTAAAAAGGCCGGGCGCAGTGGCTCACGCCTGTAATCCCAGCACTTTAGGAGGCTGAGGCGGGTGGATCACGAGGTCAGGAGATCGAGACCATCCTGGCTAACACGGTAAAACCCCATCTCTATTAAAGATACAAAAGTATTAGCCGGGTGTCGTGGCAGGCGCCTGTAGTCGCAGCTACTCGGGAGGCTGAGGCGGGAGAATGGCGTGAACCCGGAAGGCAGAACTTGCAGTGAGCCCAGATTGCACCATTGCACTCCAGCCTGAGTGATAGAGCGAGACTCTGTCTCAAAAAGAAAAAAAAAAAGGCCGGGCGCAGGGGCTCACTCTTGTAATCCCAGCATTTTGGGAGGCCAAGGTGAGCGGATCACTTGAGGCCAGTAGTTCGAGACCAGCTGGCCAACATGGTGAAACCCCGTCTCTACTAAAAATACAAAAATTAGCCAAGCGTGGTGGCGGGCTCCTGTAATCTCGGTTACTTGGGAGGCTGAGGTAGGAAAATCGCTTGAACAAAGGATATGAAAAGCAAATATGAAAAGAAAGTTCCCAGAAAAGTTTATCAAATGACATGTTTAAAAAT
Source organism: Symphalangus syndactylus (assembly GCF_028878055.3). NCBI lineage: Eukaryota > Metazoa > Chordata > Mammalia > Primates > Hylobatidae > Symphalangus > Symphalangus syndactylus. Next base: position 10,638,674 of record NC_072436.2, read on the forward strand.
GTTAGGCTGGGTGAGGTGGCTCGTGCTTGTAATCCCAGCACTTTGGGAGAATTACATGGGAGGATCTCTTGAGGCCAGGAGTTTGAGTAGTTTGGGCAATGTAACAAGACTTTATATCTGGCCGGGCACGGTGGCTCACACTTGTAATCCCAGCACTTTGGGAGGCCGACGCGGGCGGATCATGAGGTCAGGAGATCGAGACCACGGTGAAACCCCGTCTCTACTAAAAATACAAAAAAAATTAGCCGGGCGTGGTGGCGGGTGCCTGTAGTCCCAGCTACTCGGAGATGCTGAGGCAGGAGAATGGCATGAACCCGGGAGGCGGAGCTTGCAGTGAGCCGAGATTGCGCCACTGCCCTCCAGCCTGGGCGACAGAGCAAGGTTCCGTCTCAAAAAAAAAAAAAAAAAAAAGACTTTATATCTACAAAATATTTAAAAGTTAGCTGGGTGTGGTGGTATGCACCTGTAGTTCCAGCTACGAGAGAGGCTGAGGTGGGAGGATCAGTTGAGTCCAGGAGGTCAAGGCTGCAGTGAGCTGAGATCATACCATTGCACTCCAACCTGGGTAACAGAGTGAGACCCTGTTTCAAAAACTAATAATAATAAAAAAAATTAGCTGAGCATGGTGATGTATGCCTGTAGTTCTAGCTACTCAGGATGCTGATCCGGGAGGATTGCTTGAGCCTAGGAATTCAAGGTTGCAGTGAGTTATGATCATGCCACTACACTCCAGACTGGGTGACAGAGCAAGACTCTGTCTCCAAAAAAATAAATAAACAAATAAAAGGCCCGGCGCGGTGGCTCACGCCTGTAATCCCAGCACTTTGGGAGGCCGAGGCGGGCGGATCACGAGGTCAGGAGATCGAGACCATCCTGGCTAACACGGTGAAACCCCGTCTCTACTAAAAATACAAAAAATTAGCCGGGCGTGGTGGCGGGCGCCTGTAGTCCCAGCTACTCGGGAGGCTGAGGCAGGAGAATGGCGTGAACCCCGGGGGGCGGAGCCTGCAGTGAGCCGAGATCGCGCCACTGCACTCCAGCCTGGGTGAAAGAGCGAGACTCCTTCTCAAAAAAAAAAAAAAAAAAAAAAAAACAACAAATAAAAATTCAATGCCGTATGTGGAAACTTGAAGGAAAAAAAAAGACATCTTCAGATAACAAAGGTTTCAAAAACTTTCCCCTGGTATGTCATGTCTCAGAAGCTATTAAAGGATGTTCTCCATTGTAGAGAGGCAGTAAACCTAGAGAGCAAAGATGGGGACTTACCCAGTAGTAAGTCTTGGTACAGGATGATATTGGAGGGTAGTCCGGACAGACAGCTGTGTCCCAGGCCTAGGGAAAACCGGTCCAGATTGCACTAGGGGGCAAAAGACTCCAGGAAGGAAGGTTCCAAACATCAAAGTGGAAGCTGGCATCTTTGGCTCCTATCGAAATGAATTGTTCATTATGTTAGGACAGTTAGGGGTGAGTTAACATACTGAAATCTAAGTAAATGGAGAAAAACAAAGCTATTAATTTCAGGGGAAACACAGTTACACAAGAAAGGAAATGTGATCACGGGAAATATAAAATGCAATCAGTCGGTTTAGCTGTGAACTCTGTTGACATAGTCATAATAAGGAAAATATGGATTTAATAAGAAATTGTGTTGTAAACATATTGGGAAGTTGGGGGTACAGAATCTGTGTGTATTTGTGTGTATTGGTGGGGATGAGTTACCTACCCAAAGCAGAAACTCATTAGATGATGTCTCAGATATCAGTGTCTGGTTTTTGCTTTTTTGGGTTTTTTGTTTTGTTTTGTTTTTCAGACAGTCTTTGTCGTCCAGGCTGGAGTGCAGTGGTGCAATCTCGGCTCACTACATCCTCCACCTCCCAGGTTCAAGCAATTCTTATGCCTCAGCCCCCCAAATAGCTGGGATTACAGGCGCTCGCCACCATGCCTGCCTAATTTTTGCATTTTTAGTAGAGACAGGTTTCACCACATTGGCTAGGCTGGTCTCGAACTCCTGACCTCAAGTGATCCACCTACCTCAGCCTCCCAAAGTGCTGGGATTACAGGCATGAGCCACCATGCCTGGGCTTTTTTTTCCTTTTTTGTATTAAATAATTCACGGTATTTTAAAAGGATATGTTGGCAAATAGACATGTACACAAAAAAGGCTGCTGATGAATAATCACATCACCCACAAATGCTCACTGTTCTGCTAGTTGATTCAGCCACAAGTCCATAGACAGGCTTATAACAGAGTGAAGCCAGGAACAGTCTCTGAGCAGAGCTGTACCAGAGCTTCGGTCACTAAAAGGGGAATTACCTCCAGGAATGGGCAAGGAAGGAAGTTGGCTGCCATCTTTAGAGTTCCACTGCCCTGACCAAGTGTCCACTTTTGAAATGTATAGTGCCTATTCCTCACCTAATAGTGGTTCCTGGCCCAAGGTGAGACTGTCCTTTCAATTGGATAAGGGTGCAGAGGTCTTCCTGGTGGGAAGGCCAGGAGCTGTTGCTCAGCTGTGGGGACCACCTGCTATTGCCCTACCCCCCTCTAGTGGGAGCCAAAGGGAAGGCTGGCTGATGAGTGTCTGCAGATTGAGGATGTGGCAGGGACTGGTGCCCCCACCTCCCTCCGCCCCATCGCTAAAGATGGGGCTCTGCCCGCTCTGTGCCTGTCACCAGCCACCAGCAGTCATGCCTTGGGTTTCCCAGGTGGAGAGGTGGCAGGCAACATTTTAAAAAGAAAACAGGAAACTATATTGTTTTGGGGGAGGCAGGAGTGGAGATGAGAAAACGGTTTGGATTTTGTGAGAGGGGCTTTGGGGGAGTTTGTTAGTTGTTGGTAACTTAAGTGCTTTTTCTTCCTTTTAAGTTAGTTGCAGGCTTTGGCTTGGAAGGCCCCAGGGAAATGGGGTGGGGGACAGAAACCTGAGGCTCTTGCCCCTTTATCTGCCTTCACAGTACCATCTCCTTCCCCCAGCTTTACCCTGCGCCCAGGAGCCAGGCCTCAGCACTTCCTGCTATCCACTCCCCATAAGCCACTCCTCTGATATTAGTCCATAGCCAAAGGAGCTGTGGGTCCAGGCCTGGTGACCAGCCCAGCTCAGCGCACTCATTCAGGGTGCTCCCTACCTGCAGGCAGGAGGCAACACCCTGTCTGCTACCATTAGCACCTTCCAGAGCCCACCTGCCCTGCCCAGCCATACCCTGCTCCGCCCCATCTGGGATGCTGTGCTCAGGCATGAGCTGGCAGGGCTGCACCCAGCCTCCCTGGTAAGTAGAGATTCAGGAAACCTTTGGGGTCCTCCTGTTTTCTGGTTGTGTGATCCAAGGGGTGCACACTGGCCCCTTGGGTGCCAACAGAAGGGCTTGGGAATCTTGCTCTCCTGGTGTAGCTGGCAGCTGCCCACCCCCACCCCACATGGGTTTCTGAGTCGGCAGGTCAAGCATTATTTTATTTTAGTATTTTATTTTATTTTATTATTTTATTTGAGACGGAGTCTCGCTCTGTTGCCCAGGCTGGAGTGCAGTGCCACGATCTCAGCTCACTGTAGCCTCTGCCTCCAGGGTTCAAGTGATTCTCCTGCGTCAGCCTCCTGAGTACCTGGGATCACAGACATGCGCCACCATGCCTGGCTAATTTTTGTATTTTTTTTTTTTTTTTTTTTTTGAGACGGAGTGTGGCTCTGTCGCCCAGGCTGGAGGGCAGTGGCGCAATCTCGGCTCACTGCAAGCTCCGCCTCCCGGGTTCACACCATTCTCCTGCCTCAGCCTCTCCGAGTAGCTGGGACTACAGGCGCCCGCCACCACGCCCAGCTAATTTTTTGTATTTTTAGTAGAGACGGGGTTTCACCGTGGTCTCGATCTCCTGACCTCGTGATCCGCCCGCCTCGGCCTCCCAAAGTGCTGGGGTTACAAGCGTGAGCCACCGCGCCCAGCTAATTTTTGTATTTTTAGTAGAGATGGAGTTTCACCATGTTGGCAAGGCTGGTCTCGAACTCTTGACCCCAGGTGATCCGCCCACCTCAGTCTCCCAAAGTGCTGGGATTATAGGTTTTACATTGTATTTTAAATTCATGTTTTAAGCTTATCAAGAAGAGTCACTTAACATTTTAATATATCTCCCTGCAATATACACAGAAGTATATATGTTCATATATGTTAAGTTCACAACATTTGTGCGTGTATTTACTATTATTAAAATAGGTGATATTATAGAGCGCTTCCTAAACACCAGTCTGTGGGCCCTTTGCATGAGATCATCCCAGAAAATTCAGTTCAGTAGTCTGGGGGTTATGATACATACGTTTGGGGACACTTTTGTAAATGGCTTTATTACTGTCATTTAATATTTTTCTCCCTTGTTACTTTTTTTTGTTTTTGAGACGGAGTGCAGTGGCATGATCTCAGCTCGCTGAAACCTCCACCTCCTGGGTTCAAGCGATTCTCCTGCCTCAGCCTCCCAAGTAGCTGGGACTACAGGCATGTGCCGCCACACCAAGCTAATTTTTTTTGTATTTTTAGTAGAGACAGGGTTTCACCATGTTGGTCAGGCTGGTCTCGAACTCCTGACCTCAGATGATCCTCCTGCCTCAGCCTCCCAAAGTGCTGGGATTACAGCTGTGAGCCACCGCGCTCGGCCTCCTCATTACTTTTTGTGGCTCTAAGGTAGTCCAATTCTATAAGACTTGCTAAGTGGTCGTTTTTTGTCCCCAGGAAAAGAGAGGGAACAAAGCATCTGATAAAGCCACTATCATGGCCTTTGATGCCCTGGTGACCTTCTGTGAAGAACTGGGGTAAGTGACTTATTTTGTATGTGGAGCAAAGTATCAGTGAGATCATTTACTTCCCCGGCACGCCCTAGTTAAGCAGCTGACCTAAGACAGCCCGTAGGCTACCAAGGGGCACCTGCCTGCAAAGGCTGTTGTGTTGGGCAGCATGGAAGTCAGTACCTTGCTCTTCTCTATTGGAGGCCCCAGGATCTCTGGCAATGTGGGGATTTGCTCAGTATTCTGAGTGGTATCCTTCCCTCCACTCCACCCTCTTCTGGGATGGCTGGCCCCACAAGCCACTCAGTTCCAAGGGATGTGACCAGCTCTGAGCCATCGGCTTTGTGGTCATCATGTGCCACCGAGCTGGGACTTCTGGCATCACTTGAGTAGTCCTCACCTTTATCCAGGACCCACACAGAAGCCTGTGGCCCCGCTTACCTCGGGGAGTCATGTGCTTTGAACCCACGCATCTGTTTTACCTGCATCTGCAGGCGATGGGGCAGGGGCCACGGAAAGAGTCTGAGGGCTGCATGGTGTAGTCAGGTTGTGTCCAGGCATGCAGAGCTGTGAGTGCCTGCGTGAGAGACACCCAGGAGGAGTTTTTACATTTTGGTCTAAAAAGCTCTTGGATTCATCTCATTTCATGGAATGATCCTGTCGGGGGATGACGCTGACGTGATTGCTTCAGACTTAGAGGTGAATAAATCGAGGTCCAGAGAGGTCACAGTGACGGAGCTTATGGTAGACTGAGGCCACTAAACACCCGTCTCCTGATTTTCAGTGGCGCGCTCATTTTCATACACCTGGGCCATCTTGGTTTTTGCAAGAAAAAAACCAAGGAAATCAGAGAAGCTCTTCTTTGGGCTGTGTTTTTATTTCCACCTCCTCCTGTTCACCAGTGAGTCGGTGGCTTCTGGACTGAAGCTATTTTCTTCTCCAAACTGTCATCTCTAATTTGGCCTCTGTGGCAAGACCATGCCCAGCAGAAGTGGTCAGCTGCAGTGCCAGGACCACCCTTGCCTGCAGCCGTTGCGACCAGAGCCCTTTTCAAGCACAATTAATATGGGAGTTGCTAAATGTGGCCTTCTTAGGCTTCTTGAGCAGAGCTCTCATTCCTGGTGAGGAGTGAAAGGGCCAAGCGTTCCTGTTCATTGTGAGTCCTCTTTGCTGAAAAAAGCTCTGCGGCTGTCTGAGGTTCTGGAATGCTCTCTGGAGGGTTAACTCTGCCTGTCCCCAGGGTCTGCTCAGCCTGCCAGGCAAGGGAACAGGTCCTCCCAAGGGCCTCTGCCTTCATTTCTCCTGTCACCGTCCGGGGAGCTGGGACTTCTTAGTGCATCAGTGGCCTGGTTGCCAGGGGCTGGGGTCCAGGCATCTGTGTGACCCAAGGAGTCCAGGTGACGGTGTTGCGCTGCCTCTTGAGCAGCCTTGTACCTGTCTCCTTTGCTACATGTGATGATTCTGAAATCTAGGCAGCAGGCTGGAATAAACGCTGCTGGTATGTCTGTATTGGCTCCTGTTCTTTGAATAAGTGAATGTTTCTTTATTGCGTAACTGGTGCGTAGCACAAAGAAAAAGCCCCTTCTCCACCAAATATTTGCTCCCTAAGAATAGTTCTCGTTGGAGGCTGAGGTCGAAGCAGCCTCCCACCAGCGATCCCTTGGGGCAGGCACCTGGCAGTGAGGGACAGAGCTAGTGGGGTGGGCTCAGCAGACCTGGGTACATTTCTGCAAAGGAAGCTGTAGGTTTCCTGTCGGTTTGTTGTGGGGTCTGAGGCACATGGGAGTGGGACCAGCAGAAAAGATACTCAGGTCAGTTAACTAATGAGGCGGGGCTGTGGCAGCCAGCGGTTTTCCTCTCTTCTCTATCTGTAGCTACTTTCTCTGGGCTACAGCCTTGAAAAAGCAGTGTTTGATTATTCATGACAATGAGTGTCTTTTAGTGTCATAGGGAACAGTTACTAGGTTTGAAGCAACCTCCAGCTTGAGGCCTTGGCATTTTGAGATGGAAGAGCAGCCTTGTGTTTAGACCTGGATTGAATTGGGCCCTGTTGTTTCCTGGGATCTTGGGGCTGGGGGTGCCCAACAACCCGGCATCTTCTTGTTTATCTGTGTGTTTACTCATTCATTCATTTATTCAGCTGACAAATATTGACTGATGCCAGCTTTATGCCAGGCACATTGGACATGGGGGATACACTAGTGGGCAGAAACAGCCCCATCCCCTGCTTTATAGTGCTTGGTCCAGTGGGGAAGGGAGCACTGCAGATAGTCACAGTGGAGACGTGTAAGTCCCAGAGCCAGCCATGGTGGCTTACACCTGTTATACCAGCACTTTGGGAGGCTGAAGTGGGAGGATCGCTTGAGCCTGGGCAACATGGCGAGACCCCGTCTCTACTAAAAATACAAAAAAAAACACAATTAGCCAGGCATGGTGGCACATGCCTGTAGTCCCAGCTGCTCAGGAGGCTGAGATGGGAGGATCATGTGAACTCAGAAGTCGAATCTGCAGTGAGCCAAGATTGTGCCACTGCACTCCAGCCTGGATGACGGGAGTGAGACCCCATCTCAAAAAAAAAAAAAAAAGGCTGGGCGCTGTGGCTCATGCATGTAATCCTAGCACTTTGGGAGGCCGAGGCGGGTGGATCACAAGGTCAGGAGATTGAGACCATCCTGGCTAACACGGTGAAACCCCGTCTCTACTAAAAATACAAAAAAATTAGCCGGGCGTGGTGGCAGGTGCCTGTCGTCCCAGCTACTCAGGAGGCTGAGGCAGGAGAATGGCGTGAACCCGGGAGGCAGAACTTGCAGTGAGCCGAGATCGTGCCACTGCACTCCAGCCTGGGCGACAGAGCGAGACTCCGTCTCAAAAACAAAGAAACAACAACAACAAAAAAGACATATAAGTCCTGTAAATGGTGTTTCGAGAGTATAAAACAGGTGACCTTACCCTAATCCTCAAGGGTTAGGGAAGACTTACCTGAGGGAGTCAGGTTCAAACTGAGATACAAACAATGAGGAAGGACTAACTAGGCCATAGAGTAAAGTGTGGTGTGAGGGAGAGCATCCTAGTCAATGAGAATAGCATGTGCAAAGGCCCTGTGGTGGGAGAGAACACAGCATATTTAAGAACTGAAAGACACTCTGAGAACCCAGGGGCAGGGCGGGGTGGGGTGGGCGAGATGGCTGGAGACAGGCAGGCCAGGCCGTGCAGGCCCCGGTGGGGCTTTGTTCGGGAAGCTTGCTCTGGTGGCCCTATCTGGATTAAAAATGAGCTCTCACAAGGTAGCAGATTTGAAAAGGAATTTTTACTTCATTTGGTTGTGTCTTTCTCTGTCAAGGATTTGTGAAATTGCTGGCTGGGCCTGTGAGCCTGTTAGAGAACCTTGTTAGCCATCGCTCCTTCCACCTGAGGCAGTGGGGCCATCCTCTCCATGTGCTTTTAGGGTTCTGGTCGGGGAACCCTAAAAACAATAGGGTCAAGGAGCCAGAATTGGTCTCAGACCAGCCTCCCCATCTTACTAGTCTGACCAACCCTAAGCCAGATACAGTATTTTACTAGACTTTTTCCTGGTGGGAAAGGAAGACACCAGGGCTTGGCCCCTGAGAGGGAACCGCGGAGGGGCCACCACCGGAATGGGGGCAGGTCAGCTCGCCTCCCCTGCTGCCGTCTCAGTCCCCAGGAAGTCAGGTCACTCCTCTTCACCCTCTTCACACTGAGTGTTTTCTGTGGAAGTGAGTAAACCAAACACGATGGCAAATAAGATGAGAAGCAGGACAGCGGTGATGAATAAGATAATCACTGCCAGGCCCCCCTGGTCCCAGGGGTTCTGCCAGAATGCATCGTTCCAGATTGTCTCTTTGAATACCAGTTGGTCCATGAGAATCTGGAAAAGAGGGACAGAGGACCTGAGTGCAGGCAGCCCTCCCATGCCCTGTCCCAGGTGCTATGCTCTGCCCGCCGACTCCAGCCTCTGTAGCAGCCTCTGTGAGCAGCTGGCCCGCCCGGCAGCCAGGGGACATGAAAGGGCTAGAGTCTTTGTGCTGGATGCCTGCAGCCAGCAGCAAATGGCATTTCCCCCACTCTAGATACAGGAGCCAGGACTGGCGCAAGGAGTGGGGCCCTGGATTCTTCCTGGGGGCTGCCCCTGGATTCTCCAGTCCTTCTTTCCTGAGTAGCAAGTGTGAGCAAGGACTCTCTCTCATCCCTGAGACCTACTTGGCTAGAATCTAAAAAGCATCACGATAGAGCCTCCCTGTTTTTCCTGCCCCAGCTGCCAAACATTTGGGAGGCATTTGAGAGGGCGTATAGGAGCCGAGGAGGGGCCAACTCCAGCTGAGGCCTCGGTAGCCAACTTGGAGCAGCTGAGAATAGAACTTACCAGTCTTCTAGAAGCGGAGCTTCTTATCACAGACTGCAAGCCCATAGCCAGGTGAGGGCAGCCCAGGTGGAGAAGGAGGGAGCCATTACCTGATTCTGCTGGTAGCTGTTCTGGGTCCTACAAGGGCCATTCAGGGTGGTCCTTCAGGCTCACACTTTGTGGAGGGCTGAGCTGAAGAGGCCACCAGGTGACCAGAGCTGCACCCTGACTTAAGCAACTGTTGAGAGGAAAAGGCGTGAGTGTGGTCAAGCGGCCCTGACCAGACCTTAGTTGCTGTCACCAAACAAACAAAGGTGGGCGAGGGCTGGTTGCCTGGCAACCACGGCTCCCTTTCTGCCTTTCATGTTCCCCCTTCAGCTCCTTTCTGCCCTTGTGTGATGTCATTTTGGGGGTGCTGAGGGCACGTGTTCATGAGTCCCTCCTGAGAGAAGTCAGACTTGGGATGGACGGGGAAGAGACCGGACTGAGGGCCTTTGCCCCAGGCCATCAGGCCACCTCACCTGTGGCTGGGCTGGGCTGTCCTCTGTCTGGATAATGTGTGGACTGCGGACCTGCCCCAAGTTCAGGAAGCCCTAGGGCTGGGACTGGCGTAGGGCTCACTTCCTGTGTTGTGGGATGAATGATTAACTGCAGCCCTGGCTGGCGCCTGGTGCCTCCTGGAACTGTTTCTGGGGGAAGTGTTGCTCTTTGCTGAGGCTTCCCATTGGTGCCTTTGTCTGCCCCTTGGGCACGGCCTCAGCAACATTGTGTGGTTGGTTTCTGCCCACTGGCACAATAGGGAAGCTGGGAAGAGGGGATCAAGCCTGTGCCCTGGTGTTTGAAACCTAGTGGCCACCATTTACTCCTTTAAAAGCTAGGATGTGAGGGCCCACTGTGGCCAGGAACCATGCCAGGCACTGTGTCCAGTTGTGAGATCAGAGAGGCAGGCCCTGCCCTCCAAGGGCTTCCCTTCTAGCCCTCGGGTGCTTATCCCAGCTGGTTAAGATCTGGGAGCTTTGAGAAATGCCCAGGCCCCACCTGGTACTACTTACATCAATCTCTGGGGTTGTCAGGATGTCGTATTGTTTACATATCCCCAGGTGATTCTCCCCAGGTGTCGCCAGGGTTGGATGACAGATGGAGGCAGATTTAGAACAGTCGTTCTTTTTTTTTTGAGACGGAGTCTTTCTCTGTCCCCCAGGCTGGAGTGCAGTGGCGCGATCTCGGCCCACTGCAAGCTCCGCCTCCCGGGTTCACGCCATTCTCCTGCCTCAGCCTCCCGAGTAGCTGGGACTACAGGCGCCCGCCAACACGCCCGGCTAATTTTTTTGTATTTTTAGTAGAGACGGGGTTTCACCGTGTTAGCCAGGATGGTCTCGATCTCCTGACCTCGTGATCCGCCCCCCTCGGCCTCCCAAAGTGCTGGGATTACAGGCTTGAGCCACCGCGCCCGGCCAGAACAGTCGTTCTTAACTGTCATGGGCGTCGCTGACCCGGGTTACCTGATGTTTTCCGTTTCCTTGTGTGAAACTTACTGACTAAGGCCCTTGGCACGCTGAATGCTCACAGCAGTGGGCCAGTCACCCTTTGCGTGCAGCTCCTCAGTTAAGTCAGATGCTTATCAAGAGTCAGGTGTTGGTTCCCAAACCTGTTCGTGGCAGTTGTACTTGTAATTGCATAATTGAATTTAACATCCCGGTAACCAATGAAGCAACAATAATAGCTGAAACCCCAATTTTACATGTGGGGAAAGGGCACAGAGAGGTTAAATAACTTAGCCAAGGTCATCAGCTAGTAAGTAACTGAGTTGGAGTTTTAATCCAGCAGCACACAGTCTGAGCTCTGAAGCACGTGTGCTGCACCTCAGAGCGAGTGGAGAAAGAAATTCTTTCTAGAAATACTTGTTGACCACTTTGGGATGACTTCGGAATCACTCAGATAATGTTCCTGTTGAAAAAGATGCAGACGTGATAACTAAACATCAGGGACATTTTGTAAAAACCCAGAAGGTTTTCACACCCAGATTCCTTTGCCTTTAAGTTCCAATGACTTTAAGTTTTTGTTCTGCTTTAAAGAAACCAAAACTAGAAAATAACAATACAAGAACTCTGGTTGGCAAGCCCACACTCAGAGAAAAGGCCAGGAAGGCCGGCCAAGGAATAGGTGTGTGTATGTTTCCATTTAATGTGAGATATGTAAAAAAGTAATAGATGTGTAGAGAACTTAGGTGTTCTTTAACAAAAGTTGCTTTGACCAGCTCTTTCGATTAACTGCCTGCCCCACTTGGATAATTTTTTTTCTTTTTTGAGGCAGAGTCTCGCTCTGTAGCCCAGGTTGTAGTGCAGTGGTGTGATCTCGGCTCACTGCAACCTCTGTCTCCTGGGTTCAAGCGATTCTCCTGCCTCAGCCTCCTGAGTAGCTGGGATCACAGGCGTGTGCCACCATGCCCGGCTGGGAGGAAACTTTTATATACTCTCTGCCAAGTTTTTCTAATGAGATTCTTGTATCTGTGACTTTATTGTTTTTTATTTTTATTTTTTTTTTTTTGAGACAGGGTCTTGCTCTGTCACTCAGGCTGGAGTGCAGTGGCACTGTCATGGCTCAGACAGTCCTCCTGCCTCAACCTCCACAGGAGTAGCTGGGACCACAGGTGTATGCTACCACGCCTGGCTAATTTATTTTATATTTGTAGAGACAGGGTCTCCCCATGTTGCCCAGGCTGGTCTCAAACTCCCGAGCTCAAGGATCCTTGGCCTTCCAAAGTGCTGGGATTACATGTATGTGATATACTATGCTGGTCTGTTGTTGTTTTTTGTTTGTTTGAGATGGAATCTCACTCTGTCGCTCAGGCTGGAGTGCGGTGGCGTGATCTCAGCTCACTGCAACCTCTGCCTCCTGGGTTCAAGCGATTCTCCTGCCTCAGCCTCCCGAGGAGCTGGGACTACAGGCGTGAGCAACCACACCCAGCTAATTTTTTTGTATTTTTAGTAGAGACGGGGTTCACCATGTTGGTCAGGCTGGTCTCGAACTCCTGACTTCAAATGATCTGCCTGCCTCAGCCTCCCAAAGTGCTGGGATTACAGGCAGGAGTCACCACCACGCCCATCCGTACTGTAGCTTTTAATCAGGCATGATGTACAGACAGTGCAGCACATAGGTCTTCAGAGTAGAGTGCAGTGCTTTTGAGGAGCCCAGAGCAGCCTGCCCTGTGGCAGAAGCACAGGGCATAGCTGGGGGTGGGCATGAAGAGGCTGGCGAGATGATTGTGGGGACCACTTAGGATGCCACTGCAGTGAACACAGGTAAGCATTGATGGTGGCATGGTCCAGGATGGCACAATGGCGGGAACAGAGGTGGTGGCCAAGTCAGATGTCCTCTAAACCTGAAACCAGCCTGATGGCCGCCCCTTCCATGGCCACTGCCCGTCTTCAGGCTGCCCAGGTCTGCAGTATCTTTCTGTTTATTGTTTCCCACAGTGGAGCAACTGCTGCCACCTTTCTGTGCCCATCTTCCCCAGGGAAGACCGGCACGAGAAGCTGCCTCCTGAAGGAGTGGGCCAGGCTGCTGTCGGAGAGCAGGTCTGGTTTGTTAATCTCAGTGGGTTTGAAGCCTGTGAAGGAGTTGGCCCGACATCCGGGCCTGGTGTGTGCCAGTTGGCCAAGGAGCAGGGAGGAGTGAGTCCTGTGAGGGCAGGGACCGAATCCTGTGCAGACTCAGCAGTTGTGCACCGCCTACCCTGGAGCGGCCATTCGGCCTGTCTGTGCCCAGGGCTGTCTGTGGTTCCCACCTCTCCGCAGCTGGGCTGGGGAAGCAGAATATTTTCTAGCAAAGGGCCTCAGCCTCAGCCGCCTTGGAGCAGGGCTATTCTTATGCTGATGAAAACTGGCTTATGGAAAAGTCACCCAGGAATTGGGCTTCTTCCCTGTTGGCCATCTCCCAAACAGAAGGCTTCCAGGGACCCTCCAGCCATTGGTGCTGGGAATGAAAAATGCGGGGTTTCCTGTCCGTCCACTCCCCTGTGTTTTTCTTCTGGGAGGGGTGCCTCATTGGGCACCACCCCAGCTCTTACCTGTTGGGTCCCACCCACTCCTGTGAAGGTTATTTTGAGACAGAGTTTTGGGGTGTGGGTGTTTTGGGTGTAGGGTTGGTTGATGGAGGATAATGGATTAGAGCCTTATCTGTCCTGCAACCAGGAGGCCAAGTTCTGGGTCTCAGAGCCCTGGGTGTGGTAAGCAGAGGCTCTGGAGCCAGATAGGCTGGACTCAGGCAGGCCCTGCTCCTTTTCAGCTGGTTGAATGTAGACAAGTTACCTAACATCGCTGAGGCCCAGTTTCCTCATCTCTAAAATGGGGGTAACAGTGGTATCTTCAACATGGAGGTACTGTGATGAGTAATTGAGTTTATCTGCACCAAAATGCTGAAGACAATGCTGAGTATGTGTAACTCCTCTGTAAATTTTAGCCATCTTCATCATCTTCATCATCATCATCATTCTGAATCCTATTCTTTGGAGGGGGCGGAGAATGGACAAATTTTTGAATTTCTTTTCTTTTGTATGAAAACACTTACTCTCTGGGTCTTTAACCTAAACCTTTCAGACAAGTCTGTGGACACTAGAAAGTGAAACCAGAGGGTGAGAGCTTCCCCTCCCTGCCTGCTATTGCCAGTGTGGCCTGGACTGCCAGCTGGAAATGGCGGGGGTGTGGCATCCCCTCTCCATGACATGTTTCCCAGGTAGACAGGGCTCTGCTCACGGGTGGCCAGAGCACGGGCCATGCAGGCCAAGATGATGGAAGCACGTGAAAACCACAGCCTTCTCGAGGCTCCGGGGAAGCCCTGGGGAGGCACCTCGGGATGCTCTGTCTGGACCCATCGGCATTTCTGGAGCCGTGTGCCTCCCCTCCCCTCACTCCTGGGTTCGTAGCTCTACTTGGAAAGTTCTCTGGAAGAAAAACTCAGCTGAAAGGAGGGGGTAAGGAAGGAAAGGTGCTGCCTCTCAGCAAGACCAGTCTTTAAAATGGGTCCCTGTTGCCCTGGTTGGTCCCACGTTTAGAGGGGCAAATGATAACGGGTCATGGTGATGGGGCTCTAAGGATATGCCCAGCACCGAGCTGAGTGCTAGACATAGGTCATCTTAGTTTATCCTCACAGTAAACCCCAGGAAGCAGTACCAGGATTTGCCCCATTTCACCAAGGGGGAGTTCGGCTTAGGGAGGTTGAGTCACGCAGCTGACAGGGTGAGGGTGTGAGCCCAGACAGCACACAAATGGGGGAGGCCCACAGAGTCAGGAGGCAGGTTACAGGTGACATTAGGGCCTTCCTCTGGCAGTCTGTGAAGACCCACTGGTCTGAGTCTGCTAGAGTGGGATGTGCAGGCCAAAGGTGCAGGCAGTGGACAGAGTGAAGTGCCGTTCCTGAGCTTAGCTCTTGCCTTTGGGCAAACACAGTCACTGCCGCTCTGCAGAGTAGTGCCTCGGCCTGGCAGAGCTCATTAGCTGCTAATGCATGACAGGAATTTCATGGCACTGTCCACTGGTCCCGTGGTGTTACTGCCTGTGTGGCATGCTTCTCTGCGTGGTTTTCCAGCTTTCATGGGCACAGGGAGAGCAGAGGCCTGGGAAGGACGGGCACCAGCCATATCCCCTCCCGATGCACAGAGCCAAGCCCAACCTCAGGGAGTTGAACCTGAGAAACTCCCTCAGAACCACCGCAGAAACACATAACACAAAAGCTTTTACTTGGAAACTGGCAAATACTGGACTAGAATACTGACATGCTCACGCTCTGGCGGGAGCTCGGATGCAGAAGCTATTGCACAAAGCCCCTCTGATTGCCTTGCTCCTCTTTGGCATGTATCAGCAGAGCCCCAAGGGCCAATTGCCCACAGGTGGGGGCTGTTCTCCATCAAGGTATGGGGACCCCTACTTCCTTGTTTTGTTAAAAAGTGCAGGTAGGCGAAGAAGCCCAGGCAGTTGACCCAGTCTTTGAAACAGCTGACTCCCCAGCACCCAGTGTCCACTGGCAGATGAGAGGTTTGCACCTATACCAGCCCTTGTTTCCTTGGTACGGCTCAAGTTGTCAGTGTCCAGGTACCTGGGCCGGGCCAGAGCTGGGGCCAGGGGAGCCTGGTCTTCAGGGGTGAGGGCTGCAGGGCCAGGCTGATGGCTTGTGTCATGGCATTGGCCATCTCCTCTCCAGCTTCTCCTCAGCCATCCCCCGTCCGTCATGGTGGTGTCGGCTGCACCTGGACCTTCCTGCCTCTCCGCTCAGGGCAGCAGCAGTGAGTGCAGCAGCAGCTGCAGGCTATCAGCAGCAACAGCAGAACTGTGGCTGGAGGGCCCGGAGAGAGCACGGGACTCAGGTTGGGGAGAGAAAGGATGCCCACCCTCCTCCCAGAGAAACCTACTGCATGCCAGGGTCTTTCCCCCACAGGTCTGGTGGAGGGGTCAGAAAGACCCGAGAGGCTGGTGAGAGGTGTGGATGGTCCCCATGCCAGCCGCCAGGGCCAACCTCCTCCATGTTGTGTCTTCTCTTTCGCTGCCCAAGCCTGGCTCCCGTCATCCCCGCGTTTGGGATCCCAGGGTACTGCTGGGCCCAGTCCCCAGCACCGCCCATCACCCAAGCAGCGTATCAGAGGATGAGGGAAGTCCCTTGGCTTCCCCCAAGGGACAACTGGTTTTCCTCCTTGATCCGGCAGACACCCGCCACCTCTGCCAGCCCTCTGCCTGGCACCATGGTGTGGTCTCCCAGATGCCAGGGGGAGCCGTGGGGCGCTGAGTGCCCCAACTAACCTGTGAAAAGGACGATGACTGAGAAGGCCACGATCTCCACGGGCTCAGCCTGGGGCAGTCTTTGCAGCTTGAGCAGCAGCCTCTCGCCCACGGCGCGCATCTCCTGCATGAAGTCGGTGGCAGCCATGCCGCGCTGGCTTCCTGTTGGGGCTCCTGCCGGGCTCTGTTGGGGCAGAGAGAACACCTGGAGCCTCCACGGCTGGCCCCACACTCGCCGCAGCACCGAGATTC
The DNA here is from genome assembly GCF_028878055.3 of Symphalangus syndactylus. Taxonomy (NCBI): domain Eukaryota; kingdom Metazoa; phylum Chordata; class Mammalia; order Primates; family Hylobatidae; genus Symphalangus; species Symphalangus syndactylus. Next base: position 10,654,816 of record NC_072436.2, read on the forward strand.
CACCCTCGCACCCATCCGAAGCCCGCAGAACAAGTTTGTCAGGTCTCACACATTGCACCCCTGGTGACTTCCACCTAGTGGTGGCCCTCAGTCCCCACCCAACTGACACAGCTCAGGGTGGAGGAAGCTGGTGAGGACAGTGAGACCAAGGGCTTGCTTCAGGGGCTGCCGGCCAAGGCCGCGGCTGGTGGTGGTTTCTGGCTTCGCTGTTCCATTCCCTTGTCTTGAGGTACCACTCCTAGGTTTTGCCCGGGTGCTTGGGACTGGCACAGCTCCCTCAGGGTGGGGAGACTGGCATAGGATGCCAAGCTGGTACTCTTGCCTTCCATCAATGTGGGGACAGAAGGAGCAGGTTCTCCCAAGAGCAGGTTCATGGGGCTTCTGGCCAGGGTCAGTCAGAGGTGAAAACTGCCCCCCTGTCCCCCAGGCCGCCCAACCTCTCCCACCAGCCCAGTTTCTACACTCATGCGTGTTCTGCCGGAGCGGGGAGGCCGCACCGTGTCCTTCCAGGTTTTGCCAGGGTTTCTGTCCTGTCTATTGGGAGGGGGTCAGGAGGCCCAGGTTGCTCAAGCCAGCCCCTCCCCTGCTGGCATCATCTGTTTCTCTGGCCTGACCAGGAAAGTCCTCTCCACTCCCACCCCTGCCCTAGGAGAGCCTCTTCCTGTCTCAGGGTGCCCAAGAGGCCCAAGGTGCCGCTCCAGGCTGAGGCTGTCGGGCTGTTGTGTCTTTGAGCCGCTCTCCCCTTCTGCCTCTCCTGTGGGCATGAGGGAGCTGGTGCCTCTTTAGAGAGGAGCCAGAGACAGCCTTGTCCCAACCCAGCCTGATCCAGTTCACCAAGGCAGTTGCTCTAGTCCAGGGTTGGCGGTGGGGACAGGTGGCCAGGGGCTTGTGCCAGACCTTTGGCTGTAATTATCGTTGCCTTGTCCAGGTCTCAGCCGGTTCTCACTGAGATGGCTACAGTCAGTGAGGCCAGTCACTCCCAGTGCTGCTGCCTTGGCAGAGCTGGTTTAGAACCACCGTGAAGGTCATCGAACGGAGCCCTTCACCCTGCACTTGGCCTGCGGCCATCCTTGAGGCCATGTGGCCTTTGCATGAGTACCCAGGATGGTGAGGAACCCCCGCCTGCTGAGGCAGCCCACCCACTGCAGAAGGTCGGACTCCCTGCTGGCCCCCAGTTAGTCCCACTTGTGGTCACTTAGACCTTGCCCCCTCTTCTGCCTCGTAGCCCTTCAGGAGCAAGATGGCAGCCGGCATGTACCTTCTGGATTTTCTTCTCTGCCAGGGGCCTGCTCTAGTGTTTTCAGCTGCCCCTCCTTGAATGCCACCTCCACTTCCTTTTGTGACATGAACAGGTTGCTTCATGTCTCTGATATGGAATGAGATGCCCGTGTTTTGAGGCTATTGGGAGGACTGACCATCTAGCATCACGTTGTAGACAGCCATAGGGGGGTGCCCGGCACACGAGAATGCCCTCCTGGGAGGGGTCTCACTGGCTTTGGGGGCTGTCACCCCCGTGAACCGTCACTAGCACCCCCAACACCTTTTGAGTGTCTGTCCTAGGGTGTCTGCGGTGTGTGCCTTGAAGGAAGGTAGGCAAGCTGGAGGTGGGGAGCTATGTTTTTGTTGTTGGTTTTGGTTTTCTTTGAGATGGAGTTTCCCTCTTGTTGCCCAAGCTGGAGTGCAATGGTGTGATCTCGGCTCACTGCACCCTCTGCCTCCCAGGTTTAAGTGATTCTCCTGCCTCAGCCTCCTGAGTAGCTGGGATTACAGGCGCACGCCACCATGCCCGGCTAATTTTTGTATTTTTAGTAGAAACGGGATTTCACCATGTTAGCCAGACTGGTCTCGAACTCCTGACATCAGGTGATCTGTCCTCCTTGGCCTCCCAAAGTGTTGGGATTACAGGTTTGAGCCACTGCGCCCGGCCTGGGGAGCTGTTTTTTTAAGTGACGATGAGGGTGGCAGGCAGAAGATGGCTCCATGGAAAATTAGATGAGTTCTTGTCAAAAGCGGGAGGTTCTCTAAGTTAGATCCACCCAGCTTCTCACACCTCACCTGGAGCGAGTGCGTTTCTGCGGAGGTGAGGATCTCAGTTTTCAAATGTACTGAGAGGCATAGGGTCCTAGAATGCTACAGATCATCCGCTCCCGCCTCCTTCCTTCTACACATGGGGAAACTGAGACCCAAGAGAGCAAGCAACTTCTCTGAGGTTACACAGCAGGACAGGCCCAGCCAGCACCCCCCTGCTGCCCCACGCTGTCTCTCCATGGAGGCCTGTCTCCAGCTTAGACCAGCAAGATAGCCAGGAGCAGCCCCCCTGAGGGCACTGCCCGTGCAGTGGGCTCAGTACAGGAGCCGGGGCCCGAGAGCCCCCTGGAAGCCAACTGGCTGTGCTTGGCCAGCCCCAGCCCACATTTGTGGATCTGAAGCCGCTTTTATCAGCATATCACCACCAGGCCGGGGCCACACCAGGCTCTTTGAGACTACCTGGAGTTCTTGTCACCGCAGGTACAGGTGTTGTGAGCCTAGCCAGCCTGAGCGTAGGACTGAACCCTCTGGTCAGACTGAATGGGACATTCCCTCTGGCCAGGTGGAGTAGGCTTGCACAAGGACAGTGGTCCCCTCTTGGTTCCGGGACCTCTGTGCCATCCTCACGCCGCAGCTTTCCAGGTTTCCTCATTCTTAAAGGGACGGCAATGCCGACAGTGTCCCTTATGGGACAGTGCGTGTGGTTCAGGAGCTGGGCTGCCTTTCTCCCCTCCCTCTCTGTCTACACTTGGTCTGGCGTTTTCAGCCTGACTGGCACTGTGCCCACACGACTTAATGTAGCCCAGCAGAGACACTCCTTAAAAGAGGAAGTGAGCAGGGAGAGCTTTTTCGCTTATGCGCCACACCCAGAGACCCAGGGAGAGATTGCAGGGGGGCACTTTTCCTTGTGAGCGAGAAGTGGCATGGAGACCTGGGGTCGTGTTCACCAGAACAGGGAGGAAGATGGTTGGATTGACGCTAAATTTACTGGTGTAGGAAAAGTGGGGTTTGTTGCTGAGAAGCTCCGGCCAGCCTCCTCCAGGGGCTGCAAAGTGGGAGAGCTGCAGACTCATGCTGGGTGGACCCTAGCCCCCAGCGGGGAAAAGTGTCAGTTCCCAGCAGCAGCAGGCTGCGGCTGTGGATAGTGTCATAGCTTTGCGCCCAGGGCTTCCCTAGGGGGCTGACTGGAAGCTGAATTTGCCAGCCAGGCATGGCCAGCCTCACCCAGCCCTGGGGTCTGACCCAGGGGGTACTCACGGTATCCTGTCACACAGTGAGCAGAAGTGGGACCACTGGACATGGCTGTTCTGCCCCCAGAGAGCTGGAGAGGAACCCCGGGACCCCCTTTGTTTTGCAGTTGATATCTTGTCATTTGGAGCGTAAGCCCGCGACTGAACCTTCGTGGAGCAGGTGGGGGAGCTGAGGGCTCCTGTTCTCTAAAGAGGAGGTGGCGCATTCCAGCTGGTCCCCAGGCAGTCTTCCCAGCGGGCTATTTAAAGCCAGGCCAAGGCCAAGAAGTGCCTGACACTTGGTGCCTAATATAACCAGTAGCCGTCAGGTGACTGTGTGGCATGTGCCCCAGCCGCTGCTCCTAAGGGAACCTCAGTGTTCCCAGCTGTGGCAAGGGGAACATGGGAGCCCTGAGGCTGGCCACCTCTCCTCCCCTTTCCCTTGCTAGGTTTGGCAGGAGGAAGGCAGGGAAGCCCAGGAGGGCTACTGATGATCCTGTATTTTTCCTATCTTTCTATCTCAGGTTCACCCAACTCCTTCCAAAACCACACTTCCCACCTGTGAACCAGGGCAACCAGAGTCCCTCCCAACCCCACACTCGGTAGTGCCCACCTGTGAACCAGGGCAACCAGAGTCCCTCCCAACCCCACGCTCAGTAGTGCCCACCTGTGAAGCAGGGCAACCAGAGTCCCTCCCAATCCCACGCTCAGTAGTGCCCACCTGTGAACCAGGGCAACCAGAGTCCCTCCCAACCCCACACTCGGTAGTGCCCACCTGTGAACCAGGGCAACCAGAGTCCCTCCCAACCCCACGCTCGGTAGTGCCCACCTGTGAACCAGGGCAACCAGAGTCCCTCCCAACCCCACACTCGGTAGTGCCCACCTGTGAACCAGGGCAACCAGAGTCCCTCCCAACCCCATGCTCGGTAGTGCCCACCTGTGAACCAGGGCAACCAGAGTCCCTCCCAACCCCACACTCGGTAGTGCCTTGGTTGGAGGTTTCTCAGGGTCCTCAGGGGTTCCCGAGTGGCTGCCAGAGCAAGTGGTGGCTTCCTCTGGCCTTAAGAGGGAGTGTAGCCCAGCTGCCACCAGGCCCTCCTGCTGCCCAGGCTGCCCAGCCAGCCCTGCTTGGAGCCTTCACAGGGTGTGCCCTGGCTGCAGTAGCGGTCAGCACAGGGGAAACACTCAGGGCAGAGAAGGCTGGCAGAGCCGGAGGGATGGGAAGCATTCCTTTATGTGGCATCTCCTGGCACACAGAGCCTCGCAACAGGCAGGCATCCCGCAGGCCAGACAGCTGCCACTTGGTCCCGAAGCTTCCCTGTTTCCTCCTCGCAGAGCTGATGCTCCAACCCCAGGCGCCTCATGAGGAAGGGCTGGCAGCAGGCGGTGACTGATAAGCGAGGTGTGCTGGCAGCGCGGGGCCCCAGAGGGCTGCTTGCTCTGCGCTGTTGTTTCGTCATGGTGGGTTTCAGCCACCCTTGCCCCATCAGGCATTATCTTGTTTGAGGTCCAGCTAGAAGGAGGCATAACTGACACTTGTGGGAGATTTGCAGGGTCCTGTGCCTGAGCAGCCGGGGGGATGCCCCTGTTTGTGGCACTGAGCCTTTGCGTGACTCCCCTTTCTGACCTGGCTCCAACTGGAAGTCGAAAGTGGTGCTTGAACCCCTGGCAGGCCCTGCTCCTGTAGCCACCCAGGGCAGGAGGAAGCGCTTTCCGCTGCTGGTGTTAGAAACAGTAGGCGCTCTTTCTGCAGCTACAGAAGCTGGCCGTTCATTCGCCCTCCGTCCTGGTTCAGGGACTGTGTTGGAGAGACCCTGTCCACTCGTGTCCTGTGAATGCAGGACAGGGATCCCCACCTGCCTGCCTGGGGCATCTTGTGAGTGACAGCCAGTGGGGTCTCCAGGCTCACCGCCATGCCCCGACCCCCACCTGGCCTGACTCTTCCCTACTGTGCACCTCCCAACACCACAGGAACTTGTCTCCCCAGGCACCAGCCCCAGCCGAAGCCCCCAGCCTCTGCCAAGCTGAGAACACTTGGGCTGGTCCTTGGTTTCCACATTTCCCTGGGTCATTGTTTTTCTTTCTTACTAGATGCCAGCTTGTTTGCTTTGAGGAAAACATATGGGGGTGGTGGCTTTAACGCTGGCTTGAGGACAGGGAGGCAGGAGGAGTAGGCAGCCTTGGCTCACAGGCCCTGCCCAGGAGGGCTGCTCTCAGTGCTCCCCAAAGAACCAAACAGCCGGGTCTTGCTTCCTTAGGGGTGGTGTCACATCAGCCTGTGCATCGCGGTGGCACAGCAGAGGTCCCGGTTGCCAGCGTGGTCCCTCCCAGCCTCATTTCTGTGACCTTCTCCCCACCTGAGCCTGGGTTGAAAGTCAGTCCTCCAGGTTCCTGGTTTGGTGTTCAAGGCTCATCACCAGAGGGAGATCTAGGAGTTCATGCGGTTCTAGATGGGCCCAGGGAGGAGGACCCAGGCTGAGCCCTGAGCTGAGAACACCAGCAGTGAGTGGGCCAAGCCCACAAAAGGACACAGATGGGCAGAGTCCTGCTGCATCCTGGGGTGCCGCATGCTGGCTGGGCAGACCCTGCGCTGACCTCCACAGGGCTCTGCCCTAATCCTGGGAAAAAGGGAGGCTCAGCAGGCCGGCAGCCATTCTCTCCCAAGCTGGACAGCCAAATCCCTCTTTTAAGCCCCCTGAATAAAAGAGCTGAAATGAACTTGCAGAATAAGCAGGCCCTCGGGGCCCCTCTGCTGCACAGCAGGCGGAGCGGGAGGCGCTCTGAGCAGAGCCCCCGGCCCTCCCCAGTGCAGGGTCCCAGCAGCAGGGAGAGTGCAGGTGCGTGCAGGAGGCTGCCTGACTTCCCTGCAGGGAAGCGACCCAGCATGTCCCCCAAGACCTCTCCGTGTTTATGGTAGACTGTGGCCCTTCACCCTGGGGGCAGGAGACCCTTGCTGCTCCCTCCCTGTCCCCCCTTCTTCTGTGGCCATTGCCACTCACCTGGGAGCTCAGGTGTTGGGGGCTGAGCAGCAGTGCCCCAGCGCGGAGCCTCCACGTGCTCTCCTCGTACTTCCTTCGTGGGCGCCGCTGCTCCCCTGGGCGCCTCAGCCCAGCTCCTCTGCTGACAGCCAGCTGCTGTCTCTGCCTGGCTTTTTTGTTGTTAGTCGTCCTGGAGATCCAAGTGTCAAATTACCGTCGCGAGGGGGAGCCCGAGGAAGCCCTGCTTGGGAACTTGTCCTCCAACTTCATGTCCCGGTGCCTCACCTCTGCCCTGAGAGGGCTGCTAGGGGAGTAGACAAGCTCCCTCTCTCCTCCTCCTTCCTCCTTCCTCCTTCCTCCTCCTCTCCCTCTCCCTCTCCCCGACTCCCACGCCGTGGGCTGGGCCTGGGTTGGGAGCTGAAGAAAGAAGTCGGCTCTCTGCCTCCCTGGCTAGGAGGACCCTGGGGAGGCTCCACCTGAGCCTGTGGAGGGGAGTCCTGCAGCGCTGTCAGGTCTGGGGCACCCACCCTGCCCTCAGGAAGGCCACCCCTTCTGTCCCTCTGGCCACTCCCTGGCTGGTCCCTCCCTCTGGCCTCTCTCAGGAACAGCAGTAAACAGTGGGGAGCTGGTGGCCCTCCCAAGCCGAGTAGGAGGCTTTGCAGCCAGTCCCTGGGGAGGCCCTTGTGCCGTTGAGCATCTGAAGGCATCTTGGGGGAGAACTTGGAATCCTGAGTGACCCGGGAGTGGCCTGCGCGCCCGGCAAGGCGCCTCATGTTCCTCGTGAGGTGAGGGCCTTCACTGCACTCCTGGCCCAGCTGTCAGGGCAGGGCTCCAGAGTCCAGGGGCCGGGCCCTGTGACATTTGCCTGGTTGTGCCACCCAGCAGGCCAGGCTGTGTGGAGAGAAACCGACCCCAGCCCCGCTGTCAATGGAGCTCTTTGAGTCCGAGCACAAAACCCCAGTGAGTCAGGGCCTGGGGAGGGCAGGGGGAGGAAGGCAGCCATGTGGTCAAACCACTTGGATGCCAGAGCCTCCCAGAGGCTGGACAGGCGGCCACTGTGCGGGCGCACGGACTCCTGGGGATGGACCATTTGTCGCATTTACTCTTTGGAGCAGAGTAGGGGCAGGAGCGCCCTCTGGTGGCCGCCTCGGCTGTCCCAGCCCAGGTCAGGCTTCGGAGCTGCGTTCACTCAGCTAAAGGAAAGCCAGGCCCTGCTTCCTTAGGGGGGTGTTGCAGTCATCCTTGGATCTTTGAGCCTGCGCCTTGGGGTCGCAGCCCCTCAAAGGGCTTCTTGCAGCCCCAGCAGTGCTCACACTGGGAGGAGTTCTAGTTAGAGCAGTTAACGCCAGCTATTCTTGTCCCTGGGATGTGGCACCCCAGACAGCCCTGCCTGTGTTCCAGCATCTCCTCTTGGGCTTCCCTACCCTGTGCCACGTTCCTGGTGGCAGGAATGGCTGTTTACAAGGAGCCTGAGAGAGCTATGGCCCCTCTTGCAGCCTCTGCAGCTGCCCCAAGGGTCGACAGCCACCCCCATGCATAGGGAACAGAGATGCGACAGAGCCTTGTGGGCCAGCCAGAGGCTGCTCCCTGCTCCCAGCATGGGCAGAGCCACTCACCCCAGGAGGGCTGCGGCAGGGTTCAGACAGAGGAAGACGAGAGGAGGACTCCAGGCGAGGCTGCATCTCCCTGGCTAAAGGCCCCACCTGTGACACCCTCACGGGTTGATGATGGGACATATTACTACACAGCCATGTCTGCCTTAGCAATGCAAATACGTTTTGAGAAATTTAACTTGTCATTGTGCGGTCACAGAGTATACTTACGGAAATCAAACGGCAGTTCCAGGGAAGAGAAGGAAAAAAATATCAAGCGGTATAGCCTCCTACACACCCAGGCCATGTGGTACAGCTTGTTGCTCCTAGACCACGAACCTGTACATCACGTTACTGTCCTGAGTACCGTATGCAGTTGTAACACAGTGGTATTCACATATCTAAGCACACACAAGCATAGAAAAAGTACAGTAGAAATACAGTGTGAGAATCGTAGGGGACCACCGTTGGCTGTACAGTCATTCCATGGGGCATGACTGTACTGTAATGCACTTCAGATATCACCTCAGCCATCTTCGCTCAGTCCGTGAGGCCTGTGCCTTTCTGTACCATCTTACTGATGGGAATGCATGGGCTTCAGGAGGTGAAGTGTGTCACCCAAAAGACAGCCTTCATGGCAGAGCCGGCATCTGCACCCAGAGTCTGCACTCTGTGCAGTACATCCCATTGCCAGAGGACAGAGGGGAGGAGCAGAGGAGTAACTGGACAGAGTGGGGTTCACATCCTGCTTCCCAGGAGACCCCCATGTGTTACGTGACCTTGGGAAAGTTTGTTCACCTCATTGTCCCCATCTGTGTAGTAGGCAGAGCCAAACGATGCCTGGTGTGGCTTGGATGAGATGAGGGGTGTGGGGCTCCTGGCATGGTGCCAGACGCAGCAGTGCTCGCTCAGCCAGCGATTCGGGCTCGGGTGAACAGATGCCGGCTGGCTGGGCTCTCCGCCCCTCACCTCTGTGGTGCTGCCTGCTCCAGGTGCCGCCATGCTGCCATTGCCAAGTACTTCGGGGACGCGCCGCCTGCGTGCGCCAAAGGCTGCGACCACTGCCGGAACCCCACAGCCGTGCGGAGGCAGCTGGAGGCCTTGGAGCGCAGCAGCAGCTGGAGCAAGACCTGCATCGGGCCCTCCCAGGGGAATGGCTTTGACCCCGAGCTGTACGAGGGAGGCCGCAAGGGCTACGGGGGCTTCAGCAGGTAAGGGGCCAAGAAGCCAGGGACTCCAGCCCACTGGAATTGTCTGGCATTCCCTTGGTGCCAAGGCCAGACCAGAGGTGGCACGATGCTGCAATCCCCCCTTGAGCTGGTAGGACATCAGGGACATTGCCATCCTAGCAGCGGCACACATGGGGAGGCCACTCACGCCTGGCCTGTCCCTAGGTACGATGAAGGTTCTGGAGGCAGCGAGGATGAAGGCAGAGATGAGGCCCACAAGCGGGAGTGGAACCTCTTCTATCAGAAGCAGATGCAGCTGCGCAAGGTGAGGGGAGGCACTCAGTGGCCTGTGTAGGGCCCCTGGTGGCTGCCTGCTCGCACCTCTCAGCCTCTTCTCTGGTGCTGGATGGGACTGTCCTGCAGCAGGGCAGGACGCCTCATGGGCCCTTCATGTTGTCCTCCAGGGCAAAGACCCCAAGATAGAAGAATTTGTACCCCCAGGTCAGTACAGAAATGTTCCTGGAGGCTTGTGGGCTCTTCCCGGGGCATGGAGGGAGGATTCTCATCCGGGGCGTGGGGGACCTCAGAGTGGAGTGAAAGGACCAAGGACCACCACCCCCCCACAGATGAGAACTGTCCCCTGAAAGAGGCTTCTAGCAGGAGGATCCCCAGGCTGACTGTGAAGGTAAGAGACGGGCAGCTCCTCAGCCACCCCCCAGGGCCCTCCCCCAGCCGCGAGGCCATGTGACCAGTCTCACTCTCCTGTGCCAGGCACGGGAGCACTGCCTGGGGCTTCTGGAGGAGGCACTGAGCAGTAACCGCCAGTCCACACGTACCACTGATGAGTGAGTTCCACGATCGCTGGGCTGAGGAGCCCTCCAAGCTCTCGTTCCCCTGGAGACTGCAGGACCCTGTCAACCCTGGCCTGTTTGGGCCACCTCTCCCCAGATTGTACCTCTCCTACTCCAGGGGACTGCCCCTACAACCCCACCAGGGCCAGGCATGGCTACAACTTAGGTGCTGCCAGCAGCTGCTGAGGGATAGTAAGCCACAGGGTGCCTAGAGAGTCCTAATCAGAATCCCTGTGCCCAAGGCCTACCCCACCAGGCCTCTAGTCCCACAGGAGCTCAGCAGGGAGAAGCCCAGGCCCACCTGATACCTTGTGCCTATTACCTTGCACCCACAGAGCTGACCTCCGGGCCCAGGCCGTGGAGCTGGAACACGAGACATTCCGGAACGCCAAGGTGGCCAACCTCTACAAGGCCAGCGTGCTGAAGAAGGTGGGCCTGCTGCAGGCGGACCACGGGTCGTTGCGGGGGCCCCTCCATACTCTGAGGCAGAAGCTGTTTGCCAGCTCTCTGGGCACAGGCAGTCCAGAACCCGGCCTCCCCAGCACACCCCAGAGACAGTTTATGGGGGTGGAGCTCCATTCTCCACTGGCCGGAGGTGTTTCTAGCCACCCCTGTGAGGATGGGAGGCCTAAAATTTGCCCAGTGGTCAGTTGCCTGCGGCCACTGGCCACAGAAACCCACTTCTAGTGCCTAGTGGAAAAGGAGGGCTGGGTGGGGCATGTCAGGAGGAGCTGGTGGGTGCCACAGCCTCCCTGCCTATCCCTGCCCAGGTGGCCGATATCCACAGAGCCTCCAAGGACGGGCAGCCCTATGACGTGGGAGGCAGTGCCAAGAGCTGCAATGCCCAAGCTGAGCCCCCGGAGCCCAATGAGTATGACATCCCACCAGCCTCCCATGTGTACTCGGTGAGCTGTGGCCCAGTGGCCTCCAGACCTGTGCCCAGGAAAGGCTCCACTTCCCCTCTGCCCTCGGGTGCACCTCTTGCCATGGCCTGGCTCCCCAGCAGGGTCCTGCCTGCCTCTTCCCTCCCACATTCCTGAGAGCGCCGTCCCAATGTGAGTGACTGGTCCAGCCAGCGGTGCCCTCGAGGGGGCCTAGTGGGCTGAACCTTCTCTCCTCCTGCTCACATTTACAGCTCAAACCCAAGCGGGTGGGAGCTGGTTTCCCTAAAAGCTCCTGCCCGTTCCAGACGGCCACGGAACTGATGGAGACAACTCGGATCAGGGAGCAAGCCCCCCAGCCCGAGCGGGGAGGCGAGCATGAGCCCCCAAGCTGGCCCTGTGGCCTCCTGGATGAGGACGGGAGTGAGCCCCTCCCTGGGCCCAGAGGGGAGGTCCCTGCAGGCAGCTCTCACTATTGGGGGCCCTCCCCTGAGAAGAAGGCAAAAAGTTCCTCTGCGGACACTTCCCTTGCCAAGGGCCGGGCCAGCAAGAAACAGCAGCTCCTAGCTGCAGCAGCCCACAAGGATTCTCAGAGCATTGCCCGCTTCTGCCGAAGGGTGGAAAGCCCAGGTCTGCTGGCATCAGCCCCAGAGGCAGAAGGTGCCTGTGCCTCCTGTGAGGGGGTTCAGGGAACCCCGATGGCCCCAGAGAAGTACACAGGGGAGGAAGATGGAGCCGGGGGACATTCGCCTGCCCCTCCCCAGACTGAGGAGTGCCTCAGAGAGAGGCCAAGGTAAGGGTACAGGTAGTTATAGAATCTTTGGAATCCACACGGCAGCATCCCTTTTGCTCACTGGGCGTCTGAAGCTCAGAGCTCACCCCTAAGATGGGCTCTCCTAGGCCTCCTAGGATGAGGGAGCCACCAGGACCCAGAGCTGTGATGCCTGCTTTTCCCTCCACCAGCACCTGCCTATCCAGAGACCAGGGCACCCCTGAAGTCCAGCCCACCCCTGCAAAGGACACATGGAAGGGCAAGCGGTCTCGATCCCAGCAGGTGCCGGCAGAGATGAGGCTGTTGGGGAGAAGAGAAGGGCTGTGGGCGAGGCCAGGAGCTGTTGTGCCCTGCTCAAGGGGTCAGGGAAAATCAGCGCTTCTTTCCACACCTGGTGGCAGATGGGCTGGGCTGGAGGGAGATAGCCGGTGTGGGGACCCAGTCTTCCAGAGGAGGGGAGCTCAGGAGTGACCCTCTGCTGTGGCCTTTCTCAGGAGAACCCAGAGAACCAGCCTCAGAAGAGGCCTCGCACCTCAGCCGAGCCCTCCGTCGTAGCTGAGGTCAAGGGCAGCGTCTCGGCCAGCGATCACGGCACCTTGAATCCCACAGCTCAAGACCCCCGCCAGCTATCAGCTCCTGGCATCTCCTTGAAGGAGGCTGCAAATGTTGTGGTCAAGTGCCTGACCCCTTTCTACAAGGAGGGCAAGTTTGCTTCCAAGGTAGGGGGAGTGGGTGGGTTCTGCCTTCTCCCAGGCCTGGGGTATGTGGGTGTAGTGGGGGCGGGAGGTAGGGAGTGTGAGCCCCGGACCATAGTGGGCCTAGGGCCAGCCCCACGCCCATCCTCCCTGGGGCCTGCCTTGCCATTGGGTCATGGCCGTGGGTTGCTCTGGGGGTCAGGGCAGGGTCCTGCTCTCTTTTTTTTTTTATCTCTGTCGCCTAGGCTGGAATGCAGTGGTGCAATTTCGGCTCACTGCAACGTCCGCCTCCCGGGTTCACACCATTCTCCTGCCTCAGACTCCCGAGTAGCTGGGACTACAGGCGCCCACCACCATGCCCAGCTAATTTTTGGTATTTTTAGTAGAGTCAGGGTTTCACCCCGTTAGCCAGGATGGTCTCGATCTCCTGACCTCGTGATCCGCCCACCTCGGCCTCCCAAAGTGCTGGGATTATAGGCGTGAGCCACTGCGCCCAGCCACCAAGGGTCCTGCTCTCTGCTTCTCTTCTCCCTCTCCCTTCCAGGAGTTGTTTAAAGGCTTTGCCCGCCACCTCTCACACTTGCTGACTCAGAAGACCTCTCCTGGAAGGAGCGGTGAGCGCTGGCATTGCCAGGGCTAGGAGGCACTTGGGAGGGTGGTCTACAGGGAGGAGGCTAACGCTCACCTCCTCATGCCCCCACCCTGAATCTGTAGTGAAAGAAGAGGCCCAGAACCTCATCAGGCACTTCTTCCATGGCCGGGCCCGGTGTGAGAGTGAAGCTGACTGGCATGGCCTGTGTGGCCCCCAGAGATGACCAACTGCTGGCTGGGCAGGGCCCGCGTCCTCCCCCAGATTCTAGCATGGGTCATCCTGGGCCTCGCCTGCTGATGCCAGGGCCATCGTCTTTTCTCAGTCCTTCTCCCTTCCAACCATACTTGGCTTTGGGGATGACCCCAGACACCCCCTGAATCCAGGTCAGAGGTCAGCCCACCTTCTTTCTGCTTGCAAAGCCTATAGACCCTTCTCAGAGCGGCCCTCATGGCTGGGTTTTCTGGGACACATGTCCAGGACAGAAGGTGGAGGGTGGTAGAGCTGCTGCTGGAAGAAGGGGAAGGAAGAGTGGCCCCTCCCCGAGTTTTAAGTCAGGACAAGGCCCACCTGTCCATGGTATTGGAAGCTACTCAGGGGAATCTCAGATCCTCCACCCACTCCCCCATCCATTACAATGCCAGCTTGCAGCCTTGCCCAGGTCAGAGCTGTGGCCGAGGAGAGGCAGCCACGTCCTGTTCCTGCTCAGCTCCTGCTCAGGAAGGCCAGGCCTGACTGAGATGTTTGGGAGAGGAATAAAGTTGTGGTGTTGTGGCGCGTGCACGCGTGCACACAGCCCTTTTCTCCAGGGAGTTTTATTTCCTCGGCAGCTGTTTCTCCCATGCCTGGGCTTGTGCTAATGTGGGGCCTGGGTGGAACCTGGGGCCAGGTGGGCATCTCCCTCAGACTGGGCAACTTCAGGTGCCCCAGCCGAGTTCCTGCAGCCCCCTTTGGGCCCAGGCAGTCCTGGAGAGGGTCTGGCTGTTTTGCCTGTTGGTGACGTGATAGCAGCCCCTGCCTCATGGCCTGCATGTGGGCCGGCTGGGCTGTGCTGAGGCAGGTTCTGGAACAGTGATCTGATTGATAGCATCCAAGGCAGACCGTCTGGGTGAGACGGGCCGGGGGAGGCCTCATCCTCATCTCTCCCCGGCCTGCATTCCTCTCAGTTGACGCTGGGCCACTCAGTGCAAGAGGCACTGCGGTCTATCAGGAAGACAGTGGTGTATAGCAGCTCCTGGGCCTGCCCAGAGAAAGGCCTGTTACAAGAGGCTCCCCAGCCAGCCCCTTGCCTCTGCCCCGGCCCACAGCACTCCGGAGCAGTGGGCATCAGCCTGGGCTCCCACTGCACGTCATGCCGGGGCAAGGCCCTCACATCCACCTTCCCAAGGTGGCCAGAGGCCTGGCCACTCACCTCTGGCAGCTCAAACCAGATGGTCTGGGGGTTGTCAGCTGAGCCATAGTTGAGTTCCAGGCCAGGAGGCCCCTTCTCCTCCAGAGGGCTTAGCAGGTGGAGCCGCTGCAGGCTCTTCAGGGCAATGCAGCAGTACAGGCTCTGGGGGCAGCAGAAAGCAGGGCTGGTGTCCTCTCCAGGGAGGGGTCACTGTGGGTGATGGAACGGCCCGAGGGTCCCTAGGCCAGTGCTGGGGCAAAATCTGTGCCCACCTGGGAGCTGGGGTCCATGAGGATGAGATGCTGGCGGTTGAGCCCCAGGAGAGTGGGTCCGGACAGGGCCCGCGTGCTCACTCGCAGCACCCCGTAGACGGTGTAGCCGAAGAGGGGCAGCTGACTCACAGCCTCTGTGGGTGGAGAGGGTGCAGGCAGGAAATCTGAATGCTGCGGCCCTGGAACCTGCTCTGCCTGGCCCCCCAAGTCAGCTGAGAAGGACAGGGCAGGTGCAGACCCGTCCTCACCCCTCTACCTGCATTCCTTCCCTCTTGGCCTCCAGCCCCCACCCAGCAGTCCCCTAGCCCCAGACCCACCAATGAAACTGATCTGTGCTTCCTGGGGACTGTGTCCTTCCAGCCGTCCCAGCTCCTGACCCATCAGGTTCTTGATGGAGGCTGTGTTCACCTGCCGTTGCAGCTGCTTTGGCATATAAGCAAGCAGGTCCTGCCTAGGATGCGTGGCCGGGGTCAGTTTGGCCCCTGACCACCTGGTACAGGGCTGGGCATACAGCATGTGCCACATAACCAGTGCCTATTGTGGGCAAGACTAGACATCCATACACATGAACGAGGTGAGGGTCCTGCACCAGAGGAGCTCAGGGTGGGGTGGAGAGGACAGATGTCCACAGGCCCCGCTGCTCCGGGCCAGTTGTTAGGGCCAGGAAGGGTACCAGTCAAATGGCCTTGACCTTAGAGAAGGGGAGGGGCTTAGGGGCAGGAGTTGCCTCCACTCACTCTGAGGGGGTATTCCTGTTGGCCTTGCTGAGGTGCTGCAGGGCGGCCAGCCTGGCGAGCTGCACGTCCGCCTTGGCGCTGACTGGCAGCTTCCCCTGAAGGTAGTCCCACAGCACCTGTGTGGGGAGCATGGTGAGGAGGGCAGCGGTGGTTCAAAGCCCCCCATCAGTTGGTGGCTCTAGAGGCTCAAGGCTACTTTTGCCACTGTCACCCCCCAGCCACCACAGACCCACACCCTTGTGGGGAGGGGGGCTTGGAGTTTGCCCAGGCAGGAAGCCGCGCCCTCAAACTGCAGCAGCAGCTCGGAGGCAGGCAGGCTGACCTGGCTGTAGTGGGTGCTGATGTAGGTGGAGTTATCGAAGTGCAGTGGGGTCTCCCAGTGGAGCCGCCGGCTGTGCAGGCTCACGTCCTGGTTCACTATCACGCTGTTGAGGTATTCGGCAGGCTGCAGGGGCCTCACCAGCTGGCCTGCATGGGGAGCCTAGGTCCACTGCTGCTCAGACCACGCACAGCCCGCCCTGCCACCCCAGCAGAAACCAAACCACCTCCCCCCTGGGCAGGGGAGTGGCCCCACCGTGAGGCTCCGTCCCCACGCTTACTCTTCTCTTTGATGAGGAAGAGGGCGAATTCCTGCACTTCCTGAGGCTCCGTGACACCCATTTCCCGGCATAGCTCCTCCTGCACTTCTGCTGCCACCTGGGCATGTGAACAGGCTGCGATGAGGGGGAGGGAGGCTGCGGGACCCAGAACTGATGCCCAAGGCCTCCTCCCTTGGTGGCCCCCGAGCTCACTGTGAAAGTCTGGATATTTGTCCTATAATCCACACCCCCCGGCAGGTGAATAAGAAGCAGGCGAACGGCTTGTCCTTTCTGCCAAGGCAGGTTGCAGGGTCAGTCGGCCAGTGGTCTCCTGTAGGAGACACTCCCCACCCCAGGGTGTCCCACAATGCCCATCCGCCACCCCCAGTACCAGGAAAGCCTTCATTTCACCCGGTGGGGGCATCCGCCGGCGCCCCCCATATTTGACTGTGCGCTGGAGGTGCTCCTGGCTGCTCCGGGCCAGCTCTGCAGAGAAGCCAGGCTGGGGTTATGAGGTGGCCAGGCCTCCCCAAGCCCGCCAAGTTCCCAGTCCTAGAAACCCCTGCCCCTCCTCCATCTCCCCCTCCCACGGGCACCTTGGCTGGGGCCTGAATCCTGCAGGAACTTGGTCAGGTAGGGCATCAGCCTGGTTGATGGGGGGAAGAAGCCTGTGAGAAGGCTGAGGAAGCTCCAGCCTCGAGTGCAGTGTTCCCTGCAGGGCAGACAGCTCAGGCTTCAGGCTGGCCAGGCCATGGTGCCCAGCTGCCCCCAGAAGCCACCCCACCCCACCGGTCCCCACTCACGGCCGGGGGTGTCCCGTGACCTGCTTGATAACCTGGCAGTAAATCTCATCCCTCAGCTTCTCCTGCTGGCACAGCTGTGGGGACAGGAAGGGCAGGTGGAGTGAGGGATGGGAGCGGTGAGCCTGGAGTCTGAAGCCCTGGAGAAATCCTGTTAGACCGTGGGCTGGGGCTGAGTCAAGATGTCTCCCTCAGCTTAAGAGCATCACTGCACTGGACACTCAGTCACTTTCTTCACTGCTCCCCTGTCTCCCTCTGTCACACAGGCTGGAATGCAATGGCATGATCTCAGCTCACTGCAATCTGTTTCCTAGTTTCAAGCAATTCTCCTGCCTCAGCCTCCTGAGTACTATAGGCGCGTGCCACCACACCCAGCTAATTTTTGTATTTTTAGCAGAGATAGGGTTTCACTACGTTGGCCGGGTTTAATCTCGAACTCCTGACCTCAGGTGATACACCTGCCGTGGTCTCCCAAAGTGCTGGGATTACAGGTTTGGGCCTCCGTGTCCAGCCTTTTCATTTATTTATTTTTTGAGACAGTCTTGCCCTGTCGCCCAGGCTGGAGTGCAGTGGTGCCATCTCGGCACACTGCAACCTCCACCCTCCTGGGTTCAAGCGATTCTCCTGCCTCAACCTTCCGAGTACTACAGGTGTGCGCCACCTTGCCCAGCTAATTTTTGTGTTTTTAGTAGAGACGGGGTTTCACCATGTTGGCCAGGCTGGTCTGCAACTGCTACCTCAGGTGATCCACCTGCCTCGGCCTCCCAAAGTGCTGGGATTACAGGGGTGAGCCACCACGCCTGGCTCCTGCTTATCCGATCTCTTAGTCATCTCTGCTGGCTCCACCTTAACTCCATGACCTCTGAGCGGTGCTGTGCCCTTGAACCTCTCTGTCTGCCCTTCTCCCCGTGGCCTCAGCTGGTCCCATCTGATGACTCCTGGTGCCTGCCTCCAGCCTTCTCCCTTGAACCCCAGACTCCTCCACTGGGAAGTCTGGGATTTCAGACCTCACGTGTCCAGAACAGATTCCTCCACCAGCCAAGATCTGCTCCTTGAAGACAGTAGTTGTTCTCCTTCCCGTAGCCCACATGCGATTGCTCAGCACACTCTGCTGGCTCTGGATCTTCTGCTTCTCCCTTGCTACCAGCAGCATCCCTCACCTGGGACCACTGCGATAACTTCCTTTTGCTTTTAAACTTAGACCCCCAGAACCTCAAACAACAGCCGAGTGACCCTGTGAAATGTAAGCCGAGTCTCTCTCCAGAATCCTGGTGGTTTCCCATCTCTCCAAAAATCAGAGGCCACTGATGGCTACAATGACGGCTACAAGGCCTGTGGTGGCCTGGACCCACCGCCACTCCCCGTCCTCATCCTCCGCTCTCCCTGCCGCTCACTAGGCTCAGCCATACTGGCCTTCCGATGCGTGATGGTGCCGAGGTTTCCCCCAACATCTGAACTGTTGCCTGCCCTTCTCTGTCACCCCGTACTCACTCCTTCCCTCCCTGTAGGAAGATTCCTGCCACAAAACCTTCTCCACTGCAGCAGCCCCTTCCCTGCATTCTTACTCTCCAGTGACCTCTCACTCCCAGACACATAAGTTATTGAAAGCACTGCAGAGACTTAGCCTGTTGGCTTCACAGCCACGCCCCCTGCACGCAATGGGTGCTCAGTAAATACTCGGAACGATTTGAAGGACAGTGACCAAGAAAAGGGGATCTCCTTCAGGCCCAGACAGGAGGACAGGCACAGGCGCTGGGGGTCACACAGCCCAAGCTTACCTTCAGCAGTTCATAGAGCAGATCCATCTCATCCTTGCCCCGGGGCTTGGACTGGTCACCCATAAACCGCATCAGGGCTGCAGGCAGGATAAGAAACCGCACACAGCTGGGGCTGTGCTGGGGCTGGCCCTGGCTCGTGCCATTGCTGTGCAGGGCCTTCACCTGCCATCTGATGCCTCACTCTCAAAATGCATGGATGCCAGCCAGGGCAGCTGGCTGCAGCTCAACTCATGGGGAAACTGAGGCTCCTGGGTATCCAAGGCCCCACACAGCACATAGCATCCTCTGGGCCCATGGACTGCCTTCCAACCCCAGACTCCACACAACCCACCACCCTTGAGTGGGAGTAGAAGCGAGTGAGGGCCCTGGGGTCCAGGAACCACCAGTTAGCTTCCTGGAGTTGGCAGACTGGGACGGAGCCAGGCAGAGCTCAAGGAGATAAAGGGACCAGACACCCAGGTTCATGGCACTGCAGACATGGGGACCCAGGATGCCTGTGGCCACTCACCCAGGAAGCTGGCCACAGCCAGCTTGCTCACATCATCGCTGAGGCTGAGGAGCGACTCCTGGATGGGAGCCTGCGGCCAAAGAGAGGAGGCCATGGGTCTGGGGGGCCGTGGGGGTCAGAGGGCAGATCTACAGGCCAGACCCTTCCCTGCCTCTCTCCCACCTTGCTGTACTGCACCAGGCTGTCCGTGTCCTTCCCCGCGGCACCTCCATCTGTCTGGCCCAGCCTGTGGGGGGCAGAGGGAGACAGCCCAGCTTGTTTGGCCCTCCCGCCCTCATCCCAGCCAGCCAGGCAGGGAGAGTGCTAAGAGCACAGCCCAGTGGCTCTCAGCAAGGTGCTCTCTCTTGGGAAGACTGAGGACAGACAGGCACACGGGTTGGCCCAGTGCACTCACAAGGCCTGGGACTTCCGGAAGTAACGCAGGGCGAATTCCCGCATGGTGTAGTTGTGGGAGTCAGTGGGCAGAGAGGCATAGGCCACAGAGGAGGGCAGGCTGGTGGCCTCCGAGTCGTCACTGTGTGCCTGGCTCCAAGGGTGGGCAGGGCGCTGGGAGCACAAGAAACCTGGTGCCACCTGAGTGTCCAGTGCCCTATCCCAGGGGTCCTGCCCCAGCCCCATCCCTCACCAGCCAGACACCAAAGGAGCAAGACCAGAAGCCAGGAAAGTGAAGAGCTGTTTATTAAGCATCTGCTGGGGCAGCGTTGAACTAAGTACCACGTGGGACACAAGAGCAGCCCAGCCCAGCCCCTGCCTGCAAGGAGTGCACAGTCTTGCTGGAGAGACAAGGCGAGCCATCAGGAGGGGGCAGAGGGGCAGCCACAGGAGATGGACAGCAGAGTGGTCCCACCGCATGGCAGCCTCGGGAGCGGTCAAACCCCTTTCCTTCCTCAGTCTCAGGCAGGCCTTGCCTCTGGTTGTCCCTCTCCCATCTTCCTCACCTCTGAGGCCCTGTCCCACCGAGCCAGCCCTGGTTCCCCGTTGGACAGCTGACCCCTGTGCCAGCCACTCCTCTGGTCCTTGGAGAAGGAAAAGTCGGGAGCGGCAGCCGGCTGCACTATGTTGGCAGGGAAGAGTCCGGAACGGCCCCCGGCAGAGCCAAACTGCCAGCCTGGAAGGCACCCAGGGATATGGCTCACCCACTGGACCCTCCGCCCCTGGGCAGCCTCTGACAAGTGGATGCCCTCCCTGTGTGAGCCCCTGCCGGCTCTGGTGATACCTGGCTCCAGGGTGGCCACCGGCAGCAGCTTGATGAGGTCCCCACGGTGGAAGCTGAGGAGGCTGCAGTTGTCAGTGATGTAGCTGCGTAGGGCGATGACATAGCCGGAGTCCTGTGGGCAA